>NC_139905.1:7140258-7740258 GCF_905171665.1 Trachurus trachurus | reverse complement strand
TCAGAGTCCCCGACTTGCAGAGCAGGTTGAGCCACGACACCAGCCGCTGCTCGTTCAGCGCCATGCACACCAGCGCCTTGAACTCCGTGTCCGGGCCGCGCTTGTAGCGTCCGTGCTCCTTCAGCACCGTGTGCACGGCCCACAGCAGCGACTGCTTGGGGGTGACGGTGACGGGGCCGCCCCCTACGGGCAGGCTGAAGGACTGCGACAGCTGGCGGGCCGGCGACTCCACGAAGGCCTTCCCGTTCTTGGAGTGGTAGTACTTGACGAAGAGTTCCCACGGGTGCATGGTCTGCGGCGCCGCTCGGTGCGGCAGCAGGCAGGAGATGGGCGCCAGCACCAGGCTCATGGTCTGCGACGGCGAGAAGAGGCCGTGGGCCAGCAGCTCCTTCAGCGCGATGGCCAGCTCCTTCCTCACCGTGGTCGTCAGCTCGTCCCGCGGCCCCAGCGCCGAGTTGCTGGTGTAGTTGATGACGTGTTCGAAGGACGGCTGCCGGCGCGAGCCCAGCACGCGGACCTTCTCCACGGCCGCCTCCAGGCGCTGCAGCAGGGGGCCGTAGTCCCGTCCCGCGCTCTCCCCCGGCCACATGCTCTGGGGGACGTGTCCCGTCCCGCAGCCGAACTGGCTCGCAGCGAAGATCTGCAGCACGGCCAGAGCCTTCTGGATCAGCTGCAGCCCGGTCTCCCTCATCCGCTGGGCCTGCTCCGGGTCGACTGCAGGGACACAACACAACATATGAATATATCATATATAACTATATATAAATAAACTAAATATTTTTTATTAGAATTTCTTTTTAATATATATATATCTTTTTTTTTCTCTATTGTATTGTTTTTTTCTATTCTATTTATTACTGTACTGTATGTCTGTGTTTTTAAGCCGTGGGTCCGAAGACAATTTCATTATCTAGTATAATGACAATAAAGATTCTCTACTCTAAAGGTAAAATCCGGCGATCTGATTGGTTGTTGATTGCTACTATTCTAAAGCCTTATCACAGCGTAGTAGGCTATCACTCCGCGTCAGGCACGTAGACTGGTATGAATGGAAGTTGTTGTCATGTATCCATGACAACGGACTGTTGCAGTCGGTAGCAAAGGACAGTTGATGTCTTTACGATGTTAAAAAATGGACTAAAGTAGTTGAATTCACATGTTTAAGGTTAACTTTCACCTCCGGGGAGGGTTAACAATGGTAGAGGGGATTGAGCAGTGACTTTCACCTGAAACAAAAAGCCGAGGAAAAGACGAGATGCGGAGCTAATTTGGAGCTAACGTCCGGAGAGGTGGGACTATTTTTTGTCCTGTCGTGATATATTGCTTAAATATAAATAAACTAAATATATAAACTCTGGATGGAAACACACAACCTTCAATAAAAGACTCAGTAAGAGACTTGGATGTTAAATTATTTTCTGTCAGTCCAGTGATTCTGTGTCGTTTTTATCGGTCCTGAACTGAAAATCTGTTCACTTATTCTTTTATGTGTTGGTTTACTAACTTGTTTAATAATGACTTACACAGAGAGATTTATGGGAACAACAGGTCGTAAGGAAGTCACACAGTATTTTCAGTACTTCCTGGTGTACCGGTATTTTAGCAAATTAATTCTCATGGTTGCCTTCAGGGCGTCGTTATGCTCAGTAAACTCTTGTCCTAGTCTTTTATCTCCTCTGCTGTCTGACTGTTAAACAAAGCCATGTGAATTCAATCTGAATCTGTACAGTGTTCATTGTGTACTGGTTACCTCTTATGTATTTCATCATTTAGACATTGTACTTTTAATGAAGATATTTATTGGAATTAGTACATGTTATTTATTATTAGAGCAAGCAGATTGTGTACACAGCTGCCAACTTTTTCTTTTCTTTCTTTTTATGTGTTTTGTGTTATGAATACGTGGTGCACTAGCTGGAATTGCCCTTTTAGGGATTAATGAAGTCGTCTTGAATCTTGAATCTTGAATTTATAGTGGGTAGGTATTTAAAAACAAACATTAGTTCAGATTTTGGCCTTGAACTGGCTGTTCCTGACTAATTTTAGAAACAGACCGATCGAGACTTGATCCGACATGTGGCTCAGAAACACAGATAGTTAGTTGCTGTGAGGCATCAAAAGGCTTCAGCCTGGTTTTATTTCTATCAACATCACATTGTTTCTGCAGCTGGAGTTTGACTTGGACTGACTGACCTTTCTTCTTGACCCCGGGAGTCCTGGTGTTGGCTCCCGCTGCCTGAGGCTGCTGGTTGTTTGCACCGTCGGACAGAAGAGGATTCCCCACCTCATCTGTCGGAGGAGAAGATAAAAGATTATGTATCGAACGAATAAAACCTGGCAACACACTCCCTTTAAGCCTGTTTACCTTGGATGAAGTTGATAAACATCTCCAGGTCCCTGATCTGGGTCTTGAGCTGGTCCACCAGCTGCTCTTTGACTCTGGCCGGGTTCACGATCTGAGCGATGGCGGAGTCGACTCTCAGCCTGAGCTCCTCCGGGGTCAAGTTCCCGATGTCCTCGTTCAGGTTCACATCCAGCTTTTCAATCAACTCGTCGATGATGACCTGAGACAGAACAAAGGTTAGAGGTTAAACTTCTTTATCTGCAATAATCACAAAGTTTGAGCAGTTATGTCATTCATGTTGGTGCTACTTGATGAATGTTAAGTCCAATATTCACTCTGTTTTGCTGCTTTTGGTTTGCCACAGTGGATTTATCAGAGCATTTCCTGCTGCAGCAAAACTTGAAGGGATGGTTCAACATTTTGGCAAATTGGCCCATTGCCATAATCCCTATAGTCATAGCAGTAGGTTCGTTACCTTTATTTGTCGGTGCAAGCTATTTTTAGAACGGCGGAGCAGAGCTGCGAGCTGCTCAGAGCTACGCTACGGGATTTCTTGATTTCCCTCATCAAACTCATCAAATACACAATCCAACAACTCCACAACGCTCTGGTGGACAAGTTGTGACCTGCACATTCACCACGCTATGAGGTAATAACAGAACGTTATGAGACGGAGTTGTTTTCAAGGTAAATACAGAGGCCGCTTGCTGAAAAACTGCCCCAGATGGGAACGTGCATCAGCGGTTTTGGATGAATTTACCTCAAAAACATGCACATGGCCAAGAGGAGGGTTAGTAAAACAGAGGAAAAACTGTTCAAACAAACTGAAGTTCAGGATGAAGCTTCACGGAGCCGAAGGAAAGTTTCAGATTCAACACAACGATCTACAAACACCGTGAAGCCTGAAGCATTTTGAGGACAGATGTTGGACTCGTTGCACCTGATCTAAAACAAGCAGACGCCTCATTATGTGCTCAACACAACAGACAGACGGACGGACGAGCGGATTCCACCAAAGCTTTGAAACTGCAGTTGTTTGCTCTCGGCTCAGTAGAGAGACGTCGTAATTGTTTTTGTCTCTCAGAGGCCAAACAGAAACTAAATAAAGTGACTGACTGACTACAGGCCGTTACACCAACATTAACTTCATTTCCGATTCCCACCTTCTGCCTCTCCATGACGACGGACTGCGGCAGCGAGTCGTAGCTGCCCTCCTGGTAGGCGAAGCGCTCCAGATCGTCCAGCTGCGTCTTCAGCTGGAAAATCAGATCCTTCTGCTTTTCCCTCTGAGCCTCCAGACGCTCCCTCTTCTCCCTCTCGGTCTGACGGAGAACCACACACAGAGATGTTAATGTTTACAGACAGACACTGTGTTTTTTATATTATTATTGTGATAGGACGCACTTTACAATCTGGCATAGTTGTGCTCATACGTTTACAAACCCTGGACCCAGAACTTGTGAAATATTGGCCATATTTCGGAAAATATAATTGATCATGCAAAAAATCTTCTTCTATTCAGAGGTAGTGGTTGGGCGAAACCATGTATTATTACATAATTGTGTTTGCTGATTAATTCCTGATTAGATAAAAAAAAAAAATTTAAATCAATTTTCCAATTCACATCGATCTTCATTTGAGAGATCCGATATCGATAAAACCCTAAAATCGATCTTCTGATGCACGCCACTGCACTATTTACTTCTGGAGTTGGTCATGTTAAATAAATGTGCATTAATATACAATTTACAATTTAATGTAAACATGAATGAATATTTTTAATAAAACACCAGGTACAATTTGCAACATTAGTTTTGTGAAAATCTCTTTCATATCCAAGCAAACTGGTAAAACCTAAATACTGTATCTCTAAATGAATCGATATCGAATCGAAGTGGGACCTTGTGAATCGGAATCAAATCAATTCAATAAATCTGTAGATACCGGTATTGTCAGGTGGTAGACTGGCAAAAATCTATTTTTTTTTTTAAATGATTGTGTTATTTTGGGATGTGAGAAGTTTGAGAAATGTTTTTAAAGAATAGTTCACATTTTGCACATTTTCTGCCAGGGTATATAAACTTACGAGCACAACTGTATCACAATACATTTACACAAGAACACACAGATCAGATCAGACTGGTCGGGGGTCGTACTCACCAGATCCACCTGAAAGTAACGCATGTGACGGGGGAGAAATAAATAAATAAAAGACCTTTAGCAGGTGGATATATGATGATGATGAGCAGTTATGTCACTTCAGTTCAGACCCAGTGTAAAGAGGAGTAAAGCAACAGAGCGGGCTGCTTCAACTCTGCTGTGTACACACGAGGCCTTTATTAAACAGATACTCATCTGCTGGAGGGATTTCTTCACGGCGGCTCTGTGACGCTGTGACTCACACACTTGTGGCAGAAAGCAACATTTTCCACCAGAGATAAGAGATCCCTGGAAACAAAGCCGAGGTGGGCGCAGCAGCAGCCCTGAGCGAGCGAGTGTGTGTGTGTGTGTGTGTGTGTGACGCAACAGGCGTCTGCACTCTAATCAGTTTTACTCTGACACCTCACAGCAGCTGAGGTGAATCAATTCAGTTAAACCGAGCTGGTTTTACACAAACGCCTCACAGACTCACACACTGTGGTTTTATATGTGCATCAACGTCCAGCTGCAGATTTCTATATCTCTGTCTGACAGACCTGCAGTCAACGACCACTGTGATGTAAAAAGAAATACCTCAAATCATGTATTATTACTGCTTTACAAATGTAATGTGAAATTGTCAAAGATTATCAGCAATAACACCTGTAGATACATGATCGACTGAGACACTACAGTCTTAAATCCATACTAAGATATGTAGTAAGTATTGATTGATTACTAAATGGACACACAGGTACAGGTACAGAGTGTCCCTGACACAGTTTTTGAATTAAGTTCATTTAATTTCTACTGGTTTTAAAGTCATACAGCTCAGGTTATAAAAACAAAATGTCAACATAGCTGAAAAATGATCACAACAGGTGATAAAATGGTCAAAAAAAGACAAAAACTAATTTAGAGGTGTGAAGCTTCCTCCACAGGAATAACTAAATCAACATCCTCCATAATGTCATGTGACTTTGTTTTTACCTTTTATGCTACAAAGCTACCGTAACAACCCATTATTAAGTTACCCATTACAGGGAAGAAAGAGTTTTTTGTATTGTTTCTTTTCAGACTGAAAAACTCTTTCTTCCCCTCTGCCATCAGACTCTGAAACAGCTGATGATGGGAGGCTATAATCACTACCAGCATCTTCAGTTTGCACATTATTTATTATTATTACATGTATATTGCACATACAATACACTCTCTACTACAAATTACAACTGCTACCTCCATCTGTGTTAAGTTTTTTGTTTTGTATTTTCTGTTATTATTGTTTTTCTGATTATATTATTGTTGCTCTTATCTTATGCTGGCATTTGTGATGTGGACAACAAAGCGAGAATTTCATTGTCAGGGAAACATGTTTCCTACTGTGCAAATGACAACAAACACTCTTGAATCTTTGATTTTATACTGTCTATAATGTCTATTTCTTGTCAGTGTGTGTGTTGGTTGTGTTTCAAGTTCTGATTGTTATTTCTTTTAGCATTTTCTTGAAATATATCGTTTTATATTTCTATATTTACATATTTTTCTACTTTTATTGTACCTTGCATGCTACAATGTTACTGTAACAACCAAGTTTCCCATGTGTGGGATGAATAAACAGTCTTATGTCTGTGTCTTGTCAGTGTGTGTGTGTGTCCTGGTTGTGTTTCAAGTTCTGATTGTTATTTATTTTAGCATTTTCTTGAAACATATCGTTTTATATTTCTATATTTGCATATTTTTCTACTTTTATTGTACCTTGTATGCTACAATGCTACTGTAACAACCAAGTTTCCTATGTGTGGGATGTATAAACAGTCTTAGCCTATGTCTTATGTCTGTGTCAATATCTGATTGTTATTTCTTTTAGCATTTTCTTGAAATATATAGTTTTATATTTCTATAATTGCATATTTTAGTCAGTTGTAACACTTTTCTTTCTTTATTTTTCTTTCTTTTACCTTGTATGCTACAATGCTACTATAACAACCAAGTTTCCTATGTGTGGGATGAATTAACAGTCTTATGTCTGTGTCTTGTCAGTGTGTGTGTCTTGGTTGTGTTTCAAGTTCTGATTGTTATTTCTTTTAGCATTTTCTTGAAATATATCGTTCTATATTTGCATATTTTTCTACTTTTATTGTAACTTGTATGCTACAATGCCACTGTAACAACCAGGTTTCCCATAAACAGTCTTTATGTCTTATGTCTGTGTCTTGTCAGTGTTGTGGTGTTTCCCTCACCGAGTTCTCCAGCTGCTTGGCGTCCGTGGCTCTGCAGCCCACGACGTGCGGACAGCCCCTGAAGGCGAACTCCTCCAGCTCGGCCAGCATCCTCTCCTTCTCCTTCTCGTCGCTCTGGCCCTGGCTCTGCGGGGCGTGGTGGACGATCTGCTTCAGCCTGAACTGCACCTGGGCGAAGTGCGAGGTGAGGGCGAGCAGAGAGGAGCTCAGCTGCTCCTGTTCCTCCTCCAGCTTCTTCAGCTTCGTGTTCATCATCATCTCGTCCCCGGTGGAGGAGGAGCAGCCTCTCTGACTCGGTTCACCTCCTTCTCTACCTCCACTACGGCTACTGCTGCCTCCTCCTCCTCCTGCTCCTCCGCTGCTCCTCTCCTCCTCCGGACTGGCCACGGCGCCCACCGGTGCCCATCGCTCCCCGGCGCCGGCCACCGCAGCCTCGCTGTCCGAGGCCGACAGCTCCTCCGCGGACATGTTGTTGTTGAGTTGACGGACCGACGGGACTTCGCTCCTCCAGCTGCTTCACTTTGTCAAAAGGAAAGTTTTTTTTTTGTTTCGTTCGTTTCGTTGCGCAGGAAACAAGAAGGATCACCACCACCACCGCCGCCGGAGAGACAGGTGACGATGAGGCGCCATCTTGGAGAAAATGATTCATACGTCAAAGCCAAGCGGAGTCAAGGAAAACACCGGAAGTGTGCGTGTGTGTCTTCAAAATAAAAGTTTGTTTAGTTTAGTTTATTTCGGTCATGGTCAATACATGTCATTAAAAGAAAAGTAACAAACCAGAAAGAAAAAAGTAAATAAAGAAAAATAACATCAATCTGAATAAACAATAAGTAAACATTTTCAAGAAAAAGCTAAAAATTAAATTACTTAGTATATAAATTGCAACCATTGAACATCTGAACCATAGTAAATTGAATGTAAATTTTATAATCATCTGCTTTTATCTACATGTTATGAAAACCTTCTGTTGGTACGCTTGGGGTCCACGTTGTCTGTTAAAGCAGAAGTGAGTGATATATTTGTGTTAATATAAGTCTTAAATAGTTATATCTTCCGACAGCAATCACTTACATAGAGTGTTTGGACTGAAACACGGGTCTCTCAGTCCCTCTGCTCTGCTCTGAGCCGAAGAGAAAACATTTATCGTATCCTACAGTTTTTATCCAATGAGGAGAGAGAACGGCATGCAGGGCTGTGTGTGCAGCCAAGGAACGCCGTGAATGTGGTGACGTAGCGACGAGGACTGTTATGGTGCGTTCAAGGAAACTCGTATTTTTCCGACCGTGAAGTGGTACCAGCAAAGACGGTTTATCTTTGGTACCAGTTCGATCTGGTACGAGTTCACCGGTCGGAAGTTACGAGTGGCCGTTATAGTGACTTTCACCGGTAAAACAGGTCGGAAAAACACGAGTGGGTTGCCTGAAACGCTACAAAGTCGTAAGTTGTGACTTGAAGCTGTAATTTATGATTTCAAAAGCCTGCCTGGAACGCAGCATTAGCGAAAACGACCTTATCACTCACTTCTGCTTTAATGTTTCATGTAGGCTACTGTATTGTTAGTTTTGTACGTGCTTTATTGTGTGTGTCTGTGTGTGTATTTATACTGTTAATGTTTCGTGTGTATTGTAGTCTTGTACATGCTGTATTGTTTTGTGTTATATGTATCCAGGCTCCCAATAAGCTTTTGGTAGCTTCAATGGGAGACCTGATTCACACAAATTATGTGTTGTGTGTGTGTGTGAATAAACTTCATGATGATGATGAAAAAGAAAAAGAAAATGTGGACCGAAAAGGCATAGGCTGAAGCATAGCTTATTACGCCTACCCTATTACAACTCTGGTTAATTAAAAAAAAAATTAAAATGTACAATTTGTTATTTATTAATAAAAGAAATAAGCAATCACAAAACAGTGAAAAGAGAGAAGCTGCTTGATTTGATTTCCCTTTCTTTTTTCTTTTCTTTCCTTTCCCTTCCTTCCTCCTCTCCTTTCCCTTCCTCCTCAAAAAAAGAGGGGGAAAAAAAGAAAAAAAAAAAGACAATCAAACATACAGAAAACAGAACAAAAATAGCAGCAGCATAGCACGTGTCACCACTCATTACTCTAACTTATATAAATTAAACATCCTGTTTTTAAGTACTTTTTTAAATAAGATTATGGTATTGCATGTTTTTAAGTCATTCTCCAATTTGTTCCATATATTAACAGCTGTTACCGTAGTGCATTGTAATTTGGTGTTGGTTCTGGTTTTTAACTGCCAGCCTGTTAAACACAAACACTAAAAAATTGTAACTCAATTTCAATTGTTTTTTCTGTCATGATATATATATTTTAATAGAATAAAACAAACAAACGAGCATAAAAACTCAATTTCACTTCTTTATTAATAGAAATCCCTCCATCTCGCTTCAAAACACGTCTCTTAACTGGCATGTGCAGTCTGATTATTTTCCATCTCTCTAATTATTTTTTCAAATTATGTCAGTTTTATTTTATTAATCATTTTTGATTTATTGTGATATTGCCTCTACATTGTAAGGTGTTTTGAAAGATGCCTAGAAATAAAGATTACCCCACTTAAGTGCAATTAATAAAACAACAACCACAAAAATGACTAATAATGTACTGACATCTTTTAAATCCCTTCTTAAAATGTACCCTCATTGGATTGTGAAATGACCTTTGCTTGAGGAGGGTAGGCCTATGCACTACGCCTCCTCATGGGGCAAGAGATTTCATTTCATACATTGTCGATTTATATCTAGTTTTCTTTTAATTTAATAATTCCTGTTTGTTACTGTTGCAGCAGCTCATGATATGCTGCAACATGAATTAATAATTTAATATCAATATCAGATGTTATATTGGTGACACTGGTCCTGGGGGTGGTATAATGTTGTGGTATGAGAAGCTAATTTAGGCTTTTATTTTGAATAATGTAACCGGAAATCGACGTTTACTTCCATGAAGCTTCACCTGCTGGCAGAGGGGGAGGTCCCGGGTTATCCCACATCATTAAACTATCCTGTGACGTACCTGGTGGCAGCTGACGTCATCTTGTCAACATCATCTCTATACCGTTTTATTTGTTTATTTTAACAGAAAACAACAAGACAAGACTGATAGTTGATGATCTAGTCTAGTGGGTCAACTGATCAGATAATAGAAGAAACCCTGGGGCATTTAAAGCCACATAATGCTCCACCTGGGACCCACTATAGGAAGACTGACAGACAAATAGTACAGTATTTGTTTATATAAAGTCATTGTGAAGAAACTGAATCTTCACTCTCAATAATGACTTGACACGTTGTAATGTTGTAACATGATGTCTTGTTTATTTTATTTTATGTTTTAATGGAAACTGTAGAGACCTTTCCGGCTCCTTGAGAGGTTTTAAGCGGCACCAAGCACAATTTAAAGTATATGTCTCCATGTTTGCATCATGATGTGTGCTGAAACTCAAATTAACTCGAGAGACACAAAATAAAAAATAAAAAACTTTTGATTTTAAACCGTCATTGGAGGAAAATTACTCATTGATTCATCGGAGCAGATGCCACAAAATGATGTAAACACCAAAGTGCTGCACATGTGAATGTGAGAAAATGTTTGACTGGACAGAAAACAACAACAACACGACTGTAGTTTCCTCCTCTCAACGTGGACATACACACACACAGTTCACATTCATCACTTTCAAGATCATAACAAGGTGCTACATTCAATTATGCCCTACATTGTGATTGATTATTGATGGCAACAAAAAGCAGTTTCAGCAGAAGACATAGTGATAGACTAGGTCATAAATCATACATGTGGAGTGTGTGGAGTGTTTCACTTGATTTTTGGTGGTTGTGTAGAGTTTCAAGTAGCAAACTGTGAGCTCGGAGTCACAGGGATCTGACCTGCGTTTAAAACCTGTGAACTTTATATGTCAAACATGAAACAGATAGAAACCTGAGACTCAGAGGTCACAGAACTTTCATTCCCCCCCCTCCCCTCACCCTTTAACCACTGTCCTCTGAGAACGAAGCATTTAAAAATTATCCTAAAATCCCTTTTACATTATTTTCCATTAGTGCATTGCATGCAGAATCAAAACGACAGGGCTGGGGTGACGTTTCTCAGACAAGCAGAGCTCTCTTTTTGTTGGCGAACATCTGATGCCAGTTGTACCAGCGGAGTTTGGTGTCCTGGTCGCAGCTGCCAGCTTCAGTGCAGGTGTAGCCGGTGGGACAGCAGTGCTTCATGTCGCTGCAACACACCGCCTGTGTAGAGGACAGAGGAAGATATGTGTCACTATTATTATAAAAACAAACTATTATAATTAAAAACTGAGCAGCAGGATCTACTTAAAGCATCACAATGATTCATTATGGCTCCTCTCTGACTGTAATATTTATAATAAAAGCAGTATCTTATAGCTGTGGTGTTGGTTTATTTAACTGTAGGAAATGTTCATATCTTTATAAGCTGCTGATTTACATGTCACATTTTTTTCTACAAAGGAAGTTGTAGCTGCAGCTGTGTGGATCAAAGATTTATCTCTGAAATGTGGTAGATAAGAAGAATAAAAGTACAAGTTGCATAATATTTGTGGCTTTACCACTTTCATCTGTAGAGAAACATCCGTACAGTTTGTACAGGATATGAACACATGTGCAACTTCTTATCAGTCTCTGTGGTATTATATGAGCATTAACATCAACTAATAATGACGTAAGCAACATATTAATGATGAAGGTTGAGCTCTATAGACTCTCTCTTTATTTTCTATAAAATTATTTTTAAGAAGATGATCTTGCCTTTAATTTGTCTTGTGTAACTTTAACTTTTTTACATTTTTATTCCTGTTTTACTATAAATATGATGATCGTTTGCTTTTTTGGAAAAGAGCTGTGTGCAACCAGCAGTAATTTTAATTGGCAATTTATATACAGATTTTTAAATAGATTCTCCAGCTTAATTAAATTTATCTGAAACATAGCAGGTATACAAATATCCATTGCAATGCAAACCTCTTCAAAACTGCCTACTCCCTTCAATCCATCCAAGACAAAGGACATGACTATTGATTTTAGGGCACAGACTCCAAATTGTGATCCCACAGTCATTAAGGGCCAATCTGTGGAATGTGTGGAAAGCTATAAATATCTGGGGACTGTAATCGATTCTAAACTGTCTTTCAACAAGAATTGTGAAGCAGTGTGTAAGAGGGGACACCAGCGTCTGTTTTATCTTCGGAAATTGTCCAGTTTTTACATTGACAAAACTTTGCTCAGGCTATTTTATCGAGCTTTTATCGAGTCTGTGTTATCTTTTGCCCTGGTGTCCTGGTTTGGTAATCTGTCATTGCAGGACAAAAATTCCCTGAACCAGATTATCAAATGGGCTGGTAGGATAATTGGTGAGCCTCAACCTACCATGGCAGCCCTCTATGACACACAGCTGCAGCGTAAAGCCAGCGCTATTCGTAATGACTGCTCACATCCCTTGCATGGCGAGTTCCAGCTCCTTCGCTCTGGCTGTCGTTTTGTGGCCCCTAAGGGCAGGACAAAACGGTACAGAAGTAGCTTCATACCCACAGCAATTGTAATGCTGAATAGTAAAGCCACAAGGTGATCTTGTTCATATTGAACTTAGTTGACCCTAGGGACATGTAGAAGCACTTTTCTATGTAGAAGCACTTTTCTATTTCTACTCCTATGACTTTGACCATGTATTTTGATTATGTTGTCTTTTATATTTGTGATTTGTGTGTGTGCGGCTGTTTTTTTTGTACTGGGACTGCTGAGTGCCTGTCTGCACAACAAATTTACCAGCTGGTATTAATAAAGAAACCTTGACCTTGAACCTTGACCTTGACCCTTTAATCACAATAGTTCAGCCACCTGTATTTGTATGTTTTGTATGTTTATTACTTGTACATTTATTTAGCTATTTGTATGTTCTGCTTGTTTGCTATTTGTATATTTATAATTTGTATATTTTGCTATTGTACTGTTCTAATGTTTTCTGTTCTCTATCTATTGATCTATTTGTAAGGCGACCTTGAGTGTCTAAAGAAATAAAATGTATTATTATTATTATTAATGCTGTAGAGAATAACAAAAGAACAGATACAATATACAATTTTATAAATATTAGACTAAAAAGCAAACTCTACAATTGTTAATCTGCTTTAAATATGACTTCTCTGCGTTATTCTCCTGACTGTCCTTTTAGCTCAGCGTGACAGTTAAAGTGCATCAGACTGTAAATCCTACATTCGGTGACGGACAGCAGCCCCATGTGGAGGACGATGTCTTGCAGCAGGTCTCTCCGTCTTTGCACGACGTCTGCTCGTCACACTGGACGTCGCCGTGGGTGACGGGGTCGGGCTGAGGCCGGTGCTCGGGCAGGTAGACCGGCGTCAGCGGGATGGTCTCCAGCTGCAGCATGACGACCTTCTGGCAGGAGTTGGAGGCGACGTTGCAGGTGTAGCCCTGAGGGCAGCAGTGCTCCATGTCGGGGCAACACACGCCCTGCACACACACACACACACACACACACACACACACACACAGCAGGAGGAGGAGGGAGAGGGTGAGTGTAAATGATAGACCATACTTTACATAGGCAAACCCTGACGGTGTTAACGTACACTGATAGTGAGCTTTACATTTTCATGTCAGAGTAGAGGAGACCGGGGACGGTTGAAACGTGGGTCAGTTGTATCAGGAACATGTTATGAATCATCTAAAACACTCTGTATATACTCAGTTTAGTCTTTCACATGTGGAAAAGTAGCACCCTATGGCAGACTATGACATTTTAGAGGGAAAAAACTATTTTTTTTGATGTAAGAAAGTATTTTTTCCCCTCCATTAGCATTGTCTGCTTTGTAGTAAAACTCATCAAACTTAAAGGGATAGTTCAACATTTTGGCAAATTGGCACATTGCCATAATCCCTATAGTCATAGCAGTAGGTTCTTTACCTGTAATTGTCGGTGCAAGCTATTTTTAGAACGGTGGAGCAGAGCCGTGAGCTGCTCAGAGCTACGCTACGGAGGCTCATGGGATTTCTTGGTTTCCCTCATCAAACTCATCAAATACACAATCCAACAACTCCAAAATGCTCTGGTGGACAAGTTTTGACCTGCACATTCACCACACTATGAGCTAATAACAGAACGTTACGAGATCCCTTTAAGTCATGTTTGTTGTGTGTCTTAGTAGATATGTTTCATGCAAGTTGTCCGTGCTAATGTTCTAGTTGTTAGCTGCTAGTTCATGGCTACAAGTGTCTGGATTAGCATTATTATTATTTAGCATGTTAACCTACTCCAACTAATGTTTTAATTGCATTCATGTTTTCTTTGAATTGCAGTTTGCCAAGGTCTTGAAAGACAGAGACGAAAGGGTTGGGTTTAAGGTTAGGATCAGACTATGGCTGACAGTAACTCATTCATTTGAGACTCACAGCCCACACATCAACGCACGAATTATGTTAAAAAGTAATGTATTATGTTGAATAAAGAGCTTTCAGTATCAAGTTATTGTCATAATACTTATCGGTATTTAATAATGTTACATCTCACCCAGGGTGTCTTAGCCCAGACTGTGGGGCGAATTGTAACATTCACTCCTTGTGTTTCAGACTAAACAATGCACTTTCTGTTTGTGTTGCAGAGATAACAGCTCTGGCATTTAATATCAGACACATGTAACTAGTTTGTCTCACATTTTGAACGCACTGGATTAAAAGAGCTCCAAGATACAGACAGAAGTGTAAAAAATGTTACAACCATCCCCGGTCTCCACTAACTCCCCTCTCTCTTCACTGACTCACATTCTGCAGAGGGCAGCAGCCCCACTCGCCCGTGAAGAGCCGGCAGCAGGTGGTGTGTTCAGGGCACTGAATCTTCCCGTCGCACTTCACGGCGTTGGGGTCGGCCTGGGCGCTGCTGAAGGCTGGAAGCTTGGGATACCACGGGATCACCACTTCTCCTTTGACGCAGGACGTCTTCTCCTCGTTGCACTTGTATTGTTTGGGACAGCAGTGGTTTCCATCGGCGCAGCACACGGCCTGCAGGGAAGTGAGAGAGGAAGTGCAACTTTCACATCTCAGAGCTGGTTTTACAGTTCTTCTTTCATGAGAGGAGGCGTGAAAAGACACAAGGGCTGCGATAACTGTGACATTTATGACCTTAAGGAATAGTTCAACATTTTGGCAAATGGGAGTAGGTTCATCACCTTTAATTATCGGTGCATGTTGTTTTGAGATCAGCGGGGCAGAGACGTGAGCTGCTCAGTGAACACAATGGAGGTGAACGGTACAGGTCCCCTGTCCACTCATCAAACTCATCAAATACACAATCCAACAACTCCAAAACGCTCTGGTGGACAAGTTGTGACCTGCACATTCACCATATGAGATAATAACAGAACGTTACCAGACAGAGTTGTTTTAGAGGTGAATTCATGCAAAACCGCTGATGCACGTCCCCATTGGGTGAAATTTTTCGGTAGCAGTCTCTGTATTTACCTCTAAAACAGTGATTTCAAAAGCGCAAAGTAGTTCTGAGTATTTGCTTCATGTGTCGTAATGTTACATAATTATACATGATTATTTCATAGCGTGGTGAATGTGCAGGTCACAACTTGTCCACCAGAGCGTTTTGGAGTTGCTGGATTGTGTATTTGATGAGTTTGATGAGGGACAGGGGACCTGTACCGTTCACCTCCATTGTGTTCACTGAGCAGCTCACGTCTCTGCCCTGCCGATCTCAAAACAACATGCACCGATAATTAAAGGTAACGAACCCACTGCTATGACTATAGGGCGACAGGCGAATTTGCCAAAATTTTGAACTATCCCTTTAAGAGAGGCTGTCACCATGATCTGACTAAACTCATGATAGAAACTGTTATCTACTTGACATCTGATGTGTTGAATTTAACCTTATAAATACATAAAACATAGAAACACATCCATGTAAATATGAAGATAATATTGATGCTACTGACAATCTAATGTGATTCATGTGTCTCTAGCTCTGACACCTTTATCTTAGTCAGGGGGGGTTGGGGTCATGAAGATGGTGTCTCACCTCGGGCAGCGGGCAGCAGCCCCACTTTTTAGCCTCAGACATGAAGCAGCAGGTGGTCGACTGAGGGCAGCAGGTGTGTTCGTCGCACTGAATCGTGTCCTCCTCAGGCTTCTTTTCCTCCTTTGGCTCTTCTTCCTCAGGCTCTTCTTCCTCTGGCTTTTCTTCCTCTGGCTCCTCCTCTTTCAGCTCTTCCTCTACTGGCGGCTCTTCCTCTTCAGGCTGCTCCTCCTGCGGTGGGGCTGGTGTAAGGAACGCAGGAGTCTTCTTCTTCATGGGTGTTGAGCCTGAGGGGCCGTTACAGCCGGCCGGGTCACAGGTGGTACCAGCAGGACAGCAGTGTTCATGGTCGTCACAGCAGACCGCCTGGAAGACAACACAACAATGGCTTCAGTCAAAATCAATCAAGTTATCAATAGGGAATACACTTTAAGAGATGGTTATCAATCATCTGTGTGTGTTTACCTCAGGTAGAGGACAACAGGCCCATTGGTCGTCTTTGTCTTTACAGCAGGTGTTTCCATCTGGACAACTGGCGGTGGAGTCACATGGCACGTCGCCCACATGTGCGACCTGTTTGGGGATGGCGGGCACCTTCTCAAACCACGGCACCGAGCCCGTCTGATCATCGCATTTCTGAGCAGCCAGGTTACACTTTTTACCTTTCGGGCAGCAGTGAATGTGATCTTCACAGCAAACTCCCTGAGGATGAGACAGTCAGACAAAAAATCACTGGTACACCTCTAACATCTTTAATAGTTTATTATTATAGTGTGTTTGTATTGGTTATTTAAAGGGATACGCCAACTTTTTTTTTTTCCGTGTCTTGCCTCACTCCCGAGTCCATGACAAGCAGATAGACACCATCCTTTCGACTGTGCGTGCAGTAACAAGGGAGATACGGGCAGAGCTGGTGTACCGCTAATTAGCTTAGCTCAAACACTGGAAGTGTATAGGTAGTGTTAGCCTGCCTCCTACCCGAGCCGAAACCAGCAGTCAGAAGCTGATTTCATTTTAGCTCTAAACTCTGTAAATATATCACTTTATCAACATTTCAAACATTTTTAGGCGAGAAAGTAGCCGTTTAGATCAGCAGTGTGTCGTTAATTTGTCTAAATACCAGCTGTTTACAATTTTGTTCAGACGAATTCGGCGCTACTCAAGCTAGCCGTTGTGACCAACGCACTTCCGGTTACTTTCACAAAATAAAACACCCGTTACCCTTTACGTACAGAAAACCATGACGATATAATTTGTGCTTTTACTTTGAAACTTTGAAGCTAACCTACACTCGATGTAGCTAGCTTGAACCAAAATAAACCGTCTTTGCTTGAACCCTCCTTTTTGACCGATCTCGTCCCGTTACCGGCATTTGACCGCTCAAGATGCCTTACTGGAGAGTTTTGTCAGTTCTGAGACGAAGATCGGTCCGTTTAGAGTTGCTGAAGAGTGTCTCTGATGACTTTAGGTGGAGGCAGGCTAACACTACGTACTTCCAACGTTTGAGCTAAGCTAATTAGCGGTGCGCCAGCTCTGCCCATATCTAGATTGTTACTGCACGCACAGTCAAAAGGATGGTGTCTATCTGCTTGTCATGGACTCCGGAGTGACGCAAGACATGAAAAAAAAAAATGTTGCCGTATCCCTTTAAGTTATTATTTCCATTATTGTATTGTATATTGGTGTGAGTAAAATGGATTTACTTTCATTGAGTGCTGTAATGTAAAATGTACCTCAGGTGTAGGACAACAGGCCCATTCGCCTTCTTCGGTTTTACAGCAGGTGGTCTCATCTGGACAACTCGTAGTGGAGTCACATGGCACGTCGCCCACATGTGCGACCTGTTTGGGGATGGCGGGCACCTTCTCAACCCACGGCACCGAGCCTGTCTGATCATCACATTTCTGAGCAGCCAGGTTACACTTTTTACCGTTCGGGCAGCAGTGAATGTGGTCTTCACAGCAAACAGCCTGAGGATGAGACAGTCAGACAGAAAATCACTGGTAAAACTGTTACATCTTTAATAGTTTATTATTATAGTGTGTTTGTATTGGTTATTTAAAGGGATAGTTCAACATTTTGGCAAATTCTCCTCTCACCATAATCCCTATAGTCATAGCAGTGGGTTCATTACCTTTAATTATCGGTGCATGTTGTTTTGAGACGCGAGCTGATCGATGAACGGTACAGGTCACTTGTCCCTCATCAAACTCATCAAATACACAATCCAACAACTCCTCAACGCTCTGGTGGACAAGTTGTGACCTGTGCATTCACCACGCTATGAAATAATCATGTATAATTACGACACATGTAGCAAATACTCTGAACTACTTGCGCTTTTGAAATCCCTCCACCCAGCAGCCGTGTCTGGAAAGTAGTTCCGGCTGCATTTGCCTCTAAAACAACTCTGTCTCGTAATGTTACATGATTGTTTCATAGCTTGGTGAATGTGCAGGTCACAACTTGTCCACCAGAGCGTTTTGGAGTTGTTGGATTGTGTATTTGATGAGTTTGATGAGGGACAGGGGACCTGTACCGTTCACCTCCATTGTGTTTACTGGGCAGCTCACGTCTCTGCCCCGCAGATCTCAAAACAACATGCACCGATAAATAAAGGTAATGAACCTACTGCTATGACTATAGGGATTATGGTGATAGGAGAATTTGCCAAAATGTTGAACTATCCCTTTAAGTCATTATTTCCATTAATTTATTGTATATCGGTGTGAGTAAAATGGATTTACTTTCATTGAGTGCTGTAATGTAAAATGTACCTCAGGTAGAGGACAACAGGCCCATTCGCCTTCTTCGGTTTTACAGCAGGTGGTCTCATCTGGACAACTCGTAGTGGAGTCACATGTCACGTCGCCCACATGTGCGACCTGTTTGGGGATGGCGGGAATCTTCTCAACCCACGGCACCGAGCCCATCTGATCATCACATTTCTGAGCAGCCAGGTTACATTTTTTACCGTTCGGGCAGCAGTGAATGTGATCTTCACAGCAAACAGCCTGAGGATGAGACATAAAATCACTGGTACACCTCTAACATCTTCAATTATTCATTATTATAGTGTGTTTATATTGGTTATTTAAGTTAGTGTTTCCATTAATGTATTTATTATGTATATTGGTGTGAGGAGAGCAGAGTAAAATGCATTTCATTTCACTGGGTGGAAACTATAATATGTAGTACTATAATGTTGTAAAGTGTACCTCAGGTAGAGGACAACAGGCCCATTCGCCCTCTTCGGTTTTACAGCAGGTGGTCTCATCTGGACAACTCGTAGTGGAGTCACATGTCACGTCGCCCACCTGTGGGAACTGACTGGGGATTGTGGGCATCTTCTTGACCCACGGCACCGAGCAGGTCTCGTCCTCACAGGTCGCAGCAGCCACGTTGCATTTCTTACCTTTAGGGCAGCAGTGTATGAAATCCTCACAACAAACAGCCTGAGGACGAGACGATCACACAGAGGGGGAATCTTTAATACACCTGTACTGTAGTACTTTTAACATTAAAGGGATAGTTCAACATTTTGGCAAATTGGCCCATTGCCATAATCCCTACAGTCTTAGGAGTTGGTTCGTTAACTTTAATTGTCGGTGCAAGCTATTTTTACAACGGCGGAGCAGAGCCGTGAGCTGCTCAGAGCTACGCTACGGAGGCTAATGGGATTTCTTGGTTTCCCTCATCAAACTCATCAAATACACAATCCAACAACTCCAAAACGCTCTGGTGGACAAGTTGTGACCTGCACATTCACCACGCTATGAGTTAATAACAGAACGTAGAGTTGTTTTAGAGGTAAATGCAGAGACTGCTTGCTGAAAAACTGTCCCCGATGGGAACGCGCATCAGCGGTTTTGCATGAATTTACCTCGAAAACAACTCTGTCTGGTAACGTTCTGTTATTATCTCATAGCGTGGTGAATGTGCAGGTCACAACTTGTCCACCAGAGCGTTTTGGAGTTGTTGGTTTGTGTATTTGATGAGTTTGATGAGGGAAACCAAGAAATCCCATTAGCCTCCGTAGCGTAGCTCTGAGCAGCTCGCCGCTCTGCTCCGCCGTTCTAAAAATAGCTTGCACCGACAATTAAAGGTAACGAACCTACTACTATGACTACAGGGATAATGGCAATGGGCCAATTTGTCAAAATGTTGAACTATCCCTTTAAAGTTAGCTGGAAAGCATGGCACTTCAGCTGTACCTCTGGTAGAGGACAACAGGCCCATTCTCCCTCTTTGGTTTTACAGCAGGTGGTCTCATCTGGACAGGCGACAGAGTCATTGCAGGGAACATCACCTGGACAGAAAAAAAAGGTTGATCGTCATGTTGGAGGAAGGCAAAAACCCGACAGAGACAAACCGACTGATGAGGGTGCCGCGATAAAATACCCATGCAAGTTGAACAGTATGTGGGATTTTCTCTTTACAAGGAAGAAAAAACACAAAAATAAGATGTTTCCTGCTCAGATGAAATCCACTGAGAGGATCGGTCAGATACAAAGAAGGACATGAGCAAAGTAGCACAGATGTGGATGTAAACAAACACTATTTAAAGGTAAAGTGTTTTTCTGAGCTTTTCTTACTGTTGACAAATCTCCTGAAATGACCAAAACAACCAGGAATGTACGAGACTAACCACCGTCAGCTCATTCCTCTGTGCCACACAGCTCCATTGTTCATCTGACTATTAGCCTAAATCTATTAAAAACAACAGTGACGTGACTTTTTCTCTTCATTATTACAACGATGAGCTCAGTAGTTTGAGGTAAAGACCGTGAAGGTTGTTCTTATTAATCTGCACAACTGTTTCTTCTAAAGTTTAAACTAAAAACTATACTTTCATTAGGACAGAGACATCAATGCTGCTCTCACACCGACCGTGAAGGCTGAACTGGAATCAGACAGTCTGGTCTCATTACACTGTACCTCAATTGTCGCCTAGCAACCGCAACCACATGTTACTTTCTGTTCTCAAAAACCATCAATCTATTATAAGAAGTTCATATAATACATTCACATGTCAATGAAGTGAGGTTTTAAGGCCGTGGTTTCAACAGTTGAACTGAGCCAAAACATGATACTAACATGTAAAATTGTCTCTCTTGTCAGAGAGAGAGGAATAATGTTAACAAAAGTTATTAGCTTTCGTTAACGCTGCTTAATGGAACTTGGGGATATCCCACAACTCATTGCTGCATTTCTCAGCCTCTGTAATGTGACAATCACGTCCAGTAATCCGTCTTCAGTGCAGGTTCTGGAGGACACAGCTGTTGTGTTATAGTGGGAAACACTGACTGTAAAAAAAACCTACATAGACTTTTAATGTGATATTACTACATGACTACGAAGTTAGAAAGCAAAGTGTTGTCACACTAAATTTCCCATGAGCCTCCGCGCGCATGGTGGAATTCTTGAACTAGCGCAAGACGGACGAAAGCGAAAACATTTGCCAAGAATGTTTTCAAGAATGAAAGTCGGAGGTTCGAGGACGATCAGATACCGTCGTAGTTCCGACCGTAAACTATGCTAACTAGCGATCCGGCGGCGTTATTCCCATGACCCGCCAGGCAGCGTCCGGGAAACCGAAACTAGGAAATGCTGGGCGAGTCGACCACTAAATAATAATATCAAAATAACTATAAAGACAAAACGATATATTTATCAAAAATGGACCTATTAAAGTGGTAACGTAGATTCATCCACATTAATATGAGATTCTTTTATAACCTGTGAACCTGTAACCTCTGTGGAGTAACCTAGAAGGAAGAGAAAGAGCAACAGAAACCTCAAAAAAATAATGTGCAATACTTGATTGAAGTCTTGATTCATTTCTTCACAATTAAGTCTTCCTATAGCCTGAATTACCGTAACTTATAACATTAACATAAAGGTTTATAGTAGCTATAGTTTCCAGTAACACATCCGTCAGTATTAATGTTATTCTTATATCAATGTTAGCGTCTTGTACTTTTATATTTCAGCCGCTGGTTGGTTGGTTTGATGCAGGACAGAAATCTCACCTGCTGCTCCCTTAGTAACAGATGACACGGTGGTCACTTCCTGCTTTGTGGGCGGAGGGATGTTGGCTGTCGTGACTTCTGGGACTTTTTCTGTTGCACCACCGTTTTCTGGCTCTTTGGCCGTCACCGGTTCAGGCTCTGAAAGTGGAAACACGCACAGATGAAGCTGCCTTGCTTGAACACCCACACACAGGTTTAGACAATGAAGAATTAGAATGAGGAAGTAGATTCGTTTTTTTGTTTTTTTTCTGTTTAACTTATCTGACCTTTCTTGTTCTCCCACTCTTCTCTGATCCGAGCAGGGAGCTTAGCCCACATCGGCAGCTCTTTTTTGGTGTTAAGTGAAATACACTTGGAGTGTTCGACGTCACACGTGCTGTCTTCAGGGCAGCAGTGCAGCTTGTCTTCACAGCACACGGCCTGTCAGGACAATGAGGACACACACACACACATGGATAAGACGTCGTAAAGTCACGATAACTCTGCATGCAAATCCAGCATTTGACTCTGCTGTCAAGGCACAATAGGACTTTAAAGCTTCCCTATATACTATACGGTTATAAAAGCTATGGAAAGATCATCTCGTACCTTTGGCATCGGGCAGCATCCCCACGTTCCATCTGCGTTTTCACAGCAGGTGGTTTGATCGGGACACTCGGACACGCCATCGCTGCACAGGACTGCAGTCACCAGGTCTGCAGCAACAGGGAAAACACATTCATTTATAACGTCCACAAGAACTGAACAGACCTGCAATTGCACAATTACAGTTGCACAAAACATCCTTGAGTCTTTCAGTCAGTTAGTTACTCAAGAGGCGTTAGCGAATGCAACCCTACAGACAGGATTCACAACGATGAGTCTGTTTAGTTTTATAAATGTTGGAGAAAAGTTTGACCTTGTCTGATGCAGGAGCGACTGTCTTCACTGCACTGGTGGCTCTCAGGACAGCAGTGTTTCCCATCGGCACAGGGCACTCCCTGTCACACAACAACACAACAGCAACACAATGAAGTTAACGGCCTTTGAACTCGCTCCTAAAATCTGTTTTATTGATTCATAAATTATTAGTTTTATATGGAATTAAGGTTCACACACTCTGTTGTTCCCTTTATCGCTGCTATAAATCAGTCCAGCTGACAACGTTACACTTGCCGCCTGTTGTTTCTGCCATTTTGAATTTGTCTCTAGATCTGTTCTCAGACTTGTAACATCACCAAAGAGACAAACATCCTCTTTGTAACAGGAAGTCACTGGTCGCATTTAAAAATAAACACTAGTTTTATAAAACACAGTATGGACTCTTACAACCACCACTGTTAGTCTATATGTGGTTTACTAGTGGGCACCTTCATGGTTTTAGTGGTTTTGTTCTGTTTAAACATCTGACATCTGCTCGTCGACTGAAATTTTATTTTCTGTTTCAATTATTTAGAAAAAAAACCCACGGAAATAATATTATTTACCATAATTTTGTGTGTTTTTCTGCAGTTATTGCCATTTTTTTATCAGAAAATTCTGCTTAATTATAAACATTATTTAAAAAACATCATATTGACAACTGGGTGAAGTGGTTTACACTGTCACCACACAACCAGCTTCCTCCCGCAGACCAAACACATGCACTTTATGTTAATTCAGTACTCCAGACTCCAGTGTGGGCATTTGGCCCCTAAAATTTGAGACTTAACTTTTTCATCTACTTGCACATGTGCAAACAGTAAATTTGCCTCTTTTTTTGGTGAAACGTTGAAGTGGCGACTCAAAGAATCTGGACTCTGTCATTACAGGTGTCAGGCTAATGTGTGTGAGGATCATGAATGACAATGAAATGTGAGTATTTGCTTTGCAAGTCGATTTACGCCCCTAAAGTTTCTGCTTGTGCTCCTAAAATGAAAAGTTAGGAGCCACTGTGCAACGGGTAAAAAAGTTAGTGGAGCCCTGTTAAATTGGCGACTCTAAATTGCTAATGGGTGTGAATGTGTATGTGTGAGGTTGTTTGTCTCTGTGATAGACAACTGGTACCACTAATAGATATATCAGATGACTGAAGATGTTCCTTTTATTTTGAAGGTTTGGTTACCTGAGCCAGGGGGCAGCAGCCGTACTTGGTCAGAGCCTTGAGACAGGAAAACTCAGGAGGGCAGCGTGACTGATCAGGACAGATGTTCTCATCATCCTCCCCCATGTAGGCCTTGATCATCCTGAAGGACTGAAGGAGCAGGGTCTTACTCTGGCTGCTCACCTTCTATTCATATTTCATTAGTTTTCTCTATGAGACCACTGTGTGTGTGTTGTTCTTACTTTGGAGAGTCTGGGCGGAGCGGCAGCAGCTCTCTCCACCCAGGGGACGGACACGGTGGCGTTCACACAGCTGGACTTGTCCATGTCGCAGGTTGTGCCTCCAGGACAGCAGTGTGTGTGATCCGAGCAGCACTCGGCCTGTGACGACGACGGTAGTAGAAACACTTTGAATACCAAAGTTTAGAAACTCCTATCAGCTTTTATCAGGCTCATAAAGTAGTAAAACACCTCAGAGGATGAATAGAGGCCTTAATTCATTTAATTTTAAAGGAGTAAAGGAGAATAGCTATCTCACGTTTGCATTTAACTATGGGATGTACAAATGGGCAAAGTATACTGCTGAAGCAGAAGTGCTTTGACTATGCTATCTGGTCAAGAGGTTAACGCAGTTGTTGGTTTAACTTTAACTTGTGCCTGTTTGTTTTGTAGCTGTATTTAGTTTTAAATCCACATTTTATATGCAATTCTTTAGTTTTAATGTAATCAAACTGCATTTTAATACAGTCATCATCACTAAAAATGTGGCATATGATGAATCACGCCATGAATGTCCTCACTCAATCCAAAAATTAGAGCTACTACAAAAGAGGAACTGTTGTGTATCTGCTCAGATTTAAGTGCAGGGCGTGCAGATGTTACAGCTGTGATCACCTGATCGAAGGGGCAGCATTCGTAGCCGTTGTCCGGGTCGTTGCAGCAGGTTTGCCCCTCTTCACATGAGCCTCCATCAGGACAGTCTAAAGCAGCAGCCGAGGCCAGGAGAGCCCAACACAACACAACCCACTTCTGCATCTGCACAAAAGAGGAAACACAGAGTTCATCAGTCTAGGGAAAGTAGAAGATGTGCATGTGGAATTTCCCTTTTCACTCAGCAGCAAAAATACTGTATGGTGGTTGCATGAAAAGCTGCAGAAACACAGACATGATAATGAACTTGATCAGATTATCTGGACAAGTAAAGCCCAAAGCTAATGGTCCTCCCTTGTTTGTAAAAGCTAAAAACTACTATCTGGGTGGTTAAAACACATCTTTTAATATTTTAAGAAACAAATTACTGTAAGAGGCTGTGAGAATCTCGTTTACACCTCAGAGGTTTGTTCCCTTTTATATCATTTCACAATAATTTAACAGGTCAGACACAATGGGAGTGAATTTGCAATAATTTAACTCACTTTCAGTTTCGTTCTCCTGTGGACAAAGAAACGCGCTAGAAAATCTCAGAATAAACTGTTAACATTTATAAAAGAGAGGATTACCTCCAGGCTACAACGCATTTTAATGACCAAACCTGTTTTAATGTAAACAATCTAAAGCGTGAAGTGGTTGTTTAGATGCGTGTGAATCTTTTTCTGTGCAGATTATCTCTAAATTTAATCCCAGACTGTTCCGACAAAAACAGAAGTTGATGTTGCTCTCACCTTGGTAGGAGACCGGAGCGCTGTTGTGTGCAGTCAGGTGTTTGACAAGTGTCTCAACACAATGTAAAACACATTGACATGAATCATCTTGAACACGCCCCCAAAGAGAGAGACAGAGAGAGAGGAGGTTCCCAACTTCCTGAACGCCTCACCGCGCCTCTCCTCTGTTAAAACAGTTTGTTAAAGGTGTATTAATAAAGTTTAGTGAAACTTCTCCTGTTGAGTCGGTTGCACTTGACCGTCAGACAAACTTGTTTACATGTAACAGCTGCAGCGCACCATGACAGATGCTGAAGTTGGACTCAGATTCGTAGGGGAGAGTTAAAGGGATAGTTCAACATTTTGGCAAATTGGCCCATTGCCATAATCATTACCTTTAATTGTCGGTGCAAACAATTTTTCAGAACGGCGGGGCAGAGCCGCGAGCTGCTCAGAGCTACGCTACGGAGGCTAATGGGATTTCTTGGTTTCCCTCATCAAACTCGTCAAATACACAATCCAACAACTCCAAAACGCTCTGGTGGACAAGTTGTGACCTGCACATTCACCACGCAATGAGATAATAACGTAACGTTATGAGACAGAGTTGTTTTAGGGGTAAATTCATGCAAAACCACTGATGCACATCGGGGGCAGTTTTTCGGCAAGCAGTCTCTGCATTTGCCTCAAAAACAACTCTGTCTCATAACATAACGATTATGGTAATGGGCCAATTTGCCAAAATGTTGAACTATCCCTTTAAAGGAAACTTAAATTACACACCGAGTCATGTTCCTCTATTTCAGGACTCATCTTACTGTGATGTTCAAACGTATTGAAGTTATGATTTCATCACCTTTTTACACACTGAAATCATCAGACTAAGTAAAGATCAAACCTCAATAAACCACACAGACCTGTCAGAGCTGGACTAGATTAACATGTAGAGTGTGAACACAGGTAAATTCACTATTTCAGACATAGGTAACTTTTAATATATATTTAACAAAACAGATTAAAAACACACGCTCACGACCCCATTTAGACCACATCAAACCACTTCTAGATCAAAAACCACTGTAGTCAGAGATGTGATTAGATTTTCACAGACAGGTCAAAGACGTTTAAGTTTCATTTTCTTATTTCATGAATGTCAAATCTGGACTATATTAATATTGACTCAGAAACCAGCTTCTGGAGTCTGGTCTTGCACCAGAGAAGTGTAGAGACAGAAATTTTTGAATATATATATTATTTCTGAAAACACATTAAAAACACACGTACACAGCTTTTTGTCCCATCTAGACCACATCAGAACAGTTCTCCATTGAAGTTAGGACTAGATGCGGATGAGATTATCAGAGACAGGCCCAAGACATGTTTAAATCCTAATTTCTTATTTCATGAATGTCAAAATCTGGTCTATAGCCTATTTACAGTGAGGTTAAAAAACTGTCTTTAAAACATCTTTTCAAGTCCTGTCAGCAAGAAAATATAAAGTAAACCTTTTTCTTTCTTGCAGCTTCTGGTAAAAACGCACAAATAATGAAAATAGTTTGTTGCTGTTAAAACCAACCACCTACAGTATATATAAGCTTTATTTCAGACACAGGTCCATATCACAATCAAACAATATAAATAGTACAAAAATAAAAAGAAAGTACAGAAATACATTTCATAAAATATACAGACTATTGCACCAATGTAGCCTAGAAGTGAATCGGTAGCAGCTTTTCAATGGGCGTAGAGCCTCAATTATGTGATTCTCTGATTTGTCGAGGCGACACATAAAACTAAACATCAACTGTCTTAAAAGTGCCTCACAGGTTGGCACTCTATTAGACACAAACAAATGACTGGCACTGTGCCACCTAGGGACACAGAGCAGTAACCTCATCGCATCATTGTATGCTACCTTGAGCCTCTGCATGCTCTTTTGCTTATAATTGGACCACAATTGGGAGGTAACGGTAACGTGAGATAAAATCAGTTTTTCAAGGAATAATGTAAGAAAAATAATTAATTGGTTCATGTTTATTTTTCCCTTATAATTTTCCTTTAAATATCGACTGGGAAACCAGCTTCTGGAGTCTGTTTTTTCTTGCCTCACTGGCGTCATTCGGTCTCACTCGGCAACATTCGGCCGCTCCGAAGCGACCGTCACCGAGCGCACTGTTTTACAGATCTGTGACGTCATTACGCAGCCTGAGCGCCTGCACGCTGCATGCGACTCGTGCGTATAAAAAGGCCGAGGGGGGCGCATCTCGGCCCCCAGAAAAACATGTTTACCAGCTGTAGTCATCGATATAACATCTACCGCGAGCTGCGGCGCGGCGGCTCGGCTCCATGTTAGCTCCCACCCGGAGGGGCAACACGACGCTGATGGGGGAAGACGCCTGTTTTTCACGACGCCGTCAGTTACTACAGTTACAGTAGAGGTGAGTAACGTCCGCAGCGGGCTAAGCTAAGCTAAGCTAACCGAGCTAACTGCTGCACTCATGATGACAGTTGCGTGAAAACACGAGTCTGACAGGTCAGACTCAGGGCAGCTGATACTTTAATTAAATCCACCATTTCCTCTTCTAAAGGAAATATGAATTCATATTTATATTTTATTTATTTTCTGCCAATCGACGTTAGCTAATCAATAGAGGACAGCGAGTACATAACGTGACCACTCGAGTCCGGATGTCACATAATGTTCTGTAGGTCGTGGGGGCATCAGCAGCCTGGTATTGATAATCCGTAGAGAAATACAAGAAGATGTATTAACAGTTCACATGTCATTCATTAAATTCTTGCACAGTTCTTTTGGGGCTGTGGTTCTTGTAAAAACTGATTGAAAATGTATTGAAAATCGTTTAATTGATTGATCCAACTCCTAAAGAAATACTGACATGACTAGAAATGGCTTTATGCAGTTGGTGTTACCTATAATCACTCAGTAATGCATGATAATAGTGCAGTCATTCTTAACACTGGTCATGAAGCAAGCATGACACTGCATTTAGTGTTCAAGTTTAAAGTTTAACTTGAACACTGTTTTTGGAGTTGCAGAAATCAGTGAAATGTTAATTTGAGGTTAGTTAATGTGTGTCCTGTGCTGTGTCCCTGACAGCATGAGTGTGTATAAACATGCAGCCAACATGATGGACTTGTTGTGTAATGTTAGGTCAGTTTGACAGAGAGAGACCCTGAACGTCTTACTCTCATTTTTTGGGGTGCTCTTCGTTTTTGACCAGTGATTGTTGTTGTGTGTCGTCCTGCTGGAAACGAGGAGGGAACTTATTTGGAAAAGCAGCTTATTGTCCCAGTCAGACAAAGGTTGAGGGCCAAGAGGCTAAAAGTGTCACAGTGTGGTGTCATTAACTCTCTCTAGAAATAGGACGAGCCAGAGCCAGCCAGGTGAAAGTACAGGTAGAACAACAACACACAGGTAGAGGAACAGGAAACTTTCCTTTTTCCTCCACAAAGAACATTTCCTTAAAAGATATTCAGCCAAAAACATCTCAGCTGTCAGTGATGGATCTGTTGTTGTTCCAGGACGTTTCTTGATTCACCTTCATTCCTTATTATTGTGTGTCGTCGCCACCAGCTGATTAAATCTTTATTTATTTGCCGTTACCCATGTTCTCATTCAGGAGGAGGTCAGCAGGCGACTCTCTCACTGGCTGTCTGGTGAGATTAGAGACATGCACATCATAGATAAGTTATCATAATGTTTCAACGACCCCATTATAACAACTCCACCTACCCTCACCCTGTTCACTTAAATGAACAACTTCTGACTCCTAGAAGATTGTTTTCACCATTTATTACTCTGCAGATCATTTTCTCAGTTTATCTGTGTCTATAAAATGGTGAAAAAAGAATAAAATTAAACCGTCAGATTTTCCCAAAGCCCGTGATGACTAACTAAGAGTCCAAACTTGAAGGTTTGCAGTTAAAAATGATAATCAGAAGGAAAAGTCCTCACACTGAAGCTGAAATATTTAAGCTCTTTGCTTGAAAAACAACTTTTCTGACTAGTTGAATAATTAAAATACCTGCAGGTTGATTTCCTGTGTAACTGAATGAAGCTTTTGGCTCTGATAATGACTTAATTAAAGTAATGATCAGTCTGAGGTTTCACTCTCTTGTCGGGAGGCAGCAGCAGGCGTCACAAACTCCAGAGCTCTGACATAACAGGGCGCTGACCCGGTGTACGGTTGCCAGTCGTCCTGCGGGACACCAAGAATCCGTCTTTACCTGTTTTACATAACAAGGAGAAACGGAGACACCTGGAGTGGATACAGAAAAAGCAAAGAGGCTGAATTACCTCGTTTGACAGCCTGGTCAGGTCAGGAAACACCTGAAGTCTCGGTCGGTACAAAGTGTTCTCACTGTGGCGCTCTGGTGTTTTCAACAGGTGGGCAGGATGGGGGAGCGGGCCGTCAGCGGCGCCCCCGTGGCCACGATCTCCCCGGTGCAGCAGATGCTGGCCTCTGGCACTGGAGCCCTCCTCACATCTGTATTCGGTAAGATCACGGAAACACAGACTAGAAAAACAGACTTTAGACTGAGAAAGTAGATGTTTGTTCTTTCGCTGCAGAGTCGTACATCTGCAGGAGGTAATTGTTGTTATTTTATTAGTTTTAGTTTATTTTCACACTATATAGCCTACATAAAAACAATGAAAATAGTGAAATTCAACATTGTGCAGGAGAGGTGGAAGCCAAAAAAGGCTTATGAAAGTACCTCCTGTATATAAAAACAACAGTGGTGGTCCTCAAAGTAAAAAAAGTAAAAAAAAAAAAATGATAATACAGAAATGAGTCACAAAGTGCTACAAATCTTTGCTAAAGAACGATTATTGTTTTGTCTTATTGTTTTACAAATGGGTCAAACCTCAAAGAGATTTAGGTTAATATGACTTATAATGGGGAAAAAACAGGGTAATTTGAGAAGATGAAGCTGCATTTTTTTTGTATTAAAAGTAACTTGTCACTAAATTCTTGCAGGAAATTTGACAAAATAATTAATCAATTTTCACCCACTTACTTTATTGTGCACAAACCATTGAGCATTTTAAGTCTTTATTAAAAACACATCTTTTTTCCTTGGCATTTTAGTTAGGTTTGATAATATTCACTTCTGTTTTATTGCATGCTTTTACTGTACATTAGCTCTATCTATTTAGTTTTATTGTTATTATATGTTTTACTTGTGTGTTTATGTTGTACAGCACGTTGGTCAACTTGGGTTGTTTTTTAAAATGTGCTATATAAATAAATATGTTGTTCCCAAAGTCTGACATCTTGTTTCTGTTTGCAGTCACGCCGCTGGACGTGGTGAAGATCAGGCTGCAGGCTCAGCAGACGCCGTTCCATCAAGGTAGGACGAGCTCTTCAACATCAAACATCAGTATCGGTGCTGAAACGCTGCTGACTTCACCTTTAACAGCTGCTTGTGGATGCTGTGAAGTTTTGTTTGTGTTTGTATCTCGTTGCTTCTCTAACCTCACCACACTTGTCCAGTCCACCTCTGTGCTTCCCGTGCTGCCCTCACCTCTCCTCTGTCCCGCTTCTCTGTTTGTCTCTCAGCTTCAGCCTGTGAACCCGCTCCCTGGCGCGGCGCCATCCGCCCGTCCAAGTGTGAGTATCTCTCCTGCCGGCCCGTCGCTGCATGTGGAAACTTAAACCTACGAAGATCCTGCTGCACAGCTTTGAGTCTGATCTACTAACTAACATTTCTTCATTTCAAATCAACAACAAAAAAAGACCTTGGCTGCAAATAATCTCTCTAATCTAATTTGGTAAAAGCTAAAATGTGCATGTTTTTGTTTGTCACTGCTTAGCCCCATGTCTAATTCATTAGTTGATGTATGGCTTGAATTACAAAGCTGAAAATGTTCCCTAGATACAGTTTGCAACTAAATATTTGCAACTAAATGTTATTTATTTAATACAGTTTTATTTGTTTTGTGAATGCTGTTCACCCGGGTCACTGCTCTGTATTAGAGCCGACGTGTTTTTGTTTTCTCAGTAGCAGCTGGTTGTGAAATGAGTCTTTTTTTAGAGTTTCTTTCAAGGTTTTGTCAATAGTCCATCTTTAAACCAGCCTTAAATAAACAGGCACAGTAAGCAGCGACAAGGACGACGGCCCCGATCTTATCTGAGTGGCTCTGCTGTCATTGCCTCCACAGTATCAGCGCTGACCTGTTCTCTCCTCTGCAAACCACTATTTACATTTAGTTACATCAATAATGTAGAAAACTGAGTTTGTGCCAGGTTTATTTTTCAGACTTTGTTGAACTGTTCTGCTGAGGCTGATGTTTGTATCTCTGCTGTGTGTCTCACAGGGAAGTGCTTCCTCTATTGTAACGGGCTGATGGATCACATCTACGTCTGTCAGAACAGCACCAGTTGCACCAGCTGGTACAAAACACCGACACATTTCAGTGGGACTCTGGTGAGTCAGGAAACACAGGCAGCTTCACTGTTGTCGCAGTGTTTGAGTTCGTTAAAATGAACTGGAGATATGTTATCTGTGTTTGTTTGTGCCACAGGATGCGTTTGTGAAGATCAGTCGGCATGAAGGTCTCAGGTCTCTGTGGAGTGGGCTCCCACCGACACTGTGAGTTATTAAACTGACACAAAGGAAATATTTCAAAGAAAAGCAAACAAAAAAATAAAATTCAGGTCAGAGATTGTTTAGATCAGTGGTTCCCAAACTTTTTTTTACATCAAGGACCCCTACATTTACACAAATTAGACCACGGACCCCCATTGGACAAGATTTTTAAGCAAACACCAGAAATACACAAATATTTACTTTTCAATATACGTTCAAATTAGGTGTGAATTTTTGGAAAGATTACAGAGAAATTTCTGGGGAAAAGTGGTACAATTTCTCCAAAAAAGTCGAAACATTTCTGTGGTAAGATTTCTAAAAAAAAAAAAAAAAAAAAAAAAAAGTGGTAAAATTTCTCAAAAAGGTTATCAAAAAACGTGGTAAAATATAAAAAAAAAAAAAGGCCACATTTTTGAGAACCACTGGTGTAGATCTTACATGTTATTTGCAAAATACTGTTTTATTTTGATATCATTAGATGACCCACCACACGCTGCTGCCCACATGATACATCAATTAATTTGTCAATTAGTCATTTATCTCGTGGAAAACATGACAAATATAAACAAGTGAGAGGGAAATCCTCAGTTAGATAAAACAGATACATAATGTACCAAGAATTTTACCTTGATATCAAATAAAGGTGGCACGTTATTCACTAAAAGGCAACAATAGTGATGTAACAAAGCTGCAAATGTGTTCGTCAGCTCCTGTTGTGACAAATTTACATGTTTTATTTATATGAAAATGTTCCGGTGATATGTCAGACAGTGCACAATAACCTCTCTGTGTGTGTGTGTGTGTGTGTGTGTGTGTGTGTAGTGTTATGGCCGTACCTGCCACTATCATCTACTTCACCTGCTACGACCAGCTGCGAGACTTCCTGAGATATGGTCTGGGTTTCCAGGGCAACCACATCCCTCTTGTCGCTGGAGGTCTGGCGAGACGTAAGAGCAAGAAACACACACACACACACACACACACACACACACACACACACACACACACACACACACACACACACACACACACAGAAACATCGACAGTGTAACAAGTAAATAAAGAACTTGTCAAGCTGTGTTAGTTTGAAACGTGTGTGTGTGTTGCAGTGGGCGCGGTGACGGTCATCAGTCCTCTGGAGCTGGTCCGGACTAAGATGCAGTCCCGCCGGCTGCCGTACAGCGAGCTGCGAGCGTGTATCCGCTCGGCCGTGGCGCAGGACGGGCTGCTGTCGCTGTGGAGGGGCTGGGGGCCGACCGTCCTCAGAGACGTCCCCTTCTCTGGTGAGAGCAGCAACACAACACAACACTAAGATAATAATAATAGTGGACATTTACTGATTTACTGAATTGATTTGATCCCGATTCGGTTCTATATTGATTCATTTGTAGATATTTCAGTTTAAATAGCAATTTACTTGGTTATGAACGAGATTTTCACAAAACTTATGTTGCAAATTGTACAAAGATGGAGCTCTCTCTCCTGGTGTTTTATTAAAAATATTCATGTTCATATTAAATTGACCAAAAAGCAGTTAGGTACTAAGTTATGAATGCACATTTATTTCAAAATGACTCCAGAAGTCAACAGTGCAACAGTGCAGTGGTGTACCGTACAATAAAATATCGATCGAAGGATTTTATGAATCGATATCGATCTTTCAAATGAAGATCGATATTCGGGCTGTCAATCTTCCCCCCAAATCAGTTGTTTCAAATAACCCTAACCCCTTATGTTAAATATTCAAATTATATTCAAACTTTTAATGTGTTTTTTTTTAAATATATATATTATTACGTCCACTAAAGGGCATTCCAACCAAATCTGTTATGTTACATTTGCAATCTCTCTTTTTATATTTGCATTGAACATGTAAATAATAAGACGTCCAACACTTCCATGTCAGAGGGAACTCGTCTGACTGTGTTAAATGAGTCAGTCGCCTTTTTCAGCAGGTTTAATAACAGCCACGAATGTTGTTGTAAAAAGGTTTTAGAGGTTGAATATCTCCTCCTGTTGCTGCTTGACAAGAGTCTAATAACCAGACTGATATTTAAACACAATAATCAGCCACAGTTATAGTGATGATTATCATTTAAATTCTAATACCAACTTGCTGGTGTTTCTACTGTGAACACGGTGAAGCCAGTAACTGTTTCAGGCTGAATAAATGACCGTGGGTTTGTCTCGACTTGAAGGAGGAAGTGTTTCCATGAATCCACCACAGAAACTCGTCCAACTGCTCCTGCAGCCAGAACCAATGGATGAACACACTGTTTCCCCTGTTGTACTGGTTATTTAAAACGACTGTAATGTGAAGCAAAGCAGCGAGTTAACAAATGACCTCCCCCTCTTTCTCCCCTCCCTCTCTCTCTCTGTTTACGTGTCCTTGCAGCTCTGTACTGGTTCAACTATGAACTGGTGAAGGCCCAGTTATGTGACCAGTCTGGAGTGACTCAGGCCAACTTCTCCATCAGCTTCACAGCCGGAGCCGTGTCTGGAGCTGTGAGTAACTCACTCAGCACTGACGTCAACACACACACACACCTGCACCGACCTTTATCACAGGACACCAGAGGCATAAGCCAGCGAAGCACCTGCTCAGGGCCCCGAAGAGCAATTCACTTTACAGCCACAATCTAACGTGCGTCACTTCTGTCGATCCCTAGAGAAATCCTGCGTAATTACAAAAACCCCTTAATTGTTGTTGTTGCACTTCACATCGCTGTTGCTGCCAAAAATAAAAAACCAGATGACTCACTAAATTAAATTCATTGTCTATTAGTTGTGACCTGCACATTCACCACGCTATGAGATAATAACACAACGTTACGAGACAGAGTTGTTTTAGAGGGAAATGCAGAGACTGCTTGCTGAAAAACTGTCCCTGAAGGCAACGTGCATCAGCGGTTTTGCCTCTAAAACAACTCTGTCTGGTAACGTTCTGTTATTATCTCATAGCGTGGTGAATGTGCAGGTCACAACTTGTCCGCCAGAGCGTTTTGGAGTTGTTGGATTGTGTATTTGATGAGTTTGATGAGGGGAAACCAAGAAATCCCATGAGCCTCCGTAGCGTAGCTCTGAGCAGCTCACGGCTCTGCTCCGCCGTTCTAAAAATAGCTTGCACCGACAAATAAAGGTAATGAACCTACTGCTAAAACTATAGGGATTATGGCAATGGGCCAATTTGCCAAAAATGTTAAACTATCCCTTTAAGTGCAAATCAACCCCAGGCTGCACTTTTAGCTGAATTTGGTTCAATTTCAGATTAAAAACCATAGATGGGTAAAAACGTTCCAGGCTAGATAAGAGTGATGATTCATAATTACAGATTAGAAAAATGAAATAAGTTTGTGTGTAAATGACCAATAATCAGTATTATTGGCAGTAATAAATATCATTGACTGGATGTAATCAAAGTTATTTCCTGTGAAGTGAATTGAAATGACTGTTCCTTCTGGTCTCTGGTACATTTCTACATTTCTACAGTCGTACAGTTTGAGTCACTCCTCAGGTGACTGATAACTCACCTGGACAATAGGAGCGTTGTCCGACCCACTTCCACACTGACCTGGTTCTTGAGCAATAATTAAGCAAACTCTCCTCCTGATACGAGTGGTTATTCTTCACACTGATAAAAACCTGAGCTGCTGATGTGTAACCAGCTGCAGGATGTGACTAACTGTGTGTTTGTGTGTGTGTGGTGTTCAGGTGGCTGCGATCCTGACGCTGCCCTTTGACGTGGTGAAGACCCGGAGACAGATCCAGCTGGGAGAGATGGACACTCAGGGAGGTCGGTGTTTATGTGTGTAGCAAGCAACGTTAAAATGTGTGTTAACTTCCTTTAAATTCAGTGTAATTTATGTTCTAACATGCGTCTTGTTCCCTTTTTCCGTCCAGTTTCCTTAAAGAGAACCACATCCACATGGCACATCATGAAGGACATCTGGGCTGAGCTCGGCTACAGGGGCCTGTTCGCAGGTAAACACTGAAACTGTCTCATGTCAAGTTTGAATATATTTACAAATTGAATATATTTATAAATTCTCAAATAGACGCCGGGTCCACAATCGCCCGTTTGAGCCGTTTCTAAGCTGCTTCATTCGTGCTGGAGTGGAAAAAAAAGAAGCCCGTGGTCCGACCCAACCTGAGTTATTAAAGGGATAGTTCAACATTTTGGCAAATTGGCCCATTGCCATAATCCCTATAGTCATAGCAGTAGGTTTGTTACCTTTATTTGTCGGTGTAAGCTATTTTTAGAACGGAGGAGCGGAGCGGCAGGCTGTTCAGAGCTACACTATGGAGGCTAATGGAATTTCTTGGTTTCCCTCATCAAACTCATCAAATACAAAATCCCAAAACTCCAAAACGCTTTCGTGGACAAGTTGTGAGCTGCACAATCACCACGCTATGAGATAATAATAGAACGTTACGAGACAGAGTTGTTTTAGAGGTAAATTCATGCAAAACCGCTGATGCGCGTTGCGTTCAGGGACAGTTTTTCAGCAAGCAGACTCTGTATTTACCTCGAAAACGGCTCCGTTTCGTAACGTTCCATTATTATCTCATAGCGTGGTGAATGTGCAGGTCACAACTTGTCCACGAAAGCGTTTTGGAGTTTTGGGATTTTGTATTTGATGAGTTTGATGAGGGAAACCAAGAAATTCCATTAGCCTCCATAGTGTAGCTCTGAACAGCCTGACGCTCCGCTCCTCCGTTCTAAAAATAGCTTACACCGACAAATAAAGGTAACGAACCTACTGCTATGACTATAGCGATTATGGCAATGGGCCAATTTGCCAAAATGTTGAACTATCCCTTTAATTTGCAGTGTTGGGAAGATTACTTTGGAAATATAGTTGGTTACAATTACCAGTTACCCTGTTGAAAATGTTCAATTGCTCTCTCATTTTGAATGAATGCTCTCAACTGTTAACCATTTTCAAATTTTCAGACCTGATAGTCTTAACCTTTCAGCAGTATCTATCTATCAGTAACTTAAGACAACATAAAGACAATATTATAAAGGGTTAGGGTAGTGTAACTAACATTGTAATCATGAATTTCCAAATGCAACTATAATTTAATTCCAATTTTTGAATTACATTTTCCCCAAGTAGTGTACCTGATTACAATTATGTACATTTTGTAATCAAATTACATGTAATTCGTTACTCCCCAACACTGGTTATTTGTATATGAACCTGGCGCGCCCACTGACTCCGGACGGAGCTTTTGTACAGTCCGTGGCCAGAGCAACGCATTTATTCAGAAGTTTAATTGGTGCCCATTAAACTTGCAAATGAATGCCGTTCCAGATCCGGCTCTTTGCTTCTATTCTCACTCTTTTAAACAGTTACAACAGAACGATTTGAGAGGATTTTCCATCTTTGCTGAGCAGAAGATTTGTTCTAAATTTAATGTAACATGGGGAAGAAACTTTGAGAGCTGGCGGCTCGCTCACATACGTTAGTTTGATTTGTTTCATTTTAGTCTTTTTGCACTGTTGTCACTTTATATGTATGTCCTGTTGCAAGTCCTGTGCTGTTTGTAAATGTCATTAATGTAAATGTTAAAGGTGATTCACTGCAAACTAATTTTACCTGAGGGTATAAATAAAGTAACATTTGACCCTTTAATAAAAGCCTGTCTGCATATAGACGCCTGTCTCAAATATAAGCTTGGACAGTTCAGCAGTTGAAGTGAATAAAAGTGTGTATGTCAGTTTTACTCACAGCTGTAATCGTTGACTCTCTCCAGGTTTCATGCCGAGGGTGATCAAAGTGGCGCCGGCCTGTGCCGTCATGATCAGCACCTACGAGTTTGGAAAGGCCTTCTTCCAGAAGGTGAACCTGGATCGACACCCTGAGGGCTGTTAGTGTGGAGCGCATGAACACGCTGCTGCCACCACCACCACCATCATCATCATCATCATCATCATCATGACCATGACACTTTGTCCTTCAGGCCTGTTTGTAGCTCGAGGAACAGGCGGCTTTGGATTCTGCTGTGAATTAACAAAAAAAACAAAAAACAAAGCACACGAGGATTGAGACTTTTCATTCCCTGAAAAACTTCCTCTAAGACTTGAGACGTCGCCGCAGTGATGAGCTTTGACCACAGGCCTGGACACTGAAGGACGCTCTGGGACCACTGATGATTACAAGTGATCGTTTTGCATTGTGCAGGAAAGTTGTAAAAGGTTTAATGCTACATACATCGACAGCATCACCACTGTAGTAGTGAGGAAAACGTCCTCAGACCGACGTATATTTAGCATTGCCTGACAAACTGCATGGTGTGTACGGCTCCATTCAATACAGACGCTATAGATCAGAAGCTGCATCGGCATTACCGCATCGCCCTGCATGCCTGTAGCAGCACAGCATGACATCTTCTGACTTTTATCTACCGAGTAGATGACTGACAAATCTGGTTTTGTATTCGGGTTAGATTTGACCATCGGTATAGGTAGCACTTTACGTTTGCAACACAAGAGCTGTGAAATGGTTTTCATGCTGAATGTTCGTCATGACCGGAGGAAAGCCATAGTAAAATAATAAAACGCACAAAGTTTAATGGCAAAACTAAAGCAAAGACTTTGTAGTAGAAAATACAAATTCACAGTAAATGATCTGGGTTCCTCTTGTGGCCCGTGCTCCATCCATCCACCAAGTCTGATGTGAATAATTTCAGTACTTTGTGTTATTGCAACGAATAAATAAACAGACAGTGGTGGAATCAGAATTCCTAAAAAATAAATACCACACATTTTGTTTTCACATTTTGCCAAGAATTTCAACTTCCTCCTGTTGGTGTTGTCGTCATGAAATCGTCATTATGTCCTTGTTAGACATAACTTCAAAGCTTACAGTTACAACACTGGGACATGAAACAAAATGTTGCTGCCTTAACCTAACAGGTGTAAGTGTTTGTATCATGTCTATTCCTTTACTTCTTTTTTTTTATGAATGAAGTGATAATAAATGTTAAGACAGCTTGATTTTATGCTGTGTGTAATTTATTTGCCTCTAAAATTACATTGTGGAGCATAACACAAGGACAACAAGGACTGAGTTTTTACTTTAAAACGTAACAAACATGCATATAACATATACATATGTTTTTTTTTTATTGTGGAAAAAACAAAACAGACAATACAGTGCACATGCATTGATGACTTACAATGACATAAAATGTGAAATTAGGTGTGTGTGTGTGTGTGTTTGTGTAAGTCAGTTATGGTATATTCTATAAATGGTGATCATAATAATGGTGAAAAAGAGACTTAGTGGATAATAATAGTGACTTTGGTCATAATAATACTATTGGGGTAGAGGGAAAAAGCGAAAACAAAGATTGAAAACATAAATGAGAAAAATAAATAAATAAATAATAGAAAACAAATAAATTACAATTGTGACAGCAATAACTCAACAGCGATAACGACAAAACCAAGCGAGCAAAACATATACATATGTAACATAAAAACATTTATGTTCACATACATAAATGTAGGGACCTAAGTTTCAGTGGACATAAAAAGATGATTATAACTGATATTGGGGAAAAACTAATATGTATTGTTTCCATTTATCACAAATATAAATTAATTATATAAATAATTCTACATTATTAATTTTGAATATTAAATTGAGCAAAGATAATTTGTTTTAAATCAAAGATATATTTAAAAAAGAAAGTTCATACAACAGTTCAGTTGTTGTTTTATTACGGTGTGTGGTGTTCATGTTTTCATGCTGTAAACAGCGATATCCAGTGGCTGCTGAGTTTATAACATCAGCAGGGTGAAATAACGTGGGGCGTGGCCTAAGTGACGATAATCCCGCGAGACTTGGCTCCATATAAATAGCCGGTTCCCCCGTCGCTTAGGCCTCTTTGAAATCGGACTGGAGACAAAATGGTGAGTTAACCTGAGGAGCTGCTCACACTTCAGACTTGAATCTGTTTGACATCTGAACCATCCGTTACATCCCAGTTTAATTCACACACTGTGACTGTTTATAGCAGCCGTTATATTCAAAACCAGTGCTTATTTCTGTGGGTTTTAGACACTAAACGTCAATTTTAGCCGCTAACGTCCTGACACCGTCGGCTGTTGGCCTGAAACGGCTCTGTGACATTAGCCGCTTGCAATATTGTCCACATTAATCGATCACTAAAGCATCTAACATGTATATATGAAGCCATATAAATGATTGATCCTGTAATTTAAAAGTTAAATAAACGTCAAGTGTTGTTAGCTTCGTTTCTAGTCGGCTTCCTGTACGCCGGAGGAGGCTAACCATGCTAACATCGTGGTTTGACTTCAGGCCCGGTCACACGCTAAGGTTTTTTCAAACACACATGAAAACTAACTTACAATAACTACTCCAACTTTAACTAATCATCCTGCAGAAGTTTATATCTACTAACCATGTGTTTCCTCCTCCACAGTCCCACCGTAAATTTTCGGCTCCCCGCCACGGATCGCTGGGCTTTTTGCCCCGCAAGAGGAGTCGTCGTCACCGCGGAAAGGCCAAGAGCTTCCCCAAGGATGACCCCAGCAAACCCGTGCACCTGACCGCCTTCCTGGGCTACAAGGCCGGCATGACCCACATCGTCCGTGAGGTCGACAGACCCGGATCAAGTGAGTGGAACCAGACTTGATGCAATTTTTTATTTCCTGTAAGACATGTATAGATGTTGGTGAGACTTTTTCACAGCAGATGTTTTATCTTGTTTCACGTGAGACCTGGTTATAATCGAGCTGCAGGACTTGCACAACTTGCACTTTGATGCTCAATGAGGAGCGCTGCAGTGTAATGCATGAAAAGTTGTCATGGCTAAAATTGACAGACAATCCAATGCACTTAAAAATACAGTATTATATGGAGCTATATCATATTGAAACAGACTCCCCCTTATCTTACTGATATTGATAGTAAATCAAGATTTAAAAAGATACTCAAGAAAGGTGTCATGCATAAAGAAATCACATTTTGAGCAACTTATTACCAGCTTTTAATAGGCTAGGCTATTTTAAAGGTTTTTATCCTATTTGTTGCACTAATTATAAGGATTTAGTGTATTATGTAGCTTGACTTTGACTATTTAAGTTTTTTTTTAAATGGACTCCAGGAAGAATAGTCCTCACCAAGGTGATGGCTAATGGGGAGCCATGTATAAATGTGCTTTCCTTCTGACAAATGAATTCTGACATGACAGACAAATGAGTTCCCTTTGGGGATTAATAAAGTAACTCATATTCTGTGAATAAAAACATCTGCTGTGAGAAGTTGTGTGTTCTGCCTGTGATGATACACTCGACGGGCGGACAGAATGGGTTCAAACCCTTGCTGAATGTCGAGCACTGAGCGCAGTTGATGCCTTAAATGTAGGTCTAATTTTTCTAGATCTATGCAAACATATTAAACTTGATACCATTTCCTCTACAGAGGTGAACAAGAAGGAGGTGGTCGAGGCCGTGACCATCGTGGAGACTCCTCCCATGATCGTTGTCGGCGTCGTCGGCTACGTCAACACCCCCCGCGGCCTCCGCTCCTTCAAGACCATCTTCGCCGAGCACGTCAGTGACGAGTGCAAACGTCGCTTCTACAAGAACTGGTGAGAATCAAACTACACTCAGTTTCTGCATCAGTGCTTGAAGCAGTTAGTTGCCCAGTGGAAATGATAATAAAATAAAAACATCAGATGTTGTTGTTTTCACTGAGCGAGTCTAACGTGCGGTGGCCCCCTGTGGCAGCTCCTCTCAGGCGCCGCGGGCCCTGATGAGCTCCGGGCTCCTCTGGCCGGTGGAAAGTGCTTCTTAGAAACCGAGCCATGAGCCAAAATCCTATTGGCCGATTTGAGCCCGTATCCCCCATGGCGGGTGACGGGCGAGCAGCCATGATGCACCGCGTCCTTCCGCTGGCCCCTCGGGGTCATGAAGGACCGGTGCCGACCTCTCTTGTCTCGCTGCGATCGCAGGTACAAGTCCAAGAAGAAGGCCTTCACCAAGTACTGCAAGAAGTGGCAGGACGACGAGGGCAAGAAGCAGCTGGAGAAGGACTTCGCCGCCATGAAGAAGTACTGCCAGGTCGTCCGCGTCATCGCCCACACACAGGTCAGTTGGTGTTCGACCCCTCCAGCGAGGTCGTAGTTTAGCTTCCTGCTTGTTTGTCAGTGATGAGACCACGGATCTTGCGTCAGGCATGGCGCCCGATACTGATGAGGAGACCTTCCATGCTGCCTTCCTTCTGAGACCACACAGCTGGCAAACATCTGGTGGTAAATGAAAACTTTCTGTGGATCTGACCTGTTTGTTTCGTTCTCCTTCTTCCCGTGCAGATGCGTCTGCTGCCCGTGAGGCAGAAGAAGTCTCACCTGATGGAGGTGCAGCTGAACGGAGGCTCCATCTCCGACAAGGTGGACTGGGCCCGTGAGAAGCTGGAGCAGGCCGTCCCCGTCAACACCGTCTTCACCCAGGACGAGATGATCGACGTCATCGGTATCACCAAGGGACACGGATACAAGGGTGAGCACCTGGGACTCCGTTATATACAACTTCTGCAGCACATCCTCTGGTTAACACTATCTGTCGGTTTTGTCGACTCTCTCACATCCCGCACTGTTCGTAATCTGGTTCAGTCTCAGTCTGAACTCTGGTTCCATTCCAGTGCCATAGCGAAGCGCCAGTGAGGCAGGGGAGCGGTGCCTGTTTGTGCTGACTCCCTGTTCACTCTCTGGATACACTCACTCATTCACTCTGCGATGCTTCATCCAAAACTATCTCTTTCTTATTCGATTGGGGAAAACACACGACCGAAAGCTCCACCCCTCTATTCAAATGCTTATAAGTCGATTAAATGTTGAATCATCAATTAAATGACATATTTGTTTTGGAAAAACACTGGGGTGAATTTCCCACTCAGGAAATGAAAAATGCCTCATCCCTCAGAGCAGAACAAAAACATTTGGTGATGCTGCTTTCAGCCACTATTTAGTCTCGCTTTTATGTTAAAGTCTCAGTTTTTTAGTCAACTAATTTATTACTTCTCTTTTTATATTTTGTTCTATATTTCTATTGTGCGTCTTTGATTTTAGTTAACTTTTATTTTTTATAATTTGTTTATCTTTCACTATTGCTATATTAATCTTCATGCATTAGTCTCCACATTCTTATTTTACTTATACAGACATTTTCAATCAAAATGTAAAGCACTTTGAACAGTGTTTATTTGCTTTAAAAGTTGGACATGACGCAGAAATGATAAAATACTTATCTCGATTCTTAAATCTGTATTCATGTGACAGCTCTAAATCACAACTCTGACCTGTTTGTGTTTTGTCTCATAGGTGTCACCAGCCGTTGGCACACAAAGAAGCTCCCTCGTAAGACCCATCGTGGTCTGCGTAAGGTGGCCTGTATCGGCGCCTGGCATCCGGCCCGCGTGGCGTTCTCCGTGGCCCGCGCCGGTCAGAAGGGATACCACCACCGCACAGAGATCAACAAGAAGATCTACAAGATCGGCCAGGGCTACCACACCAAGGACGGCAAGCTGGTGAAGAACAACGCCGCCACCGAGTACGACCTGTCCAACAAGAGCATCAACCCCCTGGTGAGTGTCGGTCGCCATGGCGCCCGTGAAACGTTTCGAGGAGGACGACCTCCCATCTGGAGATGAAACTCATCGCTCGTCTTTTTCTTTCTTTGCTCCGTAGGGAGGATTCGTCCACTACGGTGAGGTGACCAACGACTTCGTCATGGTGAAGGGCTGCGTTGTGGGAACCAAGAAGAGGGTGCTGACGCTGCGCAAGGTGAGGCGGTTAATGCCAGGAGTGAGAGCACATGCACAACTCACAAAGTTAGGGATAATTGACAAGAATAGCCCTTTAAAAAGTTCCTGCTACAGTGATACTTTATCATGAAAGCCTTAAGTAGAAAGATGCAAAGGTAATTTCTTTATCTCAAACAAGTGGTGGCTATAGCACAACAAAAATCTAAATGTCTAACTTCACCTTGTTGGAGAACAGCATGTTAATAAGGACTGAAACATTGAACAATTAGACATGTGCATTCAAAAGTTTAAAGAAGGTTAAATTATGTTCACCTGTAAAGGTTATAGTGCATTTTAGGTGCATTCTGAAATTTAATCCAAGAGCCAAACATCCCTAACTTTTGTGAGTAGTTTACATGAATGAAAAGTTTATTTAAACATTCAAAAGGAGTGGGAAGAAGCTTATTAAATCGCCCATGTGTGGGATCCCTAACCCAGGAGATGTGTAATAGATCTTGTATACAGAAAAGAAACTGGTTAAGAAGAGAAATACATTTATCAGGGAATGAAGTGCAGTGTCGGAAACAAGAAAATTAGCAGTGAATAACAAGTGTTGGTGTTCTGCCTGTGATGATACACTCGACGGGCGGACAGAATGGGTTCAACCCCTTGCTGAATGTCGAGCACTGAGCGCAGTAGATACCATAAATATTGAGTGCAGAAATGGAGATGTATAAAACTTCATTTTTCAAGAAACATTTAAATTATTGCTGTGAAATCTAAACATGCCCCCTCCTCTCTTTCTCTCTTGTCCAGTCTCTGCTGGTGCAGAGCAGCCGTCGTGCTCTGGAGAAGATCGACCTCAAGTTCATCGACACCACCTCCAAGTTCGGTCACGGCCGCTTCCAGACCGTCGAGGAGAAGAAGGCGTTCATGGTACGACCAAACTCTTATTTAAAAGACTCTTCTCTTCTCGTGTCCCGCACTGTTCGTAATCTGGTTCAGTCTCAGTCTGAACTCTGGTTCCATTCCAGTGCCATAGCGAAGCGCCAGTGAGGCAGGGGAGCGGTGCCTGTTTGTGCTGACTCCCTGTTCACTCTCTGGATACACTCTCTGATTCACTCTGTGTCGAAGCAACAGAAGATCTCATGTGTCTTTTCTTTCTGTCGTTTACAGGGACCACTCAAGAAGGACCGCATTGCCAAGGAGGAGACTGCTTAAAGTCCCCGAGGACCAACGGTGTCTCTGCTGCATCGACTGTCACCATCTTTGTTGTTCTGCAGAGTTATTTAATAAAAAATACAAAAAGAACAATGGTAGTGTGGCGTTGAAAATTATTATTCTGAGGTTTAAGATTACCACTTCATACATTCATGTCTGTTTCCATCTTCACTTTACTACTAATGGACAATTGTCATGTTAAGAGACCTGAGGATCTTAGACCTATTAAATATTTGAAACAACAGACTGTAAGAGTGGGCTTGATACTGAAATGTGTTGGATAATTACAAGTCAAAGTGATACTAATTTCCTTTAACCATAAAATTTGAGAAGTCAACAGTGCACAGATCTTCCACACAAAGATAATTGAGCATCAACAGCCACAGTTCTAAATGTGTATATATGTAAAAATGTGGATAGGTATGTATATTTGTAAAAAAAAAAAAAAAAATTAAAATGTTTGTTATAGATTACCTAACTTGAAATTTGTTTTTCAATGAATGAAACAAATAAAATAAAACAGACTTCCAAGTAAAACCGGTGGACTAAGTCTGTTTTCCTTCATCCTATCATCAGAGAAATAGTGAGGATGACGATCTTAAACTTACAAAATATGTGAACCATGGAGATAAAAAATAACCACACAGGTTTTCATCCAGAGGTGGTGAATGTTATAGTACTTTATAGAGAAGTGTCCCTTTTACTGTATGAATGTAGAAATGTGGACATCTTAAAAGGAAACTGATGTTAGTGTGTGGCTGGTAAATTACACCTTATAATGGATTAAATTTAGAAAATGTTAAGACTTAAAAGACTGGCCTTCAAACAAATGTCTTGCTTCTTTCTGCCCCACTTTCATTCAGGAGTTGAGTTTTTCTTTTCTTTTCTCTCAATAAACCAACTAAACTAAAGCACATTAAACAGATTTACAATGTAAGACCAGTGAAAAAAGGCTGCATCCAGCACAAATTAATAAGGATTAGGCTCCTTTTCTAAAACAAAGCGAATAAAACACATTTACAAGTAAAACCAGTGAACAAAGTGAGTTTTCCTCCATCTAACTTTGTTGAATCAGCAGAATAAAACAGCTGTACGGTCCCTCCACATCTGTATTGGAGCATCAGCTGATGATGGCGAGAGCACCATCCATCCATCCAGCCACGGATGCAGAACTGATGGACAGACAGACAGATGTTGTTGACTTTAGCTAACATGGCAGGTTTTAACAGGACTGTATAACGCTCCGTCCGTGTCCTTGAGGCCTGTGCATTCGGCTGACAACGGGAACTCCAGCAGTCACAGCGCGGTAATTAAGCCCCAACATCATCCATTCTGACGCATCGGTGCCAAAACCAAAAGCTGCACCTCAGCAGGTAACGAGGAGGAGACCCTGAGAGGCTCAGATGTCCCGCTGAACGCCGCCCCGAGACGCCGCTGCATAATATTCAGCACTCTTAGCAGAAATGTGGATTTCCTGTAAGGATTTTCCAAGGTCCCTCCTCCTCTCCCTCCTATTAACCCGCCGTCCAGGGAGCCGAAGGACAATCGTTTCTCCGTAGAGCAGCAACTTCAACAGTCTGACGTTTCCTCTGCCAAAGCAGTTCTTCTTACTCTCTCTGCAGCGCAGAAATATGTAGTACAGTATATCCTCTAAACTAAAGGACAGTGATGGTGAAGGGGAAGGGAGGCCTGAGGGACGGAGGAAGATGAGGAGGAAAGAGTAAGGTGGAGGAGGAAGATGAGGAGGAAGGGGAGAGAGAAAGGAGGAGGATAAGTGGAAGATTGGGAGGAGAGGGAGGAAGAGGAGGAGGAAGGAGAGGAAGGGGAGGAAGATGAGGAGGTAAGAGGAGGAGGAAGAAAAGGAGGGGAGGAAGAGGAGAAGGGGGAAGAGGAGGAAGGGGGAGAAAGAGGAAGGAGGGGGGAGGAGAAAGACGAGGAGGAAAGAGGAGGAGGCGGGAGGAAAAGGAGTAAGGGGGAAAGAGGAGGAGGACGGAGTAAGGGGTGAGGAAGAGGAAGGAGTGGGGAGGAGAGGAAGAGGAGAAGGTGGAGGAGAGGAGGAAGACGAGGAGGGGGAGGAAGGAGGGGGAGGAGGGAGGAAGAAGAGGAGTAAGGGGGAGGAAGAGGAGTAAGGGGGAAAGGAGGAGGAGGAAGCAGCGGGTAGGAGCGGAAGAGGAGAAGGTGGAGGAGGAAGAAAAGGAGAGGGAGGGAGGAGGAAAGAGGAGGACAGAGGAGGAGGGGGGAGAAGAGGAGGAGAGGAAGAGGAGAATGTGGAGGAAGAGGAGGAGGAAAGAGGAGGAGGTAGAGGAGGAAGGGGAGGAAAGAGAAGGGGGGGGGAGAGGAGGACACGAAAAGGAGATGGTGGAGGAGGAAGATGGGGAGTAAGAGGAGGAGGGGTCGAGGTCCTGTGTGTTTATTGTCACTGTGTGTTGTTTTTCTTCTCTTTTGTTCATTTTGCATCTTTGTCAAGTTTTTGTGCATCAGTTTGTCTCTTTGTGGTGGTTGTGATTGTTTTTTTTACATCATATTCTGGTTGTTGTGCATCAGTTTTATGTATTTTTGTGTCACTTTGTGGTTGTTTAATGCGTCTTTGTTGTGGTTTTGATTATTTTATGGCTTTATTGTGGTTTATTGTGGATTTTTGGCCTCTTAATGGTGGTTTTATGTCTCTTTATGGCTGTTTTGTGCATCATTGTAATCGTTGTGTGTCTCTTTGGGTTGGTTTTGCATCTCTTTGAGTTGTGTGTCTCCGTGATGGTTTTGGGGGTGTTTCATGCCTGGTGGGTTTGTGTGTGGTGGGTTTGTGTCTCTTTGTGAATGTTTAGTGTGTCTTTGTAGTGTCTGTGATGGCTTTGCACCTCTGTGTGGTGATTATGTGTATTTGTGTTTGTTTTGCATCTTTTTGTGTGTATCTATGGTTGTTTTGTGTCTCTTAATGGTTATTTTATGTAGCCTATCTTTGTGTTGGTTTTGTGTGTCTTTGTGTTTGTCTTGCGTCTTTTTGTGTGTATTTATGGTTGTTTTGTGTCTCTTTGTGGTTATTTTATGTCTCTCTGTGCTGATTTTGTGTGTCTTTGAAGATATTTTATGTATCTTTGTGTGTGTTTTTATGGTTGTTTTGTGTCTCTTAATGGTAATTTATTGTCTCTTTTTTATTGGTTTTGTGTGTTTGTGTTTGTTTTATGTGTGTATTTATGATTGTTTTGTGTCTCTTTGTTGTTATTTTATGTCTCTGTGTTGGTTTTGTGTCTTTTTCTGTGTATTTATGGTTGTTTTGTGTCTCGTTGTGGTTATTTTATGTCTCTGTTGGTTTTTGTGGTTATTTTATGTCTATATGTGTTGGTTTTGCGTCTTTTTCTGTGTATTTATGGTTAGTTCTGTGTCTCTTTGTGGTTATTTTATGTCTCTTTGTGTTGGTTTTATGTCCCTTTGTGTTGGTTTTGTGTGTCTGTTGTCAGTGTGGCCGGGGGACAGTCATGGAGACGGCCCTATGCTGTTACATAATAACCTCCGGGGGCGGTGACCTCTGCCCCGCTGCAGCGCGAGCCGAGCCGAGCCGCGGTTCACAGCTCCCAAGGTGCTCTGCTTCCTGCTTTACATAACGGCCGCCGCCTGCTAAATGTGACAGTTAACGCTCCAGAATTATGCCGTTAATTGCTCCCGGTGTCCCGTTCAGGAGAGGTGAGGCGTCCCAGCGGGCGCTCTCTTTATGACCCGCTGCATCTGCTCAGACAGCATCTCTCTCTCTGCACTTTTCATAAAGGCCCTGTCCACTCCATTCCCCTTTATTAGCCCGGTCCTCCATCATCTCTCCAACGAGCTGCTCCGTCCGCACCAGAGGAGCAGCAGAGGAGCAGCAGAGGAGCAGCGGAGCAAGGCCGGCTCTGGAAAACCACTGGACCGGGGCACAGGTGTAAAAGGGAGGGGGCAAACAAAATAAACATGATCTAAAGGGGACATATTATGGAAATATCACTTTTTGAAGGCTCTCTAACATATATCTGGGTGTTTGTCTTGCCTTCTGGCCCCCAAAATATGAAAATTGACAAAGAAATCTGTAATTTTCAGGCTCCATAGGTTAAAATCCATGTGGTTTTACAAGCTGTTCCCTCAGTTGTCTTATAATGATGTAATTAGTTTTTGAATTTGCATAATACAACCCATACTGGTACCGGTAGAAGGGGGCGGGGCAAACAGTGACTCATTTGCATTTAAAGGGACAGGCACTGAAACCAGCCGTTCTGAACAGGGCTGTTTAGAGAGGATGAAAAGAGCTGTGATGTTTGATCCTTGGGGTATTTTGACCAAAGCATGTCACAGACATGTCTTAAAGACACCTGGGAACTATTTTAATTTGTGAAATAGGGGCAGAATATGTCTCCTTTAAAGGGGAACTACAAGTCTGGTCACTTTTCCACTACTTTGCTAACCCTCATCCTGGCCATGTGCGTTTGTTTTCAACGAAGCCGGCGAGAAATCCATCAATAGAGCGGTATATGATGTTGTATACCATATACGATTTTATGATGTGTATATCTGTGTAGTTTTATCTGTCATAAACGAGATTATAGGCGCTATAATAGGTGCTGCAGAGACGAGAGCTGGGACACTGAGACGCTATAGGTGGAAGGCAGAGAGCCTCCATTCTCCCTGTAACAAGTTACAAGTCATTTATTTAACCATAATTATTCCAAAGCTGTTTAATTAAGGTAAAAATGCGTAGCCTGTAACATCTTTAAATATTACACAAGGAAGTATTATGAATAAATAGTATTGATATTTTTAACTTTAAGTAGGCTATCTGATGTGATGCACAAAGTGATTTTGTCTCCAGATGTTTTAGTGATGGAGCAAGAGACACTTCAGACTTCAGTCGCTCTGCATCATTTTCTTCACGATATTGTTGTTTAGTGTGGCTTTTTGCATCATTTTGTGGTCGTTTTGTGTCTTTGTGATTATATTATTGTACGTTTCTGCCTTTCTTTCTTCAGGTTTGTTGTTGTTTTTCATCATTACATGCTTCTGTGTCAATTTGGGACCTTTGTTGTGTCTCTTTAGTCGTCGTTTATGTTTCCTTTTTGTTGCTGTTGTGCATCTGTTTTGTTTTATTTCATGTAGAGTTCCAGTTGGAGGAGGGGACCCCGCTCCGTCATCCATCCATGATGCCCCTCATCACTTCAGTCCTCCATCATCTGAAATGAGCTCCTGAGGCAAAGCAACTGTTTGTGACTCTACTTTATATGACTGCATGTGTGTGTGTGTGTGTGTGTGTGTGTGTGTGTGTGTGTGTGTGTGTGTGTGTGTGTGTGTGTGTGTGTGTGTGTGTGTGTGTGTGTGTGTGTGTGTGTGTGTGTGTGTGTTATCATGCGATGGAACCTCCAGTCCTGAGGTAGCAGCTGTTGCTAGTGGGACAGCAGCCAGGTAACCAGGGTGCATGCTGGGACAGCAGAAACCGGGGCCAAGCATTTGATTTATGGGAGTGTGTGTGTGTGTGTGTGTGTGTATGACTGCGTGTGTGTGTGTGTGTGTGTATGACTGTGTGTGTGCAGTTGCTTGTACATGTAAGTAGGTGTGTGCATCTGTGTGTCGGTGTGTGTCCTGGCGTGGTTCGTCGGCCCGGCTGGCACAGAGTCAGTCGGCGGCGTGGCGTCCTGCAGAGTGAGGGAAGTGGCTGCGTGGCGCTGCAGCGTGGAGCCTGACAGGAGGACAGACTGTCGGGGGGGAGGAGGAGGAGGAGGAGGAGGAGGAGGAGGGGGGTCGACCACACACTTATTACACAGGACGGAGGCTGCTGGTCCTGCAGAGAGAGGAGAGGGTGCACTTCACATCTGACATGATCAGATTCTGCTAATTAACTAATAATTAACCCTCATGTTGTCCTCCCTGGTTAGGGAAGGAAAGAAGGAAGGAAGGACAAAGGGAAGGAAGGAAGGAAGGAAGGAAGGAAGGAAGGAAGGAAGGACAAAGGGAAGGAAGGAAGGAAGGACAAAGGGAAAGAAGGGAGGAAGGAAGGAAGGAAGGAAGGATGAAGGGTAAGAAGGAAGGAAGGACAAAGGAAAAGAAGGAAGAAGGAAGGAAAGACAAAGGGAAAGAAGGGAGGAAAGAAAGAACGGAGAAATGAAGGAAAGATGGATGGAGGGAGGGAACAAATTGGGTCAAAAATGAAGGAAGAAGTAAGGATGAAGGGAAGGAAGGAAGGGAAAAGGGATTGTGGAAAGAAGGAAGGGAAAGGGAAGGAAAGGTAGATGGAGGGAGGGAGGGAACAGATTGGGTCAATTGGATCAAAAAAGAAGGAAGAATTAAGGATGAAGGAAATCAAGGAAGAAAGGAAGGAAGGAAAGAAAGATGGAGGGAGGGAACAAATTGGGTCAAGGAAGGAAGCAGAAGGACGGATAAAGGGAAAGAAGGGAAGAAGGAAGGAAGGGAGGGAAAAAGGATTGTGGAAAGAAGGAAGGGAGAAAGAAAGGAAAGAAGGAAGGATGGAGGAAGGGAACAGATTAAACAGGGTTAAAAGTTCCCATCGCTGTCCGTCATCAACCAATCAGGATTCAGCAACAACGTCTGAGTGTTGGTTGGTTCATTAACTGATTCATCCAAACACAATCGGATTCATAATTAATCGGTAACGAGGAAAACGACGACATTGTGTGTGAAGCCCCAGTGGAGGTTTTATTTTTACAAGCTGGTATTAAACGCACCGCAGGCTGGAGGAGCGGTGAAGGACAAACACAGTTTATATGTTTCATTCTCTGTGTGTTCGTGCAGCATCTGGGGCCTGAGTTTGTTATTGATCACATATCTTTTTTTCACAAGCTTTTAATTATGTTTAAAGAGTGTGTTTTATTTCTGTCCTGTTTGCTTTAAGAATTTTTATTATTATAATAATTATCTCCCTTTTCTGTTATTGCCTCTTTTTTATGGTTGTCTATGTCTTTACATCTAGTATCACTGTCTTTACATAACTTGTTGTATGTCACTGTACGTCAAATTAACTGTCACTTTGTGGTATGTCATTGCTATATGTTAGGCCTATTGTCTCTATTCTTCTTTTCTTTTGTGTCACTGTTGTCATACAGTATGTGCTTTTATTGTCTATATTTTAATGTTATAGCCTACTCCCCCTCTCCCTTGCCCCTTAGGAGGTCTTTCACCTCCATACCAGGCCATTTGCCCTAATAAGAATGTATTCTTAGCAATTCTTGCCTGGTTAAAGAAAGGTTTACTACTTACTTTTAAATGATGATAATAATACATTTTTGTGTGATTTTATAATGTCCTAAATGTTTTTTTTTTATACATGTAATATTTTCTTATCCTATATGCTATTTTATGTTATATAATGTATCTTTGTTTTCATTTTTTGAAGCACATTGAGTTTACGCTTGCCGTATGAAATGTGCTATATAGATAAATTTGTGTTTTTGGCCGCATACACTCCCAACAGCTGCGTTCACATGTGGAAAAACAAAGAAAAACTCCAAGGCACTCTCTTTTAAGAAGCAGTGTTCACATGTCAGACACACTGAGCAGAGAGAACAGGTGGAAATCACAGGTTTTTTCTCCTCCTGTCAGGCTCCATGATGGTTTTCATCATGGAGAAACTGAGTCGTCCTCCTCCTGTGTTGTGTGTGTGTGTGTGTGTGTGTGCAGAGGACAGAGGATCTCGGTGTGTGTGTGTGTCTCTCTCTGGGGCCTGGCAGACTGCAGCTCCTCCTGCACCCCTGCACCGTGGCATCAGTATTCAGGGCCCGTTTGTGGACACGGCGTTCCCTGGTGCTGATGGAGGCAGCAGCGGCGGCTCCATCTCCCATCACGCCACCAGAGGGCAGAGCACCGGCGCTCCATTTCACTTCACGCATCCCAGAGCACTTTGTGTGTCTGTGTCTCTCTCTCTATGTGTGTGTGTGTGTGTGTGTGTGTGCTGTAGCCTACTTTGGTTCCTCCTCTTTATCTCTATCTCTTTTTTCCTTTTTTCTTTCTTTCTTTTTTTTTTAAACTGCCCTCTATTCAGAGCTGGATTTAAAAGCTTCAGATGATTTGTGAAACAGCAGCGACGCCGCTCACGCTGCTCTTTGCCCCATATGTTGTTTAATGCAGGAGATGATGGAGCTTCACGCTGCTCATCTCAGCAGTGGTGCTGATGCAAATGTGTCATTTCAGACTATGTTTGCTCCAATGATTTTTTTTTTTGCATTTTTTTTTTTGCTTTTTCAGTTGGTTGGTTGACCGTGCTTATAGCTCTGTGTTGCCACTCAACTCTGCATGACCCAAAAATAACCCGGGGTGAGCAGCGCAGTCAGCAAGTGTTCTCTGGTCAGCATAAACAACAGGCCTCTCTCTCACACACACACACACACACACATAGAGGCTTGCACATGCAGATTCACTGTTTGCATGCATAGGACAAAGATCAACATTCCTGTGCACATTTCAGGTTGCATTTTGTTTCCACAGCAGTAATCCTCAGAGAGCGGACGTCCAACGCTGCAGCTTCTCCTCAGCAACGTAAAGTTGTTGTTTTTTATTCAGAGGCTTTGGGTGACGTGACCCCCCCACACCACCACCACCAACACATATATATACACTGTTCCCATGGGTGCTGCTCACTTCTCTGTCCCAGAACGTTGTCCAGTAAAGTCAGAGAAAGGTCATTAGTGGGTTTGATGTGAGGTTATGTAACGTCACACGCTGCCAGAGAGAGAGAGAGAGAGAGTCAGTGTGTTAGCTCTCAATATCTCCAGCCAGGAGGGGACAGTGTGTTCCTCAGGCCTCATCTCCTCACCCTGCTGCCATGCACCTCCATGCCTCACCCCCAACCACCACCCTCCCACCCTCCCTCCCCCCTCTTCTCTCCTGCTCAGCACTGCAGTGACACTTTGATCACCACAGCAGGAGCGAGGGAGCGACAGAGGGGAGCGACGGAGGGGAGGGAGGGAGTCAAGTGGAAGAGAACAGGGGGTCAAATACTGGAGAGGGTGCACCAAGTGATGAAGGTTGTCTTATTATTCTTTTTATTTTTTCCACCCTGACAACATTAAAATGCAGACGTCAGAGCTCCAAACTTACTTGGAGGTCAAAATTAAGGATGTAAATGACTTCCAATGACTTAAGGACTCAAAGTTTTAGTGTTAAGACTTCAGCTAATTTGTGACTTCAAAAGGTCAAATGAAACCAAGACAAGGCAAATTAAAGCAGAAGTGAGTGATATATTTGTGTTAATATAAGTCTTAAATAGTTGTATCTTCCGACAGCAATCACTTACATAGAGTGTTTGGACTGAAACACGGGTCTGTCAGTCCCTCTGCTCTGCTCTGAGCCGAGGAGAAAACATTTATCGTATCCTACAGTTTTTATCCAATGAGGAGAGAGAACGGCATGCAGGGCTGTGTGTGCAGCCAAGGAACGCCGTGAATGTGGTGACGTAGGGACGAGGACTGTTATGGTGCGTTCAAGGAAACTCGTAGACTCGTGTTTTTCCGTCCTGTGAAGTTGTTGTGACAAGTTAGAGGTAAATGCAGAGACTGCTTGCTGAAAAACTGCCCCCAACGGAAACGCGCATCAGCGGTTTTGCATGAATTTACCTCGAAAACAACCCTGTTATCCATTATCTCCATTATCTCATAGCGTGGTGAATGTGCAGGTCACAACTTGTCCACCAGAGCGTTTTGGAGTTGTTGGATTGTGTAATTGATGAGTTTGATGAGGGAAACCAAGAAATCCCATGAGCCTCCATAGCATAGCTCTGAGCAGCTCACGACTCTGCTCCGCTGTTCTAAAACAGCTTGCACCGACAATTAAAGGTAACGAACCTACTGCTAAAACTATAGGGATTATGGCAATGGGCCAATTTGCCAAAATGTTGAACTATCCCTTTAATATAAAACTTTATTTCCATCCTGACTATATCAACTTAAATCATCTTTTACAGATGTCTTATTGCTCTGCTTTTCAGCGCTGTTGCTACGTTAGCATTTATAAAACTGCAGCATTATAGATTAAAACTGATAGAAACAACAATAAAATGTGTTGAGATTAGATCAAAGTTAATGACCCAAGTGTGCATCATCAAATGCCAAAGAGCAGGAAGGACAACCTATAGAGACAAGACACACACATCCAAAAGTAGCTTACTCTCACTTTTCTTTTTGCCCTATTTCCAATAAACGACCCTTTGTGCCCTCCAGCAAACAGAGCATGGAAACCTGGCCCCGGAGCATCATGGGGCCCCGCTCCGGCTCAGGATGCACGGTGCTGCAGCTGTGGGTGGAGCTATCATTAGCATTAGCTCTGGAGCTCTTGCCCTGACCCGCTCTGACATCTCTGTGCAGTGTCCAACTCTGTTATCCTGCCAAAAAAAACACAAAAAAAAGAAAAAAACTAGCATTGACTCTTCAAGGGCATGTCTCTCCTCTCCTCCTCTGGATCCCAACTCCACTTCCTCCTCTGTGAGAAGCCAGAGGAGGAAGTGGACGATCCGTTTCTTCATCCATCCTCCACCTGCACAGTGAATCAACCTGTCAGGAGCTGGATGGAGCATAATGCAGATTAATGTCAGGTGCAGGAAACACCTTTTAGTCTCTGGACAGTTTTGTTTTAACCATTTCACAGTTGTCACATTAAAAAAACACGTGGGTCTCAAACTAAAAACAACAGCAGGGTGTGTTGATTTCCAGCTGAAAGTTTGACCTTACAACTCTCAGATCTTTAACATTAGAGTTTGATCTAAGAGGTTGAGTTTAATTTTCTTGAGATCTCAGCAAATTATTCCTTTATTTTTGCTAAAATCGAGCAAATAAGATGTAAGAATGTGTGGTGGTGGCTAAGGGCTTATGTGCAGAGACAAAATGGGAAAAGAAGACAGAGGAAAAAAGAAGAAAAAAATGGACGTATTCATTCCTAAAACATATTAAAAATGCGACATTCAGACATTTGCACCAGGGCCGTTGCTGCTTTATGCGAAAGCCAGTGTCACTAAGCCTCCACACACACATATACACACACACACACTTTCTCTTTAATGTAATCCAGGCTTGTAAAATGACTTCTGCTTATGAATTCTGAATAAAGACGTCTATACATATAAAAGAGGGCCTATTCATTTAGACTGCTACGTTGACATATTTTCCCTTCAGACTCATGGGGAGCGGCTCGTGTCAGAGGACTCAGATAACGGTGAATCAGGATCTCAGCACTTTTTTCTAATAGAAACTTTTTTTTTCTGTCTGTCTTTCTTTTTTTTTTTTGATAAATCCTGCTGGCCTTCCTAAACTTGTCCAGAGCTTTTGGGGAACAAGTTTAGCGAAGTATAGGCCTATGTTACCATCACACAGTTCTGTTTCTACAGGTTTTTATTTATTTAGTCTTTTTCTTGAGAGGATCTCTCTCTGTTCTCCCACACATACATAAAACACACCGTGTCCGTGAACCCCCCCTTTTGTCTCGCTAATAGATTTACTTTGTATTTCTGCCTGGACATCATATATGAGCAGGTCTTTACATAGCAGCGGCAGCAGGAGGAGCATGATGTTCGGCCCAGGCAGCGAGGCTTTTAGGGCAGTGGTGTAGAAAGGTGTTGGATGTTGTGTCTTAAAACCTGCAGCAGCCGACTGTTATTGCAAACCTGTGTTTCCTTTCTCAGGGATACATCGTCCTAGAATAGATAGAAAGATGTTTCAGTGCCGTCTGTGCTTTACATGGGCGTCAAACAGCGAGAGAGAGAAAAAAATGTGTGTGTTTAGTGGTGTATAAAGAGCTGTGTGTGTGTGTGCAGCAGAGGCCGAAAGCACCGTGCAGCGAACGCCGAGGTCTGATAAACTGTCGGTTTGAGCTGCTTTCTATTAAAAAGCAAAGCGGATCCCTTCTCTCTCTGTACATGCAGCAAACATGGCCTCATGGTGCATGTGTGTGAGTATGTGTGTGTGTTTTCTGGCTTTATTAATCCACTTACAGGCACACACTCATGTAGACACTGGGGTTCGGATGCAGGCGTTCAAGAGCCAGCGCTGATATTTTTGGATTGCGGCTCCCAGTGGTCGATTACAGCGTGTTATCACCATTTTACAACAGCAAGCGGAGGCTGTGGTTTTAGCCCGGCACACAGGGGTTTTTATATGTCTGACAACTCAGCTTTTAGTTTTTATGGCGGGTGTGTGAAGGCTGAGGGAGGCCGTCGATATTTTCTGTTTTTTGAAGCCAAAATCTATTTTCTGAAACATTTTTGTCGCCCCTTTGTCTTTGTCAGATTGGTTCTTTGTACTTCTATTCTTGTGAGGACTTTTTCTAATGACACCCAGAACCTTACAGGTGAGGATGTGCTTAAAATATATAAATAAACGATGGTTGCACTTGCAGCAGGTGTGACTCCGTCTCCAACACATTTGTAAGACGAGCAGTCAGACCACAAAAACTTTGTGTTCGGACTCGGGCAAGGTGAAAAGAGACGAAGTGGATCATTAAAATGAGTGGAAACACGTTGACTGTTTGTACCTGCAAAAAGTGACAGAGATAATTATGATGATTTAAAAAAAGAAAGAAAAAAAAGTTTGAACTGCAACATCTCAGCACAGTCGCCAAACGCTGCATAAAGTGGGTGTAAACGTTGCGTCAATGACAGGAAAGGTTATGTGAGAAAAGTGTGTGTGTGTGAGCTCTAACTTTAACCTTGATCCTAAAACAGGTTTTAACTTCCAAAACAGTTGTCACTCTGAACGTCTCAGAGATAATTTATGTTGTGTATTTGTGTTCCTGATGTGTTAAGATCTTTAGAGTTCACCAGAAATAAAACAGTTTGTACGGTTGAAAGTATCAGGATGAAACACACAGTTACACACACTAGCGTTTCAAGGGTCAAAGATCATTTGTGACTTTGGGAACACAAAGTTTGACACATAACTCAACATCAATTGATACACTCAGACATTTAACTCCAGTCTAAATTGACCAATGGAAGAAAAAATCTGGACTAATGTTGTTAATGTTAAAGGGATAGTTCAACATTTTGGCAAATTGGCCCATTGCCATAATCCCTATAGTCTTAGCAGTAGGTTTGTTACCTTTAATTGTCGGTGCAAGCTATTTTTAGAACGGCGGAGCAGAGCCGCGAGCTGCTCAGAGCTACGCTACGGAGGCTCATGGGATTTCTTGGTTTCCCTCATCAAACTCATCAAATACACAATCCAACAACTCCAAAACGCTCTGGTGGACAAGTTGTGACCTGCACATTCACCACGCTATGAGATAATAACAGAACGTTAGGTGATGGAAATACAGAGACTGCTTGCTGAAAAACTGCCCCTGAAGGCAACGCACATCAATGGTTTTGCATGAATTTACCTCTAAAACAACTCTGTCTGGTAACGTTCTGTTATTATCTCATAGCGTGGTGAATGTGCTGGTCACAACTTGTCCACCAGAGTGTTTTGGAGTTGTTGGATTGTGTATTTGATGAGTTTGATGAGGGAAACCAAGAAATCCCATGAGCCTCCGTAGCGTAGCTCTGAGCAGCTCACGACTCTGCTCCGCCGTTCTAAAAATAGCTTGCACCGACAATTAAAGGTAACAAACCTACTGCTAAAACTATAGGGATTATGGCAATGGGCCAATTTGCCAAAATGTTGAACTATCCCTTTAACTGTATACTTGGGAATTGCATGTCATTAGCCTCTTTGTCTTTGAAGGGAACAATAGTTATGAACCAGAGAATCTGCATGTAACCTAATGTTTGCATTCTACATAAAAAACAAACGAACAAAAACACATCTCATGTTCATTAGGAAACAAACTTTTTGCTCAATTAGTTGAATAGTGATGGTGGAGCTGAGGTCATGTGACGACAGGTGAAACAAAAACAGGTGAAAGAAGATCTTTTTCATCTGGTTCTTTCTGACTCTTTGAGATTTGCTTTTCATCTTATGTTCATTTTTTCACTTGTTCACTTTCAGTCGAAGACGTTGTGAACGACGGCTCAGCATCAGGACCGGTCGTTCACTTCGCTCGTCAGATTCGATGACGTGACAGACGGATAAGTGTTTGTGCTGGAAACTGTAAAACAAAAAGGTGTGACAGGGTAAAAAAGTGTGTGTTAGAGACACGCAGTGAAACAGGGTGATTTGTTCCCCCTAGGGTTCGTATTTTATTCATCAGGACTTGATGCATCCAAGTATAGGATCATTCGGTTTTGGCACCTTTAAAGATTTCATTTTTCAAATTGAACAACACATTAAAAATCAAAAAAAAAGAGAAAAAAAAAAGAAAAAGAAACAAAGAAATGACTAAGGCTGTGTGAGTTTTAAAAATAAAATACATACATACATATATTTATATATATTTATAAAGAAATCAACCAAACCATTTAAAAAAGCAGTTTTGTTCAATGTAGATTGTTTGGTTTGTCTTCACAAAAGCAAGAAGATAAAATGAACTAAATAATAAAAAAAAAGAAAACATAAGAAAAATACACATGAAAACATTAATACTTTAAACTTTTAAGCGTCTTTGCTTTTTTTCCCCTTATAATTATTAACCTTTAAAACTTAAGTTTCTCAAGAGCAGATTTGCTGTAATTTAATAGCATGCATTTAATTTCTGAAATTGTGAGTCACTTAGCTTTTTCTCTTGTACTATTTCATATTTAACTTGTTTTTATTTTTGTGTGTTTGGCGTCCTCTTCTTTTCCTTCCCTCCTCTGCTCCTTCCTTTTTTATTTTTGTAGAAGTCGTGTTTGGAGTCTTTTCTTTGTGAAGTTTTGACCCCCTTTTTTTTGTGTGTGTTGGCTCTTTCTGTTAAAAAGGGGTTCAACTCTCCCGTTACGACCCCCCCAAAAAAAAGAAAGCGAACAGGGACTGAGAAAAAGACGAGAAGGTTCTGTTAAAAGAATAGATATTACTCTACTGCTGACCGACTGTCTGTATCTGCCTCCTAAAGGACCTCCGCTTGTTCTCGACCTTCGAATGAACAGATACTAAAAGAGTCTTTTCTCATGTTACCAACAGCACTTGGTTTAGTTAACTTGTTTGTTGTTGTTTTTTTTTGAAACTTTTTATCCTTTTTTTGCTTCGGTAAAGTCTGTAACTCTTGATTATTAACGTAATAATTTATTTATAAAAGTAATACATATATATATATAGTACCTTTGTTAGAGATTACAGATTGGGCTAATTCTTACTGAATCCCAAACTGTAACAATTCACAGTTTTAATGCAAAAGATGAACAAAAATGAGTCAATAAATAAATAAAAGAGGTGTGTTTATGTCCGAGCGGTGGGCTGCGGCTGAGGGGGAGCTCGACCTGTTGCTCCAACCAAACCGTGGGGCAAAACTGTCAAACCAAAGGGCAATGAAATCATGAACTCCATTCTTTATCTCATTAATGCCCGCTCCCTCCTTCCCTCCCTTCCTTCCTTCCCTTCCTTCCTTCCTTCCTTCCTCGACACTTCCTGACCACTCTCTCGCTCCAGGATCACAGCAGACTTTGTTGAAACTCTCTCAACAATGGTAAATGGAAAAGTCATGCAGCTTAAACAAAAAAAGAACAAATGTCTATAAACAAACATGGAAATCCATCTCCACCAGGGGCGTAACCGCACCCACAGGGGTTCCCGTGTCTCCTGGTCTCCGCTCTCCGCCGCCGCTGCTGCTGTGTGGACTCTCCCTCATACCGGCGTGGTGCGGCGGTTTGCTGTGTTGGTCGAGTCTTTCAGCTCCTTCTGGATGCAGTTGTGGACTTGCAGGAAGTTGTGGTCCCTCTCGGAGTTGTAGGTGGCGGTGGGCGTGCCGGAGGACTTGAGCGTGTCCCGGGGCAGCGTGTACATGGAGATCTCCGTGGACGGCAGCGCGCTGAAGCCCTTGAGGCCCACCGGCGAGGCGTCGCGAGAGTGTGACGGGTCCGTGGAGCGGGAGGAGGAGCGCGAGCGGCGTCTGTAGCGGTAGCGGTAGCTGGGGATCCGCGTGATGGCCGAGCCCTGGAGGTAGTCGGCCGCGCGCGCCCCTATTCGCAGCTGTCGATGGCGGTCGATGAACATGTGCACGGCCAGGACGCCCACCATCTCGGCCATGATGAAGGAGAGGGCGCCGAAGTAGAAGGACCAGCCGTACGAGTAGCTGTTCTTCTTCGAGTCGCTTTTCGAAGGGTCCCCCGCGTTGGCTGATATGTAGACGATGATCCCGATGATGTTGCTCAGGCCTGAGAGGTCGGACATGTGGGATGGGTGGGGGGTTATGGGTAATGAGTTCATGAGGAAAACGGACAAAGAGAGGAAAACAACGGAAAATTGCATAATTCAGGATGAGCACACAGAGTTCTTCTTGGTGTATGGTTAACTCAATATGCAGTATCATGCCAAATATGTTTAGAGCGCTGATTCATGCACTGTACACAGCGTCCTAATCCGGTCCGGCCCCAGTGACTGATACTAGACTCCTAATCTTTGCCCTTGCAGGAAGAAACAGGACGACTTCAGGTCTTGATGCAGATCATTTGGGACAGCGAACAAAATAATCCACATAGGACGCTGCGTTACAGCCCATCATACACATGTGTATATATAGATATATACTGTCTATATATATATATATATACTTTGACTTGTTAGTTTAGTCACACACGGAGAAATGTTTGACATGGTATATCAGGGAAGATGGATCGTAGGGAAAGTGTGTCAGGGACACCGTATTTTTAGAGACGGTCCCACTGGGTGGCTTTTAGCCTAGCAACAGGACTGAGAGAGCGAGAGGAAGACAAAAGGAGACGGGACTTGTAGCTGCAGAAAAACCAACAGACGCAGACAAAACAGTCTCTGAATCTATGTCATGGTACAGAGTTATAGGTATTAAAGGTGTGTTGTTGTTGTTGTAGAGGGAGTTTTACACTGTGGGAGAAACATACTGTATGTTTGTTTTCTGCAGGAGAATAAAATGATAAATCACAGCTGTATCTGTGCAGTAAATAATGATTATCCTACTTCAGCCTCAACCACTGCTTTATATAAATAAACAATATAAGGCAATGGTGTTTTTTTCTGTTGCTAAACTTTGTGCTAAGAGAGGTAACTGAAGACTGTAAAGACACAAATTAATGTGAGCTACCAATTCTCTAACGGAGCTGTATATCAGAAAGTAAATAAGTTGTATTCCTCAGAAATGTTCAACTGTTCCTTTAATGGAAAAATCCACTATCACTTAAAATGCATTGAATCACAGTGAACTCTATCACCCTGTTCACACCTGGCATTAACATGCGTCTCGTATCAAGATTGTATCTGGATTTGACTGGATAGCAGTTACACAATATGTGTCTCCAGTGTCCACATTGAGATCCAATCACATATTTGCACGGGTAAATTAAAAAATAAAAAATAAAAAATAAATAGTAGTAGGTAGTACTGTAGTAAGTATTTCCACCCGCGTAGTTGTATGTGGATACAGGACGCATTACTGTTTACACTTGTGTTCAATCTGGTCACAGGTGGTTTGGCCGATCGGATCACAGTCCGTCCTCAATGTGTCTCAGGTGCGTTTACACCTCTAAATTTCATACTTTTTCCAGACTTCCTGGTAAAAAAATCTAATAATTGTAATATTTGCGTAAATAGATGTGCATAATATTTAAAAAAACATGCAATTAATCATTTGTTTTCATTATTCTGAACGTGTATGCCATTATGTCACCAAATAATTTCCAGGAGATTGTAGCTAGGTACAATAGCACATACAAAATAATTAACCCAAATAACTTCAGATAAGACCAAACCCAGATAAGTATTAAGATAAATATATTTCCATACAATAGTTTCCAATTTCCATACATTTCAAGCTCTATCCGATCACTAAAAACGCATGTTAATGGAAGGTGTAAACGTGGTGTATGAAAAGCTAATGTATTATTTGTTGCTGAGCTGAAATAAGATCTCATATTGTCAAAATGGCTTTATAAAATGTGTAATTTGATGTCCATGTTGGAAATATGAAGAAGACGTCCCTGAACAAAGCCTAACAATGTTAACATCAAGGTTCAGGATCTGTCAAATCTGCAGAATAAACAGTAAGATCACCTAAAAACCTGATGTAATAAAAGATCAAACAGATTTGAGACCATGAAACCTACTAATTCATCCATGTTGGCTGTGATTCTAGCTTTTTGGCTGCAGCTTCGACATCGACAACCTGCAGAAAGGAGTCTGTCTGTCTGTCTGTGCACAGTGGACGGACCGACGGACGTCTGGTGCTTTTTGCCGGAGTTTGACCCACCTGCAGACACGAAGAAGATCCCGGCGCTGAGGATGATGTTGTGGCGTGACTTGTAGAACTCGCTGGCAGCTATACACAGGCCGCCCATGAAGAGCAGGATGACGCTGAGGATGGGGAAGATGCTGGAGGCTCGTACCGCACCTGGAAGTCAGAGGAGGACGGAGGAGGAGGAGGAGGAGGAAGGAGGAGGAGGAGGAAGAGGAGGAGGAAGGAGGAGGAGGAGGCAACAAAGGAAGAAAGAAAGGGAAATGGTGGAGATGAAAGGATGACGAGCAGAAAGCAGAGGAGGAGAGAAACAAAGAGAGAGAATCACATTAGAATCCGTTTCAGCATCTGCTGCTCGTCCTAATCAACACCCCATCAGGCCTGTGAAAGACTCCATCAACACTGTCTAGTGAGTGTGTTTCCCCACAGTGAGCCTGTTATCCAACCTTATGTAATCACACCGCTTGACTCTCCTCCTCCTCCTCCCTCCTCCCCCTCTCCCTCCTCCCCCTCTCCTTCCTCTGGCTGCTGTATGAAGCATCATGTGAACGACGCCGGTCCACAGAGGAGAAACACGGCTCTGGATGTTTGTGAGATGATTCAAGCAAAAAAAATTACAGCTGACACCGCATCGTCCTCCTGATATACAGCAAACGAGTGAAACGGCGACAAAATCTCACGCGAAGGTGTCCTGATGTGCAGCGTGACAATTTTGTCGCGAGAATATTCTATTGGTTCAGAATCCAAACCAATCAAATTATCGAGGGACGTACAACAAACTTCTGGATGGTGCTGTTTTGAGATTCCTGGCACTTCCTGGTTGCCGTTTTTCACATCTTGGAGTATTTTTAAATATTTTTTATTTCTCTCATATTCTCCTCTCTCTGCTAACTTGGGTTGTTGCTAGATGGAGTACATGATCTGCAGGAAGTGACGTCATAGACAACATGCAAACTTTACTTATCTGTGCCTAAACCCAACCAATGGCTTCACTTACTTTTTGCTTTTTTCCCCCTATTTTACACCTGTACATGTCAGTTTTACTAAACTTAACCAGTTGGGAGTTCTGGACGATTTTTGGTGAGGTTCTACGTCACTTCCTGCAGATCATGTACGCCATCTAGCCACAACCGCTAACTAGCTTAGTGTAAAAGTGTTTAAAGGTGTACAGAAATGGCCGTTTGTCCTGTTTGTCGCGCCGTGTTGTCACGAGCTGCAACACGAGTTTACCCGAGTGAGGAAAACGAATCTGATTGGTCGTTATCGAGCGGGCGGGATATTCAAAGCTTGGGGCGAGCCCGAGCTCCGTGTGTGTGTGTGTGTCTCAGACGTTTGAATGACGGATGACGGATCCAATATCAGTGGCTGGTGAATCGTGTACAGGCTGACGTATAATCCGTGCGCCTGCACTATCCAATGCGAAAAAAAAAATACACACTTTCATCCCGGATTTACTCAAAAATAGAATTTTGCACAAAGTTTGGCCTACATCGTCTGATAGATGAGTTATTACACTAATTTTATGACCCAAAGTGGGCTCAAATTCAATTTTCTTTTCTGTACACCTTTAAGGGCGGGACACGGCCGCGAAATGTCGTCCAGATCGATTTTTTCAGGGTTGTGCGACATCACTTTTCCTCGCTCACATCACTGTATGTCAGGAGTCAGGACGCGGAAAAAAAACTGGAGACAGGAAGTGGTGTCGTTGCTGAGGTCACTCTGGGGTGAGAGGAGGGAGGCGAGCTGCACCCCGAGGTGTCAGGTGAGATCAGAGTCAGTGAGTCTCAGAGAACAGACAGTTAGTTGTTCACGGGGGGAAACAATGAAGAAGAACTGCCTCCTCCTCCTCCTGTTTAACACTTTTATAAAACGGTTACCAATAATGACAATATGACAGAGGAATACGCAATCAATTTCATGTAGTTTTATTCAACCAGAAATACATATTATCCACTAAAATAGCCCCACTGTGAAGTAAATAGTCCCACCTCTCCGGACGTTAGCTCCAAGTTAGCTCCGCATCTTTTCCTTGTCTTTTTTTTCAGGTGAAAGTCACTGCTCAATCCCCTCTACCATTGTTTAACCCTCCCCGGAGGTGAAAGTTCAGTCAGCCTCCAATCAGCTGGTTAACTAACACTAAAACTGACGACCTCAGAGGAGGTCAAACTGTCCAGTATTTCATTATAGGATTATAAAAAAGAGATCAGAAAAAATAAGCACAATATATTTATGTTATATATGAACTAAATAGACAAAAATTAAAGCAGAAGTAAGCGATCCGGTCGTTCTGGCTAACTTCCTGTCAGCCGATGGAGTTAGCAGTCCCCGCCCTCGTCCCTACGTCACCACATTCACGCGCATCCCTTGGTTGCACACACAGAGAGGACCGCCCCTTTATGCCGTTCTCTCTCCTCATTGGATAAAGGTTGTAGGATACAAGGAAAGTTTTCTCCTCGGCTTACAGCAGAGCAGAGTGACTGACAGACCCGTGTTTCAGACCGAACACTCTATATAAGTGATTGCTGTCGGAAGATAGAACTATTTAAGACTTATATTAACACAAACATTCCGCTTACTTCTGCTTTAAACATGTGAATTCACTACTTTAGTCCATTTTTTAACATTGTAAAAACATCAGCTGTCTTTTGCTACCGACTGCAACAGTCCGTTGTCATGGATACATGACAACAACTTCCATTCATACCAGTCATATGTGGCTGAGGCGGAGTGATAGCCTATGCTTTAGAATAGTAGCCGTGGTATATGCTCATTATACCACGGTTAACAACCAATCAGATCGCCGGATTTCACCTTTCTGTTTTATAATTAAACTTTCATCACGCCGGTAAAATCTTCAACACTTCATTTCGTCTCTGCCGACTCAGCACTTTCTCCCCCCGCCCCCCCCCCCCCCCCCGCCACAAAGTGCTGACGCCGGCCCGGGTGGCGCCGAGCTGAACTGGGCCACCTGCACCTCCACGGGGACCGGGGGGGCCGGGGCTCCTGGAGGAGGAGGAGGAGGAGGAGGCCCATCTGCTGCCCACCTGCTGCCACTCACCCCCCCCCCCCCCCACCTCCCCCGCCGCCTCACCCCCCACCCCCTCCTCCCCCTCTACCTGTCAGGGAGTCGTTTATCCTACAGCACCCTAAGGCGTCGTGACAGTGGGTGCAGCGCCCTGAGCCCGCAGGTGGGCCGATGACAGGTGAAGCCGACAGCTGCGGGTTGGAGGAGAGCGCCCGAGCGAGCGGTCGTCATAGAAACACTGTTGAGTCCTCAACAGTAACTAAAAGGAAAAGTACAACACGCCAATCATTCCCAGAGCCACGCCCACCTCTGATGACACAACCAGCTGTTGAAGCTTCAACTGGACAGAGCGACGCTTTAAAGACGAAGCCACGACTTCAGGAGACACAGAAACAAGTCTGAGCTCGTTTAACTCCACTAACACGGATGAAGAACGAGGTCAAAATGATCTGGTGTTTCATTAACAAAGGATAAAAAAGATTTAAAAAAAAGAGATCAGACATTAGAAAAAACTGCAGCCGCCTCCATGCAAGATAACACGGACATCACAAACAGCATGTGTGTTTCATAGAAAAACAAATGTTTCATCCCGAACTGTTAAATTTAATCACTATTAATCTTGAAAGTGAAAATAACATATGCTCCAAAAAGTTTCAAACTCAAACTGTCTTAAAGACGTTAAAAAAACAAGATATCAACACAAGCAACAAGTTTAAAAGTTACGTTACCAGACAGAGTTGTTTTAGAGGTAAATTCATGCAAAACCGCTGATGCGCGCCGCGTTCCTGTCGGGGGCAGTTTTTCAGCAAAGCAGTCTCTGTATTTACCTCTAAAACAACTCTGTCTGGTAACGTTCTGTTATTATCTCATAGCGTGGTGAATGTGCAGGTCACAACTTGTCCACCAGAGCGTTTTGGAGTTGTTGGATTGTGTATTTGATGAGTTTGATGAGGGAAACCAAGAAATCCCATGAGCCTCTGTAGTGTAGCTCTGAGCAGCTCACGGCTCTGCTCCGCCGCTCTAAAAATAGCTTGCACCGACAATTAAAGGTAACGAACCTACTGCTATAACTATAGGGATTATGGCAATGCATGGGCCAATTTGCCAAAATGTTGAACTATCCCTTTAATGAATAAAATCTGACTCTCAGTTATGAGAAGAATAAAATCTTTAAGGCCACATTTGTTTTTATAGTTTCACCTCCAATCAGGTTAACTAACACTAAAACTGACGACCTCAGAGGAAGTCAAACTGTCCAGTATTTCATTATAGGATGGGATCAGATAAAAGAAGCACAATATATTTGTTATATAGGAACTAAATACACAAAAATGAACTCCACCATCCTCTCCTTGAGGCGGAAAACTTTGTATTTGTGGGCCTGATTGACATTGACATCTACATTTTTATCCTTTTTATGCTTATTTTGTCTTTTATTTGCATTTTCCAGTTGTTTAAATCTGAAGACATTTAGAATAATAAAAGTTACTTTTTGTTAAACAGTAAAATGTTAAACCTCCAACCATCTTTGAGAGATCAATACAAAAAGTATGTGTTTGCATATGTAAACATGAGGAAAATCGTCTGATTTATCTATTATATGATAGTTTCCTCCTTATATATAATACATAATCAGTGTTGTAATCATTTATATCTACACCCTGTAACAGCCAATCAGAGCGGAGGCCTGTTAAACATCAGCAGCTCCTTCATTAACGCGGCGGCTGTGACCCGTCGACACGGCAACATCTCTCTGCTCCTCGTCCCTCCACCTGTCTCCATCATGTCATCGCTCAACATCATCACCACATGCTCATCTCTTTCTTTAACCTTGCCCGCAGCCACCCTGCCGCCCCTCCGCCTCTCTGCGTGATGGAGAAATGGAGAAGACCTAAAGACTTAAATGTGGTTTCATCCACCAGCCTCCATTTGTCTTCGCCCTGTCTGTCTCTGTCTGCTGCACACGGTCATCGCGCCGCCGCCGTCTCATCTTGTCTTTCCCTCTCCTTCCATCTCTCCCTCACTTAACTCTCACTCGGTCAAAAGCACAAGACGATTTGAAAGATAAAGTGTCGTCTCGTCCTCCTCTCCTCTCCACCTCCCCCCCCTCTTTCACTCGTCTTTTCCCTCTTTCTGCCTCCTGTCCCAGTTGTCTCCTTGCTTGACCAGAGGGGATTGTGGGGGTTTAGGGTTACCGGTGAGGTGGGTTGATTAAATATTAAGTTGTCCTGAGAGTTGACCCTGCTCCTGTGTCCTGCTCTAAATGCATCCATCTCTCTCTCCCTCCATCTCTCTCTCCATCTCTCCATCCCGTTAACCCTGGAGGTATTGACACGGTCGTTCACAGCACATTACCTGGGAGAGGGCACCGCGGCTCTTTTTCATCCATCAGCCTCATTTGCGAAGACAAAAAAGAAGAGAGATCGAGGAGGCTCCGGCCCAAATGTATCGATTGTTGACATTGAGGCTGTTTAATAGTGCGAGAGCTTAGGGTGACACCGGAGCAGCTGCAGGAGGAGAAACCTCAGAGAGGAGGGAGGAGGAGAAGGAGACACCGCCGCCTTTAAAACGGAGGTGGTTTCACCGGCCTCAGTCAAACAATGTGTAAAAAGATTTTGGTCCTTTTTTTTTTAACTGCTTTGTCTGTAAAATGTGAACAGACTGGTGCTCTGCTGCCTCTTTCATGCAAGATATAAGATCACGTGTGTGTCACCTGCAACTACATCCCTGTTTAATAACTCTGTGGAATTAAACGATAGGACAGTTCAAAAAGAAGTACAAAGAAATTATTTTCAATATGTACAGGAATGAGGGTGTTTGACAATCACAAGGTGCCATGTAAAGCCCTTTTGGACAAACTGTTTGTAAAAACGGGCTATACAAATAAAATTGCATTGCCTTGCCTTATTATTTATTTAATTATTTGGGTATTTACTTAGTTATTACACGTGTTGTGTTGGTGTTACTTTCAGTTTGTCTTTATGTGTTTGTATATGTCTTTATACCTAGGCCTATATATTAGAGATAAGAGAGATAAAGATTAGTAATAATATATTAGAATGAATCCAGCTAAATTAATTTATAAATTAACCTATTGTACAGATTATAATGACAAGGGGTGGGAGTAAATAAGTTTCACTTCTTCCCACTCCTTTTCAGATATGAAAAATCCAATTATTTTCATTTTTCATGTGTTGTCTTTGTAAAGTATTTATTTGTTTTGCCTGTCCATTACTTGATTATTTCTTATTTCTATTAACATGTTCGAAATAAACTGAAACTAACTAACTAATGAACTAACTGAATATAAATAATGTGGCAGACAGGTCACTGAGATTAACGATGTCAACACAAGCAACAAAGTCTGAAGTTTTTCCTCTCAATGGGATTCATTTATAGGCTGAGAAAATTCTTAAATAAACTTTAATAAACTTTGCACTGTCATATTGCTGAAAAACTGTTTCCGTCCTTAATGAAAAGTTGACTTTTTTTTTTTTTAGAGGTAAGTGACTCCTTTGAGGGCAGAAACACTACAAACATCCAATGATGTTACAGAATAAGACAGAATATACAGTAGTTAAAGGGAGTTCAACATTAACACCAGTGATCTTGATTTAAAAACATGACATACAGTAAAATTAGAGTCAAATACTTAATAAAAGTGACTGACTTTGAGTACAATTGCTCATAAAAAGCAGCTGATAAGTAGTATAATATTTGCTCTTAAAACTATATCACGAGTATCTGCCTTTAAATCCTGCACCATTTGCACCTGGTGACATCCAGAGACCTACAACCTCAGTATCTACAGCTCATGTGCTTCAGATTTGCAGGTTTCTTCTCTGATGGATCCTGAGACCAGCGACGGTTTGAGATGTCGGATCATTTCCCGGATGCGAACGGATGCAGCTCATTTGCATGGATTCCCTGGGATCGCCTGGACCCTGCAGTGCTGCTTCTCTCTACTCCCGTGCAGCATTCCTCCGTATTAACATCCATGTTTAGCAAGCGAGCGCGCTGAAAAGTGCAGTGACCTTCACAGTGACCTCCCAGCATGCACTGGGACGGGGCTGCAGTTTGCTGCGCCAACATGCCCCTGGGTTTGGCTGACCACGCTCTACCTCGGAAGAAAAGGCTCAAGTCCCTGCAGATTTTTCATGGCAGGATGCACTCTGTTCTCCTGCATAATCCTGCGTGTGCCAGTGGCCACAGAGCGCTCGTATACGAAGCTGTGGCTCCGAGCAGCTTGTTGCCTGCAGTGAGGGGCAGTGGAGGAGGAAGATGGGGCAATAACTATTCCCCCCGAGGAGCAGAAGCTGCTTCCGTCTGAGAGGTCACCTATTTAAAGTCCTTTCCCAGCACGTTCTGGAGGTTTCACATCTTCACTTCCCGTCTTTTAACCATCGGCTATGAGCCTCTGTCAGAGTTTTGAGTCTCGCCTGGGGGGATGTTTAAACACGCGGCCCCCGGGGCGAAGCAGCAGCAGCAGCAGGGGGGGGAGACTGGACTGACAGGCTGACAGATAGACAGGTCTGCTGTGCTGCGGACGGGCTAGTGCAGGTCCATGATGATACACCACCGCGCTGCACAGGGGCCAGACAAATATATTGATTTGTTGATATATTGAGCTCATGTTGACCTTCTATTAAACTTTAGCTCTTGGCTAACGGCGTCGGCCACCTCTGACATAATGCAGATCTCTGACTGATCAGAGATGAACACAGAGCTGAGATGAAATGTGATTATTTTGTTTTTTCCTGCACTAACAAAAAAAAAAACACACAAAAAAAAACACGATTGTGCTAATTAAAAACTTTAAAAAGCCTTTTAACTTTATTTATGGTCCAATTTCAGGAGGATAATTTGCACATTTAGTGGAGGGCTGAAATAATAATGTAGTGTTATTGGTATTTTCTCAAACTTTAACCTTCTTTATAAGAAGTATATAATAATCAATCATTTGTAGTAGTTTTCCATTGGTTAATATAAATAAAAAGAGGGTTATTAGTGTTTTTGTTTTATGCCCCTCCTTGTTTCATTCTACATTTGAGACGTTTATATGCTGTCCTAAACTTTTATGATATTCCAGTTTCATTTTTCTTGTAAAGCACTTTTTTATAGTGTTATATAAATTAAGTTTATCATCATTATTTTCTAGTGAAAAACGTTATTTGTGGTCCAGCTCTTGTTTCGCTGCATGTGATTATTTGTGCACACTCAGTTCAAAACGGACGTGCCGCTGTCATCACATCATCATCATCGTCTCAAACCGACTGTGCTGCTCATTAACGCTGCATCTGTTTCAGCTCCACCCTGAATGAAGATTATCTCAGCCAGGGTGACTTTACTCGGCGGCGGTCCTACGAGAGCGAGCGTTCGCCGTCGACTCTCCTGTGTGGTTAAAAAACCGCTGTCAATCTCCGGCTGCTGGAAAAACAACGACCCCGTCCAAATGAAAGCTTTGACCTCCGCGCTAATAGCCAATGACAGCGACGACCTCGGCGGCGTCTTGTGTTTCTGAAGCTCTCGCCTCGGCCCACATGAAAGGATGCTCTCAGGAGCCCTGTGATTAGCCCCGAGGTCGCCGTTTTGATTTGGGTCGAGGTCACGATCACAGAGAGGCGGCGAATCTTCTGTTTCCTCCCCTGCGACACCCACATTAACGTGACACCCAGTTAAGGACAGTTTCTGCCGCGCTGTGCTCTCATTGGATAAACACTGACACATCACATCAAGTTCCTGCTAATGAGTTTTGAATTGAAGTAGTCGAGCTGTTGTAGAGCTGGTAATTTTGGTTAAACATCATTAGATTTTTGCACATTAACCTAAAACTGGTTTTAATGTTTCTAAAACCAAAAACCCAGGCGAAGAAGTGAAACTAAACAAGTTTATCTGCTCCAATGTTGGCTATAAATGTTAGCGTGTCTGGCTAACTAGCTTACAAGAGTAGCCTCCTGTCTGTTTTAAACATAATTTGTTTTTAACTAACTTACTGCGTTATTATGTTGCTTTTGGGACTTTTCAGGACTGACGCTGACAAATTACAAATTACGGCGATCTGGACATTTCAAACTTGTTAGCTACTGTTAGCTGTTTGCTAAAAATAAAGATAATTCCTCATCCTCAAATAGTTTTTTCTGTTGTAAAGGATAAAACACAAATACTGAGTATAAATTAAATCACTGTGTAGCCTTTTCAACTGCGTATTTCTTTTGAAAACCATTGAAAGGTTAAGCTAAAATTTTAACTGCAATCTAGGCTACATCTCAACCACACATATTAAAACCAAATCATGGTTCTTGTTTTAAAATAAGCTGCTGGAAACATTAACACATTGGAAAAACCTCCGTGGTTTGTCCAAAACTTTATTCAATTTGGCAAAACTCGCTTAAGTGTTAGCTTTAGCTTAGGATAACTAATAAGATGTTCCAGCTAAAGACGTAATTAAACTGGGAAAATTCATGGTTGGCCAAAAAAAAAGAAGTTTAAACCCCATAAATATAATTGTAAACAGTATGATTTGACAGATACTGACAATAATCATGGGATGGATGTTTCAACATGGTCACACCTGACTGAATTTAAAGATTTTTTTTATTTTTTAATCAACCTCAGAATAGCCTAAATCACTGCAAGCTGCACCAAACCAAATCTAAGTCCTGTTAAAATAAAATTACTGCTTTCCTGAGCCTCTGATTTGTGTTTATTCTGGTCGGAGGCTGTGTGCCTCATGATGATTGGCACTTTTCTATTTACCGCCACTATCACTGGTTGTTTTCCTGTCAGCAGCCGAAATGAGAATTGGCACATAAGTTTACTTTCTCCAGATGGAGGAAATCTCACCTACTTTGTTTTCACTGAGCGAGAAACTCTTAATATTGTCACTGTTTGGTTTGGTCTGATCCTCCGTTTTCACATGTTGGAGGAGTATTGAGTCATTTATTCATGTTCCCTGGCTGCAGAGATGGACAGAGTACTCGACCCCAGTACTTGAGTAAGAGTACAAATACTATACTGGTCAAAATTTACTCCGTTACAAGTAAAAGTAGCTCAGTCGACATGTTACTCGAGTAAGAGTAAAAAAGTACTTGCTTTTAAAGGTATTAAGTATCCAAAAGTAGGCTACATGCTTTTAAATTTACTTTAAAGCAGAAGTAAGTGGAATATTTATGTTAATATAAGTCTTAAATAGTTCTATCTTCCGACAGCAATCACTTATATAGAGTGTTTGGTCCGAAACACGGGTCTGTCAGTCACTCTGCTCTGCTCTGAGCCGAGGAGAAAACTTTCCTTGTATCCTACAACCTTTATCCAATGAGGAGAGAGAACGGCATAAAGGGGCGGTCCTCTCTGTGTGTGCAGCCAAGGGATGCGCATGAATGTGGTGACGTAGGGACGAGGGCGGGGACTGCTAACTCCATCGGCTGACAAGAAGTTAGCCAAAACGACCGGATCGCTTACTTCTGCTTTAAGTACAGTACTCAAGTAAATTTACTCCGTTACTGTCCACCACTGCCTGGCTGCACACAGCTTTACTCTGCAGGACTCGGTTAGCCCCGCCCCGCCCACCCCTTCCTGCCCCGGCTGCCCTGCCCTGCTCTGCTCTGCTCTGCATGCGTGCCAACCTGCTCACAGACACAGGCTGAAAGCAGATACTGTGTGTACTGTATCGATTGGCTCGGCTGCAGCTCAGGCTGGTGTCTGAGCGCTGGCACTCTTCAGCGCTGGCTGACACACAACTTAATGAGAGTCAACATCCGTGCAGGCCCACGGCTGCTGCTGGGCCGCTACAGCACCCGGTTGGTTCCTCCTCGACACTCACAGCCGCATTTACCCAAAAAACGGTAAATAACGTGAATATTCAGAGGCATCTGAGCAGCTTTGGATCAGATGTGAGGATGCAGCTGATCGGCTTCAGTCTCTGCAGCTCAGACTCTCTCTGACTCTGACAGCAGTTGTTTTAATTTCACAGAGAATCAGAAAACAAACACATGAAGGAGACAATCAGCTCAACTCAAAGTCCCTTCGCTTCATATTCATCTTCACGTATAAGGCTGAATCTCAGGCTGGATCTTTATAGAAATCACTGCTTCAGGACACTGAATTATAAAAAACTGCTCATGTGATTAATCATGTGACTTCTGCGGCAGAGAGGATTTAGTTGTGTCCTGTCTTCACATGAGCATTCACCAGTCACTTATTAGGACTCCACTACTTTTTAGAGGAAAAATACTCAGCCGTTACCTTTAGGATTAAGATGTTACAGTTAATTTTGTTACATTTTCATCACAAAGACTCACTTAATAAATTGTTAGAAATATATACTCTTATTTTTTTCTTACAAAATCATGCTGACATATACCAAAATACCCAATATCCCAAATATTGCACTACTAGGATTTAAATTAAAGGTGTCTGGACCCAATAATTGACACATTACTATCCTATTGTATCATAACTATTTGTGCTCTAATATATAAGTGGGTCTGAATGAAGTGAGTCAGTGAGGAGCTAATTGTAACTATTTCATAAACAGCAGCTTTTTCTTTGTATGAAGCATCTTATTTTACAAACTGATCACACGTTTTGTGTTTGTACAAGGTTTCTTGTTTACCTGAGTGAAGTACAAGTACCTCAAAGTTAAATTTGAGCAAATTACCTCAATACTTTACTTTTGACCAGTTGGCAAAACCTCACGTCTCTAAAACTTTGCGCAGCACATGTGAACGTACATGTGAACGAACACACACACTGTCCTCTTTACAAAGGCGTCTCTCTGCACCTTTCTCTCTCTCTCTCTCTCTTTCTCTCTCCCTCTTTCTCTCTTTCATTGACAGGGTTGAGAGGAAATTAGCATTGGCTCTTAATCAGCCTCCCCCAGCCCTGAATGTGCTGATGTGCAGGACAGGGTCATGCTAATCAGGTGCCTCAGCTCCCAGGCACATTGATTTAATACTACAAACGCTTATTAATCCCCTCTACACCTCCTCCTCCTCCTCCTCTTCCTCTTCCTCCTCAATACCGAGCCCTTGCTCCGTCCTCGTCCTGACCACGAGGCTCGTTGCCCCCGTCAACCCCGGCATCAAACACAAACTAAAACACCTCTGAGGGGGGGAAAAAAACACCCCCAAAAAAACAAAAACCGTGTTGTGTAAAAACACACACACACATACACACACACACGCTGTGAAACAATGTGCATTAAGGAAGGAAATTAGCTTTGGTGGCTAAATCCAAAAAATTTGCAAGAATGCTTACGCAGCTCTGGGCCTGTATCTGAAAGCTCCTGCTCCGTGATAACGCAGCTCGCAGGCAGAACGCTGTGTGACTGGAATTCATTAGGAAATAAAGGGCAGGTTTCACTCACTGGTGTTTTACTGTACGAAGCAGCAGCACAGGAGTGAAAGCCGAGGTGTTCACCATCATATGTGGCGTTTAAGGACACCTCGGTGAACTCATTAAAGACTCTTTTGATTGTGTTTAATATTTCTCCTTGGTCTGCTTTATTTAAACAAGATAGAATAATAATTTCTGCTGCAGAGAAGAAAGAGATGAGCTGATTAATTGATTAGTCATTTGACAGATTTTGAGGATCTATTAAAGATTCACACATTTTTTAAAGAAAAAGCATCAAAAAATGAACTCGTTCTGACTCGTGTGTGTAAATATTTCCTGTGTGATAGTAAACAACGACCTGGAACCTGTCAAACCTGGAAGTCATATTTGACTGTTTTCACTTTTTATACACTAAACAATTCATTAATGACAGATTAATTAATAATGACTGACTAAATATTGTTTTCTATGCAGGATCATTCGTCTCAGATATCTAATGCTACCTTAAAGGACAAGTTGACAATGTTTAACTTGTCAAACTTATTATACACATGGATGGATGTCTCACAGACCATAAAGGACAAGTTCACAATGTCAAACTTATTATACACATGAACTGTATGGATGTCCTCAAAGAAAAGCACATAAGACAAAAGAAATACGCTCCAAACTTTCTACTCACACATTTTAAATCTCTCATCTGGACAAGCAGCAGAAGAAAGGATCAATCTAATCAATTAGGTGTATTTTAAGTTTTTTGCTAAAACTGAAACTTCCCAGCCTCCGTAGACGCATGCACGCAGCAGCTGTGACGGTTTCTGCTCCAGGTCGACTGAAACTCCACCAAAGAATATAATGAAGCAGCTTCCTGCAGCACAAAATCCACTGTTGCAACAAAAACACTTCTGTGAGTAACCGACAGCGAATAATCTGACACAAAATCACTTCATAATTAACACCGGAGCCTTCAGAGGGAAACAGAAATTATTTATGACTTCTGTAAAATTAAATTTAAGACTTTAAAAAAAAAAACGCCTATAAGGGCTTTTATTTTGAAGGAACTACATTTAATGCTTTTACACTTTACAAACCCTCTGGACCTCCCATTGAGGCGAGACACTACAGGCAAAAACACAGTTTTTTCATGCACTGATCAATTTTGAGATTTTGGGTTATTTTTCTTCAGAAAAGCCAAAATAAATGGTAGAAAATCCACATTAAGGTTTTTATTTTTACTTCATTTTGTCTCTTTCGTTGGTAGATTTCTCCTAAATTCACCAAAAGTTAACAGCGACATACTGCGCTGTGTCTGTTGTCTGACCCATGTCATGTCAGGTGTCATTGTAAAGCTCTGTCTCACTCCTGAACAATTATGTAGGCTCCAAAAATGGTCATTTTCTCCATATCCGCAACGAATCGTGAAAGTACGTTTTACATTAACAATCTATGGAGTTTTACAGTACAAGTCTTTAAAGGCCGTTTTCTCAAAATGAGTTCTTCCTCAGACTCTGAGCTAGAAATCTCCACTTCAGCAGCACTTACAGACACCAAACCTTCCAGTTTGATTCCTGTCTATATTCTGAAGGTTTTTACAGAGGGGATTGTTGATATATCATTCACAGCCTGATTTATACAACATTTTATTCCTGAAAACATGGCGAAATTTGATTTTTTAGTGCTGGTGACAGTATTTTCTTAGTGATAAAAAGAGATATCCAAAATACCCTCTGTAAAAACTTCTGACTCTAATATGTCAACAAAATAAAACAAGAATTTTGAAAGCAGCTTTATCCATCGTTCAGATTTCGGTTCTGGAAATGTATGCAAATTAGCGCATATTTCATCAGATATTGCCTCATTTACATATTTAAACATAAAATCTGACAAAACTTGTAATACAAAAAATATTTGTCTCAATGTAAGTGATAAACTTGGGAAGTTTCATGGTGATATCTGTTATTTAAATTTTTTACCCTATTCACCTGCAGTGTCTCCCATTGAATACTGCTCACACACACACACACACACACACACACACACACACACACACACACACACACACACACACACACACACACACACACACACACACACACACACACACACACACACACACACACACACACACACACACACACACACACACACACACACACACGGCCGGGTCAGTGGAGCACAGTAGAAGTAGAAGAAGAGCTCCCTCCCCTCACACTGAGATCTCTTCACATGACACTGACAGGCCTCGCTCACACAATTAAAGTTCCTCCACACACAACACATTTCAATTACTGTAATTACGCTCCACTCCGCTGCTGATGTCCCCACAGATCAACGCCTCAACGTCTGAACGTCTGCATGACGGCGCTCGCTCACTCGCTGCTGCTGCCAGAGCCGAGCCGAGCCGAGCGCGGGAAGTCAACGCCACGCTGAGCCGCTTTAACTCAGTCACACAACACTGAGTTATTAACACTGAAGTGAAACAAACAAACAAACAAACAGGAGCTCAACACTGACCATCAATATTTATCCATCAGTCGTTCTTATTAAAATATCAGGTCGGGACTGAACTCGTTTAATGTCACAATCACAAACTTTCAGTCAGATTTGATCCATTGAATCAAGTTTTAATTGTAATTTACTAAATAAACCTTTATAATAGTCAATTATATATATTTTTTCTTAAATATTCCAGCCCTGGAGAGAATAGTTTACATAATTTATACCTAACCTTTCCTACAAATGATCATTTTAAAAGTAAGTGCACGTTTTTTTTTTTACCTTTAACGGACGCTTTAATGCAGTCGCAAAAAAAAACAAAACTTTTATTTTGTCACAGAGTGGAGTCGAAGTCGGTGATACAGACTCTGTCTTTTACTTTTTACGTTTGCATTTCACTGTTGGTCATTTATGTAGTTTACACCAGACAGGAAGTTGAACCTGTGAGTTTCAGGGACAGGTGCTGGTGTCTGACCTTTGCCACTTCCACAATAGTTAGAATATATATATTATGTATATGTATTTCTGATTACATTATTTAGATTATATTTAATTACATTATTTACATCATATTAGTTTATTTTATTCATATTTATCTTATTTATTCTATTTATAAGGCCAGTTTAGGAACAACCAGGAGACATTTCACTGCCTGTTACTCTGTGACTTCTCTATGTGACAAATAAAGTTATCTTGTATCTTGTATCTTGTATATTAAGAAGCGGCGTGTCCGTCCTGTTGGACTCAGGAGACAATGCAGGTCAAACAGGGACAGATGAACCTGCTGCAGAGACTCAAGACCTGAACCAGAGGAAGTTCCTGCTGCGGCTGCTCAAACCAACATCTGTCACATCTGTAGCACCAGCGGTTTGTTTCTGTATCACTAACGTCCACTCACTTCACATGATACCGATCAATAGTGTGCAGGTGAACCTGAAGTGGCCACGGAGTTGTCAGCTAACCTTATGAAACATGTTTTAGGTGAATTAGGTCGAAAGCTTTAGCAGCTGTAACGTCGACACATTTCTTTTCTTTTTCTTTCACCTTTATTTATTCAGGGAGTGAGCTCTCTTTTCGAATGACGCCCTGATTACAAAACAACATAAATATGCTCAATACAAATCAAATAATAGTCCACAATTATATACAAACTGCAGAACAAGTTCTTAAAGCTATCTAGAGAAATAAGTTGACCAAGTTTCAGACAATCCTGTAAGTTATTGCACTTCTAAAGGGCAGAGAATTGAAAGGCAGTCTTCCCCAATTCTGAATGCAAGGCATCCTGTGAATGAGTGTGCACGTTACAAACTCTAAGTGTTATTAAGCTGGTAAAATAAACAGGTACAATGTCAAGTTAAGCTTTGCAAATAAAAAGCAAAGCTGCACTAGAGGAGATCAGGAGGTAAAGTCACTTTACACTACATTTAGATTTTGAGGACATTCAAGAGCAGCTCTGTATTTACACTGGATGGTTTTGACCAGTTTATAAAGAGTGGACGACATCTGAGATCTGAACCATGCAGTTCACTGTGTTCAGGACTGAGTTTGAGTCGTATGTGCTCCACCAGCTCAGTGATCAATAATGACACAAGCAGCAACTAATACACACACACACACACACACACACACACACACACACACACACACACACAGAGTTATTATTTGCACGAGTAATCTAATAAAATGTATGTATAAGTGTATTTGCAGAACATTTTGGTGTCATAGTGAATTCTTGACTTGTAGTTGTACTCACATTGACCTTTGACCTTTGACCTTTGATCACCAAACACCAGTCAGTTCATTTCTGAATATTTGGACCAAATCTAAGCGATATGGCGTCACACTGAGCTGTAAAAAATAACCATCAAAAAATGTGCTAATTTTTTCTTCACACTTTCAAATGTAAATGAAAACACAGTGTCTGTTTTTTTTTTTTCCTATAAAATATGTCAGTGAGGCATCGCTTCACAGTCTGTGACCTAGAAATCTGCTCACAAAGCAGATTTACATGATGAATCTCATGCAGATACGACTACAGTACGCTCGCCGGTCGTTTCCCCTTTTACGCCGCAGCAGCTGGAGGTCATTTAGCCGTCTGATCATTTAACTCGTGGATCGGCGGCTTACAACAACGATTCTGCTCTGAAAAAAAAATACAATAAAACAAAAGCCCACAAACTGTCGAACCTCTCTGCTTTATGTTTGGAGATAAAAAAGGACACGAGTATATTATATAATAATTTTCTGTTTTCTCTGGCAGCGAGCGCCGCCGTGGTGGTGGGAATTTTCCGGGCTGTTACGACTCACAACTTGTGAATAAATGTGAGCGTGTAAAAAGTGAGGTGAGAGGGTGCAGCTGTGTTTTGATGACGCCCCGGTGACAACCCAACAACCCAACGCTGCTCGTCCTGTGTTTTCTATTCCCGCTTTAATACGAGGACGCACTCTCTCACCTCTGTGTTTTACAAGCCGCGCTGCCTCCGTGTTCACCGCTAATAAGATATAAAGTTGGAGAGCTATCACTCACACGGTCAACCAGGACAAAAATGATTGGCCTTTAATTTATTAGGCCATGTCTGTGTGCACCGCCACCGCGTGTGTGTGTGTGTGTTATCAGTCAATTGGATTCCTTATTTGTTGCTGTGGATACTGTGAGACAAACAGGACGCTCAATGTCACGGCGACCAGCTGCTCAACCAAACAAACATTGTGGCACGAGACAGATTTTATGAGATTTAAAGGGATAGTTCAACATTTCGCTATAGTCATTATAGCAGAAGGTTCGTTACCTTTATTTGTCGGTGCAAGCTATTTTTAGAACGGCGGAGCAGAGCCGTGAGCTGCTCAGAGCTACACTACGGAGGCTCATGGGATTTCTTGGTTTCCCTCATCAAACTCATCAAATCCACAATCCAACAACTCCAAAACGCTCTGGTGGACAAGTTGTGACCTGCACATTCACCACGCTATGAGATAATAACACAACGTTACCACACAGAGTTGTTTTAGAGGCAAATTCATGCAAAACCGCTGATGCACGTTGTCTTCAGGGACAGTTTTTCAGCAAGCAGTCTCTGCATTTACCTCTAAAACAACTCTGTCTCGTAATATTCTGTTATTATCTCATAGCGTGGTGAATGTGCAGGTCACAACTTGTCCACCAGAGCGTTTTGGAGTTGTTGGATTGTGTATTTGATGAGTTTGATGAGGGAAACCAAGACTGCTATGACTATAGCGATTATGGCAATGGGCCAGTTTGCCAAAATGTTGAACTATCCCTTTAAGACACAATCTCAGCCCATGTGATCATGTTAGAGCAGCCCTCCCCCTCCCCCTCTCTACACACAAACTGGTGCTGAGACTGACGCTCTGCCCTACAAGCCGCTGCGTGTTCTGCCCCAGACCCATTGATTTTATCGGCCGACACCAAAGCCAGTTCAGGCCGGCGTCCAGTCCGCCGCGAGGCCTCGGGGTGACACGGGCGCTGACTGGCCTGCCCTTCTGTCATCAATGTCAGAGAAATACTCTCAGATCAACGCATGCAAACACCAGAGGCGGGGATTAACGCTGGCTCGGGGGCAAAAACACACAAACAAACACACACACACACACACACACACACACACACACACACACACACACACACACACACACACACACACACACACACACACACACACACACACACACACACACACACACACACACACAAAAGTTCAGATGAAAGTTCAACGCCGCGGTCGAAGCGGCTGCAGCGTGATTACAAATATGTAATTTTTCTCCGTCATATTTCATTGATGCAGCTTCTGGCCACAGTAAAGTGAATGAGAGGAGACCAGAGCTCCACTTCCACAGTATTGAGTCACAGTTACATCATGAGTAAAACGGACTTGAACGTCGTAGGGTTAATGTCTTGCCGAGCAGCTGCAACAGTTAGAGAGACGAACACTAGATTATTATATAGTTTTATTCAGACTGTCAATTGATTCAATTATTTAATCTTCATTTGTTGCATTATGCACCAATAGTTAATCACATTTAATCACACATTTTCAATTTGTTCAAAATGTACATTAAAATTATGTTTTTATGTCATTAAAGGGATACTTCACCCAAAATTGTCTACTCACCGTCATGCCAAGGAAGGGTTTGGAGAACTTTCAGAGTCATCAAAACGCTTTAGGAGTTCCAGGGGGGGTCCGGCTGGCAACGGGTTTTCATATAATGGCGGCGGATAGAGCTCACTTTTGAATCGTCCAAAACACACACTATGAAACATCCAGATACCTCCATACTGCTCGTCTGTACTGACCCAAGTGTCCTGAAGCCGCCACATGTAAAAGTTGTTCAGAAAAAACTCATTTGATCTCTGTTTTTAGCCTTGTTGTAGCAGTGCGCACAAACATCAACAGAGCCACTGGGAGCTACTGCTACAACAAGGATAAAAACAGAGATGAATTAATTTTTTCCGAACAACTTTTTCATGTGGCGGCTTCAGGACACTTGGGTCAGTACAGACGAGCAGTATGGAGGTATCTGGATGTTTCATAGTGTGTGTTTTGGACGATTCAGAACTGAGCTTTATCCGCCGCCATTATATGAAAACCCGTTGCCATCCGGACCCCCCCTGGAACTCCTAAAGCGTTTTGATGACTCTGAAAGTTCTCCAAACCCTTCCTTGGCATGACGGTGAGTAGATGATTGGTGAATTATTGATTTTGGGTGAAGTATCCCTTTAAGTTTTTCCCTCCATAATATGTCACTGCAAAACTCAAACTGTTTAAAATAATAGCCCATTATCATATCATGACTTCAGTATTGTGATAATATTGTATCATGAAGCGTCTGGTGATTCACACTCCTCATCAGGTGTTGATGCTCTGAGGTTCATCTCCGAGTCGATTACTGATTATAGCTACTTAATTATAATTATAAAGCCATTTGATTAAAGCCTTAGATTCCTAATGTTGCTCTGAAAACAGAAAACACTCAATATTTGCATCATTTCTTGAGTATTTACCATAAAAGCAGCTTTAAAACAGAGCAGACTGAAACTGGGGAAACTCGCTCTGATGACTGGGAGGAAAACAAACCAGTTGTTGATGTGAAAACAAACAAACAAACAAACAAATATGCAGCTCGAAGCAGGAGACGTTCATGTCTGCAGAACGAGCCTCGATGAAAACCATCAAAATATTAACTGATTAAATGAATCAGCTCTGACGTGACAGAGAACAATAAACGGCCTCATCGTCGTCCTCTGAGCTGCACTGATTATGTTCATGATTAAACGATTAATTGCGTGACATACGATACGTCAGAAAACATCAATAAATGACTCATTATACAATTATCATGGAGTATAAGTGAATTATATTTTTAACTGGTTTCAAAACCGTAAACCGTAAAACAAAAAGCAACATTATTTAAGCGTAAACTGAAAATATTAGTCAGGATTTAACATTGAAAGACGTCACCTGAATATATGTTGGTATATAGGCTATGTGTGTGTAAATACATATATGTTGTATATATACACTAATTGTTGTTGCTACCGGTGCAATTTAATTTAATTGAATTCTTCTACTTGTTTATTTATTAATTTGGTAACACTTTATTTTAAGGGGTCCTTGTTCCTGTGTATCTACCTAATTAATTACAGTGTAATTACCTATGTAACCGTATGTAATAACATGTACTTACATTGTAAATACATAGTGTATTTTGGTGTACTTACAGGTCCTTGTTACACTTGTAATAAGAAATGCCAAAGTGGCCTCTCTCTTTGCACAAGCATTTCTTATTACAAGTGTAACAAGGACCTGTAAGTACACCAAAATACACTATGTATTTACAATGTAAGTACATGTTATTACATACGGTTACATAGGTAATTACACTGTAATTAATTAGGTAGATACACAGGAACAAGGACCCCTTAAAATAAAGTGTTACCATTAATTTGAATGAGAATAATGTGTTATTGTGGGCACGACGGAGAAGTGATGGACATTTTTGACTTTTTTCTGATACAGTATAATAGACTTAATGATTAATGGTGAATACAACATCATTGTTTCAGGTGTCATAAAGACACAGGAACCAAATATAAGAAGAAGTCAGACACCCCCGGCTCCTCTCAGGTCACTTCCTGCCTCCACGTCTCCCTCTCTCTCTCTCTCTCTCTATGTTACAGTTTCAGTTTAGTCTTAGTATCTTGCATAACTGGGCGTCTTCTTCTTCTTCCTCTTCTTCCCCTCTTTCTCTTTCTTCTCCTTCTCCTTCTCCTTCTCCTTCTCCTTCTCCTTCTCCTTCTCCTTCTCCTTCTCCTTCTCCTTCTCCTTCTCAGCTGCTTAGCGCCCAGTAGAGCAGTGGATGATGGGAGCTCCGACACGGCAGGCATGATCTAAAAACCCACTGGCGCTTTAGTGAGCCTCAGCTGGCTTATATAACCCCGTGTGGATGTGCAAACTGCCTTTCTGTTGGGAGAGCTGAGGACTCACGGAACAGACACACACACACACACACAGAGGCTACTGATATGTGGTGTGTGTGTGTGTGTGTGTGTGTGTGTGTGAGGGAGCGGGGGTGCATGTTTAGGAGAATATAGTCAGATTTGTCCGTTTTCTGCTCGGCAACATCTCCCTCCTCTTCTCTTCTCTTCTCTTCTCTACGCTGTCATGTGACGTCACCAGTGTGTCCCCTTGATTTTTTGGACCGGCAAAGCTTCTCTCACCCCCCCACCCCAACATGTGATGTCACTTCCTGCCGGGGCCTTCACCTGAAATGACATCACTTGTGTTGCATAACGATAACCCCCCCCCCCCCCCCCCCCCCCCCCTCCTCCACCTCTCTCCGATGCTTCCTCGCCTGCACACGAGAGCAGAGCGGCAGCTTCTCTCCGTCTCTGGCCGCCCAGAGGCGCCGTGAAACTCCTCATTATGGAAATACCAGGTGTGTGTGTCCGTGAAATGGGAATGGGCAGGTTTAAAAATACATCACACAGAGACGCTGTGTCCCCTCTGACCTCGCTGTGCACCCGCACGCACAGAGAAAAGAAAAATAAAGCTTCTCTCTCTCCTCGCATGTGTGGTATATTATCCTCAACTTAGGTTAGTTCAGGTCAATTGAAATCTGAAGGACGATAGGAACTTCATTTGTGACGATTGACGGTTTATATTCAAATAGAATAAATATAAATAAATGCAGATGTTATAAGAAAAAAAGACGCATATATATTTACAGCATACAAAGATGTTGGATTAGGTGTTTAGTAGTCGAATAGATGAGACGATGAGGGACTCTGAAATGTACCCTGGGAAAACGTGTTTCTTGTTATTCACCCTTTTCCTATGAGGCACTATATTTTTGAGGATACTTTATCTATGTTTATGTTAGCCTTGTCAAGTGGTTGAACGCAGGATTGTAAATTATACTGTAGGTTAGATCCTGTCTTTACTGTGCGTTCACACCAAAAGCTTCCAAAGCGTCAAAACGCCGGAAGTCAATTCATTTTCAATGAGAGCCCGGCGACACTGAGCGACCAAAGCGTCAACAGGCGTCGCCGCGCTTCCAAAGCGTCCAAAGCTTCACCGGACGAGAAGTTGAGCCAGGTTTAACTTTAGGGTAATTAGCTATGACGCGGTTCAGCAGCAACCGGCGGCAACCTGTCAGAATAGAGATGTCCGTCGGCTGCCTTTTTTTCCTTTTTTTTGTATTTCGGCTCCCCAATGACCAGCACGATCGAACTTTGACGCCAGTCACGTGACGAGCGGCCAAAGCGGCTGAAAATAATTGCAGTTATGGGAGCTGTCTTGTCTGACGCCCAGCCTCGAGCGTTTTTGACGCTTTGGAAGTTTTTGGTGTGAACGCATGGTTACAGGTAGTTCCTGTTTTTGTCCATGACTATTCTGGTCAGCTACATCTTTCTGTTGGGAGAAGGTGGAGTTTTGGAGTTAGAAAGCATACATAAGGTTATGGCTTTGAGCCAGAGATGCTCTGAGATTCTACATTTTTGTGACATTGTTCTTTTTCACAACTTGTCCACCAGAGCGTTTTGGAGTTGTTGGATTGTGTATTTCATTAGTTTGATGAAGGAAACCAAGAAATCCCATCAGCCTCCGTAGCGTAGCTCTGAGCAGCTCGCGGCTCTGCTCCGCCGTTCTAAAAATAGCTTGCACCGACAATTAAAGGTAATGAACCTACTGCTATGACTATAGGGATTATGGCAATGGGCCAATTTGCCAAAAATGTTGAACTATCCCTTTAACGCATAGCGGCTTGGCGCGGCCTCGCTGCTGCAGCCGGACGGAGACGTGACAGTCGGTGCCGTGCAGCTCCTGACACCGAATATCACGGGTGTGAGGGTGAAGAGAGAGGAGGAGAGGCGGCGATGGAGAGAGGCCTGACCTATATAAGAAGGAGGCTGAAATATTTATGGATGTGAGTGTCCTAATTGGCAAGCCACTGGGAGCACTGCGGCCTTCTCCTCCAATCAGAGCCTGGGAAGAGGTTAACACACACACACACATACACACACACACACACACACACACACGGCGCCGGTGGTCCGAGGGCCCGAGCTCAGCCTCTGCCCTGTCACCCCATCATCACCCACAGCCGGAGAGACGCCTCGTTACGAGCGGGAGCTGCAGCCTCTCGCCGCTGTTGGAATCATTACCAGAGCTGTTATCATAAGCGTTCTTCTCCGTGGCACATACGGACGGGAACAACCGCTCAGAGCGCAAAGTCAAACACAACCTAATTGGCCGGCGCTTAATCTCCAGCGCTGGCTCACTCACGCTGCAGCGGCTCCGACCGCGAGAGGCCTCAATTACCGTCCACACGCTGACGGAGACGAGGAGACGAGGAGGGGATGAGGGGACGAGAGGACGGACGCTTTCTGACTTCTAGTTTCAACCCAGTGCAGACTGCAGCAGGGCGGGGGGAGGAGGGGGAGAGGGGCAACGTCAGGGGTCAACTGGGACATTGGTGTGTTCATGTGCTGTGACAGAAAATGAGAGAAGTTGAGCATCGTTTGGTTTGAAAAGAAGAAGCACTCAGAGTTCACAGCTTTTGGGATAGTTCAACATTTTGGCAAATTGGCCCATTGCCATAATCCCTATAGTCATAGCAGTAGGTTCATTACCTTTAATTGTCGGTGCAAGCTATCTTTAGAACGGCGGAGCAGAGCTGTGAGCTGCTCAGAGCTACGCTACGGAGGCTCATGAGATTTCTTGGTTTCTCCTCATCAAACTCATCAAACACACAATCCAACAACTCCAAAACGCTCTGGTGGACAAGTTGTGACCTGAACATTCACCACGCTATGAGATAATAACAGAACGTTACCAGACAGAGTTGTTTTAGAGGTAAATTCATGCAAAACCGCTGATGCGTGTTACCGTTTGGGGCAGTTTTTCAGCAAGCAGTCTCTGTATTTACCTCTAAAACAACTCTGTCTTGTAACGTTCTGTTATTATCTCATAACATGGTGAATGTGCAGGTCACAACTTGTCCACCAGAGCGTTTTGGAGTTGTTGGATTGTGTATTTGATGAGTTTGATGAGGGAAACCAAGAAGGGCTTCCAGTGAAATCCCCTTGTGTTTCTCTGAACTGCAGTGAAGGAGTTGTAAAACAAAAAATCGTCATCTGAGGAAAGAATAAATAACTGTTCCATCGTTCTCATGTACATCTGATTGTTGAGAACGATCTGTGTATGTAAAACATGCAGAAATAGAAAAAGAGACACTACAGTCTCTCTACACTCTCTCCAACTCTGAACAAACCAGGAGTTCCTGAACACACCGTGAACATTAGCACGACGGCTACAAACAGAAAACATGTAGAAGAGTGTGTTTTATTTCTCCTTCTCTGCACAGATCTTGTGCCAGTCTAACTGATCCTGGACCAGTCTCTCCACATACCAGTAGTTAGATAGTATATAGACTGTCAGCTGCCATTGAGCACTGACTGTAATAGTGATGGTAAAGTGATTTCCAACATGGAGAAGCTCCACAAACCAACGATTTTACAACACAATTATCCCAAAAAAAACAGTTTCTTTATCCAAGCTGAGACGTCCAAACCACAAAGACTGGACCAGAACAAGGACGGATTATGTGACAGTGGACCAAAGACTCATAAAAGAAAGACATGTTTCATCTCTTTGTGGTTGTTAGACTTCCCAAAAACACATTAACCCTGTGTGATCCATCCACCCCGCCAAATTAAAACTCATGCCAAAATAAAAGCAGATTTACTGAAGCGACGTCTGTTCATGTGTCGGGAAAAAGTTTTCTGTGAGGAGACTATCTGCAGCAAGTTTCTCCCTCCCCATGCCTGAACGCCATTATTTATATCCTGATACTGTTTATTACACAACAGCGGAGCAGAGCCGTAACCATAGAAACATTTTTATCTTGCATCTGTTGCTACACTGTGACAGTGACCATAGAAACGGGGGCTGTCTCCGCTCCAGCATCATCATCTCCACCGTCCCGGCAACATAAACAATGAAAAAAAAAGAAGAAAAATCAACGTTCATTTATCCACAGATGAAAAGTTTTGTGTGTAGAGGAAGGAGTGTGTGTAATTCACAAACAGGTCCAGTTAATTGTCCGGTGAGAGCAGAGTATTGAACTAACCATCCTAACTGAGCTTCATGAGCTCCGAGTCGTTGTTGTGGTTTTTAGGATTAGCAGGCAAATGAGTTGGACGAGCTGTTTCTCCGTCTTTGCTTGCACAAAGGAGAGGAGAGCAGAAATCAATGGGCTGTGTTTACAGGGTACACAGCCGACTGTAACACTGCACGTTATGTTACACACAGCCAAGCAGTAAAAACAGACAAGCTGCTTGGCAGGGCTCAGCCTGGCCAGCCTCGCGCTAAGAGCAGACAGAGACAGCAGTGACACACGGGCCAAGAGCAGTTACTGGCACCGAGCGCCAGTCTGAGACGGAGCGGCAGGGAAAAAAAAGGAAGAAAAAGTGGGACACACTTCAAAAATATTCTGGAGAGTTGAACATGCAGAAGGAAAAGAGGTTTGTTTGCTTTTTTTTTCGCCCCTCGCGGTCACTTTCTACGACAAGCGAAGTGATACAGTAGCTACTCACGTAAGAAGTACTCAGACGGGTCCGCTTCGTAATCTGTTTCCTCGGGAAAGTGGTCGATCTGTTTACACATCCCTTTGAAGTTTCCTGTAGAGACAAACACACAGAGAGAGACAGAGAGAGGTCAGTGGAGTTCAGAGAAGAAGAAACCAAACAGGTAAACTTTTATTCTCAAGGACTGAAATCATGAGTTTGATCCATTGCAGACAAGTGATCAGCAATAATTCATTGGAATTCTGGGTAAAACTAGACATGTTTTAGATCAGAAGTCACTTCAAATGCTGTACTATGCACTCATTGATCCGTACTTATCTTACTGTGTTGAGGTATGGGGAAACACATATAAAAGCACTTTACAAAAGATTTGCATTTTACAAAAAAAGAGTCATAAGGATGGTTCATCTGGGTACCTTGATCATACAAATCCGTTGTTTTTAAAATCGGGTATTTTAAGATTTGAGGACCTGGTCAAATTCAAAACAGGTCAGATTTTGTTTAAAGCCTGGAATAGGTTGCTACCAATAAACATCCAGAAAATGTTTATGGTCAGAGAAAGCATATATGATTTAAGAGGGAACTGTAACTTTAAACAATCTACCATCCATTCTACCCTGAAAAGTTTTAGCATCTATTTTTGTGGTGTTAAAATGTGGAATAGACTAGATGAGGATATAAAAATGTGCAATAACTTAAAACAATTTAAAAGTAAGTACAAACACACACTCTTGGACAGTTATAAAGAACTGGACTGCTAATTTTACTCTTTTTATTTATAATCATGATCTTATTTCATATTAAAGCAATATGTTTTTAATCTTCTGAATTGTATGGAACTACAGATGTATGACATGAATCACAATGTAAGGGGGGGGGCTGAACTTGATAAGCTTTGCTTCTTTCAGCCCCTTCTCAAACTTGCACAGTATCATTGTTGTTTTGTTTCTTGTTACATAGATTGTTTGTCTTTTGATGTGCTTGTTTGAGACAAATAAAAATCAAATCAAATCAAATCAAATTCACTCATTCCAGCTCTGGATTAATAAACCAGCCGACGACCACAACAGATAAAGAGACAAAACCGGTGTCGTCATCCACGTCTCCAGCTTCTCGTGTATTTTATTTTTCTGGTTTTCTTTAGTCAAGTTTATCAAGTAGTTTCAAGATGTTTAATGAAATTTAATGAAAATACATCTGATACAGGATATAGATCCTCTACATCAGACTCAAAATAACGACAACATACAGAAAATAAACACAATATACCATTAGAAACTTCAATAACCCATACATAATATCACCTAAATACATCAGAATACTCTGAAAAATAATCTCCCACATTACCTCAAAGAAAAACAACAGCAACAAAACAAACAAAGATTACAAACAGATTAAAAACCAAGGCTACAATTTCATAACCTTACTGTATATAAAAAATCCTTATTTGACCAGAAATGATCAAGTCTATTTACTGATGGAGCCTGCACTACATCCTCAGGAAACTCATTCCATACTTCTACAGCCCTAAGTGCAAAAAAATGTTTTCTTTTGTCACAATGACACCTTTTTGGGACCTTTTAGGGGTTTTAAGGAGTTCCCTCTTACAGTAGTTCATACCTATTATTCCAGAAACTAACAACCGGTTCCACTGAGGAATCGTATATTTTCTGGACAAGTTTATACACCTCAATCATGTCACCCCTATACCTCCTATAGACAAGAGTTGGCAGTTTTAAGTGCCTTAATCTTTCTTCATATGACATCATGTGAAGCATGTGAGCATCACAGATTGCTATTTGCTGACATTGATTTGCAGCTCTACGTCTCTTCAGCCCCCAGGGTCTACGATCACGCAGCCATGATCAGGTCACGTGAGGTTTTTAAAGCGGCGTAACAGAGAAAAACTAGGTTAGCTGGAGCACTGCTGTCAAGTTCACTTGTGAAACTCTCTCCCAGTCTTTGTTTGATGTTGATAGACCATGTAAAACCTGAGACATGATAGTAAAAGTGGGATGGGATGGGCAGGCAATGCATTTCTTTTGATATATTTGTCATTTTGTGTCATTTTACAAACGCAAGTGGTGGAATCTGGTGGAAATCAAGTAGTTTCAAGATGTGTGATGCTCTTTGTCTTTGCTATTTGCTGACATTGATTGCAGCTCTATGTCTTTTAACCCTGCAGGGTCTATGATAATGCTGCCGCAATCAGGTCATGTGATGTTTATAAAGCGCCGTAACAAAAAAAAAAACTAGGTGATATCAACTATGCTATCAACTTCACTGGAAAATGCAGATTGTAAACTCTCTCCCAGTTTTTGTTTGACGTTGATAGACCATGTAAAACGTGAGACATGATAGTTTAAGTGAAGAAAGGATGGGCACACGCCGCATTTCTTTTGATGTAATTTTTATTGTCATTTTACAAAACTTAAAGGGATAGTTCAACATTTTGGCAAACTGGTCCCATTGCCATAATCCCTATAGTTTTAGGAAAAACTGCCCCTGACGGAAACGTGTATCAGCGGTTTTGCATGAATTTACCTCTAAAACAACTCTGTCTCGTAACGTTGTGTTATTATCTCATAGCGTGGTGAATGTGCAGGTCACAACTTGTCCACCAGAGCGTTTTGGAGTTGTTGGATTGTGTATTTGATGAGTTTGATGAGGAAAACCAAGAAATCCCATTAGCCTCCGTAGCATAGCTCTGAGCAGCTCACGGCTCTGCTCCGCCGTTCTAAAAACAGCTTGCACCAACAATTAAAGGTAACAAAACTACTGCTATGACTATAGGGATTATGGCAATGGGCCAATTTGCCAAAATGTTGAACCATCCCTTTAAAAAAGGGGTGGAATCCGGTGAATCCACTCTACGTGATTTTTTTGTGTATTTTTGGACATAATATGTTAATAAAGCTCATATAGGTGAAGCTGTGCTGAAAATAAAAAGATACCAAACATGGGTATGATAAAGGTTTTTATATAAAGGCAAAAATCAAACGTATTCGAACGAGGCTCAGACCTCTAAAGGGTTAAAAACCCATAAACTACGACCGTCTCTCAGACCAGGAGATGCTCTGCCTCTCCGGCAGCAGGTGGCGGCTTGTAAACAAGAGCGGTGCAGCTGCTCGGACCTGGAGCGGCTCCAACTGCGGCGCGCGGGGAACCTCATCTCCTAATGTTTGTTCATTTGGCCGACACCTCGCCTCCGTCCAGCGCCTCCGTCCATCCAGGAAGCAGAGAGACGGCTTCCCTCGTCCCCTCCCTCCCACTTCCTCCTGTCTGCTCCCCCCCCCCCTCTTATCTGCGGCCGCTCACTGGGACTTCGGCCGTTGATGAGGTCACTCAAGGTGGCGTGGCGGGGGAGGCGCCCATAAGGCGGCCATTAAGGCGACCTGCTGCTGCGGCGAGCAGTGAGCGGGCAGATGCCTGGGCGTTTGATTGGACCAGATTAGCGTTTCATTAACTTCTTCATCTCCTCTCCCTCCCGCGTCCCTCTAATTAGGTGAACAGGTGTTGGTTACCATGGCGCCAGGTGTTGCTGAGGTGGTCTTGGCAGCTGAGGCATGATGGGCGCAGCGGGGGGCGGTTATTAGTTTGTGAACGGTTGACATGTAGCGCAGAGAGAGGGACCTCGGTGACGACCACTCAGACATTAGAGAGAGTGTCACCTGGAATATAAACGCCTGTCAGATCATCAGAGCTACCTCTCGACGCCGCTGCCGACGCCGACGCAGAGACTCAACCCAGGGCAGATTCAGAGCGGTAGGACGTTTGGATTTTATCGCCTCAGTGTCACAAAGAGATTTAGAAAAAGTAGCAGTAAACTTAAAAGGGGCATATTATGGAAATATCACTTTTTGAAGGCTCTTTAACATCTATCTGGGTGTTTTGTTGCCTTCCGGCCGCCAAAATGTGAGAATTGACAAAAAAAAATTCAATTTTTAGGCTCCAAAATTCATGTGGTTTTATGAGCTGTTCCCTCAGTTGTCTGATAGTGATGTCATTAGTGTTCAAATTTGCATAACCCCACCCCTACCTGGTACCGGTAGAAGGGGCGGGGCAAGCAGTGGCTCATTTGCATTTAAAGGGACAGGCACTGAAACCAGCCGTTCTGAACAGGGCTGTTTAGAGAGGATGAAAAGAGCTGTGATGTTTGATCCTTGGCGTATTTTGACCGAAGCATGTCACAGACATGTCTTAAAGACTCCTAGGAACTATTTTAATTTGTGGAAAAGGGGCAGAATATGTCTCCTTTAAATGAGTCTAAAAGTGAGTTTCCATCTACTACAGTAAGTTCATGAGAGAGAAAAAGACCAAAGATATATAAACACTACAAAAACATATGTCCACATCTATCAGCAACAGATACATATACTGTATGTGCACTATGCTCACAAAAACATGCTACAGAATCACATGACATTAGGAAAAAACATCACATCATCATGTAATATAATGTATCTTTGAAGAACATTGTTATGATAAAAATTGTATCACATGGTTTGTCAGGTGACCTCCTATTTGGGTGTAATTAGAGGTGTCACCTGGCTGTGTACCCCAAAGTCACACATAAAGGTGAATTGAGTTGAGTTATTGAGACGCTTCCACCTGAGGTCAAATAAAACTCTGTGTTTTTTCATATCTATCTCAGGAAGTGTCGTATTGCTGAGTAATATGAAAATACAGACTTTGAAATAAACGTTGCATACAGGTGGAAATTTAATATAAGTTTGAAAATGTATTTAAAAAATCTATGTACTTCGTAATTGTATAGATAAGTAATAATAAAGTCGTTAATCTGCAGCAAAAAAGGAAGGCGACGCCAGTTAAAGTGATTTCTGTGTATTCATTCACCACAGATCTGGGGAGCTTCACTGACCTTTATGCAGAACGTCACTGATTTATTAATTAAGTTTCTGTTGCACTTTGTGTACACTGACTCACACTGAGTCACGTTTAACTCTTTTTATATGTACATTGAGCATGGAAACACAAATCACTGGATATCGATGCAGAGAAACTTTATCAGAATCGCTGCGACCGTACGACCTGAAGAAAACTCACTAATCCTCGCTCTGCTCCTCCTTCACCTCCGACCGTCTCCGCTCTGGCCCCGTAATCAAAAAAACACTTTTCAATTTTCATCAACAGGTTCTGTAGCAATTAGGACTAAAGACAGAGGGGGGAGATAAAGAGAGAGAGAGAGAGAGGGAGGGAAGCAGGGAGAAGGAAAATGTAATGGGAACAGGACGGAGAGATAAATATAGGAAGGGCAGGGAACAGAGAGGTTTTGAAGGACGGAGAGAGGGAAGATGGAGAGGGAGGGGGAATACATCAAGTCTGAGTGTCACAGTTTGAGCCCGGGTAACTGCTGAGCCATGAAAAAGTCCTCCAGAGTTTAACGGACCTGCACGGGTGTGAACTTGATGTTCTTCTGATATGTGACGAAGAGAAAGTTCCTGGAGATCAGGAGGACGGAGTTTTCACTCTGCAGGTAAATCCTGTTAAGACGCTACGGCGGCTATCGCTGCTAGCTGCTAACATCTCAGGCTGCTGATGGAAATATCACTTATCTTTAAAGGGGAACTACTTTATGCAAATCCAGTCGCTTTTTTTCGCTGTTTTGCTAACACGTGCATTTGTTTTCAACAAAGCTGGAAAGAAAGTAATCAATGGAGCAGTGGAAAACGTTAAATATCATATATGTGTTACAGTGTATTTGTGTAGTCCATACACACCGGGGACCAGTGTTGGGCAAGTTACACCCAAAATATAATAAATTACATATTATTAGTCATTTGAAAGTAATTCGTTACATTACTGTCTCTGAATTGTAATGCATTGCACTACTTTTGCATTAGGCTACTTTTGAGTTACTTTCGCCAAAATAGCCGCAGAAATATGACTGTAGCTAACGTGTAGTTTATTGCTGCTGATAATACATTCAGCGGAGGGTGGTATAGCCTTATGACTGTGTTGGCCTCTAATATGTTATGTTAATGTTATGTTAATATGTTGATGCATAATTATTTATTTGACACTGGCACTTTGCACTTTTTATGTGTGCAAATAGTACTTAAAGCAGAAGTAAGCGATCCGGTCGTTTTGGCTAATGCTGCGTTCTAGGCAGGCTTTTGAAACCGTAAATTACAGCTTCAAGTCACAACTTACGACTTTGTAGCGTTCCAGGCAACCCACTCGTGTTTTTCCGACCTGTTTTACCGGTGAAAGTCACTATAACGGCCACTCGTAACTTCCGACCTGTGAACTCGTACCAGATCGAACTGGTACGACTTCACAGGTCGGAAAAACACGAGTTACGAGTTGCCTTGAACGCACCATAACAGTCCTCGTCCCTACGTCACCACATTCACAGCGTCCCTTGGCTGCACACACAGCCCTGCATGCCGTTCTCTCTCCTCATTGGATAAAAACTGTAGGATACGATAAATCTTTTCTCCTCGGCTCAGAGCAGAGCAGAGGGACTGAGAGACCCGTGTTTCAGTCCAAACACTCTATGTAAGTGATTGCTGTCGGAAGATATAACTATTTAAGACTTATATTAACACAAATATATCACTTACTTCTGCTTTAACTAACTTAAAGCTACTGAAACTATGTTTTACAGGTGATCTATCAAGAGTAACTGCCTAAATAATGGCACATGCAAACCGCAGGATTGAAATCACAATTATGCGCGTTGTAATCGTGTCCGCCATGGAGAGTGTGGAAGGAGAGCTGGATGGCCACAAAACGCAGAATGAAATTTGATCCGATGAATTAATAGAAAGGAGCAAATAAACATATTGTTGATCCACAGTAAAGAAGAAAGGTGGGAGAATATCTGAGAAAAAGTAAAAAGGTGGGACGAGAGCTGGGACACCGGGTCAGAGGAACTGATCTTACAAGGTTGGTTTTCAGCCAAGAGACGCTAAGTCGAAGGCAGAGAGCCTCAATTCTCCCTGGAACAAGTCATTTAACCATCACAATTACTCCAAAGCTGTTTAATTAAGGTAAAAAAAACAAAACATCTTGCATAGTTCCTCTTTAAATAAGTCGTATCTCTAGAAGAGGAGACAGCGGAGGCGTCGGCTGTAAACACAAGTGATCAGAAAGACGACTTGTGTTTACATACGACTGCAGAGCTGGTTCCCGGTGGAGCCGTACGAGCAGCAGCAGCAGCAGCAGCAGCTCAGCCCACAGAGCGCCATGTGTGTGTCTTAACAACGTAATCAAGTGGGTGTACAGTTAAGATGTGGTTGTGCAGCTGGCCGTCCCATCCGCCGCCGGTTTAGCTGTGCGATTTTGTAACAGCAGCTGTGGCGAGCGAGCGAGCGGCGGCCTATTGGGGGAAACCACTTCAATTAGCCTGCTGAAAGATTTATGTGACACTTAACCGCTCCTTTTCTTGTACGACATGTTAAACTCAGCAGGCTGGTAAATGGTTTGTAATGTGCGTTTTCATTTCGGAGACCTCCCCAACATGAGCGTAGACGCCCCACGGAGGTTTGAGGGGGAAACCACCGATGAAGGTAGAGGTGTTACGAGAGGCTCAGGTGTGGAGAGGGTCAGAACATTTATAGCTCGAAGAGAAACACCTGTATTCACTTACAGCAGGGAAAAAAAACTGGGTCCTGCTGCTGTTTGCTGCTCCACATTTATCTGCCTGAACCAGGACACACACACACACACACACACACACACACACAGAGGGAGACTCTAAAAGTCGTTTTAAAGATCACAAATGTTCTGTTAAATATTAATAAACTGTAGCCACAAGAGTCAGGACGCAGATTTATGTCCTCAACGATGAAAAAACAAGTTGTGTTCAGTTGCTTTGAAACTGAACGAGGAGCTGATTGTGAGCAGTTCACACCAGAGAAGCGACTGTTCCTGTTAAACACGGCTGATTCCTGGAGGAGGAGGAGGAGCTGCTCACACCTGGAAAAACTCAGCAGCAAAAGCAAACAACAGGTACTAAGATGATTTTTAAGTTTAATTAGCAGTAGAAGTTTCTAAAGTTGCACTCTGACTAACTGCTGTAGAGGTGTAACGTGATGATTAGAGTGTAGGACAGACTCTATAGTGAGTTCATCCAATTAACATCCATGGTTAAAAAAGTTATTAAAAAAGTGCAAACTGTTTCAGCTTCTGACAAACACGTCTTTGACACTGCAGGAACGTTGACAATCACATACCATCGTAGTTCCGACCATAAACGACAATTCGGCGGCGTTATTCCCTAAAGTCGACCACTACATAATAATAACAAAATAACTGTAAAGACAAAACGATATATTTATCAAAAATGGACCTATTAACAAGTGTGGGTAACGTACTGTAGATTCATCCACATTAATATGAGACTCTTTTATAACCAAATACAAACTCCTCGTTGCCCGTTTAATTAAGTTGTTTCAAATGAGAGAATAACTGTCAGATCAGATCAAAGATGGGTATGGTAAAGGTTTATAAAGACCTCTAAAGGGTTAAAACCCCATAATTCACAGATAGTCTCGGTCTGGATCGTCTCTCTGGCTCATAACGCAGGATTTTGATCAACATCACTGCACACCAGGTGATCACAGTACAAACTGGAACAAGCTACTGAAGGACGACCTCCTCCTCCCACCTCCAACACCCTGACATCCCTCCCTCACCCTCACCGAGCATCTGGAGCAGCTCTTCTTCAGCCCTTTGCACTTTTTAATCATATTTAGTTGCTCGTACTTCCTTTAAAGTCTCCTACCGCTCTGAAACTTTAGAGTCGCTCACTTCGCTCGTACGTCACTTTGCATCACAGCGACTGGCTGCCAAACGTGTGGATGTAAAAACACCGGAGGAGCAGGAGCTTTAATTTCAGGTCAGTGAGAAGGAAAACCCGGAGAGATTTAGATATTCAAACACAAGATGTCAAAGGTTTTGCACATTTTTTGGCGTTAAACTCTCTGAAGACAAACATCATGACGTGAAGAATTAACTAACGAGGTGGAAAAAAACAGGTTTTCCTGACTTCGAGGGCAGAGAGTGTAACTTTTAATCACAGTTGGTTACCGTCTCAAAGGGCTTCAGTGATTTAACACAACAAATGAAAAATGAACTTCAAACCCTCATCGAGAGAGAGAGTGAGGTTTGGGATGGAGTGTGTGTAAATGTGTGTGTGTGTAGCCTATAATAGAGATGGTACCAGGGCCGACTGAGCTGTATAAATCAAATGGGAGGTGGTTATCAGACCACCACAGTTATCTAGCAAATGTAACGTTACGTCTTTGAACTTTGTGAAGTTTTACGAGGAGAAACAGGAGATCGGCGGAGATTAAGCGTTAGCTAGTAGCTAACGTTAGCTACTAGCTAGTGAGTGACCAAAACAATGATTTCCCCCCACTTTTCGGAAAAGTCATGTAATGCCCGTTCAATCGCTCTTTAGCTGAGTCTGTCTTCCATCACGGACACCATTTTTCTGATATATAAGTTCATTCAAAATTTCCTACAAGCAATTTAAATCTGCTGATGAAAATTTCCAATGGTTTCCAATGGGAGTTAACCCTTCCATGACCATTGTTTGTCCAACCTAGCAACAGTAACCTTGGAGGGCGATTGTGAGGCTGGTTTTGAACAGGAGGGGTTGTCCAGACTCACTCCATCAGCCCACTCTGCCCCCCCCACCCCACCCTCCACCCCCTATAGAGGGAGTGAGCTATGGGCCCCCCCTCGGTCCCCTCCTGTCCTCTGCAGCCATAAACCACTTCATTACCACGGAGCCTGGAGAGACGGAGAGGCACTCGAGAGTGGAGTGCAGCCGAGAAGAGAGTGAGGGGTGTAGGTGGGGGGGTTGTTGTGGCAAAATAGGCAGCAGTGGGTGGTGGGGGGGAGGGGGTAGATTTATCGTCGCCTGCCGCAGCGTGGCTCTGGGTCTCGTCCTGAGGGAGCGGGGTTCAGTCGGTCAGAGTCGAGCCCATTGAGGAGCACTGCTCTTCATTCATGTGTTTTTATTTTTGTAAAGAAGCTTTGGTAACACTTTCTGCAAGTACACACTAATTAAGAATGAATAAATACTGAATTCTTCATTTATAACGCATTAATACTCATTAGTATGTAGTTTATAAATAGTTAGTGCTTATCAATGATGAGTAAAACATTTTAAACTGTGTTTATAAACTACATACTAATGAGTATTCATGTGTTATAAATGATGAATTCAGTATTTTATGCTTAATAGTGTGTACTTAGGCCTATTATAAAGTGTTACTGAATTCCTACATTATAAAAGTAACTTATTACCAGGAAAAGTAACTATTGCGTTACTTAAAAATAAAAATAAATAAAGTGCTCAAATATGTCAAATTACTTGGACTCGCCGCCCTAACCCCCTAACCATAACCCGAACCTCCCGTTTATCTGGAACAAACCAACTCACTCAGTGTCCCTCCACACAGACAGGCAGCCTGTGCGGAGGGATACTGAGTGAGTTGGTTTGTTCATGATAAACGACTTATTTCCGACAAGTTGATGGACTGAAAAAAAGGTAGGCTATATATAACGTAGCAACACTTTAACGGGTGTATTATTTTGTGACAGGACTTCTTGAATCAAGTAACGGCACATTTTTTTTGTCAGGAACGGTAATGGCGTTATTTCGGGGGAAACAGTAACTTTTTTGATTACTCGTCACTGAAATTGTTTTATAACGCCATTATTCCCATCTGGGTGTTCACATAACACTCGCCCCCCCCTGGCTCCTGGTTACTGGGCAGAAGTAAGAAAACAAAAACCCGGGACATATTTATCTGAGCAGGATGACAAAGTTTCTGTCTGCTGAAGACTTTCTGAAAGTTTTTTCTACCGGTCGGTCCTCGAGCCTCGACTCTCACTCACTCCGCCTCCTCAGTGATTATTAACATGAGCCTGTATTCATCTGTCAGAGCTAAAACCACCACTTTGCATTTGTGTATTTAAATATAAACAGAGGTCACTGGTGGTGCACTGCACACGCGGCTCCTCACGTCGCCCAGATGATCAGAGAATAAAATATTAAAAAGGTGCGTGATGATGATGAGTAACACTGGATTCAGACCGGCGATCATCATCATCAGACTATAAACATACATATCTGTATCTGCAGGTGAGAAACAGTGGACGAATCCTTCCTGGACGCCCAGAGGAGAGAGAGAGAGAGACATCCGGGTCGGGCCTGCCCACACACACACACACACACACACACACACCGAACCCTCCAACAGTGATCAAACACAATCACAGCTGCCTCACACACACACACATACAGACACAGACACAGACAAAGGTTTGATGAGACACAAACATGGAGGATGTGCATGATGGGATGGCGAGGGTGCAGTGAAGAGGGGGTGGGGGTTACAGGAGGAGGAGGGGAGGGGGGGGGGGGTCATGAGGACTCTTAACTGAGTAGGAGGTTCAGTTTCAAAGAGGAGAGAGTCAGAGATGGAGAGAGATTTCTGATTCGTCAGTGGGCGGCGTTCTCACAAAAACTTTCCAGGCAGCGGCGGCGGCGGCGGCGGCCACCAAGTGCGTCAGCCCCCCCCCCCCCAACACACACACACACACACACACACACACACACACACACACACACACACACACACACACACACACACAGACCAACAACAACCCCCATCCTCCATGTTCTTCTCCTCCTCCTCCTCCATCATCCTCAGTCCCTACGGCAGCCGTTGCCATGTGGACATCATCAGGACCCGTTCGCTTCGGTTGCCATGGTTACAGCTAACCGGTGGATGAGGGGAAGAAAGAGTGGTGGTGTGTGTGTGGGGGGGGGGGATCACATGGACAACAACAGAGCTGGTGAGGTGTCATTAACCCCTGGACACACACACATAGACACACACAGTGACACAGCAGCGTTACTCAGCTGCTGCAGCCTGAGAGCAGCTAACTGTTAGCCGCTAACCGCACACACATACACACACACGGCGACCTGCAGACGGTGCGTTCGAGTCCCGTCAGGTCGGACACACCAGAGCGCAGCCACTGGAAAGAGATATGTAGGCCTACTGGTACTGCACACACACAGACACACACACGGGTCATTTAACTGCACAAATGAACACAAACAGTCTCCTCTGGCCTGGTGTTGCAGCGCTGCAGCGTTCTCATGTGCATGCACTCATTTCATGCATGTGCAGGTATGTGGTGGTGGTGCTATGTGGTGGTGGTGGTTATAAATCCCCCCGTGGACGGGAAGGTAATGGGTTCACGCATGTTACACGCTGACATCTTCTCTCTCCTAACGAACGGGCGCCCGAGCAGCGGTGACAAGAGCTCTAATCGCCTTATTCATCTTCATAATCACACCTTATTCATCCTTATAATCACTATATTCATCTTGGTAATGACCCCGCGAAGGCAGGGAGGCCCATGTGCACCATCTCTACCTCACACACACACAACCACACACACACACACACACACAACCACACACACACACACACACACACACACACACACACAGATGTAGTGGGGCATCTCAGGCTGTGAAAACAGGCTTTTTTCACGTCAACGCTGGAGCAGAGTCGTCGTCATCGTCGTGTGAGGACTTAAAGACAAGGTGAAATGACAGTCGCCACATCTTCAGTTTTTAAAGGAGAATAACGGTCATTTTCTAAATAATGCTCTACAGCTCTAGGTCCCAGAGTGCTGCCATAGGAAAAACTCAGAGAAAAATATGTGCAGCCAGGACCTAGCTCTCCTCCTGCTAGCTGCGCTACACTGCAGTTAAACAGCGAAGTAATGGGGGCAGAACTTTAAAACTGTGACTTTGGCCTCTATTATTCTCAAAATATCACTACACATGCTTTGCAACATCCACCAGTTCCTTATCAACAACACTGACTGTGCATAAACTCTGTTAATGTGAGAGAGCAGTGCTACGTGTGTTTTTGTCACGTAGCTCATGCTAGCTTCCTGGGTAGACCTTACTAGTCGACCTTCGAGCACATTGGTGCAGAAAGTGGAAAAAGGAGAATTTGTCTGGATCCGATGTTGAAGAGATGGAGGAACATTTTGAATTTGATGGTCATGTGTGTTTATTCAAACCATATGCAGTTGAGGAGCAGTCTTCTTATGGAAACAGTCCCAAGCTCGACAGTCGACTAGTAAGGTCTACCAAGGAAGCCAGCATGAACAGAGCTATGTGATAAAAAACATTCTCTCATATTAACAGAGATTATGAACAGTCAGTGTTGTGTGGTAAGGAACTGGTGGATGTTGCAAAGCATGTGTGATATTTTGAGCATAATAGAGGCCAAAGTCGCAGTTTTAAAGTTCTGCCCCATTACTTCACTGTTTAACTGCAGTGTAGTGCAGCTAGCAGGAGGAGAGCTAGGTCCGGGCTGCACATATTTTTCCCGGGTCTATTCCTATGGTCGCACTCGGGGACCTAGAGCTAGAGAGCGTTACTTGGAAAATGACAGGAATTCTCCTTTAACTAACGTGACTGTGTGTTTCAGAGTGAGATCGAATACGTGGGACACGACGGGCTATAATCTGATCTGGGATCAGGATCTGAGAACGGATGTGAGTAAAGTTCAGGTCTGGATTCGTCTCCACCCACTCCTCCCTCACCCAACGCTGCTGAATCAGAAGGTAGAAGGAGGAAGAGGCACAGCTAAATATAATCCAGTCGCTTCAACAGCAGTCATTCACTTCTAGAGTTTAATATTCTCTTCACATGTTCATTTTATTCAACTTTCCCTGCTGTTAACAAACCAATCTACCATCCAAACGTCCCAACGAACTCATTGACTTGTGGTGACGTTTCGCCCGTGAACATCTGGGACTTCTGGGAAATGGTGTTTGTTAAAAGCAAATGTGATCCATAAATATTGACTTATACAGCAACATTAAAAAAACAAAACAGCACCATCGGCCTCCTTATCTAAACATATAGAGCGAGCCACGTGACGAACTGTTGATTATCTGAGTGCTGAGTGTAATTAAAAGTGTCGGAGGGACGGAGCAGAGTTCTGGTTGCACTTGAGCTCTTAACATCATGTTATCTGATTTCTCTGACTCACATTTGACTGGATATCAAAATACATCTGACCTCAGGGGGCAGCATGACTCATCTGAAATATTTCAATATTGCACAATAGGAGAAAGAAAGCTGGCTTTAGATATATAAATAATGGTATTGCGTTGCTTTAGGCTCCTTATTTATCATTTATACAAAGTTTATAAACATTTAATGGTTGTAACTTAAGGAGCGTTGAATAAAAGTGCGTTTGTGGGATCTGATTCAGAAATATTTTCATAACATCTAATAAAACGGAGGTTGTTACAGGAGGAATATTATCAGCTGAGTGTGTGTGTAACAGTGGCTGTGGGTCGTGTGTGTGTGTGGGAGGCAGCGAGGTGCTGTCAGGTTTGGGCTCGTTGGACGATGACTGACGGATGTTGGACAGTCGTTTGACCTCCCACGGCTCCGCTCTGCCCCCGGACGGCGTGGGACGTCCACCTCTGCGCCCGTGTCCGTTCGCTCCTGACATGATGTGTTGATGGGAAAGACGGAGGAGATAAAGGTGTGTGTGTGTGTGTATGTGTGTGACGCTGCAACAGAGCAGTGAACCTCCACTGCTGCTGCTCCTCTGGTCACTCTTTAATAAACTCTGCTGTTTTTAGATATAGAAACTTCACATGTGGCCGCTGTCACAGGCCTCGGTTCATTTTCAACAGGACAATAAATAATGCAACAGAGGAGGACGGAAGCTTTGATTTTCCTCTGCTTCCCCTGTGTATGTGTACGTGTAATAAAAAAAAAAGTAAACTTTAGCATCAACAATACTGTAGCTTCATGTTTTCCATTGTTTACTGTGCGATAACTGACCTGCACTCATCTGCTGCACAAAATGTACAAAAAGTTTTCATCATCAGATCGTTAAAGGGACTACGAAGAGTTTTGGAAATTTCCCATGAGCTCAGTGAAATTCTTGGATCGGCGCAAGATGGACGAAAGCGAAAACATTTGCCAAGAATGTTTTCATTCATCAAGAACGAAAGTCGGAGGTTCGAAGACGATCAGATACCTACATAAACGATGCCAACTAGCGATCCAGCGGCGTTATTCCAATAACCCATCCGGGAAACTGAAACCAGGAAATGCTGGGCGAGTCGACCACTAAATAATAATAAGACAAAACGATATTAATTGAAAATAGACCCATTAACAAGTGTTGGTAATGTAGACTCATCCACATTAATATGAGACTCTTTTATAACCAAAAGCAAACTCCTCAGGGTCTCTTTAATAAGTCGATAATCATCTATATTCAGACTTTTATAGTGTCTTCAAACTCCGCAGGGGAACTAGAAACTGTCTGGTATTATGCAGAAATGACGTCCTGTGATTGGTCAATCCACTAGTTTGTTTGATCCACACAACAACACTGTAGGAAAACAAAGTGGACAATTTTTCATCAGAGGATTTTCACCTGTTTCTACTGATTTCTTCTTATTTCTTTCTTTCTTATTTACATTTCCCAGGTGTTAGCTGCAGAGCTGCACTGAGGTTATATTGAACCAAAAAGTTATTGATAGTTAAACAGTAAAATGTTGAACCTCTGATTCTGATTTGTCAGAAGAGTTTGAATCTTATTTTGAGGAATCGTTGCAAAGAAATCTGAATTATTTCCTCCCTAATTTCAGTATCAATGTCAGTCCCCTAACTCCACTGAAGTTCATTTTATGGGAAGAAGTTTACATTTCCCACAGTAGAAGAGAGATAAACTTTACTTTTCTTACTGTTCCTCTGCTTTTTCTTTTCTCTCTCTATCTTGTTTTATCGAGGCCTCCTCTCTGCTGTCTCATCTCAGGAGGTCTGATGAGTGGGAGGGATTTCTGCTCCATGTGTGGACGCACTGGGACGTGTAAGGTCACGGAGCGAGTGAAGGAGTTGGACAAATGGACGGACCGAGGGACAGACGGAGGGAGTGAGAGAGGAGAGAGGCAGAGTTGGATAAGATTTCACAGATCCAGGAACGAGGAGTGGGGGGGGGGGTAGGACCAGTGAGTCACCGGTGTCAGAGCGCGAGTGCGTCACGGCCTTCTGGGCCGACGGGGCAGAGAGAGAGAGAAAGGGAGCGTCCACTTCTCAGAAGAGTCCCTGAGCAGCAGCAGCAGCAGCGGGAGCGGGGAGAGGCTTTCCCAGAACTCCGGCCAAGTAAACACCTCGCGCTAATAACAGCATTCGCAAAAGCAACACCTCACCTACGCCAGTAACAACCATGTAATCAGCTCCACGGGGGGAAACTGGTCTGCATCTATTTGTGATCCGGCGCGCTGAGTCTTTCTCAAACACACTCAGCCTCATTTAAACACAACAGGTCGACTGGACCTCAGGGATTTCACCGTGACATCACAGTTTAAAGGGATGGTTCAACATTTTTGGCAAATTGGCCCATTGCCGTAATCCCTATAGTCATAGCAGTTGGTTCGTTACCTTTAATTGTCGGTGCAAGCTATTTTTAGAACGGCGGAGCAGAGCCGCGAGCTGCTCAGAGCTACGCTACGGAGGCTCATGGGATTTCTTGGTTTCCCTCATCAAACTCATCAAATACACAATCCAACAACTCCAAAACGCTCTGGTGGACAAGTTGGGACCTGCACATTCACCACGCTATGAGATAATAACAGAACGTTACCAGACAGAGTTGTTTAAGAGGTAAATTCATGCAAAACTGCTGATGTGCGTTCCCGTTTTCGGCAAGCAGTCTCTGCATTTACCTCTAAAACAACTCTGATGAGTTTGATGAGGAAAACCAAGAAATCCCATGAGCCTCCGTAGCATAGCTCTGAGCAGCTCGCCGCTCTGCTCCGCCATTCTAAAAATAGCTTGCACTGACAATTAAAGGTAACAAACCTACTGCTATGACTATAGGGATTATGGCAATGGGCCAATTTGCCAAAAATGTTGAACTATCCCTTTAAAGTTAAACCTCCACCTCCTCCAAACAACAACAGTGTCCGAATCAACAAGGGAAGCAGATTATTAAACATATGTCCAGTCAATAGAAAACAGACATAAACTTCAACAGGTGAATCTGGTTTGTTCGACGAAGCTGCTGAGAAATTATGAAAATTCAGTTTTACAGTGTTAATGAAGATAGTGAAGCAGAGTGTGACTCACCCACTCATGATGGGACCACAGAGAGATCAGATTTTTAAGTGCTCGTCATTGTAACGGCTCAGTTTGTTGTGTAGTAGTTGTGTGGTTAAAGAGTGGTGCACGTTGTCAGTGTGTTACAACAAAGACGGAGCGGCGTTGTGTTACACCTGGACACAAGTAAACGTGGCTCTGGCCTCGGCCGCCTTCAGACTGTGAGACAATGGTGATTGTACCAGTTTACACCGTGTGTGTGTTTGGTGAAATGTGTGTGACACTTCAGTTTGAGGTGTGAAACTGCAGCTGTTTAATCTAAGTACACTGTAACAAAATTACCTTAAAATTTACAGTAACTTACTGGCAACAATTATCCAACAAGTTACTGTAAATATATTTTACAGTAGACATACTGTACTTCCATTTACAGTATTAATTTATTTACTGTAAATTAAAAAACAATTAAACACTGTGATTTCAGTTGTATTTACAGTATTGGTTGTTTAACTGTAAAGTAAATACCAATTAAATACTGTGATTTTCGTTGTATTTACAGTATTGGGTGTTTAACTGTAAAGTAAATACCAATTAAATACTGTGATTTTAGTTGTATTTACAGTATTGGGTGTTTAACTGTAAAGTAAATACCAATTAACTACTGTGATTTTAGTTGTATTTACAGTATTGGGTGTTTAACTGTAAAGTAAATACCAATTAACTACTGTGATTTTAGTTGTATTTACAGTATTGGGTGTTTAACTGTAAAGTAAATACCAATTAAATACTGTGATTTTAGTTGTATTTACAGTATTGGGTGTTTAACTGTAAAGTAAATACCAATTAACTACTGTGATTTTAGTTGTATTTACAGTATTGGGTGTTTAACTGTAAAGTTAATACCAATTAACTACTGTGATTTCAGTTGTTTTTACAGTGCTGGTTTATTTACTGTACAAATAAAAACAGTTAAGCACTGTTATTTTCTATGGTATTGTATATGGAAATACAGTAACAGAAGGTAACAGTTGATCACTGTACAAATTAAAAACTGTATCACTAATAGAATGACCCATATTCTAAAATATTTCAATTAACTACAGAAAACAAGAAAATTGTTTCCACAATTATTTATTTAAGAATTTGGTGAAGAGGAACATGATAAAGCACAGGTTACCAAACTTTTCAGACCAAGTACCACTATGTACCAAAACAAATTACCACTTCAGATACCAGGGGACGCTGCTCTGATCAGATGACATAGAGGAGAAGAACTATGCAGGATATTTACCTTATATTTCATTTTTACCTTCATTAAAACAGCTTCGGACCAATTGTGATGTTAGATAAACGACTTGTAGCTTGTTACAGGGACAGTGGAGTGGAAACAGCCCAAAAGCTCAAACTATTAACAGACAAGCTTCACATTTATACATTTTTTAAAAACACAATGGCAATATCATGTAAAATACTTAAGATTTGCATGAACAATGCATCTGGACACAAAAGAAACTTATTTGAGAAGAGAAATCCTCTCATTCCTCTATTAAAGGTCTATGGCCTCTTGCCTGCCCTGAACTTGGAGACCCAGATCCAGGTTGGAGCCCTGAAATTAAAGAAGAAAACACATTAACAATTAAATTGATTTACAATTACTTTGTAATGCACCACGTATGTGATGAGGGTCTAAGATGGTGATGTTGTGTCAAGATACTTATTCCTGATAGAAAGTGTGTCTAATATCAAAAGATGACAGTGCTGCATTCAGTTAAAGATAGCCCACATTTTGATTCACGATGCAATTGAGTTTAGTAGTTGTTTTTAACATGTTTTTAATTGACCATGAATTACAGCATGTTTGATTTTTCCTGCTGAGGTCGACTCAAGAGCCTTCAACAGTGAACCATTATAGTCTCAATCACCATTCAATCACTGACACAGCAGTTGCTTAACACACATTATTTAATAAAATGTTTGAGATAACATGATTAAATGAACCATCTTGAACTTTCAATGCAAAAGATAGAACCTCACCTGGATCTAGTCAGTTTGCCAATCGAACTCAGGCCTTGATGAAGGAGGTTACATGGGGGTTGAAGTCTTCCATTTCACCACTCTCCCAGTCTTCCGGCTCATCTGCTGCTTACTTGGTGGAGTCAGGATCGATCCTGACTAAAAACCTATGAAAAAGAGTATAGGAGTTAAGGGTGGGACAATATGTACTGTACATATTAACAAGTAACCGGGTAGCAAATCATAACTGTTTACAGAGAAAACTAAAATCTTTTTTCTTTAAAATAATAGATTCCCCCAGAAAACTTGCTAAGCCCGGTGGCACTGCATGCTTTTTTTTTTTTTTTTTTGTGACGGGGCCTGACCATAACCATTGACTGATGTCAGGGACCTATACGTAACAGATTCATTAATGGATCAGCAGAATTTGAAAATATTATCATAATCATGTGTTATTATAAGACAGCCATGTAACATATTTAAACACCAGCTATAGCAGAGTCTTACAGAAAGGCACTCTTGAAATGCTGTTCAACCAACCACAAAAAAAAGAATGATAATAATATCAACAGCTGCACTAAAAACAAACAAAAAAACACAAGCATAATTTCTCAGTGATTTTTTTTTTCCTCAGAGATTTTTTTACAATCTGGAGAACACGTAGCCTATTAAACATGGTATACCCATGGATGTATTATATTAACCATGCGTCTTTTTCCGGACAGTTGTCATGGAAACGTCACACTGATCTACTGTTTTGGACCAGCGTGAAAACACACGTGTGAACACGAACCTTACATGCTGAAAAATGAAACAATGGACCATTTTCACATCTGATAAATGCATCTGGGCTCACATAACGTTAAATCCGGAGCTCTGATGCTGCAGGGGACGACGTGCTAACAGATAACAGCTAGGCTAACAGCTAACAGTCATGCTGCAGCAGCTGGCTGAGGCTCGGCTCGTTAACGACAACGAGGTCGACGTGAAGTGTTTCTCTCAGTCAGCTGCAGCAGCAGTTAGGCTAAGTTGTGGTGAAATTACAGTGCTTGCATGAGTATTCATTTTGATGGCAAGCTAACTGGTTAATACCATGGATGTATTATATTGGTTAATACTTAGCTGGATACATGTGGTTCATCATCACAGCCTGACAAGGAGTGTAAAACTTTTTTCTCTTTTTTTTGCTGCTAATGATGGTATCCTACTTACCGATTTTCTGGATGTTCCGATGTGCGGACCCGCGATTCCGGCAGAGGCCATGGGTGGGGGAAAAAAAAAAAAAAAAAAAAAACTCTTCTCCGGTGCAGCCAAACAATAAAAAATAAAAACGACATTACTCTCCAGGAGCAAGCTTTCAACAGGTCCCTGTCTCGGCTAATGCTAAAAAAGGACCGTCTGGTCAGCTAGGCTATCACTACATATTAAGCTAACGTTAGCTACCTGTAATGGCTGTGTAGATATCCTGGTAAAAGTTGTCTCGGAGACGTTTCCACTGAATTCCGCTCAGGCAAAAAGTAACACAGACGACGCAAACGCACACAAATGCAACAAAAATCAACACAAGCACAAAACACAGCTTTGTGTAGGCTAACGAACCTAAGTGCTTCTGATAAGTCAAGGAGCTTTCCTGTCAATAACGGTTGGAATCAGAACTGCAGGTGCTGTGTTCGCGGGTTTTTTTTTTTCCGTTTCGCAATGACGTGATTGGCCCATTTGAAGCACGACCGTTGAACTCTCTTGATTCTCATTGGATGAATTGAAAGTGAAGGGGAAGAAGAAAAACTGATAGAAAATAAAAGTCCCATAAGTTATTATGAGTTAAAAGTCACAATTATGAGATAAGAAGACATAAATAGCCTATGATATAAAGGGTCAAACTTATGATGATAATAATAAAAAAAAAGAGATAAGCATTGTTTTTTATTATGAGACACTTTTTTTTTATCTAAATGAAAAATACAGTAGTTTACTTTACTATTTACAGTATTATTGTGATTTTCTTTACAGTAACCATTGTCTACTGTGATTTTCACAGTAATACTGTGATTTTGTCACGTGGACAAGGTTTTATTGTAAAATGTACAGCATTCTACTGTAAAAATCATACACAGTAATGTTACTGTGTTTACTGCAGTAAATAACTGTAGATTTCACAGCCATTTTTTACAGTGTAGAAAAAGTCGCCTCTGTTGTTGTTGTGCTAAGTTCAGAGGCAGACAGGACGGTGGGAACTCCCAACACCGGGGTTCACACCCACAACCGAGGGGATATTTTGCAGAATGTGAAAATGTGGTGATTGTGGAGCAACACAAACAGACAATAAGAGTTTATCATATCGCGTTTTGTATCGTTTATATCGTATCATATCCTATTATATCATAACTTTTCGTTTCGTACAGCATTGTATCATATAATTTCGTAACGTTCGTGTCGTCTCATATCGTATCGTATCTTGTGGAAAACAAATTTGTCGTCTATGATTATTATACGGACGTTTAAAACATATCTGCAAAAGTTGCTAATGTGTTAGTTTGTATAAGTACAACATCTTTCATTGCAAACTCAGTTGCTGCTGAGAATCAGTCAGTCGGTAGCTTGATTTTATGTTTCAGTGACGAGTCTGATATGCAACAGAAAAGAAACGAGAATCTGTGCTCATGATGGTCACAGTTTACATCTTGGACATGGAGCTTCTATCAGCCAGAGAAAGACAAAAAAGTTCAGTCAATATCCACTTGTGGTTTTTGTGTAAAAAAAAAGAAAGAAAGAGAGAGAGAGAGAAAGCTGAAGCTGTGGTTTGTAAAGTAGCAGTGTGAGTGGGAGGAGGCGGCGCTGCACCAACCATCAGCTGTTCCCTCCACGCCGCTGTAGGATCTAAAGCGTCCTCTCTGCAGGACGGAGCCAACGCTGCTGCAGCACAGCACCACCCTCCAACCAACCTCCACCTAATCCCTCAGACCTGAATTAATGCACCTGCAGGAAGCTAAACGCTGCGTCCACGGCAACACGCACCATTTACTGTACTGAACAAAGGAAAAACACACCGTGGCAGCGCATGATGACGATTAACCACCAGATCTGGAACAGTTTGGTCAATTAATCCGTTAATCTGCCATCGAACCCAATAATCATTTGATTATTTCAAATATTTATGAAGCGAAGATTTCAGCCTCTTTAATGTGATGATTTGCTGCTTTTATTTTGACAGGACAGAGGAGAGGAAACAGACAGACTGAACAATTAATAGATCTGTCAATGACGCTAATTTATAAACAATAAAAATGATTGTTTAGAAATGAAATGAGCCTCAAAATGTAATTTGGTTTGTTTGTTTTGGATAAAAATGTAAATATCTTTCATTTACCAGAACATTTTTCATGTTTGTAACGACCTATATGCTTCATTTTTGCTGAAAAAAATGAAACATCTAGCAAAATATATATAATTTTTTACTTTCGACACGGTGTAAACTAATTTTCTGTCTCCTCAACACAACCCAGCCCCCATCAGAGAGTCTCCTGCTCCATGTTTATTATCTGATCACAGATTAGACATTAAACCTCGGCTCCTGCACCTGTGCACATCTTCAACAACACCTTGTGTAATCCAGTCCAGACCTGAGGTTCTGACCCATTTCTGTGTGTTCGGTGTCTTAAAACAGTGGAGCCTCAGACCCGACAAATGCAATCTGGAGAGGACAGGTTATAAATAAGTAAACATTTACACATATGACAGGGAAAAACACAAGATTGTGGTTGTGTACTTTGTCGTCGTCGATACCTGTCCTGGTCCATCTCAACCTTCAGCTCCTTTTCCCTCTCATCATCACTGATCATAGAGCAGCTCAGCTTGTTGTCAAACTCGCAGCGTTACAGAGAAACAGCGGTGATGTAACGCACCTTCTGTGTGTTAAGCTCTCACTCAGAGTTAGCAGCAGCGGTGCAGCTCACAGCTGTGCTTAGCATCTGAGCAGGAGAACAAAGCGTCCTTTAAACTTTCTCACCTCGGGTTTATATCCACAGCCTGGAAAATATCACACTCGCTCCAGCTCACTTTAATAAACTGGCAGCAGCAGCAGCAGCAGCAGCAGCAGCAGAGGATTGTTCACTTCTCTCTGCTGCTGCTGGTGATGATGAAGCTGTAGCTGATGCTCATTCGCTGTGATGAAACCCTAAATGATTTGACCCCACCGCCGGCCCCTTTTTTCCCCTTATGATTTACATCTCACGCCCTGGAAGTGAGCTCACGGTATCAGCGCAAAAATCTGCACAGTGAGCACAGCGGGACGGCAGCTGGGCGTCATAAATTCCCCCTTAAAACAGTTTCCCATTGATCTTATCAACGTCGTGCCGCACTCTTTATTTAAATCAACTGGATCCACGGCCGCCATTAATAACAGCAGGAACACTTGAGGACAGATCTAAAGGAGGAGGGGGGGTTTACTTTTACTGGCGACGATAAAAGATCACAAATCAAAGGCAGTCGATGTAGCTGTTTCACCGGATTATAATGATTGGAGCTGGATTGAGAGAGAGAGCAGCAAGAAAACGGGAAAAAGGGTTTTTGTTTTTTTCCCACCTGCAATTATCACTATTATTGTTGTTTAACTTGTTGGCTTTGGGAATTGTTTTTCTTTTTACAACTTCCTTCCCAGTTAAACTCATTCAAATGAACCAGAGACACAGACACTGAATGTGTGAACTGACGGAGGGGGAGAGGATTTGAAAAATGCAACAAAAAAACCCCCAACAACAACAATTTAGTGGTAAAACGAACAACTCAGCTGCTAATTATATCCACAGTCAATCCCCATTAATAATTTGGTCAGTTTTGGTTTGTATTGCTGTCCAGTTCAATTGTCATAAACCTAAATATAAGTTACGCATAACATTAAAAAAGGGTGGAACTTAAAATTTGTTTTGCATTTTTGCCTAAGAAAATAAATAGTTTGAGCTTTATTTTTTGTGCCCTTATAGTATTTAACATTAACAATGATTTTCCTGCAGTTATAAATATAAAAGAACAGATACAAGTGAAAACTTCAGGTTTTATACACTGTAAAATATCACAGGTACTGAAACGCAACGACACACTGAAGACGCCTCTGACTCTGATTTAAACCGATTATGTTTGAGCGACACACTGAGCCACATGTTCACCCAGTCACATGACGAAATAAGGCGTCAATCAGAAGAAGAGTCAAAACACAAGGACAGCAGAGCATCCTGGGTAACGCGGTCAAGTAATAAACACAACAAACGCAGTATCACAACAATAAAGCCGCTCACAGTTTAGTTTAATAACTTAATAGTCACTCACAATAAATGGGACAGATTATTAACACTCACAGTATTATTATTGTGAATGAATATCTGCACATTGATGTTGTTATCAGTCAATTAAATATTAAAAAACCCAATCTAACAGTCAGAGGTTAATAAAGACACTGCTACCAAACCATGTGTGTGCACTGTGTCCTGTCCATTTTATCACGACTAAACAACATCTAGAGAGAAAACTCATCTCTTTCTATATGATCATCCAACACATCCATGTAACAAAGCGCTAGTTCCTTCCTCCGGTCTGTAAACTCTGGGTTCAGACCCGTCTCGGTGGTCCCATCTCTTCTCTCCTCTCCACACTGGGACACTTTAACACAACATATGCACACACACTCTGTCTGTCTGGCTCACAGCTCTGGCTTTACCACCGTCCAACCCAATGAGGCTGAATGGTGAAGCTGGCCGACGGCGCCTCTCCACCTCTACCTGGATCTCCTGGCAGATGGAGGACCGCAGGTGGAGCGGTCTGCTGCTGTAAACCCTGCACACACCTACTACGACTGCTGCATGCGTTTCCACCTCACGGTTAAACATGCAGAAGAAGACGACACGGCCGCCGTTGGGCCTGAGTCAGCGCTCGGCTGCATGGGAACTGGCGAACAAAATCAATAACTATGGACAAAACCAACAAAGCTGCTGCAGCCTCTGACCTTCGCATGACAGACAAACCTGAGCCGAGCCAAAACAAACAGGACGGTCGGACCTCACATCACCAGCCAGACCGACAGTAATTCTCCTTAACAGGTCATCGAGACTGTAGAGACGATCATCAGGTCTGACCTCCCTCTACACACACACACACACACACACCCTGCTCAGTGTGTGTGAAGGTGGAAGAGGTGAAAACACAATCTGAGACACAACGACTGGTCAGTTTCATCACTCACAAGGTACGCAGCGACAACAGGGCGTTTCCAGATGTTGTCACTCTGATGGTTAAAGACACAGTAAATCCAAACCTGGGACTTCATAATGTAATGATCAAATTCAGGAACAATTTTATAAAACAAAGGGATAGTTCAACATTTTGGCAAATTGGCCCATTGCCATAATCGCTATAGTCATAGCAGTATAGGTTCGTTACCTTTGATTGTCGGTGCAAGCCGTTTTTAGAATGGCGGAGCAGAGCCGTGAGCTGCTTGGTTTCCCTCATCAAACTCATCAAATACACAATCCAATAACTCCAAAACGTGTGACCTGCACATTCACCACGCTATGAGATAATAACAGAATGTTACGAGACAGAGTTGTTTTAGAGGTAAATTCATGCAAAACCACTGATGCACGTTCCCGTGGCAGTTTTCCAGCACGCAGTCTCTGCATTTACCTCAAAAATAAGAAATCCCATTCAATGAAGACGGCGGGAAGCTCAATCCATGCAGCGACATGGGATAATAATGAGATAATAACACAACGTTACCAGACAGAGTTGTTTTCGAGGTAAATACAGAGACTGCTTGCCAAAAAAACTGCCCCCGACGGAAACACGCATCAGTGGTTTTGCATGAATTTCCCTCTAAAACAACTCTGTCTGGTAACGTTGTGTTATTATCTCATAGCGTGGTGAATGTGCAGGTCACAACTTGTCCACCAGAGCGTTTTGGAGTTGTTGGATTGTGTATTTGATGAGTCTGATGAGGGAAACCAAGAAATCCCATGAGCCTCCGTAGCGTAGCTCTGAGCAGCTCACGGCTCTGCTCCGCCGTTCTAAAAATAGCTTGCACCGACAATTAAAGGTAACGAACCTACTGCTATGACTATAGGGATTATGGCCAATTTTGCAATGTTGAACTGTCCCTTTAAAATCGTAAATGGATTTAGCCAAAAGTTGTACAAAAAAAACACAATGAGAAACCAATGCCTTCTTGTTTCAGCTTCTTCAATGTGACGATTTGCTCTCCAGCCAGTAAAAGTGAAAAAGAGCCAGAGTGGACCTTCAAGTCGACTCAGTTTTTATTTATAAGGCTTCAATTCACTGCACTTTTCCAAACAGAGCAGGTCTGGACCTTCTCCTCATAACAGTGTTTACAGAGACCGAGCAGCTCCCAGCAAGACCAAGGAGTCAGCAACAGTGGCGAGACAAAAACTTCAGAAACCTCGAGAATAATAATGATGATGATGATAACAGGGATAGTAGCAAGCAACATATAAATTACAGCAAGAGGTGCTTAATGAGTGAATCTACATTATTAGCATTATTACTGAAGAATCAATGCAGAAGCTGAATTTACACACAAACTATTGGCTCAAGGTATTTTTATAAACTTTATGAACTCATATCACTACCAAGCCGTTGCATAAATAAGAACGTTTTCTTTTTGCCTGGTTAAATAAAGGTTTTTAATGATATTATTATGCTAAAAACACACGATCTAACTGTATTATTTTCCAAAACAGGACATGAGAACATGTATTTTTTGGGGGGGTTGGGTTGGGGTGTGATGGACAGCTCTGGGAGAGTGTGTGCAGCCTGGGAGGTGAAACTCGGGGCAGAGTCGCTCACAGCCTGTTGAGTTTTCTACAGTGACCAGTGAAGTGGACGTCAACGTGTCTGTTCACTCTTCACTTCCTTCACTCCGGCGGCGAGTGGCGGGCGGCTGCGGCCCGACTCCCCCTGTGGTTAATGATGCCCTCGGGGGCTCTGGATGTGAATTTCAGCTAAATGCTTTGACTGTAAACACACACACACACACACACACACACACAGCAGCAGAGGGACAGTGTCACTGTACATAACGCTCCACCACGCAGGCGTCGGCCAACAGAGTATCAGGTTGTAGCTACACAGCCTCCACAGCCAAGCAGTGATGGGAATAACGGTGTTACTAACGGCGCTACTTTTTTCAATAACGAGTAATCAAAAAAGTTACCGTTTCCCCCTTTTTAACGCTGTTACCGACCGTTACCGACAATAAGATTTTACTGTATGTTTTTAGTACTCTTTGCAGCTGTTTTTTTGTACTGTTTTGTCTTGTTGTGTAGCAGCACTGCCCTTTGTCCGAGACAAATCTCTCCCACGGGAGACTAATAAATGATTTTGACTTTGACTTTAAAATGCACCATTACTTGCCTCACGAAGTCCCGTCACAAAATGATACACCTGTTTAGAGCTGTGCGATATTACGATATATATCGTAGTACGATATAAAAACGTCTACCGTACGAAAGAGCCGTCTATCGTTTAAATCGTAATTTTAACTACATTAATCAGAGGGCTCTAATTGCAGCACCTCGCCACTACTTTGCGGCGGCATTTACGTCACCCGCGACTTTACGGCACTGGCACTGCAGCATGCACAGGAGGAGAGATGGATGCAAACAACAACATGCAGGGGGCGGTGAGTTCGGAGGAAAGTTTGGAGGACAGACCTGTTGAGAATGCAGGGGGAAACGAGCCAGAGGAGGAACTGATACCAAAAAGAGGGAACCGAAGTTCTGTCGCTTGGCTTTGGTTTGGATTTAAAAAGAATGACACCGACCAGAGCACGGTAATTTGTAAAATATGCCGCCAGCAAGTGATTACGAGGGACTCGAACACTACAAACCTCTTCTATCATTTAAAAACACGGCATGAAAAACAGTACAACGACAGCTTGAAAGTCCGACCTAACCCAGAACCGCGCAGTGAAAAAGAAAAGAAAAAAGACAACCAAACATGCCTGAAAGAGGCATTCGCCAAAGGCACGAGGAGAGAGAGAGAGAGGTCCACTGGGTGAGCGAGATTCACTTTTAACGGGAGAGAGAGCGGCGCACCGCGCTGTCAAAGCTTGTCTCAGCAGAAAGGTGCTGGAGGTGTGTGCTTTCAAGGCAAGGCCATCAAAATGAGAAATATCCATATCCAAACTACATCAGACAGCAGTCTTCTGGTCAGAGAGGATGTGGCTGCACTGATCTGAATAGAGGTTAACTCAGTGTTCGGTACCCAGCATGGCGGCGGCCCGGTGGAACGCACCGTGACGTCACCCTACTGATAAGCATCTAAAATCACAGAGGCAATCTCTAAATTCTCTTTATACTTGATACTACATACTTGAAACTGATTATTATGTGGACCATTTGTCCACTGGATATTTGTGTTTTATATATTTTTTTTAATGTATTTTTTACTGTATGGAATTAAATGTGTTTGGTAAATAAAAGGAGAAAAGATAAGAGAAATTGCCATTCATTTCATATATAATGTTAAGACAAAATAATATATCGGGATATATATCGTTATCGGGATATAAAATTGTCTATATCAGGATATTAAAAAAAATCCATATCGCACAGCTCTACACCTGTTAATGTGTACAGTACGTTACATAGACCGACACATTTTGTTTCAGTCCATCAACTAGTTGGAAAGAAGCAGTTTATCTGGAACTAACCAACCAACTCATATTCCTCCGCACAGGCAATCTCAGCGCTGCAGCGTCCAGATAAATGGGAGGTTAGGGTTAGGACTGTGAGTCCAAGTAATTTAAAGGGATAGTTCAACATTTTGGCAAATTCACCTATTGCCATAATCCCTATAGTTTTAGGAGTAGGTTCGTTACCTTTAATTGTCGGTGCATGTTGTTCTGAGATCGGCGGGGGAAAGACGCAAGCTGCACCGTATTTCCGCCTTTCCCTCATCAAACTCATCAAATACACGATCCAACAACTCCAAAACGCTCTGGTGGACAAGTTGTGACCTGTACATTCACCACGCTATGAGATAATAATGTATGTTACATTACTACACATGAAGCAAATACTCATAAGTACTTGCTTTTGAAATCACTCCGCCCAGCAGCCGTGTCTGAAATGTAATTTTGGCTGCACATTTTCCTCTAAAACAACTCTGTCTCGTAACGTTCTGTTATTATCTCATAGCGTGGTGAATGTGCAGGTCACAACTTGTCCACCAGAGCGTTTTGGAGTTGTTGGATTGTGTATTTGAGGAATTTGATGAGCGAAACACTGTGTGCCTCCGTCTCTCCACTGCCCACCTCAAAACAACATGCACCGCCAATTAAAGGTAATGAACCTACTGCTATGACTAGGGATTATGGCAATGGGCCAATTTGCCAAAATGTTGAACTATCCTTTAGCATTTTATGAACAAGTAACGTAATAGTTACTTTTCCTGAGAATTAGTTAAGTAATTAATTCATTAAAGTAATTATCACTCATTTCTTTTTAAAAGTAACATGCCCAACACTGGAGCCAAGTCGATTCACCTGAGATGATGTCACCATGCTACATGATGATGATGACGACATCAGGACTAACAGGAACAGCAGCAGGAAAAAGCTGGGAAAGTGGGAAATGATGTGTGTTTGGAGAAGATGAAGAGCTGGAAATGAAATGTTGTGCAGCTCAAGTTCATCGGAGCCGTAATCACACGCTCTCTGAGAGGAGGAGGAGAGAGTGAGAGATACGTTTTTACAGTTGGCTCCATTTACAGTGATCATCATGACTCACTCCATGTTCATATGTCAGTCTTTCTATGCAGTGAAAACAGGATGTTTTTGTATTCCAGCTCTCGCTAATAACACATGGAGGAACGATAAGTCATCATCATCATCAGCACCCGGGAAAAAGAAAAAAAAAAGGCTGGGTTACACCTCCACGTTCTCGGAAAGAGACTCAGAGCCGCTCGCTGCCAACTCCTCGAGAGACTTGGAGAGATAAATAAATCGTAGCGGTGAGATCAGCGCTCTGTGGAGGGAGCGAGCTGGTGAAGTTGAGGACACGGTGACGAGGAGTTCAATGTCAGGAACAAAACACTGGCAAAGTCAGCGCCCGTCACTACGGAGAGAGTTTCCTTATTAAAAGACCAGTATGAAGTGCAGATGATTGAAACATCTGGAATAAACATCACTCTGCCTCCTCTCTTTTGTGTGTTTGCTCCAGTTTGTCATCACAACACGTAAACACACACACACAATCACACACTGATGATGATTCAGTGTCTTGCTGAGGGATGAGGGGTCGTGTGGGTTTGAAACCATCGACCTGTTTCTAGTCTTTATGCTAAACTACGGTGGCCCTGAAAGCTCAATGCACAGCAAACATGCAAATGCACAATCAAAATAATTTGCTGTTATGATTTTTTTTTTCTTTTCTGTGCATCTGTTGTCAAATTGATGAAGATTTACATTTGTTTTATGTGTTACCATCCAGTTACTATCCAGCTGCCGCCTCCAGCTTCAGACATGACACTGGTAGGCTATAATTCTTTACATCTTATTCTCTTTTTTTAATTCATACTTCTAATATCTATACCTGACAGCAACAGATCTAAACCATGAAAAAATAACTGAACAATAACAGAATTTTAACATATTTCACGACAACATGACATCTTAAAGGGGACATATTATGGAAATATCACTTCTTGAAGGCTCTTTAACATATATTTGGGGGTTTGTTTTGCCTTCCGGCCTCCAAAATGTGAGAATTGACAAAAAAATCTGTAATTTTCAGGCTCCACAGGTTGAAATCCACGTGGTTTTACCAGCTGTTCCCTCAGTTGTCTGACAATGATGTCATTAGTTTTCGAATTTGCATAATACCACCCCTAACTGGGACCAGTAGAAGGAGCGGGGCAAGCAGTGGTTAATTTACATTTAAAGGGACAGTCACTGAAACCAGCCGTTCTGAACAGGGCTGTTTGGAGAGGATGAAAAGAGCTGTGATGTTTGATCCTTGGGGGATTTTGACCAAAGCATGTCACAGACATGTCTTTAAGACACCTTGGAACTATTTTAATCTGTGGAAAAGGGGCAGAATACTGTATGTCTCCTTTAATCTCAAAATGAAAACTAAATATTAACATACTCCTACCTAATAATCTAATAACAATTTCTCATGGCAAAAATGTGTTTAATGGTACCACCTTACACAAACACAACGGTGTTTTTTTTGTTTTGTTTTTTCCTGTTCTGCATCTTTAGATCTTTGCAAGCTGAGTGTATTTTGATTGAGGACAGTGGACATTTGGTCACACACGACTATGACACATGATTATTAGCAACATTATATACAACTAAACAATCAATTAATCAGCTAATAATCAACAAATTAAATGCTAACCATCATAGTGCTGCAGTCGTGTTGAGCTGTGGTGTTTTATCGAGCACATGTAGATGATTTAATGTCAATAAATCTTATTTTCCTGCAAAACATCAAAGTGATAATTTAGTGACATCAGCTCCTTTTAGCGAATTAACTGTGATGTTTCACCATCGTTTTCTCTCTTCTCAAACATGTTTGGTAAAAGATCATTCCCACCACCACCATCACCGAGCCTGTGTCCGTGTGTGTGTGTGTGTGTGTGTGTGTGTGTGTGTGTGTGTGTGTGTGTGTGTGTGAGGCCTTTCCCCAGGCAAACAAAGTACTTGTCGTTTTGAGTGCAGTGAGAACAGGCAGATGGGAAACACACACTCCCTGTTTTAATGTGGCTTTGGAAAATGTTTCAGCCCACTTTGTGCTCACTTGAATCTTGTGAGGTGTTTCCTTTTTTTTTCTCCTTTTATTTCCCCCTTTGTTTTTATTTTTAGCTTCATCTCAAACCGCTGCCTTACACTTTGATTATCGTCTGAATTTCCTGGAGCAAAGAGGCAAAAACAAACCTGAACTGAATTAACCTCCTCACATCAAACACTATAAACCTTTAGTTCCCGATCCCTGCTGCTCCGTCAGGTGACACCGACTTATCAATTTTAATTCACTTATAAATGTATTCTTTTAAATCAATTTTAAATCAAACGTAGCAGGTGTGAAGCGCAGTTTAACAAAGGTAGATAAAGCAAGATGCTTTTTTACCAAACATCCATTTACTTCAACTCATTTTCAGTAGCAGATACTTATTATATACAATATTTCTTTAGCTAACTATTAGGCTATTGAACACTTATATTTCTATAAACCACCTGGCCAACGCCTATTCGACCAATGACATGAGTCCTGCCCATGTCACTGGAATAATAATCACTATCGTTTGCTCATTTCATCATTAAATCACTTAATAAATTGTAAATAAACAGATGAAACAAACAGCATGAGTCTGAATAAACGTCCATATTTCATTTCGTTGTGAGCAGAAGCAGCGTGAAGCTCCGGCTCTGCCTGAACCACCTCATACCTTTCTGTCAAAAAATAAATATATATAAAAAAAAGTGAGGGATTTAAACAGAGGTTTCAGTCAATTTGAATAATACCATCAGTGCCCCCCCACCCCTCACCCCCACTCCCCCTTCTGTGGAAAACTGCCGACCTCAGCAACACTGGAGCAGTTTGGTAGATAAGGTTATTGAGCAGAGATAACAAAGTCTTTGCAGAGAGAGAACAAACGCAGAAGACGAACTCAGAGCAGCAATTTTCCAATAAAAGGTGAAGTGAGGTAAATGCAGTTACATTATGATGAATATGACGGTGACGGGGAGGGAGGAAGGTGAGGAGGAGGAGGAGGAGGAGGAGGAGGAGGAGGAGGAGGAGGAGGAGGTGTGTGAGGGTATAGGAAACCTGTGACTGGTGGTTTCCTGTAAAAACACAATTTCTCATCCCCACGTTACAAATCTCGTGTCATCTCAGATACGACTGGACGTCTCTCAAGTGGAAACATCGCTCAGTTCAGTTTACAAATTCACATGATTCCTATGGCTTCGGACAGGCTGATCAATAACTGTGATCGTGAACCCCCTCACACTCCCTCTCTCCCTCCCTCTCTCTCTCTGTCTTTGAGCCAGAGAGTGTGATCATGAGAACGTGCTTCGGCCCCCGGAGCTGCAGCTCTGACATCGACTTTGTGGACTCGTCCAAAAGGATATTTGAGCTTTTTTTTTTTTTCCCACCAAAAGCTCCGAGCTCCATTTTAAAAAGCACCGATAACAGTCAGGAATCAGAAAATGCTCGCTCACAGTGTCAAAGTCACCTTTCCCATCTCTGCCAATTACAGTAAGTTCTCTGAGGTGCAATATACTGTAGCTCAGCCCGACATCACACATCAGCAGGAGAGACAAATTCCAGCGCTGCGAGACAGCTGCTTCATGCCCGGGATTACAAATTGAATTGTCTGAGGCAGAGTAATATATCTGAACGCTAAAATGCAGAGTTATTCACTTTTTATTTTATGAAGTCTCAACCCTCATTTTAAAAAAGACCTAATGCCGTGTCGTAAAATGGAAGCTGTTTGGGAAAACCCAGGATGAATAGTGACTGCTGCTCACACACTGTTGCTTTTTTTTTCTTTAAACAAAAGACACAACAGGTCTGATCTGCTTTGTGATACACGATGCGACATATATGATATAAAACATATTGATGAAATACGTCAAGTTTTAGTGAGTTATTCCCATTCATCACAAAAACGAGTTGCTGTGAACAAGGACGACGAGTAAAACTGTACAGATTCACAGAGGACAAATACTTAAAGCGATAGTTCAACATTTTGGCAAATTGGCCCATTGCCATAATTGCTATAGTCATAGCAGTAGGTTCGTTACCTTTAATTGTCGGTGCAAGCTATTTTTAGAACGGCGGAGCAGAGCCGTGACCTGCTCAGAGCTACACTATGGAGGAGGCTAATGGGATTTCTTGGTTTCCCTCATCAATCTCATCAAATACACAATCCAACAACTCCAAAACGCTCTGGTGGACAAGTTGTGACCTGCACATTCACCACGCTATGAGATAATAACAGAACGTTACCAGACAGAGTTGTTTTAGAGGGAAATTCATGCAAAACCGCTGATGCACGTTCCCGTCGGGGGCAGTTTTTCAGCAAGCAGTCTCTGCATTTAACTCTAAAACAACTCTGTCTGGTAACATTCTGTTATTATATAGTATATGTTATATACTACTGCTAAGACTATAGGGATTATGGCAATGGGCCAATTTGCCAAAATGTTGAACTATCCCTTTAAGCTAGGGACACACTACGCGATTTTCACAGTTGTTTATTGTAGCTAATAGCCCAAATTAACCCAAATAACTTCACATAGGACCAAACCGTGATAAATATTAAGATAAATATTAAGATAAATATATTTCCATACAATAGTTTCCATTTTCTATACTTTTCCAGACCTGGAATTGTATAAAATCAAATTCCATACTTTCCATACTTTCCATACTTGTGTAGGAACCCTGCAATCAGACTCCTGGTAAAAACACAACAACCACAACAACAATGAACGACACAAGTTACTGTTGTTTCTTCTGAGACGGCACCTGTGTAAAACACAGGTTGCACACATGATGATACTGATGAAGACGGTCACGTTCTGAAGCCTAAAACCCAGTTTCCTCAGATTTTCAGATATTATCATTTTTGTGACATGAAGCTCCATTTCTGAGTAAACGCAACAACAAAACGCTCGGAGATATCACAGTTTTTTCTGGTAACCTTTTAGTTTACAGGCCGCTAATTACGTGATAATGTCAAGAAATAGCTACAGTAGAAATAACAGTGAATTTCATAGCACCATCATGTCTTTCATGAAGGTAAAATATTACACACGTTTTTCATGCTTTGAATGTTTTTAGGAAAGGCCAGAATTTTTCTCCTTGCAAATTACAATCAATTATTTCTCAACTATGAAATTGACTGTTATTATTTCTACTACGCAATTAATTGTTATTTCTCATTTCTTGACATTATCACGTAATTAGCGGCCTGTGAATTAAAGGGTTACCTTTTTCTTCTCTGTGTAAACGAGGCCTGAATCAGCAACAACACAACGACATCTCAACTCTTGGCAAAACTCAACAAACAACCAGGAGTGAACTCTCACAGCTGGAGCTCCTGCAGCCGTTGTCCCGCTTCACACCCTGTCAAGGTGTGTGTGTGTGTGTCCATATGTGTGTAATAATAAAATAATAATGAATTTTATTTGTAATGCACTTTATATTGAGCGAACAATCTCAAAGTGCTACATTAAAATGATAAAATTTGGAGAGAGAACGTCTCCCCAAAAGAAACAACTAATGAAAGTCTTTTTTTAAAAAGGTAGGTTTTTAGGCCTTGTGTGTGTGTGTGTGTGTGTGTGTGTGTGTGTGTGTGTGTGTGTTATCATCTCCAGGAATCACTCTTGATACCTTTCTGTAGCTCTCTAAAAGCCCCCCCACCCCCCACCACCACCATGTGCCCCCCCACCTCCTCCCTCCCTTCGACTGCCCAGGGCAGAATGATTAATTTGTGACTATTGATTTCTCCTCCTGAGCTCAAAGTATGTGAGGGAGGGAGGGGGAGAGAGGGAGAGGGAGAGGGGGAGGGAGAAGGTGAGGTAGCGTGAGAGAGGGTCAGAGAAGCAAAAAGGGGTGAGGGCGGAGATACTTGGAGAGAGGAGAAAGAGAGAGGTGGAGGGTGTAGGGAGGAGGGAGGAGGGAGGAGGGAGGAGGAGGGGGGGGGGGGGTTACATCCAGTATTCAGTGTAGTGCTTCTCTGCAGTTCTTTTTTTTCTAATCTTTAATGTAGGAAAAAAAAAAAGAAAAAAAAAAAGCCAATGGTTGCAGTCTGGATGCGTCAAACCACCTCCCCTCCGTCTCTCCCTCTCTCCCTCTCTCTCTCTCTCTCTCTCTCTGTGGCGATTGGCAATTCACTGAGTGTCCACATGTCATCTCTTGCCCTGCTGCAGCGGCGAGCAGCGTGGCATGCTGGGAGGAGGAGGAGGAGGAGGAGGAGGAGGAGGAGGAGGAGAGGGAGGGAAAAAGGGGGCAGTTTAAGGGAAGGAAGGAAGGAAGGCAACGAGGGTGGGCAGGATGGATGGATGGATGGATGGAGGCATGTAGTCATCCATTTCCCCCCCGTTTCATTACAGCTATGTAAATGTTGCTGGGTATGTAATGTGTATGCATCCATGTGTGTGTCCCCTCCCTCCTCATCCTCCCACTCCCCAATAGAAGACAAACGTCGTCTTGCACAGTTTTCTCTCCTCCAATTTTTCACTGCCTCCTTTGATTCCTCCTCCTCCTCCTCCTCCTCCCTGTGTCTTTGACTTAAATCCTCACACAGCTGCAGCGGCCAAAGGAAATTTAATATCATGTCTTCTGGATGGGGAAAAAAAAAAAAAAAAAAAAACGAGGGTTGTGAAGGGTGGGGAGGGGGGGTTAAAGGAGATGACAGGCCATGTGATCGGCACTTAATTCTATTGGATAATCATTTTAATTAAGCCTGTGTGTGTGGACGAGCCTGTCTCCCAGCGTACTACAAACACATCTCCAACAGATGACGTTGGGAGAAGAGTATGACCTACATTTGTTTGAGGATCACACACTCTAACACACACACAGACACACTGTGCTTTGTCTGACTACCAATAGTTAATTAGGGAAATTAAACATGTGCAGTGATCAGCAACTGCCCGTTTTGTCAAGTGACCTTTCAAGGGCACGTTCACCACAGCAGCAGCAGCAGCAGCAGCAGCAGCAGCAGCCGCAGATGAAACCGAGTCGAAACAAAAGAAGAACAAAAACGCACTCGTTTGCCAACAATCACATTGTTAGAACAATCTTAACTCGAGATAACGACCGGTTTCTCCTTTTTAAGCTGTGAACTATTTGTGCTGAAAAAAATGTGGTGGTGGTGGTGAAAGGCTTTAACGGAGCAGGATGATGATGTTCTGACAGCGTTTTTTATCAAAGCATCGCTGAGAAGCCACAAAAACACACAACCAACGATGGCGACGAAGACGATGAAGACGACAGGTGTGGAGGGAAAGTTGGGACTGACGCTGCTGATTTGTGAAATTGGGCTCTGAAGTAATAACAGCAGCTCAGGACGGGGAGAGTAAAGTGAATTATGGCGTTAAAATAAACAGAGGAGCAAAGTGTGTGTTGATCTTTAACTCGGGGATCAATGAGTCGGTTTAACGACACAAGTTTTGACAGGTGCGACGACGTGAACCACACACACAGCTCACACTACTGTACACTGATGACTGACGTTTACTGACTACTGCTTGAAAACGACCACTTAAAGGGATAGTTCAACATTTTGGCAAATTCGCCTATTGCCATAATCCCTATAGTCTAGGGCAGTGGTTCCCAAACGGTGTGCCGAGGCACACTGGTGTGCCGTGAGGCAAGTCCAGGTGTGCTGTGGGATTTTGTGACAACCATACATTATTATTGCAATATACAACTACACAAAAAATAATTATTTTTAATTTACTATCAGTACTTTGTATGCGCTCATTTCATAATACAGAGGCAAACTCTATACCTAAAAACAATTCTTAAAAAACAAAACCTCAGAGAACCCCATATTTCGCACAATATGTTTCAATACTGATCAATCTGTAGGACCATGGACGGTGCAGCTTCCTTGCATTGACAGTCCTCTGTGATGACATTTTGCAAAGTTTCCTTTGCCTTATTGTGACCTGTCTGGTTAAAATGGTTGTATTGCTGCTTTGATGAAGCCTAATTTGATGAAGTTTCAAATTAATTTTTTAAAAATATTTTGTTAATAAATATGATTTCGTGAGTAATGTAACCTAGTTGTCTTTGTCACATTTTATTTGGCATTATTAAATAATTATGCACATTTACAGATATTCTACATGATATAAGTGATAACACGTGTTATGAAGGCTATTTTGAACAATAGGTGTGCCTTGAGATTTTTACTTGTCCTTTGGTGTGCCTTGGCCACAAAAGGTTTGGGAACCACTGGTCTAGGGTAGGTTAGTTGTTTGTTGGTGCATGATGGTAAATGGTAAATGGTCTGTATTTATATAGTGCTTTACTATACCTGAAACGATACCCAAAGCGCTTTACAGTACATCACATTCACCCATTCACACACACATTCACTCACTGATGATGATGTTTTTAGATCAGCGGTGCAGAGACGCAAGCCGATAACGAAACGGTACTTTCGCCTTTCCCTCATCAATCTCATTAAACACACAATCCAACAATGCCAAAATGCTTTCGTGAAGAAGATGTGACCTTCACATTGACCACGCTATGAAATAATCATGTATAATTACTTATATATAAATACTCGCGCTTTTAAAATCACTCTGCCCAGCAGCCGTGTCTGGAATGTAGTTCTGGCTGCATTTGCCTTGAAAACAACTCAGTTTCGTAATGTTACATGATTATTTCATAGCGTGGTGAATGTGCAGGTCACAACTTGTCCACCAGAGCGTTTTGGAGTTGTTGGATTGTGTATTTGATGAGTGTGATGATGAGGGACAGGCGACCTGTACCGTTCACCTCCATTGCGTTAGCTGAGCAGCTCACGTCTCTGCCCTGCCGATCTCAAAACAACATGCACCGATAATTAAAGGTAATGAACCTACTGCTATGACTATAGGCATTATGGCAATAGGCGAATTTGCTAAAATGTTGAACTATCCCTTTAAGCTACAGAGTCCAAGCACAGACAGTACTGTAGCTGAAGCTTTAGTAAGACTCCATGTTGTTTGGTTTAAACAGTTAAATAGTCCAGTTAAAGACCAGTGAGTTCTCCAGGCTGCAGAGCCTCTTGTCTATAACAGACATAAAGCTGCAACACACCTGTGGTTCGCCCACTCAGGTGTGTTTCCCTCTGAGGCCTGAGTGGGAGAACAGGCTCCGTACATGTATGTTACAGTTTGATGTTTCCATCCTCACCTCAGCGAGCGAACCGACCTGTGTGGGCGTGTGTTATTAGACTGAAATAAAACATCTGGTACAGTAACAGACCGATGATAAACCTCGTGTGTACTGTATGTTCACCTCTCTACATCGTAGTCAGAGTCATTATGGGAAATATGTGTCTTCATTTTGTTGCCAGGATTTTAGATAAGAAGATTAAAACCACTGTTAAATAGCTGGTTAGCTCATCTTAGCTTAGCATCAAGCCTGGAAACAGCCAGAATCAACAAAACCTACCACAGCAGCAGCAGTAAAGATCTAATTAATGTCTAATCAATATTCACACCAGCATAGTGATGTGCTGCTGTGCACACAGGACCGACTGTAAAAAAAAAAAAAAAAAAAAAAAAGACATCAAAACAAACCAAAATTCATTGAAATGTTCACTTTTTTCAGCACATTGTCAGCAGTTTATCTTCTGTCACAACGGCACTTTTCTTTGGCGCCACATTTTTCAGCCGCTGAACGACCATATTCCTCCACAAAGGCAAACAGATGTAGCACAGTGTGTTACAACTGAGTGAAGCAGAAAAAAGCTCCAGGTCGCTTCTATTAATGAGGACTGATCTGAATCTACTGAAGGTAAAGCACTGACTGTATTCATGACTATACCTGACATAAACTATCTCTTTAATCCTTAAAAAACCTAAAGTATGAAATCGATTTATTGTGTTTTTTGCACGTGCTTAACTACAAACATCTGATTCCTTTAAGGATCATGAAGGCCTCGTTTTTATAGTGTGTATTTATGCTGAAAAACAAGCAGCAGGAAAAAGCCATAAAATGTCAACTTATCACTGATTTTGAAAGATTTCAAATGAAACCCGATCATTTTCTGCTTTGGACTTCGTCTCATTTCTTCTTGTTAACGTCCCCGTGCTCCCATGTTCACAGTCTGAGCTCATTTCACAAGATTTAATGAAACCGCGCTGCTAATTCTCACCATTTTATTGCCTGAAGTTGACTGGAACTGGCGCGGTGCCATCGAGGGCAAATAGGAAAAAGAAACAAGAAACAAGAAAAAGAAGAAATGATTCGATTTTGCTGAGTGATGGATGCAGGCGTGAGGAGGAACCTGTGTGCAGGCGTGTGCCGGGTGGGTCGGTGTGGTGTGTACTGTTGGGTTTATTTCCAGGCATGCAGCGCAGCCTTGGTTACCACCACGGCGCGGTGTTGTGACTCTGTGGCCGAGCTGCCCCGGAGCGAGCGGGGTGAGGAACACTGTGGGTAAATAAAAGATTCATTTTCACAACTTGTTCATGCAGTCATCCTAAAGACCGGCACAGTGCAGGGCCGTCCTCACCGCGGTGATGTAACGGCATGACACATTAAAAACACACACACACACACACACAAACACACATACACACAATACAATGCTGATTGCGGACACACAACTGTAAAGGCTTGGAGAAAATGTCACAGCAGCACCAGTGTCACACTCGCTCACATCCACACTGCTGGAAAAAAAAAAAAAAAACATGCATGTGCAGCTCACATCCACATGACATCTGCACTCGTTTCCAGGTGAAAACGTGTTTGTTGTGCATGCATGTGTGTGTGCATGTGTGTGTGTGTGTGTGTGTGTCTTCTCCTCGCTGTGTGCATGCTGCTATGATCATGAGAGACTCCCTGTCCTGGAAAGCGATCTGAGAGAGCAAAGGGAAGCCACGCTGCTGCTCATTAAAGATTCATCCTGTTCCTTATACTGCTCTCTGAAATACAGAGACATGAAGGTGAGCGGTCACATACATACATGCCTGCACACACACACACACACACACACACACATAGAGATGAAGAGAGGGGGAGGAGAGGAGAGGAGAGAGGCAGCATGCTCGACTGGAAATTACATCATCCTCCTCAGTGGACTCAGCAGCACCTTATCCTCGCCTACATCAGGATGTAGCCACGATAACGCCGGTGACTTCATTTTGACAAATTCCCTGATTCGCCGTGATCCGCAGATAAGTGCGGCATTGTCTCTTTATCCAGGAGAGAAATCAGCAGCACCGTCAGCAGGTTCGGGGGCCCGCGTTTTGCTTTTGTCTAAAGCGTCGGAGTCACAGTACGTCGTATATATACGGCCTCAGACATGAATAATCGAGTGTCAGCCTTTCCCAGACACCAGGTTTACATCATTTCCTGTAGGAAGCCTATTAAATCATCATCCTTCAGTTTAAGCACCCAACTCACTCCATCACGCCGCTCCTGCGAGACATGTGAGCGATAGAAACAAACAGCGTCTAAATCAATTAAAGTTAGGTCACATTCAGCATTCGCTCAAATTAAAATGAATTTTCAACAAGCAGCCGTTTGAACCTCGAAACCAAAACTGAAAATGTCAGGCTGCTCTTAAACTGAACCGCGTCCGTGAACTCATCATCAACCTTTTGCATCTTTGCGTGCGTGTTTGTTGGATTTTTTTCTTTTTCTTTTTCCTGCAGCCTCATTTGACGGATACAGTCTCATTACAACTGTTTGTTTTCCCAACAGCACCATTTGCTGTGACAGTGGGGTCTGCCAGGCCTGTCGACTGCAGTAAATACTCACTCCGCAGCGCAGTAAACACGGCCATCTGAGCAGCGTCACACTGACAGGCAGCTCTGACGTTCCTCAGAGACCGACCGCCGGCCGCGAAGGCCAGCGTGGCGCCTGCGGGTGGGGGGGGTTCGCCATCGATGTGCTCGCCAAACGATGCGCCATACGTTTACTGTGTAGAGGTGGGTGGGTGATTTATACTAACAAATAATCATGCAAACACAGTGTAACAAGTGTAGAAGTTCATTTCCTTTTGTGAAATTATTCTACATGTTGGTTATCAGTTTCCTGTAGCAGGAAGTTCTCTGTAAAAAACAAATCCAGATTCAGGTATTTATGCCAAAAATAGTTAAAATGCATGGGAAGTCTCTCTGGTTTAGGGTTATTAGCAGGTGAGAACGGTTTGCATACATTTTGTGAATCCGGAAACGCCAGGATAAATGGATAAAATTGATATACTATGAATAGATTTGGTACATATACTCAACTAATAATTCATAATCAGCATCTTATTTGCATTTCATGTTGTTTATCTGTTTACTTTCTATTAATTACAACATATTTTAGACTATGTTTACTAATGTCGTCTTGTAGTTAGAAACGATTACTGTTCGAGGGATGTGAGGGACGCCTATCTCTATAACACATTATAACCATACTTATGATGGGTTATAATGCAGTTATAGCTGTATAACTATAGTTATAAACTCATGAATTATCATAATGCTTTATAACAATAATCACAACACACCATAGAGCATTTTATAATGGCTAATAAGGTCAAGTATTATAATAGAGTTATAATGCTCTATGATGTGTTATGCTTATAGTTATAAAGCCCTATGATAATTTATGAGTGTTTATAATGATAGTTATACATGTTTATAAGCCAATTATAACACATTATAACTATATTTATAATGCATTATCGATGTGGGCATTGTCAGCGAGTTACTAACAATTATAACCTATTATAATACTTGACCTTATAAGTCATGATAAAATGCTTTATAGTGTGTTATGATTATTGTTATAAGGCATTATGCATATCTATGACTACATTATAACTCATTATAAGTATGGTTATAATGCAATAAAGTGTTACCAAAATGACAAAGTCGTTTTAGAGCTGCAGCTTCTCCATATTAAAAACAGTTTGTAATGAGATGATTGGCTGCAACAATGGATCAGTGAAAATGTGAATTAATTGTTAAACTCGTCTCTGAAGCTGAATTTGTGAATATTTGATGGTCTTGAAAGTGCAGTAAACTGAATATATTTGTGTTTCAGACAACACAGGGCATTTTACACAGTATATATACCGTATACACCAAAGCAGCTAAAGCAAAGGCCACAAATACGAAGTCATAAAACACAAGCTGCTCCCGTCTGAGCCCTGTGGTGCAGACCGTAGAAGTAAAAACAGTCTGATTGGATCAGCTGTCCGTCTGAAGTTACAGCACCGTCTGCTTCTTGTTGCACTGAAAACAAATCAATCACACTGAATGTCAAATATCCAAAGACACCTGATATCTACACTCCCCATGGAGCTTTGTATATATGCATTTCAAAGACGAACACACGGACACACACACACAGCCACGGCGTCCTGAGCCATCTGGAGCGGATCACCTTGGTCGTCTCCGCCTGGCTCTGTAACATCACTGTACAAGAGCATCATGCGATCTGTTTCCTGCCTCCTTGCCCTCTGTGTTTGCCCCGCGCTCGCTCCTCCATCTGTCATACTCCTCTGACTCTGCCCCGCTGGCGTTACTGCACCTCCAGCCGTCCTCCTCTGTCCTCCTCCACCCGGACCCCGAGCGCTGACCCACGGTCCGGCTACAGGAACCTCCAGCCCCTTGTACCCCCCCCATGGGACGCTCAGTGTTGGGAGGAGTTGTTGGAGTTGGAGCTGTCAGCCGCACCGCCGCTCTGCTGCCAGGTGCTAAGAGGTGGGAACGTCTCTGTCGCCTCTCGTCTCCTCAACTCTGTTTGTTAGTTTGTTTGTTTGTTTGTTTTAACGAGTCTCCGTTAACCACGGCATCACAACAGCTTTTCATTATGAGCTACACACGGAAATGCATCGTCATCATGACAATATAGAGCAACAACACGCCGCTGTGACTTGATGCGAGGAGCCACAATAATCTGAGCTCAAACTGAAACTAAAAAATGGAACAAAAGGAACAGTTCACCTGAATCACACTCGTCCACCTCTGGACTCGTTAGGCTCAAGTTTTAACCAAGTCTCAAACTGACAACTGTCTCCACTAATAAAACTGTTTACTGATTATCATTATCACATTATATTGATCATTAGATTATGTTCATCATCAGATTTCGATTTTTTTTTAGACCATTAACCTTTTGGATGAAAAAAATTAAAGCTGAAACAATTAATTATCAAGAAGAACAAAGATGTGATTGATACTAATACCACAGGAGCAACATGATTTCTATATCAACTGTATATCATGAAATGTCAAATGCATCTAGAATCACATTAAAATATCAGTTAATATCATTAAATTCATTTATAAGAACTGTTTCCCATTGTACAACATGTCACAGATGACTAATACACATCGTTTTTAGTTGAAAGTTCAATAATCTTTAACTATTAACAGCTAAATAATTCTTAGAGTAACGGAAAAATACCAAATATTTACTTAAACTTAATGTTTTGGTAGGTCTTTTGAGCTTGACTTGGACAAAACAAGACATTTGAAGATGTCACCTTGGAAATTCTGACCGACATGTTTCTGTTTATTTTACAGTTAATTAATAATTAAGTCTGACACGTCTGTAATTTCTCACAACTCTCATGTCAAAGAACACCCACAAATCCAAATGTGTTAAGCAGAGACATAAAACATCAACACCATCCTAAAACAAACACATTTTCACAAAGCTGTTGATTATTAAATCATTGCCGATTAATCGACTCAGCTCTAATGACTCCATGAAAGATTGTTAATCAATCATTATCACCTTTCTGCATTGAGCATCGACGAATAATAAAGTCTGAAAACCTCCACAGCGACTGAGTCTGTACAGAAACAACTTTTACTGTTTCTCTGGCAGAAGTAAAGTTCGGCTGTGGAGGAAGTTTCCACTTTATTAGGTGTGTGTGTGCAATATAATGTAATCCAATACAACTGTTCTGCTATAAACTTCACTTTTATGATGCCAAAAAGCAGATTTTGTCGACAATATCAATCGAGTTTCAGCGCTGAGGTCATATAGTTACTGACTTTAAAGCGTCATAATCTTTGTATCATATATATTCAGAGGTGTTTTTTATTTAAAATTAGAAACACCTCTCGATGTAGTTTAGTACAAGACGACTGCTTTATAAAGAGAGACATCTGTTGTATTGCATTGCTTTATATTTTACAACAGGTGTGCTTTATAAAGAGGCCACTAAAGTTTTTGTTTGCACGATCTGACCCTTTAAACACGTCGGCGGCGGCTCTGAGAGAACGGGTCAGGGTTAAAGTAGTAAAAATCCATTCCACCGTCGTTATTGTTGTTATTTTCATCGTTATTCATCAGTGTGATTATGAGCGGGCTGTCGTACGTTCAAGCTGGGGCAAACACTCAGCCCCCTGCCCCCCCCTGCCCCCCCAGCCCCTCCCCCAGGCCGGAGATGATGCAGTGTGTTTGGGCTGCGTTCTGACACAAAGCAAATACGGTGTAATAGATTGCAAATGAACTGCACCACGGACACCACCAATTAATCAAAAGGCAGATTGCCGTACTTTTTCCGTGCTATTGCAGGGGGGGGGGGGGGGGGAGTTAAAAAAGAAAAAAGGAGTGGATCGCACCTCCTTAAAATGAATGGATTGTATCTGCAGTTAATTATCATTTACTACAGGGTCTCTTTGGGATGTTTCCACAGCTTAAGGATACGGCCGGTGAAGTGGAACGGAGAGGAGCTCTGCTGCTGCTGCTGCGATGCAGTCGGAGATCGGCCTGCTGGTATAATTACACTTTCATTGTAAGAGGATCAATTCTGTGTAATCAGAGCGCAGTCTCACTGAGGACCGATTCAAGCAGCGTCAACGTGGAAACTTCACGTTCACGAGTGGACGGCGTTTGTTTGACCAACGAATGGCTGGGAGGAAAGACAAGGCGATGGTCGTTTTGACCTCTGACTTCTGAACACTGCAGCGGCTTGAAAAGCAAAGTCAAGTCTTGATTCATCGATTAATTGTTCTGTCTATAGATAGAAAATGGAGAAAAGCGTCTGTTATAAGTTTTCCAGAGATTAATTTGCAATAAAATGTGAGAAAATGGTGAAAATCAAGTTTCTCAGTGTCAAAGGTCACATTTTCAACATTTAGAAATATTATATTATAATAATAAGAACAACAAATTAAGAAAATCCAGAGCACATTTTCAACATGGCAGCTTGAAAACAAAGAGCAGCTTCTTCTAATTAACCAACTAATCCGTGCAGCTCATCAGGTCATGACCTCACATGACACTGAAACAAACAACAAATCTTCATATTACGGAGCTGAAGTCATAAGTCATTTATGAAAATTGTTGCTATTTTGTTCCTGTTGATCAACTAATTTATTAATGAACAATCAAGTTTAGTTTTAGTTTATTTAGTTCAGTTCGTTATTTCAATTTCACATAACCACTAAAATGGCAATGATTTACATTTTTGGGATTGAGCCTAAAAACTGTCACATGGGTGGAGCTCATGCAAAACTTATACATAATGTGTAATGAAACAGAATACACACACGTCAATATGTTATCATTAGATATTTTCTGAACTTCTGAACTACACGATGCATTAAACAGCCTGCACACTTGAGAAACGCCTCTGAGGCATCTGTAGCTCGCTACTTAAATGTTCATAGAAACTTTTCCAATCCCTCTGCAGCATTAGTCATGTCGTTTCAGTCTGTCTCTCTCATTTCTACGTTTCCACATGATCACAGTTTCTGCCAAAACATGGCGGCTTATAATACACAGCTTGAACTTGAACATGTGTTTTTTAACAGAGTCTCCTCCTGCACCAGAATCCAGTTTCTGATTCTAAAATGTAAAAAATGTGTCGAGTCACAGGAGCCAAACGACATGAAAACGCTGCATGTTGTTGCCTGCAGGATCGTGCTGTGGTGAGATGCGGTGCCACACAGCGTGCTTACGCAAAGACCAGTCCAGGGTATGTTTCGTATTGATTTGTTCTCTGGTCATGTAGGATAAAGATAGACCCCACCCAACAGGACCGACTGCAGCTAAAAATACCAGAGCCACACAGACACACACACACATACATGCACTCCTGCCGGCTGTGATGATGATGATGATGATGACGACGTGTCGGGGGTCAGAGGGGATGATTATTATGCAATAACTGAGACACTGCTCCTCTTTGACGCATGTCCCAACTTTAATGCTTGTTCTTTTATTTTATTTTTCTAATTTACAGCCGAGGCTCTTACTCTCTGGATTATGTGGACCGAGGGAGGGAGGGAGGGAGGGAGGGAGGGAGGGGAGGGGGTTTCTCCACACAGAGCGGGTGACAGCGTTTATGGGAGAGTGCCACCGAAGTTTACAGCCCCTCTCCCATCGATCAAAGCCATCTGTGCCATTAATCATACACTAAACCAATTACCGTGCCATCACAGCCCTCTGCTGTCCATCTCCTCTCAGAGACTCTGTCAGGACGACGGCCCGGCGCTGCGACCAAGACGGGACTATTAATATACAAGGGGAGGGGATCGTGATCGTAATGGTGTCTCTCCCAGAGTGGACTTTAAACCGAGTTTGATGTAACTCATGATGTAATGTTTGTCTGATTTGAAAGGATCAGGTCCGGCTGCTCGGCCTGAGGTCGTTCAATAATACAACTGATGCTGATGATTAATGCTTTTCAGTCCAACAGCAACGGTTTCTCTGGCCTTTTAAAGGGATAGTTCAACATTTTGGCAAATTGGTCCATTGCCATAATCCCTACAGTCATAGCAGTAGGTTTGTTACCTTTAATCGTCGGTGCAAGCTGTTTTTAGAATGAGACAGAGTTGTTTTAGAGGTACATTTATGTGAAACAGCTGATGATTGGTGAGCAGTCTCTGCATTAACCTCTAAAAGAACTCTGTCTGGTAACGTTCTGTTATTATCTCATAGCTTGGTGAATGTGCAGGTCACAACTTGTCCACCAGAGCGTTTTGGAGTTGTTGGATTGTGTATTTGATGAGTTTGATGAGAGAAACCAAGAAATCCCATTAGCCTCCGTAGCGTAGCTCTGAGCAGCTCACGGCTCTGCTCCACCGTTCTAAAAATAGCTTGCACCGACAATTAAAGGTAACGAACCTACTCCTAAAACTATAGGGATTATGGCAATGGGACAATTTGCCAAAATGTTGAACTATCCCTTTAAAAATGTGACTTATTCTCTTTTTTTGTATGCTCCACCTTTCTTTTTTGTGTTTTTTTGCCTATGTCCTGTATGTACCAATAGGTCTATTAACGTCAATATATTTTGTTCATACAATTCCTCCCTTTTTTAAACCGACTATGGCTGGATGTCATTTCCACAGTGACAGTTTTGAACCTACATCAGTGTCTGTTCGGAGGCCACTGTCAGGAGCAAACCTGCCAAGATGTGACTGCAGATACAGGGACAAATGTCAGCCGAGGTTTCTGTAAAATGGTTTGGGGAGTTTAGAGTTGTATTTTTAACAGGTGTCTTGGACAGGTGTCACGGACTTGCACGAAAAACAAGTTAAACAGACGATGCCTCGAAAGTGAAGCAGCACAGGTCAAGAAACGTCAATCCTACATTGCAAACATCAAACTACATCCTGAGATGTTTGGTCCAATCTTGCGGCTCCTTGTTCTAAAGCCGTTCTTTAATTTTGTTGACATTCTTGAGGATGCTGTTGCCATGTCTGAATTAACTTTATTGGAACTGTCACCGACTACGAGTTGACATTGTGGCTGTTTGATTGATCCGAACAGCATCAAAGGTTCTGACCGTGCAGAAAGGCTGCTTACAGGCTTATACAACATAAATAAAAAAAAATGCACGTGTTTGCCTGGTTTAATGTGCTTTACCATAGCAGCGCTGCTATCGAAGCTACGTACAGTAACAGACCTGAGGCTGCACTCACACACAATCAATAAACTCTACACTGATATCCTGGTAGCAGAGTGTGTTTGCTGTAACTGAAGCATTATAACAAATGGCAGCCTCAACAGTAACACAACCCAAGGCCACGGTCCAGCACTACTGTTCTTAGACTGTCTGTAGGCTGCTGGCCTCGGCCCTAATCCGGTCACGTCTGGCCCTGTAATTTGGCCTTTGTGGGCAGTGGAGAGAGAGGGAGCAAGCAAGGTGGTGGAGGCCAATAAAAAAGGGTTGCGTTGTGGGCAGCGGCTGTCTGCAGTCTCTCTCAGAGGAGCGCCAATGAAAGGCAGAGCGAGAGGGCAAAATGAATCCCATCCATCGCCGGCTGCGGGGCAGAGTGACAGTGCAGTGCAATAGAGCTCAGTCACTTTACACAGCGATGTTATCAGATGAAGGGCGAGGCAGTGACACCAAGCTAACGGAGGAGGAGGAGGAGGAGGAGGAGGAGGAGGAGGTTCAGCTTCAACAAGTGGCCCCTGAATACACTTTTCCATGCACGCTACTCTCAACTCGCTTAAACTGTAATCTGGCCCATGCAGCTGGATGTACAGTGGATCGGTGTCATAATACAGTGTAATGCCACTTTAGAGCCGGGACATTAGCCTGGGTGGGCATACTCCAGCTGGGTAATCCTTATCTGATTGGACTATGAGACTAATCCTGCTCTTCTCTGCCTCTCTGCTCCGCTATCTGCTTTTATCTCATCCTGCCTCTCCACTACATACACTCACAAACATCGCCATTCACACATGTTTAAGCGCACATATGCACAGTAGCACACACATACGTACACAACATACTCCCACGTGTGTTTGCGGTTGCATGGATGTACACTACATTGATACTCCCACGTGCTCATACATAAAATCATGAGGCAGGACGCGTGAACTGTGATCTGCGGTGATTGACAAGAGCTGTGGGAGGCCACGCTGGAGTGCACGGTTGGTCGCCATTTTAGTTAAAAAAAGAAAGTACATGTTTCTAAATAATCTGTGTTGGGTGTTGGAACATGCTAAAAAAACACAAAATCAAACTGGAAACCACGGTGTAAAGGAGAAGGAAGCAAATAAGTGTTTTGTCGACTTGGAAAAAGGAAGAAAATTCTTCATTTATTATTGATGGTTTTTCTTAAGGTCATAATAACCACTGTGTGCGACAAAATCCCTGATTATATTTGGGGTTTTACTGAAAAACAAATCTCTCTTAACACTGTCCTCTAACTGAGAGGAGCTGTGAGTTGATAAAAATGCAAATATGTTCGTCCATGTGCCTCTGAGTTCATCCAGTAAAAAGCTTTATGGACATTTTTAAGGATTTTTTTTTGCCCTGAGTTTTACCTCTCAGGCTGCGTTGAGGCCATCCTTGAGCATCTCATTGTTCGATGCTTATTGGGGCTTATTCAACCTCATCACTCATCTGGCCCTCGCTAATCCTTCAGTTTATGTAACTATAAATAAGAGCAAGGACAGAACTGTTCACACAATCGCTGCAACACTGACGAACTATAGCGGGAAAAGTACAGCAACTATTGTCATCATAAAATCTTCTAGCAGAAAATCGTGTTTATTTATTTCTTCATTGTGTTGTAGTTGTTCAGACAAAACAAGCAATTTGAAGACTTAATGACTCCGGCTTTAGGACGCTTCACAATAATAGTCAGATATTTATAGAGAGAAAAAGTTAACGGCAGATTAATAATGAGACTAATCATAACACGCAGGCCAGACTTTCTGCACAGAAGAGCTCTCTGCACTGTGAATATTTTAGTTTCCGTCTTCATCTGTGATTTGTAAGGAGCAAAAGGAGCGAGCACACGGCCTTATATTAGCAAACAACGCTTCATATAACAAGTAACAAAAGAGCAAACATCAGACACCGTGGTGGCCGTCCTGCGTCCTCCATCACTGCATCCACCATTTCTCTCCCACACATCCTCCCCGACTCCGAGTCTCTCATCCTATAACCACGCTGGAGCCTGAGGGCGGCGCTGTAATGAAGACGAATGCCTCAGATTAGCAGCAAACGCAGCATGCTACACCTGGCTGAGAGCATACGGGGTGGAGGAGGGATGAGGCTGTGTGGCGGCGGCAGCGGCGGCTTTTAGAGACGACGTCCCAGATAGGACGGAGGAGCGACGACGGCCTCCAGGGGCCAATTCATCAGCAACACACACGTTTTCTGTGCCCACTGTTCATGTCTCATCCCTCTCTGTGCACCCACACAGTCTGCAGCCACATCTGGGTTTGTGGAGCCACACTCGCTGAACTTTAATACAGTTTAAAGTCTTAAAGGCTGGACTGAGCTCCTTCTCTCTGCTGTTTCAAACTGTCGCCTACACAGAGGCATTAAAGGGATAGTTCACCCAAAAAACATCCAAATACCTCCATACTGCTCGTCTGTAATGTCCCTCTTGTATTGAAGCCCCGACATGAGAAATTGTTCAGAAAAAAATTAAATAAGTATATGTTTTAAGCTTGTTTGTAGCGGAAGCTCCCAGTGTCTCAGTTCACTGCTCTTCCTGTGTCAGTGGAGATTTGCACTGACCGGCGGAACAATTTCTCATGTCGGGGCTTCAATACAAGAGAGACATTACATACGAGCACTATGGAGGTATTTGGATGTTTTTTGGTGTGTCTTTTTGGACGAAGAAAAGTGAGCACCATTCAAAACCATTATATGGACAAATACTGCTACGCCGAGACCCCCCCGTAACTCAGAGAAGGCACGGAGGACTCTGAAACTTCTCCCAGCCCTTAGTCGACATGAGGGTGAGTAGATAAAGAGTGAAATTTGAATTTTGGGCGAACTATCCCTTTAAACATCCACAAATCTTCATATCGAAGTTGGAACCAGTACATTGACAGATTAAATCGACTACTTGCTGCAGCTTTACTGTGATGCCTGAGATGACACAAACGGACATGTATCAGGACATTAACACGCCGAGTGGTTGTTCTTGTTAAAACTGTCCAATAAAAATTATCTGTGGTTATTAGAACCAGTCAGATCCCAGGACAAGCGATCCCTCCCCAGAGACTCTTTCAGAGAGAGGCACGGTTTCCCCCAAACTGCCCCAAATGACCTTTCAGTGCATTTATAACCGCTGCACGTGCTGGAATTTATCTGTTTATCATAATAAAAAGTCATATTACTGAAACACAAAATGTCACAAAAGACTCAGAAAACAATCAACTTTTACTGTAACTGAAGTGATCGTACAAGCAGCAAATGACTAAGAGCTGAACCGTATGTCCATGAATTGATTAAATCGATCATCATCAGCAACTGTTTTCATAATGGATTACAAGTTCAGTTCATTTTGCGCAAAAATATCTGCTTTCTATTTATTTTATTCATCCATTTTAACGTTAAACTGGCCACCTTTGAGTTTCAGAGAGTTGTCAGACATAGTTTGAGCCACGTGGAGGACTCAGATATAAGAGCTCTACACATACACGTCACAAAGGATCCAAAACCTTGTAAAAATTAATGTCTTTACATGGACTTGAGTTTCCCAGTTTGAGCCATATCCTGGTTATGATCATATCTAGGTTTACATGCACACAGAGAAACCTGGTTATTCATATCCCTGTCTACATGATAAATATCCCAGTTTCTGATCACTGCATATTTGCATAGGCGCCTGTGATGTTTAGTTTTTACAACACAATACAAACCGCTGCAATTTTGAAATTAGACCACCGTGGCTGTTAAACAATATCCTGGTTTCTAAAATTGGGATATGATGTCTACCTACTTTAACCCGGATACTCAAGTCCATGTGAACACACTCAGTGTCTTCAAGCTTCAAGCAAGACTTGCCATTTTCAAATAGCCAATAGATTAATCAATAAAGAAGAGAATCCTTGCAGCCATCCCTAATCGGTAAACTGTAGATACACACTGTATCTACTTTGCTTTCCCAGGTGTGAGATGACTGTGAGTGGAGCCGAGGTCGAGGTGTTTGTTGTTGCACCCACCACTGTGACTATTCCCATTTTGCCTTTTCACAGGTTCCTCATCTCTCCTGTAGCTGGTTATACAAACACAAACCGTCACCCACCTGTGTCCACTCAGCGAGCAGGATGTGTGGGCCTTCGCTGCCAAACACACAGTCTGTCTTTCTGTGCTGCGAAAAAAAAAAAGGGAAAGGACGGAGCAGCTACTTCAACCATTTGCAGCCTGATCGCCAGCAAGGCTTCATTTAAGCAGAGCTGGGGGGGGGGGATGAATACTAGTCATCTTGGCACTTTGAATTAATTGAGCTGAGCTGCAAACTGAAGCCTAATTACCATCTGAAATGTTAAACTTGATATCACTCCTCCTGACTCTCTGTGCTGAAACAAGGCCGGGTTTGCAGCGAGCAGCCTGCTTATCGCTGCCTCTCCCCAGCTGCATCCGCTCGCCACTTTTCTATTTTTCCAATTTCCCCCCCACGATTTTTTTGGTTTAAAATGTGCAAACTACCTATAATTAAATGTACTTGTTTTTTTTTTTTCTTTTGAAGACCTAATTTCCTGAGCAGGAAGTCGTTTGAATTAGAATTTAAATGAATCTGATGCCGGTAAGTAAGTAAACGCTAGTATGGCCCCTTTTTTTCCCCCACTCCCTTGCCTCTTCTGTGCTGGGGATCATTCATGAATCACAAACGACAAATCTGGGTTTTTTATATTCTGTCATTTTGATCCTGCATTCAAAAAGGAAGAGCCTCATTGTGTCGATACAAAAGCAACACACACACATACACACACGCTGAGACGAAGAGTGTGATGATTTGATCTCATCTTGACTCTGTGCTGTTTTGTTTGCCAATTAAATAATGGCCTGGCAGGGGTAAAGGCCACTCACTGCCACCATTACACTCCAGCTGTGATTAATCCTATGTGCATTAATGTAATTATTGTAGGGACGGTTTATACACCGGAGTCGTGTGTCAGCATCCAGTGTTATCTCTATTTTTTTTTACCTAGGGAAGGTTGACTGAGCTCTTTTTTCAAGCACACTCACATCTGGAGTACCCACAGTTTTCTGCTGTCGACACCTGAGCAGCTTCTCAGGAACAGATGAGGTGTAAACACTGTGATCAGAGGTAGAGCGGAAAAGAAAACACACACACACGAAAAATAAAAACAGTGCAAATGGGATATTTGAATTTCAGTATTAACACTCAAACCTTTCTTCCTACGCCGAACTCCCACTTTTTCTCTCATTTAACAATTCAGTAAATGACCTGCGGTTATGTGGCGTTTTGATCCAACGCACATCAGTTAGCCTCTAGTTCTACCAAGGCAGAAGGACTACACAGTTTTACAGTACAGTAGCTGTTCTTCAGTATTTCAGTAGTTTTTCATATATCAGTATTTTTCTTATGTCCTACTTTTACATTCCAAAGGGAAATGTTTTATTAATTCCTGCTACTAAGTAGTCACAGTGAAGTTGAAGTTTGATCAGTGAGAAAACCTTAGCCACTATTACAGGACAGGACATGGTGTAAGAAACAAAATAAAGGTTAAAGTAGTTGACACATTATCTAAAGAAGTGAGCGATCCAGTCTTCAATCAAAACTAAATCACAGACGGTTTCTGGTTATGCTTGAAATCCCAAAAGGCACTCGATCAATCTCCACAAACGTATACGTACAATGTACAAAAAAGTCCCGGGACGAGGGACAAATGAGGGAAGTATCTTTGGATCTACACTACTGAGCATAGATGCACAGGATGCAGTCTACCACTGAATTAACCCAGATTGTTTCAAATCTGGAGCTGTTTTCCAGGACTTAAACAATCCTGTCTAATCATACCAGCCACAATAACTGCGGATGTACATTTTGATCAGTGTGGGGTCTGACCTCTGCATTATAAAACACAGTATTTTACTACAAATTGATATATAATGGATCGTCACCTCTTTCGAATCAAGTTGTGGCTCCTCCAGTGAAACTTCTCACATGGTTTCATCTTAATAATGTTAGAAACGAAAACAGAAAGTAGTGATATTACCTTATATTGGACAATAACTGAGAAAAATCCTTTGACATGCCACTGTTACATGTGTACAGGAGGAGTCCGTGATCAAACCACCGACCTCACTATTAACAGACAACCTGCTCTGCCTGCTGAGTCACAGCTGCTCCCTAAAATCGAGCCAGACATCAGTGTTTAAACACAAAGAGGCGTTCAAGAACTTTGCCCAAACACATCAAAGACCTGATCAAAGAATCGGTAAACAAGACTCAGAATCTAAACCGAGTGCTCGGAGCCAACTCCGGGTGTTGGACGGATATCGACAAGGACACAGCAAAGTATTGAGGTTTGATACAAGGTCCCACTCAAAGGAAGAGACTGTCCTCTAAACAAAACACCAGGCTTTGGCACAAGATGCCACGCTTTGTTTACCGTTTCCTGCAGTTAAAGTTGAACGAACGTCCTCAAACCTTGAACGAAGTCATAACTTCAACCCAAAACCGTGATCCTTGTCTTACGTAGACCTAATCCATTTTTGGCCACATAGAAGCAGTGTAATGGACCATTATAACCTTGAAGTTGATTTGACAAGACGCAATAAATTCTTTGTTTACGCATCAAGTAGCTACAGACCACCATGACCTTTCATTTGGAGCCATGTTTGTGTTCACCTGAAGAATTTTAAGTCCAATATTTCCTCTCTTTTAGCTCTACTGTATCTTTGATCTCTACCAACTCCTTAGGGAAGAATCAGGCTCTTTGGCTACTAAAATTATCCACTATGATCACAAGCTCCAAACTAGTAAGTGCTCATGTAATAGCAATAACTGCTAAAGTGCGCATGGGTCAAAAAAGTTGACATGTTGACAATGGTTTGGAGGCTGGTGTAATCCCACCACAGCACGTCCTGTGATAGTAAATATATAGATTATAGTCGTCTTAAATTAAGACTCAAGACTTGCGACTTCAAACCGGTTATTAATCTTTGAACAGAAGGTGCAGAGTCTGGCTGCTTATCACAGGAGCCAGAGGAGCATGAAGTCAGACACTGTGGCCTTTGAGGATCTCACAGCTATAAGAAGATGAGCAGATTTGTAACGCTCTGCGCCCTCACAAGGTTACAGCGCCTCACTCCCAAGTCAGCAGCACCCAATGCCTCCACTGGGGCATGACAGGAAACACGCCGCCGCCTCCGTCTGACAGGACACACTCCGGAGGATGTCTCGAAAAACCTGCATGTACCGAGTCCAGGCGGGTCAAAGGTTTCATGCCAAGCAGCCCTTGCTATCATCAAGATTGTCTGGCAGGTCAAAGAGAAAGAACTGTATCTCTGCTGTCATAGCTTCTCTTGGGGGTCTTCATTATTAAAATAAATATCCTGTCCAACCTGCTGGCACGGTGTTGAGGGAAGATCCCCTGCAGTTTTCCTTAATTAGGGTTAGACCAGAGAATGGGTTTGCCAGTATATATCAGACTGATATATGATGAAAGCACCACCCCAACTACAGCTTGTGAATACGTTATTATTTCATTATTTAAACTCTTATGTCTGGCTGGAGAAACCTTTCCAAAGCGGTGTGTGAGAGGAACAGCTTCGGGCTGTAAACCAGAAACCTGCTTCCCCCTGCCTGGCTGCAGCAGCTCAACACCACTAATAGAGCGGCTAAAGTCTGGACAGTCTAAATCAGCAATACTCATCATACTAAAGAGTGATGATGTCGCTCTGACATGGAAAAAACAACAGAACTGTGCTTCAGTTGAAAGTACAGGGGGGGGGGGGATGAAGCAATAAACGCAACTTCTTGTAGCAGAACGAACTAGGAAATAAAGTAAAAGTAATAACCCTGGTGACACCTCAGATTTATCCTGCAACCCCTTAGGGATGATGCCAAAAAAAAGAAAAAAAAAGAAACTATGTGTTTCTGGAAATTTACGGGTGTAAATGCAATAAGCTCATGTCAGCACTGGTTGCTATTCTGGCCATAAAACATCAATTTTCGTCTCACTCTGTTGTGCATCTCATATGTGGAAACACAGACATTACAGTAAGGACCTGTAATAGCAGATTTAAAATAAAAATAAAAAGTGCAGAATGGCTGGAAATTCGGTAATAAAATGTGAACTGTGCCAAGAACACAGCTCCACAACCCCACAGATGACACCACGCTGGGAAACTTTGTTGAGCACCAGAGTTTTTTTTTTCCTCTTACCTTCCAAGCAGCACGTCCTCCACAGCCCCGAGTGGGTCATCACCTCCTCGTTCTTCTTGCTGGTCTCGTTCTCGCTCATGGACTTGCTCCTGCAGACGCCGCGGGAGTACAGCCAGTAGTCTGTGCCGACCGCGATGGTCATGAGGCTGAAGGCCGCGAAGGCTCCCACCGTGGTCAGCAGCATCTGGACTCCGCGGTCGAACAGACCCATGTTTCCGCATTCCATGAAAGGGGGACCCCCTTTCCTCTTGATGTACAGGAAGTAAATATTTGAAAATTTTCGGGACCAAACCAAACCGAAAAAACGGGATATACTCGAGCGGAAGGAGAGGGAAGGAGGCGGAGGATGCGGTAGGAACCTTATGGTTGCGTTTGGGTGAGAACCACAACAAGAGAAAAATTGAGACGAGGTTTTTTTGGTGTGGGGAGAGAGGAAGAGGCACGAGTGTCTCTTCCTCTCTGGTTGTTCTTATACTTTTACACCCCAATGAGAAGAAGAATCGGGTTATGCAGAGGATGATAGCTCTTCAACAGGCCTGCAGCTGCAGATGTAGCCACAGTACTACACTACAGCCACTTGCAGCAAAGGAGGGTGAAAAATAAAGCTACAAATGAGAATAATAACACTGAGCTATAAAGGATTTATTATGTCCTAAAAACCTAGGATGGCAGAGCTGAGCCTAAAAATGGACGTGAAATAAACCAAACTGAGGTTTATTCTCCACAGAGCTGCAAAAAAGCAACCTGTTTCTGGACTTGTAAAGGTTACAGCAAGAGCTAAATTAACATGAGCTCAAATGGAGCAAAGAGATGGTTGGGGAACTGGAGGGGGGGTTGGTGTAAGAGTAATGGCAGGCTTACAGTACAACAGTTCAATATGTCTGTTACAATGAGTTACAGTTACTTTAGTCAGAGGCTTTATAACATTACTAGTAAGAAATCAGAATTATAGCTATATCCTAAAGGCTATTGTTGTTAATATTATTATTCTAATGGTTTGTGTTAGTCAAAAAGGGGATAAAGCAAGGAGATAATGATAATAAACTGGGGAGGGAAACGGAGGACAGTGGGGAAATCTATCATATTAGAGGGAGCAGAAGAGAGTAAACAAATGGACGGATTCAAGTCCTGTCCAATCCCCGGAGTGTTTTATAACGACCTATTGTGAGGGTTTAAGGGAAAATATTAACGCTGGCTTCTCACAAATCTACCCGATGGCATGAAGAAATCAAGGCTCAACGAATAGATTAATTAATTAGCTTAGGCTTTTAAAGAAGCACACACAGAAACAAGAAAGAAGATAGAAACCGATAAAAACCTAATAATAGGCCTAATAATAATAATTAAAAAACCGAACAAAAAAAAACAAAACAAATGAAATTAACCGCTCAGATTTTCCTTTTTCCTAAAATTTTGATCCCCAGTTTCCATATGTAGCCCTATAGCTCTGGGTAGGTTTCCGCCGAAAATGTGGGTCTGCGGTCAGTGGAGGTTCGGTCGTCGACGATCCGGAGAGAGCGGGGAGCATCCAGCAAGGCAAGCCGACCATCACTCGACATAGAGCCGGCAGGAGGAGGACGAGGAGTCGGTGTGGGCGCCGCCGCAGCCGCTGCAGCCGAGGATGCTTGTTCTTCCGTGGATGGAGGAGGAGGAAGCTGCTGCTGCTGCTGCTGTTGATACTGCTGCTGCTGCTGCTGCTGCTGCTTGGATATCCAAATTCACCGTGGCAGTATCACACCCAGGACGGTCCCGTTTGTTTAGCCCTTGCGCCATGTAATAGGAAGAAAAATAAATTCTGATGAATGTTGCAATCCTCCAGTTTTTCCCCTCCTCCTCCTCCTCCTCCTCTTCTTCTGCTTCTTCTTGTTCTTCTGATGCTGCTGCTGCTGCTGCTTCTTTCTCTCCTTGCGCTCTCGGCTGCAGGTTTGGCCGCTTTGCAGGAAGAGGGGGAAAAAAAAAGATATTACACAATCAGGACTTGCACAGTTGCACAGATCCACAGACAGACAGAGCTGGTGTTGTCACGATGTCAGTGTCAGCGGCGGTTTGTAGATTCAAGACATTCAGGTTGGCCGCTCTGCTCCTCTCTTCTCTCTTTTTTCCCCCCGGATAATGTCAGTGTAAAGAAGCTGCTCTGAATTCTGCAGGCAAGTTTATCTTCTTCTTCTTACCGGCGACGTTTTAAAAGGCCCACGGTGGATGTGTGTTCCTGTGTGTGTGTGCTCCGCGCTGCAGCAATGGAGGCTCGTTGCTGGAAAGATATTAAAGATTTTTTAATTCCGTTTCTGTGAGTGGAGGGGGCGGAAGGAGGGGGTGTTGCGATGGTGGACTCTCTCTCTCTCCCTCTGTCTCTGTCTCTTTCTCTCTCTCACCTTCGCTGTCTCACTCGTTCTTCATAGATGGAGGATTACTGAATTGCATTTGTGCACACACACAGGCTTGAGATTTATGCATTTATGGCTTATTATTGTCCGATCCAATTGTTGCAGCAGCCTCTCGATCGCCTCCCGTCCCCGCTGCTCTCTCTCTCCCCTGGAGTAATCTCACTGATTGTCCGACCTGAGGCTTCACCCCCCCCTCTCTCTCTATCTCTCTATCTCTACCTCTCTTGTAATCAATAGCTGCGATTTGAGGATGCATCTTGCAGCTTTAAAGGCAGATACGGTGTCATCATCATCATGCTCCGATTAAATGTTATGAATGACACTCGGCAGCACCGGGGGAAGAGGCTTGCACAGACTCACTAGACTGATTACGGTTTTTAAAAACATCAACAACCAGGACACAATGTTGAGTTAATCTATTAAAATAATAAAGAAAAGACTCCTGTGTAATTAGCCTGTCTGTATCTGTGCATGTGTGTAGGCTATGTGTTTCTGTGTGGTGCTGAAAGGACAGCTCCCTCCAGTTCTGCTCTGCCAATGTGGAGTTTGTCGCCCCCTGCTGTTCAAATGTCTTCATCACAACTAATAAAAAAGTCAAGCCAACCTTTGCCCCCCTTTCCTGATTATTACTTCACAACAGTGTTGAAAGAAGAAGGAATGTCCGACCTACAGCCTACAGTATAAATCAGTCCATAAACAGTTAGAGTCATCATTTAAAAGGGTTTTTCCCCCTGCACCTGATCACCATGAACATTAAGAGATAATTTCATAACAAGCGTTCAATAAATGCAGGTAAAATCCAAGTCATGTACCCGGGGCTTCAGCCAGCACCTTGAAAAGTAAATATTGTTATCTGTACACAGCAGACAAGCATGTAAACACTGTCTGACCAAACTGAAGGGGAAAAAATATGCTTAACTTTTTTGTGCACCCACCAAAAAATACAAAATGAATGTTACTTTTCTCCAGTCGTTACGATTACGGTCACACCATGGTCTCCTTTGAAATGTTGAGTCCAGATAGTCTGACTATTGAAAGAAAAACTGAGCCACAGTTGCACAAACATTGTAAAAAAAAAAAAAAAAAAAAAGAGAGAGAGAGAGAGAAAAAAAGTTTGTTTTCTTCACCTTGTATGAAAAACACTTTGCGCCATAAGTCTGGATCAACTCTGTGACAACAGCGGGATGAAGATATGAGCAGATCATGAGACATGGATCTTTCAAACAATCTATAAATTGTCCTGAAGTAGCACGAGAAGGTCAGAGTGATATAATTTGATCAATTCAGGCTTCACTGCAGTATCTAATGTTCACTTCAGACAAACTCTGGAAACTCTGAAATGAACAGGATGAATGACTGCAGCTGGAAAAACATGTTCCAGTGATCACCTGACTATCACAAGTGGCAGCATTAATACCACATTACAAGAACAAGTCCTGGATCCATATCTCTGAGCACTCTGCAGCATCATATAAAGTGCTCTGTACAGGAAAAAATAATTGCCACTTTAACTGTTATACTACTATGCATTATATCATTAGATTATCTAAATGTATAAACAGCATAGACACAAATCTGCTTTATTAATTAACTAGAATGTATTCTTGAATTGTTAAATAAACATTATAGTGGAATACAATCTTTCTGATTAAAAAGAAGTACAGCCTGTAATGCAAAAATGAAAACCGAGTTATTAAATTGCTATTAAGGTTTATTTGCAAATTTGTGATCACAACCGTAATGAACTGCATCATATAATAAAACCTAAACAGACTACTAGAGGCAGTCTGTTTCATTTCACTGTAAGCTGCTGAAACAACTGCTTGAAATGACTTTACGCTTTTATGACCCACACAGGAAACAGCACAGGTAACAGACCTAATGTGTTCATTAAGACACCACGCAGAGTGACAGCTGCTCCTATATTCAAAAATGCATATGATAAAATAGTTCCTGAGCGGACTGTAAAATTCTGATTGTCATCGCCCAGTTTCGCCTGCATCAGCATTACATTTTGTCGGTGGATGACATTTTAGTTTTCTGGGCCAAGACCCCGTTTTCAGTTCTGACGACGGGAATAAAAGAAATGTCGTTGAGCTGCTCATGTAACAGTAACAGCGTCAGAGAAAACAGAGAGTGCCTGTGCAGGTTGGACATCTCCTTGTGAAAAACGTCATCATCATGTTTCTGCCGGGCCTCAGGGCCACATGTCAGATACTCAGACGTGTTGTTTGTACGGCTGATTTCTGCTGCTCTGAGTTCAGCATTTATCATCCCCGAGATGCAGATCAGCAGCATGTTGAAGCGTGTATCAAGCACTTACTATATATATTCTCATTGTTTACATTTTCTATGCATTTTTTTTGAATTTGTAAAACATTTCCTGTAAACTATGTCATCTACATGTCAATATTAAATCCAAATTAAAATATCAAGAAAGTGATCAATATTCTTCACATTCAAAAGTCATTGTAATGCAACAGATAATTAAGTACTTTTCCTTTAATTACTCTTTCTATATAACAAAAAGCATTAGACTGTGATTTATTTTCAACGTTAAGTATTGTTTAAAAAATAGTAAGAATCACACTAATATCAGTGTAGTAAAGTAAAAAGTTTCCCAGGGAGACTAGGGACAGTAAAACGTCAAGTCTTAAAGTTCAGTTTTTGTTTATCAGCATATTTACGGTGCAGTTTGTTCTTTATACTCTGATGGTACACAGGGGTTAAAGTGAACTGCATCGACCCAGAACAGCACCGACACCTTTGATTAAAAAGTACATAAATCTGAGAATTTAAGCAGATTGAGACAGAGTACCCACAGATCATTACACAAGGCAACACCCCGCTGATCCAAGAACATATAAAAAGCTCCCAGTCATAAATTTATGTGGTTATTATAAGATCAGCTCTACCAAGACACAGAAGAGGAAAATTAGGCTACTTAATCTCTCTCTCTACTATCACATATGAACTACAAGAGAACAATTCAGATTATATATCGAGTCTACTGTCTTTTGTTGATATTTATATTTTTGTTGTTAGTCATTGTGTGGTCTTTAAACCTTTAGGTTTCACACAGTCTGCATATTTTGTGTAAAAACCACACAGGTAACAACCTCAGTGATTCTATTACACCCACAGGTTGAGATAAAACTCTGCCAACTTCTCTTATTTTGGTGAGACTCGCAGACTAGCATTTACAGATGAAAAATTTAAGTGTAGGCTATTAATTATTTCAATCTATATCTTGGTAACATCAAAACAAAATGCTTCCCTCTCTATGATTTTTGTATGTTTCCTGCACACTTACTGGCATGAAACTTCCACATGCTTTAAGGTTATGTATTTTTTCCTATTTACTTCGGAAAAAAGTAGTGTAAAATGTTGTGCAAGAGCAGCAGAGAGTATTTTAAAGTTTTCTACACTGAGACTGATTTATGTGTCTGCCTTCACCTGATACCACTGTTCATTTTATCACTGTGGCGATAACTGTTCAGTTTGTGGGACTTGGTTCAAGAACAAAGTACAGTAGTAGGCTATATTTGGGAACATTTGGGACTCACTAGTCTAACATTTAAAAATATAAATGTGGTGAATTTTGTCAGTTCCTCTATATACGGTGAACTACTAACTAACTAGCTACACAACCTAAACCCAGAGGTTATGTGTAAAAGATGAACCACTCCCATGACGTCACCCATACGTTATGAAAACAAGTTTTCCCGCCCGTCGCCATCTTGGCATCTCTTTTTGGTCTTCTCTTCTCTTCGGGGAACCGACATTCCCGTTAGCATCGAGAGCACAGTCACAAGACGGTTAATTAGCTGGTTTGGGGAGCTAAACTAATAAGCCAGGTGAGTTGAGCGCGGATATTTTTTATACCTTTGAATTCATGTGTAATCCTATTTCACTCACCTCAGAAAGCAGGAGCAAGGACTGTTTTTTACGTTTCCTTGTCTTGTTAATCACAGAAGCCATAGTAGCTATATTGTCCGGTAAGTTAAACACGTTAGCATCCTCCAATGGAAATAAACACAACAGAAGACCAAGTTACAGGTAGGCCAAAGTGCACGTGATTTGAGTTGACGTGACGTGACGTCGTGCGACCTGTAGTTCACGTGGCCACGCCCCCTGGAACATGAATAAATAAAGTAAATGCTTGAATTAATTTAAAATTCACACCATAGCTACTACAGTTGTTTTAAAACTGTACTGTGAGACTTTTATTTGCTTGTTTCCAAATTTGATAGATCATCACAATCACAACAAAATTATTTATTTACATAATCAGCAGTTACACAGCAACTTTATGCTTCATTTAGAAATAGTGACCTGATAGATGGCCAATCCATACCTTGTGTTATAGCTGTTTTTAGTTTACCAACTCCCATAGGCTATAATGTAGGCTACCGGTAAAATAAAAGGGTCTTTGGCTGCTAGATTAACACACATTGATTTTAATCTGAGAAGAAGTTTATATCATCTAATACACCTCAAAAGTTTGTATTTACATGCCATACAAAATTGGCTATACTGATATTATTAAACCAGGAAAATACTGTATATATTCTCATTAAAGCGGAGGCTCTTTCACAGATCCAACACTTTTCCCTGAAGAGAGACCTTGAGCTCTGACTAAAGACCTCTCTGATTCTCCCTCTCTGCCAGGATTTGGGACACCCTTCGCTTTCGTTAAACAATTATCCCTGACAGGCGAGGAGGATGCGCAAATCAAGTCCCAGGCCTGCACCAACACTGGTCCCACGTGAACTCTTTATGCCAATCTGACATTAACTCAGCAAGCTGCAAATCCAGCCTTAATCAGGGCCTTGTTAGAGCGCCCCACGAGCATTGGCTCAGGGAGCGCTTCACGTAAATTGTGCTCTAGAGTAGAAAGAAAAAAAAACAGAGGCTCTCTTAACGATGGTCGCACTTTGAACGTTTGTTTCTATCCGCAGTAATTGAACCTGATTAATCTCTGGGTGGAGATGCACCCATGGGCCCTCGGCTCTCCAGGGTTAAAAACACTTCTTCCCTCCAGGCATGCAGTGTAGATCACTCAGTTAATAGTGGGAAAGGGGTTAGATTTGATGTTTTTAATGATGCACAGGCTAAATGTTTTGGTTTTTTTTTAAGGCTGCAGCTTACAGCCATGTGTGCTCATCATTAACTTTGTATCAGGCTATTTCCATAAAACATTAGCACTCACTGTGCTTTCACACAAAATTCATTCATTGACCACCACAGCTTTGAAAATTCATGAGTTTCTCAATCATGGACAAACATGATGTCTCTTTTTGTCTCTGTTGGACGCAGTGGACGGACGCTGGAGGTTTGGACGGTTCAGGCTGCAAAAAGACTCATTCCCAGGTGGACTGAAGAGAAGATGTGATGTGGGTGAGAACTTGAGGTATGCATAGTGAATGTAATTACTGTATACATACACATTCACTACCTTCTTAGATGTGTTGTTAATTATGTCATGGGAATTGGGGAAAGCAGTTGAAGTAAACAGCAGCTGTGTGTAAGATATAATGAATGCAATAAGGAAGTTTATTAGTGGGACAGCAGTGATCCTAACTGTGATGCAGCTTGACAGCGTAGTTCTAGGTCAGTGTGCTGATCCTGGGACGTGAGATTAACTGAGAGCTGCAGAAAAAGAGGGACTTCATTTTACCAACTGTAAGAAACTGTAATCTGTATTTACAGTACAAAGCAGCATAATAAGTAAAAAAAGAAAAAAAAAGACAATATTTCCCCTTGAAATGTGGCCGTGTAGAGCAGAAAATATAAAATACTCAGGTTGTACTCAAGTGCAGTATACTTGAGTAAATGTACTTGATTACCCTGCAGTTGTGTGCTGCTGCGTGTTCTGCCGATGTTTTGCTGCCGTCCTGTGTGTGTGAGGACACTGCCATGTCAGCAGCGTTTCCCCCCTGATCCCCGGGTGTCTGCGCTGAGCCGAGTGCAGCTGAGTGAGCGCTTTGACGTGAATGTCCCTGCACTGCCAACACACACACACACACACACACAATCACACACACACACACACACACACATCCCCACCTTGTCTACTGTGGACTGTCAGATGGGACCTTTTTTTTTCCTTTTCATTAAAAAAACATTATTTTCATTTAAAGGGATAGTTCAACATTTTGGCAAATTGGCCCATTATCATAATCCCTATAGTCATAGCAGTAGGTTCGTTACCTTTAATTGTCGGTGCAAGCTGTTTTTAGAACGGAGGAGCGGAGCGGCAGGCTGCTCAGAGCTACGCTACGGAGGCTCATGGGATTTCTTGGTTTCCCTCATCAAACTCATCAAATACAAAATCCCAAAACTCCAAAACGCTTTCGTGGACAAGTTGTGACTTGCACATTCACCACGCTATGAGATAATAATGGAACGTTACGAAACTGAGCCGTTTTCGAGGTAAATACCGGGGAAATACAGAGTCTGCTTGCTGAAAAACTGTCCCTGAATTGCATGAATTTACCTCTAAAACAACTCCGTCTCGTAACGTTCCATTATTATCTCATGGTGATTGTGCAGCTCACAACTTGTCCACGACAGCCTTTTGGAGTTGTTGGGATTGTGTATTTGATGAGTTTGATGAGGAAAACCAAGAAATTCCCTTAGCCTCCATAGCGTAGCCCTGAGCAGCTCGCCGCTCCGCTCCTCCGTTCTAAAAATAGCTTGCACCGACAATTAAAGGTAACAAACCTACTGCTATGACTATAGCGATTATGGCAATGGGCCAATTTGCCAAAATGTTGAACTATCCCTTTAAGGTCTTTTATTCACAAAAAAGCGCTATTTGTTTTTGTAATCCTGGCATCGTGTCTCTCCTCTCACATTTAACATTCTCAACATCCCCAAAACATTCACTTTAATAACCCATTTTGAGTCCCTTCATGTTTTCTGAAACAAGATTTTATTTCACCTACAGCATCAGCAGCACATCACTTTCTGTCCTGACATTTTCCAGATCTTAAATTAGATTTTAAATTAATCCAATTGTAGGTTGACTCAGCACGTGAAAAGGGAAAAGCCCCATTGCCCTCAATTTCAGCACTTAACAACTTCACAGACATACACACTTAAAGGGATCTTTTTGACCGACCAACCTACTTATCTGTGTTTCATACTTTACATTTTGCTGATTGTACTTTTACACTTTTACGTCAGTAAAAAATCCTGAATGACAAGAGTATTTCCCTTTTCATATTCCAACTTTTCGATAAGTACTTCACAGTATTTCTCCACTGAGCTTTATGAAGTCATCTTTTCATTAAAACTGAAGAATGGCTTGTTTTGTTCTGCAGTGAAGAAACTGTGTTGTTGCTTTAAGGGAATTTTGTTTACTCCACACCGTCAGTGAAAGCCACATTGTTATCAGCTGGGCGCCTGGGAGGAGCCAGCATGTGAGTTTCTTTTCTCCTCTTTTCCCTGTCTCTCCATAACAGCGTCAGCAAACCACACGTTATGAGCCACATTTTCCTGTTTTTTATTGTTGCCACAGTAACACTGGTCTTAGGGCCTGAGGTAGCCTCGGGGCAAATGAGTCAGTTTTTATTTTCTTGAGAGATAGTCTTATTTGAATCAGACTCATCTATGGGGGAGATGAAGACAGGTCTAACTCCACAGACCAGTCTGAGTCATCTCAGTGAAACCAACTCTAGATAACACACAAATATGTAAAAAAACACACACTGTTGTTGCGTGTTGTTGTACCAAAACAAACTTTGTTGTGTCACAGTCTGACCTGTTGACCTCAATGTGCCCTATGATAAAGGTCGACCCCCAGCCCTGACCCTAACCTCACATATGAGGAGCCTGAGTGGGTGTTAAAAAAGAGTACTGGAAGTACTGAAAAGAGCAAAAAAAAGAAAAAAGGATGTTGATTCTCCAGTTTAGTTGTCCAACATTATCACAGTGCCTTATTAAGAGAGCCTGGCCTTAGTTTAAGTAAGGAAGAACAACAACAGAGACATCAATGCCAATAATAATATAAGAGCAACCTGAAGGCGTGTTGGTAAAGTTTCTTTTGAATGGATAAAAACTGAACTTATAATGTATTTCTTTCCCTACAACACTTCAGTCAAAGAGATACAAGTACAAACCCTGTTGATAGATGTTATTGTGAAACTCCTTCATTAACACTTTGTCTTAATGAAACTGATAAACACATTTTTCTTCTTGTCTGGCATCTCTGGATTCATAAACATCTCTATTTGTCAGCGCTCTTATTTGCTTATCTACAGTGATACAGTACAGGTAGATAGGCTACAGTATCTCACAGTGACAACAAAGTTAATGCTTAAAGTGAGAAATGTTTTTAGTTACTGTCGTGGAAATTTTTCTGCTTTGGTGAAGAATGAAATAGAGACTTCTTGCAGCCGGCCGACAAAGTTTTATTTTCTTTGCAAAGAAAAGGTCAATCAACATGCGAGCAGTTCAAAATGAAGAGAGACCCTGATCATCAGGAAATCTGAACATTTACACTAGAGGAAAAGCTGGAGGGTGATTAAGAGGTCTAATCAACACAATTTAAAATACAAAAGGGTTTGAGTATTGATGAGAAACTGAGAGGTTGGGTGTCTCAGGTACTTGAAATGCAAAGGAGTTGAATTTACAATTACATTTAAAAGTCTGGTATGTTGGTGAGAAGGTGGGAGGTTGGGTAAAATACAAAGAAGTTAAAATTACAATTACATTACGTGTACATTTTTAATTCACTGCGTGTTTTCTGTACAGTTTTATGTGTTGATCACCATTAACAATCCCCTTTTCTGTTCAGACGAAGTTTCTGATCCAGTTTGTTTCAGTTTGTGTTGATGAAATATTACATTATAACACTGAGATGACCGACGGTCCCTGAAGGCAGCATCAGGAAGTTATTGCCGATAACGCCCACGATCCAGCTTCCTCAACTTTGGACACTGTTATTGCGATAAAAAAAACTCTGCTTCTCTAAATACTGTACTGACCTGAACCTGCAGCGGATCAGGTGTGGGAGTGGGCGTGGATTTGGTCGCTGATGTGGAGAAAGGAAAACGAAACTGAGCAGTACCCGTGGAAGTTGTTTATGAAGCGGTGATGTCTCGGCAAATTACGCACTTAAAAGGCAAGTGCGTGATCTGCATTGCAACACGGTGAAGAATCGATCCCCAAACCTCTTCTGATTTCATATCGTCAGCGCTGGAGATGCGGACAGGATCCAGTAAAGAAGTGAAGACTTCTCACCGAGAGGGGAAAATGTCTGCTGCCAGGTAAAGTCTCAGTTTACATAGTTTTTATGTTCAGGACGAGAGAAAAACCAAAACAGGAAAGGGCACATGAGGTCAGAGAAAAGTGCGCACATGAGTAGACAGATATGAAACCTCATTGCACAACAGAGTGTTTAATCCAAACAACAAGTTATTGTGAATAAATCTGAATGTTGAGTGTTGAGTTCACGTTCACATCCCTGAACCTCATGGGCTTGTTGTTTCTTTCTTTCTTTTTGCTTCCTAAAATTAAGTTGTAAGCCATCATCTCATTGTTATTTATGTTGTGAATCTTTGGTGACACTGAAGCACTGTCACACATGTCCTAATTACAGAAGTTAGACTTGCTCATCTGAACCTTTACCAACAGTTCAATATCAGTGTTATGTCAAAAAACAAACAAACGAACAAAAACGATTATGATGCCATTTATGATCTTTTTTCTTTTTTGTTGTTGCTATATTGATACATTGGTACATCTTGCTGATTTTTTTTTCCCTGAGTAGGATTTTAAATGCAGGACTTTTACTTGTGATGGAGTATTTGTACACTGTTGTATTAGAACCTTTACTTAGAGGACTGCAGAAATGGATAGCAGATCTTATAAGCAAAGGCCACATACTGTAACTTCACTTTGAAATGAATCACACTGTGTGTAGCTAATCATGTGTGCTCTGGTGACATCTTGTGGTCAAACTGTGCAACTCCAAAAATAGTTATTTAAACTGAGTAGGCCTACACTAAGTTTTTGTCAGACATTAAGAAAAACTGCAGCTAGGTCCCATCATTTCAGAAGACAAGCTCATTTAAATGTCAATGGCAATGCAAGTATTTCCTCAGCAATTTGTTCAAAGACTGTCCAGGCAATGACAAATCAATACTTAGGCAATAGTTACAACTCAATTCTTTCTTCTTTTTTTTTTCATGTATTTCATATATTGTGTATCTTATAATGTTGTGGCTTTTGCATAGTGATTTTTTTCTGTCTTGTTTGTGTGTCTTTAAGCTCTAAACCAGTCGTTGCTTTGTCTTACAGAAAGGAGCTACAGGAGGCTTTTTGCCGCTACATCACAGATACCTTCATCTACATCGACTCGGTGAGAGGTTTCTGTGAGAAGATCTCTAAATGGGCGCTCATGAGGGAGACAGAGCTAAACATGATGATGGACATTAAAACCAGGGCTGACAACATCAACCTGGACATTGCTCATGTTACCAAGTCACAGAGCAAAGGGAAGGCCTTTGTTGAATACATGAAGAGCAAGGTGACGCAGGTGACTGCAGACAGCCGGCGTGCAGAGCTCACGGAGGAACTAGCTGCTGTGGTGAAGGACACTCTGGGAGGCCTGGAGAAGCTCGACTGCTTCCTGGATGCAGTGGAGAAGCTGGCCGTCACCTCATTTCATGTGTTCACGGAGAACCAGGTGTTAGACCTGCCTGATGGCGTCCGTTTTAATCATGTTCAAGTCATCATCGTTGCTGCACGAATGATCTGCCCTCTCCTCCTCGAGTTTAAAAGAGACGCACAGGTCTTCTTCCTTCCCAAGCTTCAGAATGCGGAGGTGCTGTCGTATCAGTTGAACAGATACATAGAGACCGCCCAGATAATCTGCCACAAGTTAGAAAAAAGGTAAGCTTACTTTTCATTAACAAAATTAAAATGCACATTTTACACAATAAACTGTAGACAGTAAAACAAAATTTCTTTAACAGCTTTATGAGCGACTTTTGCCTGAAGACAACTGTGGAAACTCAGGTTGTCCTCGATGTGAACGTGTCTGAAGACGACATACAGAGGATGCTTTACCACATCAATCAGCTGGATAATATCAGGTAAGTGTTGCCTGATTTATGAATGTCTAGATGTGAAATAGACAGCGTCAGAGATGGAGAGTGCAAAGATTCTTTGTTTGTTTTCTTGTTGACATTCCTCCTCTAAATGAAGGTCAGAATTAAAGAAATTCAGTCTCAGACCCGTTTGTGTTATTGATGCTTGCAACAGTCTGTCAAAATATCTCAACAAGTAGGCCTACTGGATAATCTGTGCTTCAAATGCTTTAATTTAAGATGTGTTCTATCATTTATTCTCAATAAGTTTTCAATTTTTTTCTTCATCAGGATGAACCAACCCTTCCGGACAGTTTTCCTGTTTCAGGAGGAATCCTGTTCTGGCTTCATCAATGAGTTTGACAAGCGACAGCCCCGGATGCTTCAGTGTCTGAAGGAGCTGGAGGAGTGTGCCGTTCAACTTGACAAGATGAATAAAGGATCAAAGATCTCCAGTGTGGCAGGAAGCTCAGTGGGGGCAATCGGAGGTGTGCTGTCCATCATTGGTTTGGCGTTAATTCCTGTAACAGCAGGAGTGTCTCTGGGTCTGACCATGACGGGGGTAGGGCTTGGGATCACTAGTGGAGTCAACAGCGCTGTCACCACAGCCACAGAGGTCGGGGTAAATGTCACACAACAAAAGAAAGCCAATGAAGTCTTCAAGGTCTTAATGGACGATGTGCAGGTTCTCCAAGATTGTCTGGAGGAGGTGACCAAGGCTGAGGCCAGAGAGATGGATGTGGTGATAGGAGTCGGCAAGGTGCTCTGTAAAACTGGTGTAGTTGGAAAAAACATAGATGCACTAGTTGATGCTGCTTCTGCTGTTAAGTTGTTGCGAAATGAAGACGTGATTTCAGGTGTTGGTAAGGTGGTGGCCCAGGAGGGTAAAGCATTACGTAACGTTCCCAAGGCGGCGGCAGACATCCCAGATATCGGCCAGGCAGCTGTCAAAGGGCCTCTCGCTCTCTCAAAGTCGGCCAGGGCGGGTCTGATCGCAGTCAACGCTCTTTTCCTGGGAATGGACATCTTCTTCATCTGTAAAGACAGCATCAGTCTGGCCAAAGGCAGTGAGACTGAGGTCTCACAGTTCATCAGAGCCAGATCTACTCTCTGGAGCTCAGAGATGGACTCATGGCAGAAGATCCACGACTCTCTGTCTGAAGGCCTGCAGAAATCAGAGAAAAATGAGGCTCTCCTAGAGACACCATTTTATCCAGAGCTTGGTGTGAAGACACTCAAAGAAGTTCCAGAAGAGGAAACTGTAGCCGATGAGGTGAATGAGAAAGTGAAAAAGAAAGAACAGCGTTGTGTTGTACAGTAGTGATCTAGCAGGTTCTGGGACTATGATCAAATGTCAGATCCATTTTATATAAATGAACTTTTAATCATCTCTGAGTACCATTTACTGCATCAAACATCATCAACATGTATCTTTTAACTGTTTGCTAATTAGCCACATTAATCCTCATTTTAAACCAGATTAATGAAAATATTTGGACACAATGTTTTAGTTTTATCATGACCATGACCACCATGTTTCAAATCGCACTTTACCTGATAATGATTGTAAGTGAAAAATAAAACTACTTTTCCCACTCAAGAGTTTCAAATACAGTCTGTCTACTGGTAAGCATAGTCCATCTAATTATTTGGTACAATACAATTTTACACATTTTTATTGCACAATTGAATAAAGAAAAGTAAATATGTCATTGTTGTGTGTCCCCAAAACACTTGGTTTGTGTTGTGATTTTTTGCCATGCATTTTCTAAATTCTTAGCCTGGTAACGTCTTTGCATGTGTTGAGTTTCAGTGCTCTGACTTCTCAGGGCCACCATACATCATGGACTTCACGCCTGGTTCTTCTCTCCTTCGGATCTTTTTGCAGAAAAACATCTCCATTTTACAAAGAGAAGTTGCATCTTGTATAGAAAACAAACAGCTATATAATTCTCCAGCCAGGATCAACAAGGGTGGACAAAGTTAAAGCAAACAGGCCTTTCATTTCAGTCCTTTTATTTCAATGTGTGACTGACACTTAGATCTGCGACACCAACATTTCAAGTGTCTTAAAAAAATAAGAAGAAAGAATAACCCAAAACAAACAGCAACGCAGCAAAGTATACCAAACCAAACCAAAAACTGTGACCCCAAATCCGTGACAAATTGTAAACAATTCCACTATTCATACTAATACATGTGACGAGGAAGTTGTTGCTTTTGATAGATAGATTGATAGATAGATAAATAGATAGAATGAACTTGATTCATTCCCGAAGGATGTTATCTTCTTCAGAGGGGTGTGGAGCAGGAATGTGGTTCAACTTGATGAAGAGAAAGAAAACATGAAATTGTGCAACCTCTGATAAGTTTGTGTTGTTGTTTCAGTCAGCAAGCAAGTACAGAACACTACGCAGGTGTCCTCTGAGCTTGTTCTGTTTTTATTTGGCCTTGATCGCAAACTAAAGACTTAACACGGAGAGGAGAAAATGCCTGGAAGGTAAAGTTTGACTCTAAGCTATTTCTAAATGGAATGTGAAACAAACCTGGACAAAGACAGTGTCAGAATACTCACGTACATTACCATACAGTGTGGCAAAATTATCTGATCTCTTTTCCAACTTGTTGTAATACAGTTTGAGTCTGATAAGGTTAAATACATGTGATTGACTGACTTTACATGTTTTAACATGTGAACGAGGTGTTAATTGTTTATGGTGTTTTGCATAGGTAGCCTACCTGTGCCTGTGTTCACCAAGTATGTTAAGGCTAAAATATATGAAGTATTCCTTAAGGCTTTGACTAAGAGTAATTCATAAAGCCAGAAATGAAACTTGTGGATTCAATAGAGTGTTGTTTCATAATAACTGGACCAGCTGACTAGACTAGACTAGATTTCTGTTGCACTTTGCTCTGATGACTTTGACTTTTATTGTGTTACGTCTGCTAAAGTGTGCAAATACAAGGAAAAAACTAAAAGCAGAATTATTTCAAAGTCCCACAACCATGTCGATGCTTTGTCTTACAGAAAGCAGCTGCAGGAGGCTTTGTTCCACTACATTGCTGATACCCTCAGCTACATTAACTCAGTGAGAGGTTTCTGTGAGAAGATCTCTGAATGGGTGAGCATGAGGGAGACCGAACGAAAAATGATGATGTACATTAAAAACAGGGCTGACAAGTCCAAACAGTCGGGGGATGAAGTTCAGGCCTTTAAAGAATATATGAAGAGTAAAGAGACCGAGTTGGATGCAGACAGCAGACCTACGGACCCTGGAAAGGAGCTTGCTGTCGTGTTGAAGGACACTCTGAGAGGACTGGAGGAGCTAAACTGTTTCCTGGATGCAGTGGAGAAGCTGGCGGTCACCTCACCTCATGTGTTCATGGAGAACCACGTGTTACACCTGACTGGTATCAAGTCTGAACATGTGCAGATCGTCATCGCTGCTGCACGAATGATCTGCCCTCTCCTCCTCAGTTTTAAAAGAGATGCACAAGTCTTCTTCCTTCCCAAACTACAGAATGTGGAGGTGCTGTTGAATCAGTTGGACATATACATAGAGACCACCCAGATAATCTGCCAGGAGTTGGGAAAGAGGTGAACAGACAGTTTATGAACAAATTAAGTGACAGGAAGTGATTTAAGTGTGTAGACAGTAAATTTAAATCTCTTTTACAGCTTCTTTGGTGACTTTTGCCTGGAGACGACTATTGAATCTCAAGTTGACCTTGATGTGGACGTGTCTGAGGACAACATACCAAGGATGCTTAACCACGTCAATCAGCTGGATAAAATCAGGTAAGTGTTGCCTTGTGTGTATCTTTTTTATCATTTGTCCTTAAATGTGTGTATTTTTGTATTTGTCACTCTAGTCTTAAAATTTCTGTGGTTAGTATATAAAACTCGTAATCTGTGTGGGGTTGCAGGGGGCTGGAGCCAATCATAGTTGACGTAGGGTAAGGGCAGGTTACAGGCCTATGTCTATGACAGGGCCACATAGAGACAATGTACTCACACACTATGGGCAATTTATCAATCAAAATATAATGCTCGTAGTAGTCTATCCACAGGATGTTGTTCCAGGTAACCTTCCACTGCTCTGAAGATTACAACCTTGTCAATGCTCCATGCTGTTTCAGGTGCCTTTGCACTTGTGTTCTTTATGCTTGCTCTATAAACCTAATCTTGACCATGTAAATTTTAAGGTCTCCAGAAACCTTTAGCAAATCCACCTCATATTGAGGTAACATTTTCAAGCCCAACTTAATTTCATCTACTTTTATTCATCAGGATGAACCAACACTTCCGGACAGTTTTGATGTTTCAGGAAGAATCCTGTTCTACCTTCATCAGTGAGTTTGAGGAGCGACAGCCCCGGATGCTTCAGTGTCTGAAGGAGCTGGAGGAGTGTGCTGTTCAGCTCGACAAGATGAGTAAGGGGTCCAAGATCTCCAGTGTGACAGGAAGCTCAGTGGGGGCAGTTGGAGGTGTTCTTTCCATTATTGGTTTGGCATTAATTCCTTTCACAGCAGGTCTGTCTTTGGGTCTGACTATAACAGGGGCGGGAATGGGCGTCGCCAGTGGAATCAACAGTGTTGTCACCACAGCCACAGAGCTCGGGGTGAACGCTACACAACAAAAGAAAGCCAACCAAGTTTTCACGTTCTTTATGGAAGATGTGCAGGTTCTCCAAAATTGTCTGGAGGAAGTGATCCGTCAAGCAGTCTCCAAAATGGAATCAGATAATACTGATGTGTTTGTGGGTGTCAGCAATGCTCTTAGTAAAGCTGGGGCTGTTGCTGGTGTTGGTGCCTCTGCTGCTAAATCGTTGGGAAGGGGGGCTGGTAAGGCGGCTGCAGACATCCCAGATATCGGCCAGGCAGCAGCTAAAGGGTCTCTCGCTCTCTCCAAGACGGCCAGGATGGGGTTTGTTGCAGTCAATGCTCTTTTCATTGGCATGGATATCTTCTTCATCTGTAAAGACAGCATCAGTCTGGCCAAAGGCAGCGAAACTAAAATCTCACAGTTCATCAGAGCCAGATCTGCTCTGTGGAGCTCAGAGATAGATTCATGGCAGAAGATCCACGACTCTCTGTGTAAAGGCCTGCAGACATCAGAGAGAAAGAAAGCTCTCCTGGATACGCCATTTTATTCAGAGCTGGATCTGAAGAAAGAAGAAGGCGCAGAAGAGGAAACTGCAGCTGATGAGGTGGATGAGAAAGTGCCAGAAAATGACAGTTGTGTTGTACAGTAGTGTTTTTGCAGGTTCTGGGACTATGATCAGGTGTCAGATCCACTTTCTATAAAAGAATCATAATCATCTCTGTGTTTAACTGCTTTGGTTGTCCTGATATTAAATCAGGTTAATGAATGCATTTGATCAATGTTATGTTTTTTATTCTTATTATTTTATCATGACTTATATATTATGCTGACATTTGACAATCAATGTAAGTGAAAAATAAAATTCATACGGTATGTTAATTCTTCTATTCTTTACTGCCTGAAGTTATATATAATATTTTGTGCAAAGGTTTATATCTGGTTCTGGGTCTGTCACTTTGTTGAGCTCCCTACTTACTTTATTGTTTATTTGTCAGACTTTGACTCTGGCACCATGACTAATAAGGTCAAAACTGCTACAGTATGTATAATTCAAATTTTAAAAAATGTCACTCTTTTGTTTTCTTGGAAGAGTTTTTCAATTAATGTGTTTTTACTCATGAATTTGAATTGAATTGAATACCTCATGTCATTCATACCAAGGTATAAACCAAATTCAAAAAACAATAACAGTGAAAGATAAAAAAGAAAGACACACAAGCAACAACAATAAAACAATAATAAAATTCAGTATTGCACAGTCCTCTAAAGTGCAGCAGTCTATTTAAAGTGCAGTCAGTCAATGTCAGTGTGGGAGGCATGTGGCAGTATATGTGTGAGAGTTCAGTTGCCTGATGACACTGGGGTAGAAGCTGTTGGTCAGTCTGGAGGTGTGGGACCGTGTTGATCTGTAGCGCCTCCCAGAGGGCAGCAGTGTGAACAAGGAGTGGCCTGGGTGGAAACTGTCCTGGATTATGTTTTGTGGTTGTTGTTGGCATCTGGTGTGGTATATGTCAGGGAGTGACGGCAGTTGTGTGTGTGTGTGGGTTATTTTCTGAGCTGACTTCTTGACTCTATCCAGGGCTTTTCTGTCAGCTGCAGTGCAACTGGTGAACCACACTATGATGTTGTATGTAATGATGCTTTGTATGGCACAGGTGTAAGTAGTACAGGCGTTGTTGACCTTTCTTCACCAGGGCGGTGGTGTTGGTGGACTAGGTGAGGTCACTGGAAATGTGTGTTCCGAGGACATCTCCTATTTTGGTTTTACATCCATCATGCCACCCACACACCGCAGCCACTCACCCACATTTACACTACTGATTATACAGATGAACACACCTCATCCTTTTGTCTATGTTAAACCTTAAACTCTTGTGTTAATAATTTATTTCATTTATTGGCACGCCACTCTTGCGTTCCGTTGTTCCTTTTGTCACTGCTTTGTCTTTGTGGAGCAGATGAAGAGGTTTGTGGAAAAGTCAGCCAGGGACATGGTGGGGACTGATGAAGATGATGATGAAAATCCTTCAATTTACACCAAGTATGAACATACATTACTGATATTCACTTTTATAGAAGATTCTAGGGTTTTATTGGCACCATGGAGATTGTACAGCATTGTGTGTTTTTTGTTTACACTTCTTCATTTAATCATATTGGAAGGCCTGATTTTGAAAGAAAATAGTGAAATTTTGCAAATGTCAAGGCCAAAAATTATATAAATTTGAAATTGAAATTTTGTTCATGTTGTTTTACCAGCAAAAATCAAAAATGCATTCTATATTGAAAAGTTTGCTTGTAATATGTCTTGTAGAAGGGTGTAAAGACATCTGTAAAATATTAAATTACATAATCAAAACTAAACAGAGGACTTCCTGTTAATTTTATTCCATAAAACTACTGATTATAACCATTGTGGCCAAATTCAATGATGCAAATAAGGTTCAAAATATCACATTTGAGGGAGAAGTATAAAAAAAATAGACAGAAAAAATGGAGCCATGGAGGTTAGAGGTCATAAAAGAAATTCACCAGATGGAGAGACTGACCTTCCTGCTCAGACTAAGAAGGAACTCGTACTATGCAAGATGGAAAAAATGGATGGTGTGAACAAGGAGGTCACCCATCATACCAGAAGACAGTCAAACCACTCTCCAAAAATTAACATTCCAAAATTACAGAAATACTGGCGCCCCTACTATTGTGTCTTGATGTCAGTGTTAGGATGTGCAGGTTTTCCCTGTCTCTGTCCCCCCTCCCCTCTGTGTTGTCTGTCTCTGTGGGCTGGGCATGTCACTGATCTCCACCTGGAACTACAACTGCTCTGCATTTCCTGAGGAAACTAAGATCCTTCAACGTATGCAACAAGATGTTGGAGTTTTACCGGTTGGTTTTACCAGTCTGTTGTTGCCAATGCCACTGTCTTTGCTGCTGTGTGTTGGGGCAGCAGCATCAGAGCCAGCGACACCAACAGACTTGACAAACTCATCAAGAAGGCTGGCTCTGTACTTGGTCTCAGGCTGGAGTATTTTGAGACTGCGGTGGAGAGGAGGACGTTGAATAAACTGTTCTCCATCATGGACAATGACCAGCACCCTCTCCATCACACAGTGGACAGACAGCGGAGCACCTTTTCCCACAGGCTGCTACAGCTCCACTGTCGAAGGGACAGATACAAGAAATCTTTCCTGCCACATGCCATCACACTGTACAATAACAACTAAGACTCTGGTCATTACTTACAGTCACTCCGCATTTTATGTCTTTTACACACATTACACACATTGCACATTTCTACTTTGCCTTATTATCACCCTATTATGCCTTCCCTGTGTTTCTGCCCCGCGCTACACCACTCCTGGCCTGCACAGAGCTTGGTCTTCCTCCAACCCCCCCCACTTACCCCTGACTTATTTGTATTCACAAATAAACTGAGCCAACCCGACGGGTCTGTACTAAGTCCTGCTTTTTCTGGAAGTGCAAGCTTGACAGCCAGAGCCTGGAACAAGTGAGGTTCTGTGCAGTCAACAAAGTATGCAACATCTTCTATTGAAGCAGGAGTCTGTTATTCAGCCTCTTCAGTCCAAAACAAGTCTGAAGACTTCACACCAAGGGGAGAAAATGTCTGAAAGGTAAAGGCTGACTCTAAACTACTTTTAAACAGAATAAAAAACAAACCTGGACAGAGACACAGAGCTATCTATCTATCAGAGATATCTTCAGTGCAGTGAAGATGAAGAGAAGTGTATATTTTTCCAACTTGCTTCTGAGTCTGACAAGGTTTACTGTAATACAATATGACTTTACATGTTTTGAACAAGTTTTTGATTGTTTCTGTTGTTTTTGAATAGGTGATTTGGTTTTGTATGAATAAACCTGAAATTTAGGTAGGCCTACTCACACATACCTGACCTGTATTCATCCAGTATTGAGGGGCTAAAATAACAGATTAAATTAGTTCATTTAACTGAACGAGCCGTAACAACACTAAGTTTCTGCTGCACTTTTGCTCTCATCAAGTTCATGCGTCTTGGTACTTCCTCAGTGACACACACTTTTCAGTTTTTCCTGTCCTTAGATGTCCCTTACTTTACTTTACACAGCTGCTCAGTCACACATTCAAAAAGATAATTTAAATCATTATATAATGCACCTTGTAGATTTTATTTTGTTATTCTAATAATTGTGTTGTTCATCAAAGCAATTTCATTGTTTGAAATACATACTGTCACAATGCATATAATATTGACCAAATAATCTGTGTAGAATATGACACAAAGATAGAAAAATAAACTTGAACACTTGAACTGGCTGCTTCTTGCTGTGAAACCATGTTTTCTCTGGCGACATCTGATGGTCAAAGTGTGTAAATGCAAAAAAAAAAAAAAAAACCCAAAAACAAAGATGTTTAATGTCTTACAAACCCATTGATGCTTTGTCTTACAGAAAAGAGCTACAGGAGGCTTTGTGCCACTACATCTCTGATACCCTCAGCTACATCAACTCAGTGAGAGGTTTCTGTGAGAAGATCTCTGAATGGGTGAGCATGAGGAGGACAGAACGAAAAATGATGACACACATTAAAAACAAGGTTGACAGTGTTGACCAGCCAGAAGATGAAGTTCAGGCCTTTGAGGAATATATGAAGAGTAAAGAGACCGAGTTGGATGCAGACAGCAGACCTACAGACCTGGGGAAGCAGCTTGCTGTCGTGTTGAAGGACACTCTGAGAGGCCTGGAGGAGCTAAACTGTTTCCTGGATGCAGTGGAGAAGCTGGCGGTCACCTCACTTAATGTGTTCATGGAGAACCAGGTGCTATACCTGAATGATGGCATCGATTTTGAACATGTGCAGATCATCATCACTTTTGCACGAATGATCTGTCCTCTCCTCCTCAAGTTTAAAAGAGATGCACAAGTCTTCTTCCTTCCCAAACTTCAGAATGTGGAGGTGCTGTCGAATCAGTTGGACGTATACATAGAGACCACCCAGACAATCTGCCAGGAGCTAGGAAAGAGGTAAATAGACATTTTCTGAACACAATACAAGACAGTAAGCAGGGGCGGAGTGGCCATCGGGAGGACCGGGAGATTTCCCGGTCGGCCGGCGGCCAATAAACACAAGTGAGCCGGCCCGCAAGCTGCCCTGCGTGGCCGTGTGGTGCTTTTGAGTTAAAAGTAACTATATTCACAAGTCCCCATGATAATCTCCAAGCTCTACCTCCATTCCTACATAAAAGTCCACCCATTATTTGTACCCCTTCATGTCTCTCTACCTCTCACTCATGGTTGCGATAGTGAATCAGACTCTCATCAATCAAGCCTACTAAATGATTTTTGTTTAGCCTCCTATCTTTATCTAATTATTTTACTTCAATGTTACAGAACTTTCATGACCACAACATATAAAATAACCAGCAATTTAATTTGTTTGTTTGTTCTTAAAGTAATGTAGAATGGTGCAAAGCCTCATGGGAAATGGGAAATGCGTTAGCATATCACTGTTAAAGTTATCATTAAACTCGGCTGCGGCTAAAAACAGAACGACTCACGGAAGCTACCCAGCAAACCTGATCAGTCCTGCCCGTGTGTTACGTTATCTATAAGTTATATTAATTTAACAAGACAACAAAGTCCGTGCTTTACTGTAAGTGGGCCAGGGGGCGTCGGTACGCGGACCGCGGTACCGTTACGAGCCGGAACCTCTCACATCACAGCAGCAGCCTGCTCTGTCTTCTCCACGGGCACCGAAGCATGTTGGTGAGTAGGACAAGACCCGAAACGAAACCGTGGCGTTTGCAGCGCGCTGTCAGTAAAATCAATTTGCAGACTAGTTGAGAAGGGGAAACAAAGGAGTAAACATGACTGGATGTAATTTTATGGTCAGCAGTGTTAAGTTGGCTAAATCTGCTTGGGAGGCACTAATTGCAGCTCTTTCACATTCTGTATTTCTGTAATTTCTTTCTTTCTTTTTTTAGCTAGATAAAAGTAACAATGTGTTAAAATCATGGATGTATTGGTTAAAATGCACCAGAATATTGGAAATGGTGTAGCCTTTACAAAAAAAATTCTGGGGGAGGACCCCCAGACCCCCAATTAAGTTGTTTCACCCACATTTTTTTTTTCCTTCTGGCACTCATATATTTTGCCATATGGAATGACACATAGCTCTGTTTGAGCGGTGAGCGGTACAGAAATATGTAAATGGGGTGTGTTTGTGTGTGTGTGTGTGTGTGTGTGTGTGTGTGTGTGTGTGTGTGTGTGTGTGTGTGTGTGTGTGTGTGTGTGTGTGGGCCGATGGTGGGCCGGTGCGGTCAGAATTTTCCCGGTAGATTTTGGTGCCCCACTCCGCCCCTGACAGTAAGTGATGTAAGGGAGTAGACAGTAAATCGAAATCTCTTTAACAGCTTCTTCGGTGACCTTTCCGTGGTGACGACTACTGAAACTCAGGTTGACCTCAATGTGGACGTTTCTGAAAACGACATACAAAGGATGCTTGACCACATCAATCAGCTGGATGAAATCAGGTAAATGTCACAAGATTTCCATACAATTGTGCACAATATCCAATCTCTTACGATACCACACTGCCACCTCTGCGTTGTTTCACTCTCCGAACGCCAACTCATGATCCAAGCAGTCTTTGTGGAGGCTCAAGTACTGTAGATCTAATTGGCAGTTCCTCAGACCTGTGAGGCTTTTGCGCTCCACAGCTCATTGGCAATCACAAAGAATTCTTAATTTCCAAGGAAATGAGGGCCATGTTTGAAAGAACCTCTGAAATGGGACAGTCTAGTCACACCAGGGGTGGCTTTCCTTCTGGGTGTCAAAAACCACCAATGATCTGTAAGAACAATAATGAAGTCTGACAAGAATGACAGGAGGTATAATTCAGTTTAAAAAGACTAGAAGATCCTGTGCTTCGATACACATTGATCCTAGCCTGGCTAACATCAGACCTCATCTTAATCAATGTAGATTGAGATTCAGTCTGGGAACCACCCGTTCATTTAATTTTTTCGTATCTGATGCATGGTTTATGAAAGCCCAGAGCCATTTATTGGGTGCTATGAATGTCTATCAATTGCGTCTGTACGTAACTTCTAGCCAATCGTACCACGTCATACCCGATGACGTATGTAGAGCGACAGAATGAGGAAAACCGGGAAAAACACGATGGGTTGGAGAATTTTTCCAAAATGAACTTGTGGACTAAAACACTTTCTAACGCTGCATTGAAAGGTAGAGCATCTGCCGCCATGTTGGATCGACAAGCTAATAAACAAAGTCGCTTCGGTGTGTCATCATTGTCTTGCTGCCCCCTCCCCCGTTCTGTGATTGGTTCCCTCGCTGAGGGAAAAAATGGGTCCATGGTTTCCAGGCTGACTTGCAGAGCGAAAGAATTCGCGCACAAGGCAGCATGGGTATACCCAGGCTACATTGATCCATGAAGTAGATCTAAATCACACGTGAAATGTATTTCTTTCCTTCTTTTCTTTTTACTCTGACACAATATATTTTTTATCTATGAGGAATTCATAGATTCATAGTCAACTGTAGCCTAATGTTATTATCGGGCATTTAAGGTAACATTCTGAAACCCCTCTTTATATTTTCATCAGGATGAACCAACACTCCCGGACAGTTTTCCTTTTTGAGAAGGAATCCTGTTCTACCTTCATCAGTGAGTTCAAGGAGCGACAGCCCCGGATGCGTCAGTGTCTGAAGAAGCTCGAGGAGTGTGCTGTTCAGCTTGACAGGATGAATCTGGGGTCAAAGATCTCCAGTGTGACAGGAAGCTCAGTGGGAGCTATCGGAGGTGTGCTGTCCATTGTTGGTTTGGCATTAATGCAACCATGCGGAGTGTCTCTGGGCCTGGCCATCGCAGGAGCAAGCCTGGGGATCACCAGCGGAGTCAACAGTGTTGTCACCGCAGCCACAGAGGTCGGGGTGAATGTCACACAACAATATAAAGCCAATGAAGTGTTCAAGGACTTCATGAAGGATGTGCAGGTTCTTCATGATTGTCTGGAGGAAGTGATCAGTCAATCACTCTCCAAAATGGAAGCAATCAATGTAAAGTTGGGTGTGGGCAGGGTTGTAGGTACAGTTGTTGATGTTGGAAAAAGCTTTCATTCACTTATTTGTAAAGCTTCTAATCTTAAATTGTTGCAAAATAGAGGGGCGACCAAAGGGTCTGTCGCTCTAGTCAAGTCAACCAGGGTGGGTGCCTTCGCTGTCAATGCTCTTTTCATTGGCATGGATATAATCTCCATCTGTAAAGACAGCATCAGCCTGGGCCAAGGCAGCGAAACCAAAATCTCACAGTTCATCAGAGCCAGATCTGCTCTGTGGAGCTCAGAGATAGATTCATGGCGGAAGAGCCACGACTCTCTGTGTGAGGGCCTGAAGATGTCAGAGAAAAATGAGGCTCTCCTAGAGACACCACTTTATCCAGAGCTGGATGTAAAGAAACTAGAAGAAAAAACAGAAGAAGAAACTGCAGCTGAAGAGGTGGATAAAAAGACCCCAAAGAGAACCAAAGCTCTCCTAGAAGTGACATTTTATTCGGAGGAAGAAGAAGAAAAAGAGGAAATTGCAGCTGAAGAGGTGGATAAAAAGACCTCAAAGAGAAACAAAGCTCTTCTGGAAGTGACATTTTCTCCAAAGGAAGAAAAAGAGGAAATTGCAGCTGAAGAGGTGGATAAAAAGACCTCAAAGAGAAACAAAGCTCTTCTGGAAGTGACATTTTCTCCAAAGGAAGAAGAAGAGGAAACTTCAGCTGAAGAGGTGGATAAAAAGACCCCAAAGAAAAACAAAGCTCTCCTGGAGGTGACATTTTATGCAGGGGAAGAAGAAGAGGAAACTGCAGCTGATGAGGTGGATGAAAATACGTCAAATAGAAATGAAGATCTCTCAGAGGCGCCATTTTATCCAGAGGAAGAAGAAGAAGAAGAAGAAGACACAGAAGAGGAAACTGTTGACGTAGCGGTTAAGATAGTGATAAATAAAAAATGTTGTTGTTGTGTTGTACAGTTTTGTTGTAAACATTGTTGTTGTTGTGTTGTACAGTAGTGATGTAAAGGGGAACTATGTTGCTTTTTCACTGTTTTGCTAACCCTGCTTCCTTCCTCCCCCCGTAGCCATGTGCATTTGTTTTCAACAAAGCTGGTGAGAAGGCAATCCATGGAGCGTTGGATAACGTTATATATCATATACGTGTAGTCTTATTTGTCATAAACAAGAGATTATGAATTTTTAACCACAACAATTAGCCTACTCTGAAGCTGTTTAATTGAAAATGTAGCGTAGTTCCTCTTTAACAGATTCTGGGCCTGTGACCAGGTGTTGGATCCATTATATTCTCTGTTTACAGCTTGCTGCATCAAACATTGTCAACATTAAGTAGGTCTAAAGACATAAAGACACGTTAATTTATTGATGATTACATGGTTGAGAAGTTTTCGCTAACAGTAATGCACAGTAAACAACTTTCCGAAGGTGCCTGTTCATTAACTTCAATAAATCAATAAATACAAGAGAATCGCAAAATGAAAATTCAGTTAAACAGCTAAATCAACAGTCATTTATATATCGTTTAAATCTATCTTTGAGTTTAAGTTTTATTTCTCCTAATAAAGTGATTTATTGATTCAGCTAACAATCAAAAGTTTAGCTAGCTTTTTCCTTCAATTAATTTACAGTATATATGATTTACTATGAAGCTTTTCTCAGTTTAATGTTACATTTTACTGTATAAGAATAATACATTGTTTCTTTAATGCTGTGTTGTCTCAAACAATTTAGACTTTAAGTGGACGTAATCAGTTTTTTAAAGTTATGATGTCTACTACCCTTCTTTTATATTTGTTTTCTGTTTTGTAGTGCATACATTTTCCCATATTTTGCACTTGATGAGTGTTTATGTGTCAGTGTGGGCAGCAGCAGGATGTCACAGTTTCTCTCTCTCTGACTCTCCTACCAATGGAAAACAAACAAACATGGGACCTTTAATGTTTTATTAAAAATGTACTTTTCTGGGGCGGTGCGTGGCGCAGTGGTTAAAGCCGCCCCATGTAGAGGCTACAGTCCTCAACGCAGGCGTCCCCGGTTCGAATCCTGCGTCGGGCAGACCTTTCCTGCATGTCATTCCCCCTCTCTCTGCCTCCCCCTTTCCTGTCTATCTCACTATGTGCTATCCAATAAAAGGCAAAAAGGCCAAACAATATACTTAAAAAAAAAGAAGTACTTTTCTGTAATCAAATTTAAGACATGGTTTGACTTGCAATATGACTGTATTTAACTGTACTTCAAAAGAAACAAAAACATTTACAATAATAAACTTTGAACTATTAACAAAGAAATATTGGTCTGTTTATTAATATGAGGAATCAAAGCCATTTTGTATGTTTCTAAAAGGATACAAACATTTCACAAAGAAAAAGTATAGACCGAGAAAAAGAATAAAGGATCTAGCTCAGGAGATAGGACTGACTACTACTGGGAGTAGTATTTAGATCCAGCAGGTGGTGGTAGTGCAACACCCTGGATGCAGGCCGACTTTAAAACCAACAAAAAGCAGAAGAGGAGGGGGCGAAAGAAGAAGACACGGCAGAATGTGCTGCTGTGTTAAAATGTCGAGCTCCAGGCAAAGACAACAAGGTCACTTTTATTTCTCTATTCGTGTTGCATTCACCACAGGTTGTCGAGGGCTGTTGTGGTAAAAATCTCAAAGTCTGAGATCTGGGTATAGAGCAGCGTTTATGTGTTTTGTGTGACTTTAATACTGTTGAAGATGGATTATTTTCTGTTTCAATGCCCTTTGTATGATGAACTGAGACAGTCCTTGTTTCAGAAACCCAGATGAAGAATCCAGACTTATTCTGGATGTCTGAGCTTGATATTTGTGTTGGTTTTTTAAGGATGCCATTTTATTCAGAGCTGCAAGAAAGAAGAAGAGATCACACATCAAATGAATGTGTAAATGAATTTAATCTGTAATATAAAGTTGTATTTCAAAATTGATATTTGAGAATTTGTATTTATTTATTGTACATTTATAAGTTTGTGAATTTGATTAAAAATTAGTTTTTTTCAGTGTTATTTTTATTTTCCTAATATCCCCTTTTGCAACCTTCTCTTACCCAGCCTATTCTGTCCAAATCAATTTCAGAACAGTACACAGGTGTTTTCTGAGCTTGTTCAATTTTTATTTCTCCATAGGCCTCAATCAGAGATTTCACACTAAGAGGAGTCAATGTCTTAGTAGATTGTACTGACACTCATACCTGGGCCTGTGGTCACCAAGTATCGACTGAAATAAATTAAGTACTCCTACAGTAAATTGCTTTGAGTAATTCACAAAGCCACAGATGAAACTGCAACTTGTGAATTCAAATGAGTTTATTTGCACTGAAAAAGCCCTAACAATACAAGGTTTTGCTCCGTTGACTTTATTGCAGTTGAAGATGTCTTCATCTGGCAGGGTGCAAACCAGAAGACAGCACTCTGGTTTCCTCAAACATCAAGAGACTGGCCATGTGATCGCGACGTGGTTTGCTATTTTAATGATTAAGCTGCAAAACAGTGTGCACTGAATGTCCGTCTCTCTGGTATTAAGTGTTCATTAAATGACCCAAGTTGTTTATGACCCTTGAATGAACTTTTGAAGATCTGTGATTTGTGTCCATGAACCTTAAGATGAACTTCGTGAGAAAATGGCAAGTTGCATTTTTTGCAGTCCTTGTTCCTGTTGTGGTCGTGTTTAATAACATAACTGATCGTGCATAACTGTTTCTGTCTCCTAAACCACAACAGGTATCACATCTGCTTTTTGTTTGTGTTAATCTGACAGTAACCACGTCATAAGCACTAAATGTAATCTTGTACTATGATGGGTCTGATGCATGGCTCCTTCCCACTCTCGAGCCTGAAGTGAAACCTCTTTTTGCTGGACTTATGATTTTCTCTCTCACAAATTAAAGAAAATTTCCACAACATTCTTCATTGGCCTCAATCAGAGACTGAAGATTCACACCGAGAAGGAGACAATGTCTGGAAGGTAAGGTTTGACTCTCAGATACTTTTAAACTGTGAGAAACAAACAGACACACTGGCAGAGAACAATACTGTTAAATGTTCACAGTGTCGTAAACATTAATGCAGTATTGAAACAGAGTGCAGTAAGGTACATTTTATTAGTTTGTACTGACACTCAAACCTGGGCCTGTGGTCACCAAGGATAGACTAAAAAAATGTAAGTATACCCCTAAAGGTTTTGACAAAGAGTAATTCCCAAAGCCAGCCACAGATGGAACTTCAACTTGTGAATTGAAGTGAGTTCATTTGCATTGAATAGAATAATAAAATGATATTTCAACATTTTCTCCTCCCTAACCCTCGATACTGTTCTCACACTGCTGAAGCCAATGTTGGAGAATCTCCTGTGCAATAATATAACATTATCTCATACATGTGTGATATTGTTGACATCTACGTGAATCATCTGCCAAGGGTAGCCAGGTCATTTCATTTATTTAATTTATTATTTTTTTTATTTGTTAAATGTTATTCTTGAAATGCCAGTCAGGCTTTCACACACGTAGCTGCTCAGCCATAAAACAATATAATTTACATTATAATAGTGCGGTGACCTTGAGGACTTAAACACTTAAGAAAACACATGAACGTGCAGCAATTTCAGATGTTTAAATGACAAGTGAAACTTTAGGTGTGTATTGGACAGAAGAGCAGCGCTGCCTCGGGGCCTTGTAGCCTAAGTACAGAAATCACCACATTACATCTATAAATAAATGTTTTACAGTACAATGAACCGATCAGACTACATTAAATATTATTTTACTAAGTGACATAACATGGTTACGGTACACGGTAAAAATTAATGTATGGGAAACACTGATATACCGCCACAGCATAGGATTATATACATTTGAATGAATCTGTAGAAGATGACACAAAGATAGCAAAATTTAACTCACTAAACACTTGAATTTGCTGCTTCTCAATGTGAAACCATGTTTGATCTGGCGACATCTGCTGGCCACTCTGTGCAAATGCAAAGAAAATCAAAAAGTTATTTCAAAATCTCACAAACCGGTCGATGCTTTGTCTTACAGAAAGGAGCTACAGGAGGCTATGTGCCGCTACATTGCTGATACCTTCAGCTACATCGACTCAGTGAGAGGTTTCTGTGAGAAGATCTCTGAATTGGTGAGCATGAGGGAGAAAGAAAGGAATATCATGATGGACATTAAAAACAGCGCTGCCAACATCGACTTGAATATTGCTCATGTTACCAAGTCAGATGACAAAGGCAAGGCTGTTGTAGAATACACAAAGAGCAAGTTGAATGCACTGACTGCAGACAGACATACAGAGCTCACGAAGAAACTTGATGCTGTGTTGAAGGACACTCTGAGAGGCCTGAAGGAGCTGGACCACTTCTTGGATGCAGTGGAGAAGCTGGCGGTCACTTCACATCATGTGTTCACGGAGAACCAGGTGTTACACCTGACTGGCATCAAGTTTGAATATGTGCAGATCATCATAACTGGCATCAAGTTTGAACATGTGCAGAAGATCATCGCTGCTGCACGAATGATCTGCCCTCTCCTCCTCAGTTTTAAAAGAGATGCAAAAGCCTTCTTCCTTCCTAATCTTCAGAATGTGGAGCTGCTGTCGAATCAGTTGGACATATACATAGAGACCACCCAGATAATCTGCAAGGGATTAACAGAGAGGTAAACAGACAATTTTTGTACAAGATGAAAGACAGTAGGTGATGTGATGTGTGTAAGTCAACAGTAAATCTAAATCTCTTTAACAGCTTCTTTGGTGACTTTTGCCTGGAGATGAATGTGGAAACTCAAGTTGACCTCGATAACGTGTCTGAAAACAACATACCAAGGATGCTTGGTCACATTGAACACCTGCATGAAATCAGGTGAGTGTTGCCTTGTGTGTATCTTTTTTATCATTTGTCCGTGTGTTTTTAGGGCTGAGTGACAACTGCCAATCATCATCCAACGAGGACCCTATTGAAATCGTACTGTTTCTTTTGATTTAACCCCAAATTTGGCCCCTTTCCCAAATTGCAAAATGCGATTACATGCCGTCATTCCGACATCCCACCACTCCGACATACCACTATTCCGACATGCCACCATCCCACCATACCGACAAGGCTTTCAATCTAAGGAAATTTGCGTTACTCAACAGGTGACTCCCTCCTCTGGACTTGATCTGGACTCTCTCTATCTATCTGGCCTGTATAGCCTCTACCTGGTCTTTTTTACTAAACTTAACCAACTCCTTTCTCCATTGCCTAAACCCAACCAGTGCAAAATCTTTTGGGGAAAAACAATACGCTATTAAAGGAATTGTCAGAAAGGCAGGATGTTTAAAAATAGAAAAATAAATACCGTAATTCCGACCATAGGAGGCAAGAATTGTCGGATTGATGGGACATTTGATTAAGTGTTGCCATTTAGACATAGAGGCCTACTGTATGTGGGACTGGAGGGATGTCGGAATGGCGGTTGCCCACCGCAAAATTCATGAAATCTTGCACATTTAAATCTTTGAGAAATGTATAAAGTAGCCTATATTTCTCTGAACAAACTATAGTCTATAATTATTATCACTTTTGAGGAATTAAAGTAACATTCAGAAGGCTGACTTAGTTTCCTCTTTATCTTTTCATCAGGATGAACCAACACTTCCGGACTGTTTTCCTGTTTCAGGTAAACTGTTCGGAAGGACAGTTTTCTGGCTTCATCAATGAGTTTAAGGAGCAACAGCCCCGGATGCTTCAGTGTCTGAAGGAGCTGGAGGAGTGTGCCGTTCAGCTCGACAGGATGAGTAAAGGGTCAAAGATCTCCAGTGTGGCAGGAAAATCAGTGAGGGCAGTAGGGGGTGTGCTTTCCATCATTGGTTTGGCGTTACTTCCTGTAACAGCAGGAGTGTCTCTGGGTCTGACTATGACAGGTTTAGGACTTGGGATCACCAGTGGAGTCAACAGCGCTGTCACCGCAGCCGCAGGGATCGGGGTGAACGTTACTCAGCAAAAGAAAGCCAATGAAGCCCTTAAGGTCTTAATGGAGGATGTGAAGGCTGTCCAGGCTCGTCTGGGGGACGTGATCAGTCAAGATGTCGAAATGGAAGCAAGTGATATGGATGTATTCCAGGATGCATGCAATATCTTATCTAGCGGTCGTAGTATTAGTAAAGACATTCATTCACTTATTCTTGGTGCCTCTAAGTTTAGGTTGTTGCCAAAAAGACAGGTGTTTGAGGGTGTGCAGAGGTCAACTGAAGAAATCTCAGATATCGGTCAGGCAGCAGCCGAAGATGCTCTCTGTGCTGTCTCCGAGTCGGTCGGGGTGGGCGCCATCGCTTTAAATGCTCTTTCCCTGGGCATGGATATCATCTCCATCTGTAAAGACAGCATCAGTCTGGCCAAAGGCAGCGAGACCAAAGTCTCACAGTTCATCAGAGCCAGATCTGCTCTCTTGAGCTCAGAGGTAGATTCATGGCAGAAGATCCACGACTCTCTACGTAAGGGCCTTCAGTCGTCAAAGAGAAACAAAGCTCTCCTGGAGAGGCCATTTTATTCAGAGCTGGATATGATGGAAGAAGAAGACGCAGAAGAGGAAATTGCAGCTGATGAGGTGGATGAGGAAGTGCCAGAAACACAGCCTTGTGTTATACAGTAGTGCTTTAGCAGGTTCTGGGACTATGATCAGGTGTCAGATCCATTATGTCTGATCCATATTCAAACACTTGGAAAACACTTTGGACGTTCATGTTTTATCAGGACTATGCATTTTTCAAATCTCACTTTACCTGAAAATGATTGAAGTGAAAAATAAAATGACTGTGAGTTTCAGAGACTGTGTTTCTATTGTTATACACAAATTTAAAAAAAGATTGAGAGGAGGAAGCGCTGCTTGGATCACTGTTAGACAAGTGTTCTCCAGTGAGGCAGGTGTATCTTTAACAAAAGACTCCAGGGACTTTCTGTGAAAATAGGATGCAGACGTCCAGGAGAAAAAGTAGTAGTAGTGCTATAGCAGATTCTGGCACCTGGGGTGTCAGATCTTTTTTATATGAACCATATTAATCTACTGCTTTGGTCTGATATTAACCCATCTTAATGAATACATTTAAATTATATGATTTTTATTATTATTTTGTCATGACCACACATGTTTCAAATCACAGTTATCAAATCTTTTTAGACGACAATCTGTATCAATCATATGTATAATTTACTTTTTTTTTTTTCTTTTTTTTTATATATTTTATATTTTATATGTATAATTTAAAAAATGTTCTTGCACACCTGAATAAAAAAGTAAAGATGCAACTTTTTGTGTCCCTGGAATCACTTCTGTTGAGTTTTGTAGTGAATGTGCTGTCAAAGTCATAAATTTGTAGCACATTTGTGTCTTTGCATGTATTTTCTTTTTTTCTGAGGGTCTAAGGGCAGAGGATGTTGTTATGATGCTAAGTGAAGCCCTTTGAGACAAACTGTTTGTAAAAACGGGCTATACAAATAGAATTGCCTTGCCTTGCCTTTTCTTAAGTTGCAGTGTTTTTAGCTCTCAGGGCCACCGTACATCATAGACCTCACACCTGATTCTGTTTCTCCTTTATTCCCGCACTGTGCTGGCGAGCGTGGACCGGGTGCAGGACTGAGTCTTTCGAACCGAGGCAGTGAGGACTATAGCCTCGGCATATGGGTGCCTGTTCAGCCTACTGTGCCACTCGGTGTCCTAGTAGTTTGAATGAGCTTTAGTTTTCATGTAACTTTGTTCGTGATCTGTTGGTAGATATCCTGATGCCATATCACTAAAGAAATGTTCCACCTTATCAGGTGAACAATCTGTTACGAGCTGAAGTGCAGAGGAGAACAGACCAGCAGATGTTAATTTATATATGACTTTGTCTTCTGCTGACTACATTACGAGCTGGACACCTGTCCATGTCCTGGCCTCCTTCCATGTCCCATCCATGCCGCATCAAATGCTGATAAAATAATAAATACTAACGTCAGAGCTTGGAGCAGGTGATGTGCAGGAATGTTGCTCACCTTGTTGTTGTGGAGAAACAAAAGAAGTGAAGGTATGCAAGCTCATATAAATGTGGGTTTCATATCTCAGTCTCTTCAGTCCAAAAGCAACTTCAGCACAGTACACAGGTGTTCTCTGAGCTTGTCCTGTTTTTATTTCATCTTTGGCCTCAATCACAAACTGAAGATTTGCACCAAGAAGAGAAAATGTCTGGAAGGTAAAGCCTGACTCTAAGCTGCTTTTAAACAGAGCAAGAAACAAACCAGTCAGAGAATAATGTGTATACTCATGTACATTTCCATACTAAAATGTTCACAGTGTGATGAACGCTAATGCATTGTAGTTTATTTTCCAACCAGCTTCTTTTGTGGAGAGTTTGTATCTGACAAGATTTAATTGAACAATGTGAGGTGACTGACTGACTTTACATGTTTTGACATGAACAAGGTTTTGATTGTTTCAGGTGTTTTTTACGGTGGCCGTGAGGGGCCAGGACGCTGCAAACTCCACAACACAACACATTAAGAAAAACGCATTGAAAAACATTTGTATGTTTTGTACTCGCACACATGCATACTGTAGGTCTGTACTCACCAATGTTAAGGCTATAATAAATGAAGTATTCCTAAATGTTGACTAAGTAATTCACAAAGCCACAGATGAAATTGCAACTTGTGGATTCAAATGAGTTTCTTTGCACATGAAACTGAATGAGCCATAACAACACTAAGATTATGCGGCACGTTTGCTCTGATAACTTTCATGTTTCTTGTTACATCCACAGTGGCTTGTGCTTTTCTGTTCTTACATGTCCTTTTCTTTACACAGCTGCTCAGTCACACATTCAACAAGATCATTTACATCAGTATTGTATGGTGGCCATGAGGGCTCTAACACTTCAACTTAAGAAAACACATACAAAGACACTAACATTCAGCAATAAAAACAAAACCAACGACTTCTTCAATTTGACAACACATGCTCAGCAAAAACTCACAACACAACAGAAATGGACACAAGAAAGTGAAAAAGTGGCATCAATTAGCTATAACAGAGAGCAGCATTATCCCTATATTTAACCCATCGCAACACATAACAAATTTATTATTTTACCTCCCTGCACTCTGCTCTGTTTGTAAACAAAGGCAACAAACAGAAATACGCACTGTTTGAGATATACTGTCATACAGTAATGCATATCATCTTGACAAAATAATCTGTAGAATATTACACAAAGATAGTAAAATTAAATTTACTAAACACTTGAACATGCTGCTTCTTGCTGTGAAACCATGTTTTGCTGTTGGTCTGTGCAAATGCAAAGAAAAACAAAAAGTTGTTTCAAAGTCTCAGAAACTGGTCGATGCTTTGTCTTACAGAAAGGAGCTACAAGAGGCTTTGTGCTGTTACATCGCTGATACCCTCAGCTACATCGACTCAGTGAGAAGTTTCTGTGAGAATATCTCTGAATGGGTGAGAATGAGGAGGACAGAACGAAAAATGATGACATACATTAAAAACAGAGCTGACGGTGTTGACCAGCCAGAGGATGAAGTTCAGGCCTTTGAGGAATATATGAAGAGTAAAGAGACTGAGTTGGATGCAGACAGCAGACCTACAGACTCAGGGGAGCAGCTTGCTGTTGTGTTGAAGGACACTCTGAGAGGCCTGGAAGAGCTCCACTGTTTCCTGGATGCAGTGGAGAAGCTGGCGGTCACCTCACATCAAGTGTTCATGGAGAACCAGGTGCTACACCTGACTGGTATCAAGTTTGAAGACATAAAGATCGTCATCGCTGTTGCACGATTGATCTGCCCTCTCCTCCTCAAGTTTAAAAGAGATGCAAAAGTTTTCTTCCTTCCCAATCTTCAGAATGTGGAGGTGCTGTCGTATCAGTTGGACATATACATAGAGACCACCCAGATAATCTGCAAGGGGTTAAAAAAGAGGTAAACAGACACTAACCAAAATAAAATGCACATTTTACATTGGAAATGTATAGGAATGTGGTGTTTGATGGGTGAGTGGTTAGACAGCACATCCCATGTCAGAAAACTGTTTTCGACCCCCAACTGAGACGATGATCACCGCATGTCCAGTCTTTCTCCCTGCTTTCCTATCTTTCTACACTTATAGGCTACATTTGCCACAAATACAAGCATAAATGTACAAAAATGATCTTTAAAAAAAGATCTAATGAAATGTGTAAATCTCTTTAACAGCTTATTTTGTGACTTTTGCCTGAAGACGACTATTGAAACTAAAGTTGACCTGGATGTGAACATGTCTGAAGACGACATAACAAGGATGCTCAACCACATCAATCAGCTGCATGATATCAGGTAAGTGTTGATTCATTTGTCTACCCTTTATTATCTATCACTATACACTTAAATCTAACTTTGTTTATCTCCAATTAGTTTATAAATGTAGACTGAAAGTTCACTCTTGATTTGATTTCTGGATTAGTACTGTATACCAGTAACACACTTGGACAAACTTACCTGTGCTGCCGAATGTATTGCAAACCCAATGTGGTGAGGCTGACTTAGTTTTCTCTTCATCTCTTCATCAGGATGAACGAACACTTGAGGACAGCTTTTCTTCTTGAGAAGGAATCCTGTTCTTCCTTCATCAGTGAGTTTAAGAAGCGACAGCCCCGGATGCTTCAGTGTCTGGAGGAGCTGGAGGAGTGTGCTGTTCAGCTTTACAGGATGAATCTGGGGTCAAAGATCTCCAGTGTGGCAGGAAGCTCAGTGGGGGCAGTAGGGGGTGTGCTTTCCATCATTGGTTTGCTGTTAATTCCTGTAACAGCAGGAGTGTCTCTGGGTCTGACCATCACAGGTTTAGGACTTGGGGTCACCAGTGGAGTCAACACTGTTGTCACCACAGCCACAGAGCTCGGGGTGAACGCTGCACAACAAAATAAAGCCACTGAAGCTTTTAAAGTCTTAATGGAGGATGTGCAGGCTCTCCAAGATTGCCTGGAGGAAGTGATCAGTCAAGCTGTCTCCAAAATGGAAGCAAATAATATCAGTGTATTTCAGGCTGTGGAAGATCTTTTTTCTGGTGTTTACGGTGTTGGAAAAGGCATTCGTTCCCTTATTAAAGAAGTCTCTTGTGTGAAGTTGTTGCGTAAAGGGGTGATTTCAGGTGCACAGAGGGCGACTGCAGAGATCTCACAAAGTGGCCAGGCAGCAGCCAAAGGGTCTCTCGCTCTCTCCAAGTCGGCCAGGGCGGGTGCCATCGCTGTCAACGCTCTTTTCGTGGGCGTGGATATCTTCTTCATCATTAAAGACAGTATCGGTCTGGCCCAAGGCAGTGAAACCGAAGTCTCACAGTTCATCAAAGCCAGATCTAATCTCTGGAGCTCAGAGATGGACTTGTGGCAGAAGATCCACGACTCTCTGTGTGAGGGCCTTCAGTCGTCAAAGAAAAACAAAGCTCTCCTGGAGACGCCATTTTATCCAGAAGAAGAAGAAGAAGAAGAAGACATAGAAGAGAAAACTGTAGCTCTCCTGGGGACTGCAGCTGGTGAAGTGGATAAGAGAGAGAAAAAGAAAAAATGTTGTTGTTGTTGTGTTGTGCAGTAGTGATATATGTAAGTCTGGTCGCTTTGTCGCTGTTTTGCTAACCCTGCTCCCTTCCTCCCCCTTATCCATGTGCATTTATCTTCAACAAAGCTGGTGAGAAGGCAATCCGTGGAGTGGTGGATAACATTATATATCCTTGTGGAGTTGTAGTAAAAAAAAAGCAACTGGACTTCTTCTCTGTCCAGTTGCTTTTTTACTACAACTCCACAAGAATAAGATGACCTGGATGACTGAGAACCTTCACAGACATACATTATATATCATATACGTTTTTATGATGTGTATATTTGTGTAGTCTTATTTGTCATAAACGAGAGATTATGGATTTTGGATTATGGCGTGTTTGTGTCATGGGGCTGAGATGAGAGCTGGGACACCGGGTCGGAGGCTCTGATCTTACAAGGTTGGTTTTAAGCCAAGAGACGCTAGGTGGAAGGCAGAGAGCCTCCATTCTCCCTGCAAGTCTATGACCAGGTGTTGGAACCATTATATGTGAATGAACCACATTCATCTCTGTTTACAGCTTTCTGCATCAAACATTATCAACATTAAGTAGATCTATAGACATAAAGACACACGTGAATTTATTGATGATTACTTGGTTGGAAAGTTTTTGATAACAATAGTGCTCAGTAAACAGACAGTGCTGTGTCAGTCAACTTTCACAAGGTACCTTTTCATTAACTTCAATAAATACAAGAGAATCACAAATGAAAATTCAGTTAAACTGCAATCATTTTCAGATATCATTCAAGTCTATCTTTAAGTTTAAATTTAATTTCTATCAAATGTTTAGTTAGCTTTTTCCTTCAATTAATTTGTATGATTTACTATGAAGCTTTTCTCAGTTTAATGTTACATTTTACTGTGTAAGAATAATAATTCATAATTTCTTTAATGTTGTGTTGTCTCAAACAATTTAGACTTTGAGAGGATATAATCAGTTTTTCAAAGTTATGGTGTCTATGGAAGTATTCACTACCCTTCTTTTCTATTTGTTTTCTGTTTTGTAGTGCATTAAATGTCCCATATTTTGCACTTGATGAGTGTTTATGTATCATGGTGGGCAGCATCAAGATGTCACAGAGACAGCGGCCAATGCAGGAGTGACAGATTCTGAATAAAAAGTATAGCAGATTTTGGGTAAACATTTGGAGAAACCAAATCCTGCAAAGTTGGATGTTGGGTCCAGAGTGGTAAAATCTGAATCCGTGTTTATGGAGCTTTTTTGTCAAAACGAACAAGAAAAAGATCATACGGTGGCCTGGAGGTGCAAACCAACATTATAAAATCTCAAACACTTTTACAAAGCTTGGGACAGATTTATATTTTAACATTTTTACATATCATTAAACAAAGTTACATTACCATAACACATTTACAAGACCCGAAACAAATTTATATTTCAGAAAACAAATTAACAAGAAACAAAACACTTTTACAAACACTGAGACAAATTTACAAGTCCCAAAACAAATTTACAAATAACATCACCCGGAAAGGGAATGTACCAACTCCGGGGTTTAACCGGAAGTGATAATGGGAGGAGTTGTTGTTGTCATTGACGGAGTTCATGGTGACCCAAAATGGACAACGATCGGTGCCGTCGCCGGCAATGGTGCCGGCAGTAGATTTTGTGAATTAGCCACGGTCCTTTCCAGGTTTTTTTGGATAGGCTCTAAATGCTGGAAACCAGTCCAGTGCATTGCTCTATGTCCCATCCACACACGTTACAGAGGCGACAGCCAATGCAATATCATTTTCAATACTGTATTCATTACTCATAAAAATTATATTTACATTATTCCTCAGTTAAAAAAGAATTAATAATTAATTAATAATTAATGATTTTAAAATCAACCACATCTAATTGAAAAGAAGTTTGGATTGAAGAAACTAACACATCCCAAAACCTGCAATCAAGTTTTTCAGATGGTTACACAAACCAAAGTGAGTGAGTGACAGAGAGAGACATTTGCAACAAAACAAAAGTCACAGCAGCTGTGGTCTTGACTGGTCTTGAGAAAAAATCGAGTCCAGCTCAACCGAGAGCGAGACAAGATGGAGTAAAAATGTAGTCGATTCCGCAACAAGACCAACACCTTGAAATATGGTCTCAAGGCCGGTCTTGACTACCACAGTTTTAGTTTTTTGGCAACAGCTTTAATGGGTTTTGATATAGTTGTGGGTTTCCGATTATTAATGTAGAGCAGCAGATTTTCCATCTTATTATTCACCTTCTTATGTCCCATCTACACCGGTCACAGAGGCGATAAAGGTGATAAAATGATAAATAGCTAATAGTCTACTAATGTGGTGGCATTTTTCTATGGGAAGTGACATAAAAGTTTGATAACAACAAGACCAGTGAACAGAGTGTTATGCCACCTTTAAAGATCACGTATGAACTGTATTATTATTTCAATAATGACTACATTACATTTAATGTCATTTCGTGTGGGTTTGAACAGTTAAAGTATAGTTATTTTGTGTTCTTATATTGCTTCATTTCAACATTGCATTATCACTACTGGCAGCCATTTTGATCTCCAAAATTACAACATGCTCCTTAGCACCACCTATGTGCACTTCTACAGGATCTGAGGGAGTGCAAGGCTTGGTGGTGAACGGGGATGGATGTGGAGTGCAAGGTGTTAGTGGTGAACGGGGATGGATGTGAACTATATATGACCCTTATAATACTTTCTGCTGAGCTAGTAGTTTTGGCTTCCGGCGCACTTACATAGAATGGCCACCAGGCAAGGATCGAGAAGGTGCGCTTAGTGCATGGAAGTCTATGGTAACAGTCCAAATAAGGCTAGTAAAGTGGGACACATCCGGAGAAAAGTATCAGGGTGAAACCAAGGTCACAGAATAAAGTGCACAGTCAGCAGATCAGACCTCAACAGGTGGGAGTGAGAAATACTGAGATCAGCACATGCCCACCAGTATATAAACCACACTTTGATGATATGAAGTCAGTCACTTCATTTTGTTTGTTCCTGTCGAAACTCTTTTTCGTATACTTTGTATTTTGTAAGTGACTCGGGGTGTATGCTTTTACTTTACTTCTGTTCAAGAGTAAATAAAAGACAACTCTATGTCGGATCCATCTTTGGTCAGCGTTTTAATTGGAGTCTTTAAAGTACATGTCGGACAAGTTCACGGCCCAAAGGACGAGCTTTTTATCACGACATAATTGGCGAGCCTGAGCCAGGAGGAGATCTGAGGCGAGAACAACTGGGAGCAGAGCCACGCTTTCTCCTAAATCACACAAAAAGGTAAGCCCGGCCGGCTATTTTAATTGGAAAACATGAGAAAGGCGTGCCTGCTCTCAGGTAAGTCTCTACACCTCACCTCCAAAAGAACCTAGAAAAAAGTAATATGAAGCTGTTAAGGTGGATCTGACCTGGTGCCTTGTTAACACCTCTCTTCTCCTACTAACCTCTTGTTTTCAATCTATTGAAGAGCAATTGTCTGTGTATGTCCTGTTTAAGATTAAATCTGTCACATTAGTGGTAGGTAATCGGTCAGGCACAGAAGATTTCTATCGAAACTAGAAGTAGGAGTAAGTTAATGATTGTGGCCATACTGCACATACATATAAAAACAAAGTAGAAAATTGGTCCACAGTGCATTGTGTAATTGCAAAAAATCTCTGCATATGGTGTGGCAGGTGTGTGTGCGCACTGCTGAGTGAGAGTGAATGGTCCGGACATGTGTGACAGAGTGAATAAGCGTGATAGAGCGAATAAGCGTGTGACAGAGTGAATAAGCGTGACAGAGCAAAAAGGTTTGACTCATAAATAAGTGTGATTTGTGAATTTTGTGAAGTGGCAGTGGAGTGAATAACTGTGTGGCGCTGATATTGTGGCAGAGGTCTGAGAGCTGCGGAGGAGTAGAAGGGGAGTGTGTGGAGAACGAAAAGATTAAAAGCATAAAGTCGCTGCATGAAGTCGAGTGAGATAAATAACGATAATCGTTGGTTGTAATAATAACTTTTGATACTGGTTTAGGTATGAAAAGTTATTGAATTCGGCGACAAGCCGTGTGAAACCTTAGAAGGCATGTCTGACTGCCAGGGTCAGGCACAGCGCTTCTAAGGTTTTGTTGAAAAAGCAGAAAGTGTCCTTGAGAACTTGTTACTGCTTTTTGAGAATTTATCAGCACATTCGTTGTTGATGGGAATTAACTAACGAGAAATCGTTGGTGGTAATAATAACTTTTGATACTGGTTTAGGTATGAAACGTTATTGAATTCGGCGACAAGCCGTGTGAAACCTTAGAAGGCATGTCTGACTGCCAGGGTCAGGCACAGTGCTTCTAAGGTTTTGTTGAAAAAGCAGAAAGTGTCCTTGAGAACTTGTTACTGCTTTTTGAGAATTTATCAGCACATTCGTTGTTGATGGGAATTAACTAACGAGAAATCGTTGGTGGTAATAATAACTTTTGATACTGGTTTAGGTATGAAACGTTATTGAATTCGGCGACAAGCCGTGTGAAACCTTAGAAGGCATGTCTGACTGCCAGGGTCAGGCACAGTGCTTCTAAGGTTTTGTTGAAAAAGCAGAAAGTGTCTTTGAGAACTTGTTACTGCTTTTTGAGAATTTATCAGCACATTCGTTGTTGATGGGAATTAACTAACGAGAAATCGTTGGTGGTAATAATAACTTTTGATACTGGTTTAGGTATGAAAAGTTATTGAATTCGGCGACAAGCCGTGTGAAACCTTGGAAGGCATGTCTGACTGCTGGGGTCGGGCATAGTGCTTCTAAGGTTTTGTTGAAAAAGCAGAAAGTGTCCTTGAGAACTTGTTACTGCTTTTTGAGAATTTATCAGCACATTCGTTGTTGATGGTAATTAACTAACGATAAATCGTTGGTGGTAATAATAACTTTTGATACTGGTTTAGGTATGAAAAGTTATTGAATTCGGCGACAAGCCGTGTGAAACCTTGGAAGGCATGTCTGACTGCTGGGGTCGGGCATAGTGCTTCTAAGGTTTTGTTGAAAAAGCAGAAAGTGTCCTTGAGAACTTGTTACTGCTTTTTGAGAATTTATCAGCACATTCGTTGTTGATGGTAATTAGCTAACGATAAATCGTTGGTGGTAATAATAACTTTTGATACTGGTTTAGGTATGAAAAGTTATTGAATTCGGCGACAAGCCGTGTGAAACCTTGGAAGGCATGTCTGACTGCTGGGGTCAGGCATAGTGCTTCTAAGGTTTGTTGAAAAAGCAGAAAGTGTCCTTGAGAACTTGTTACTGTTTTTTGAGAATAAATCAGCACAGTTGTTGCTGGTGGTGGTTAAATAGTGCTTTAAGCTGTTGTGGAAAAAATAAGACACTGGCTGCTGAGCGAGCGTGGCTGGCGGCTGGAAACAGCCATTTGAAGGTCGTGTTAAAGCGGCTGTCTGCCTGAGACAGCCACTTGAAGGTCATTATTAAGAAACGAGTGGCAGGCTTTTTTTAAAAAAAAAAAGTGTGTGAAGAAGTGTAAAGATAAAGTAATTTAATAATGTGCAAGAGTTAAATTTTGATTAAAGGGGCATTCATATGGGGTTAAAGTAAAAGAGTGGAATGCATTTTATGCTTTGATTTTTGATGAGTAAGTAGTTGAAATGTTCATGTTTTATGAATAAAAGGAAAAAATAAAATAATAATAATAATAATAATAATAATAATAATAATAATAATAATAATAATAATAATAATAATAATAATAAAAAATTCAATAATGAAACATTAGGCATTTAACTGTTTGATTAATTTTCTGGCGAATGGATGAGAAAGTAAATGACAGTGGTAAATTAACTACATGTGAAGACGCTAGTATAGAAACTCGAGGGATTAAAACTCATTTTTGGGTGGAAAACACCTATAAAGATAAAAACGGGACCGTACACTGGCAGAGTGAGCATGCAATAAATCAGAGATTGTGGCAGATAACAACCTTTGAAAACTTGGTCCAAATACAAGAGGAGTTTCCCACTATATTGTGGAAAGACATATTACAGAATATCTGGACTACTAAAAACTTATCATATTTGCTGGATCAACTCTGCAGAAATCCTAAATCCAAGGCGTGTGTGTGTTTGACTCCTCACTTGGATATTCCTGAAGGGTTGATAATTAAAGGGAAAAGGGTTGGAGCTATAAATCCTAGGTTGAGCATAACCGTCGTTCCCAGGAAAGTCCAGTGGGAAACAGGGCAGTTCGGAGTTCTTAATAAGGACCTCACATCCATTAATGATAAACACATAGATGAGTTAAATTTTGAGTTCACAGACGAGGAAAGAATAAAACACGGCATTACAGTTGGAAAGATTATTGTGTTAATAAACACCTCAAAACACATAGACACACAGCATTTTGAGTCAAATTTAACAACTGAATCCCAGGTAGTTATGGGTGCTAAAGTGGCAAAGGAGAACAAGAGGTTGACGCCGTTAGAGCTGGTAATAAGACAACAACCGGACTATGCAGATCAAATACGTCTCTGTATGAAAAAGTGGCACAAGCGTATCACAGGGACGCTACAATGGCCTAAAGAAGGGACCTTTAACGCTGCCTGTTGCAACGAGGTGGAAGCCAATATTAAACATTACAAATCGGTAGATAAAAGTAAAAAGAGAGAAGGCGAAAGGGCAAAAGAGAGAGAAGTTCTGCGGTGGTTTCGTCAAGCGGGCAGACAACATGTTTTGAACACTACACAACTGCCTGTAATTACCAAAGATGCCAACCAACGATCAAAGGAGAAATGCAGAGTGGAGCTGCCCGTTCCATCAGCTCCTCCTCTGTGCTCAGAGCCCCCACCATACAACCCAGAAGAAACGCCCATCGGTCAGTTTCCTGTGACTCGAGCAGAGAAGGAGAAGAGGGGCGGACTTAAAGGAAAGTTTACCGTGTCATGGGTGAAGCCATCCTCTGACGAAGAGGAGGCGGACACCAGTGAGTCAGATGACGAACACACTTCACAGAAATCACGCCTCCCCACACCAACAGCTACACGGAAGAAGAATGACAAACTGAAGCAACAAGCCTCCAATGCAGGCTTTGATGAAGAAACTCAAAACGATGTCAAGATGTATTATCAGGCAAAAACACCGCAAGAACAGGAAGATGAAGACAGAAAAGCATATGAACATGCGGTGTCACAAACAAAAAGAGGAGAAGAAAAAAGTGGAGCTATTCCAAGAAACAGCTCACTGTATGACAAAATCCTTGACGCAAGTCAAGGAAAAGCAACAAGAGAAGCCAAGTGGTCACCTTTGACACCTCAAAGAAACCGTCATCAAAGATCACAGACAAATGAAATTGCGGATGACAAAATTGCTCAGTTAAACAAAGAGTTAAGATCTGTTGATGACCAATTAAGAAGAATGAATGAAGAAGACAACATCTTGAGAGAAACTCAACGAGCCAAATTACATGAACTTCGACGACTGAAAAGCCACCAAATAAACGAGTTACTGGAAACTCACGACATTGTGAAGCATAGTAGTCCACAATCCTGGACAGCATCTCCGCAGGTTTGCATTGACATCGAACAAGAAGACATTCCTGATGCCTACACTAGTAGGCTGTACAGCCCTGAGGTATTAGGAGCTGCAGCACAGAGCTGTCCTGAAAGGGGCATAATGCTCAGAAATGGAAAAACAATTGGACAAGAGACAACAAATAAAGACCCCAGCCAGCCAATTTCAATCTGTCCAATTGTGGCAAAATCTCCAGACCAACCTCGATATGTGCCATGGTCATTCGCTGACATGATCGGATTGGCAGAAAGACTTCCTGATTTGACAGAGGGAGCTGGAAAATGGATCACAACTCTAGAAGAAAGCACAGCTGGAGTCACATTGGCCATCGGAGACATCAAAGCACTACTTATGCACAAAACTGGGAAGCAAACGACAGAAGAAATCTTTCAGGACGCAAATTTAAATAACGCTGTGGAAGGAAACACTGTTGATCACGTGGGATTCAACGGACATCGAGGCGTGATCTGGGCCGCACTGAGAAAGCAATTCCCGGAAAAAATGGACCCATCTAAATTGGAAGGAGAAAAGTTAAAGGAGAATGAGTGTCCAAATAAATTTCTGCGTGATTTTCAACGAAAATGGAAAGACGAAACAGGAAGTCCCTGGAACCATGACAGCACCAGCCAAAGTCTGTTTAAAGTCATGGTCAAAAAGACATTGCCATCAGAAGTGCAGAGACGTTTGGATGATGTGGTGGGACTTATGAAACAGGATTGGCCAGTTTTCGCAGAACACATTGTTCACCACGTGGAAGCCATCAGAAAAGAGAAGAAAAGAGAAGAGGAGGCCAACAAACATCTGACGGTCAAACTCACTCAATTGCAACTGAATGAATTGAGCACCAAACAGAAAAAGGACAAGGTAAAGACCCAAGCAGCTGTGATAACAGCAGCACCAATTGTGGAACAAGCCCAACCTGAGAATTTTCAACCACAGAATCAACAGGAATGGGAAAGACAACCAGCAAAGATACCATCTCTCAATGTAAATGAAGGTGGAAACTATAACAGTCTCAGAAGACAGCCCGCTCGGAGAGCAGGGCCATCTTTTCATGGAAGAAGACAAATGGCTCCAACACAGCGATACCAACCCCGCCAAAATGCAGGAGCAATCACCTTCAGGTGCTGGGGCTGTGGTTCATATGAACATTTGAAAAAAGACTGCCCGATGAGGCCATGGCCTGCGGACGTTCAGCAATAGGGGGGCCCAGAGAAACCAGAGAGGAACTTAATGACACCAATTATTTCAAAACAATCTCAAGACGAACCAATTATAACAGTAAAAATATTTGGTGAAGATCACACCTTTATGATAGACACGGGGGCGGGATTTTCGTGCATAGGGAAAACCGGCAAAAGCTTTCCTCTCTCGGATTCATCGGTTAAAACTATAGGTTTCTCTGGGAAAAATCAAATAATACCATTAACTCAGCCGGTTTCAATGATAATTGAGGGAAAAACAGTAATTGCACCATTATTGTATAATGAGAAAACTCCAATTAACCTATTAGGAAGAGACATATTATGTCAACTAAAAACCAATATCACATGTACTCCTGATGGGCTAAGAATGGACTTTCCAAATGACACCATGACATGTAAAATTATGGCACAACTCCAACAAACACCTAATCCCCTGCCAACCCTGCACAACCCATCTGCTGTGTATTGGCTGCAATTAGACTCTGATTCAAATTTAGAAAAGACATGGGGAGTATGGAAAGAATGGGTTAAAGTTAATTTAGGAATAAAAAACGAACCTCAGTTGCCACTTCATTGTACGTTGTTATATGATGAAGAACAAAATAATGTGGATTTTGAGGCCTGCTGGAGAGCATGCATTAATAACAGAACATTTTGTCTCACTAGCTATGCTATTTATGTGGGAGAGGAGGGAGCAGCCGCTGCTGTGGAACTTCCAGCAGACCTTGTGCAGTGGTTTCAGGTTTCAAAGGCATCACCTCACATATCTTTGTTGGTGGGAGAGAACTATGAATCTTATCAGCTGGGGGAGATGGTGAAGGCCGCATCACAGTTAGTTAAGTGGGAGCCGACTGGGGAAGGAAATATGCATGTTTCACCTGACAAACAATATCTAAAAATAACTATAGATGCTTGTGATGTAGGTTTTACACAAAGATTATTAATACATAACAACACAACTAAACAAATGATACTCACAACAGAACACAAACAAATATTAACATAGGTTCCACAAACATTGTAGTCAAAACACAAAACTGATGTAGGTTTAGTGAAGTCAGCAGAACCAACACATGAAACACTCAGGAAAGATGTTGTATTGCCATACAAAGGACAATATCCTCTTAAGCACCAGGCAGTGGAAGGCATCTGACCCACAATTACAGGTCTGATGGAAACTGGAGTATTAATAACTAATAACTAAGAGTCCCTGTAATGCTCCAATCTTCCCCTTTCGAAAAAAAAGAAAAAAAAAAGCCACATTCTAAATGATTAGCAATTAATGCCATTGTGAACGCCGAGACACCTATTGTTCCTGACCCACATACATTGCTCTCTAACATACCTGCTGATTCTAGGTACACTGTCATTGATTTATGGTCTGCATTTTTCAGTGTTCCAGTACATTCTGACTTTCAGTTTCTATTTGCCTTCACTTACTGTATGAAGGACAACAGTACACCTACACACAACTACCCCAGGGGTTTGTGGATAGTCCTACAATTTTAATAGGGTGCTGTTTAATTATCTAAATCATCTGGATCTTGATAGCACTTTGATACAATATTCCATAGCAATACTGACTGCCCTTGCAAAGGGAGGTCATAAGGTCAGCAAAGTGAAACTAAAATTTTGCAAAGAGGAGGTTGAGTATCTTGGCAGGAGATTGTGTGGAAATAAAAGACTTATAGCTCCTTCTCGATTATAAGTGATAGTTAAATCGCCCAAACCGCAAACGGTGGGGCAAATGTTGTCAGTCCTGGGCACAACAGGTATGGCAGATATGCTCTTAAAGCAGCTCCATTACAAGCACTCATTTGTGCTGCAGGGCAAAAAGATCGCTCTGCTCAATCACAATGGACTGAAGACGCTGAGGCGGCATTTGAGGCCTTGAAAAAGGGATCTGCAGACTGTTCCAGCATTAGGAAAACCCAAACTATTCTAAAACCATTTCATATGTTGCAAAGAAATCTGGATCATCCAGTCACACTGTATACATCACACCAATTACATGCTCTGCTTACAAATCCAAGATTTGTTTTGACACAGAACTAGAAAGACAGGATATGAAGTTATCTTGTTTGCACCTGAATTTTCAATCCAACGTTGTGACACATTTTGTGTCACTACGTGATGACCCATATACCGAACTAATTGTTGCTGACCTCGCTCTATTTGTGGATGGATTCTGTCTTAGAGATGCAATGGGAAATTATGCGGGCTATGAACTTAAATTTTATACTCAGTTAAAGTACCGCAGCATGTGCATTACAAATAAAATGTATTATTATTATCATTATTATCAGCCTTGTTCAGCACAGCTGGCAGAAATTAAAGCTCTGACAGCTGCATGTGTATTAGTCCAGAATAAGCGTGTCAACATATATACTGACTCACAGACAGGATAAGGCTGAACCATATGAACTGCCTGTTTGGATTAATCGTGGAGCAATTAATATTACTCATAACGGTCCCAATAAAGGTTTGTGGAGAAGTGTTCATGGACATTTTGTGTTACCAAGTGCACTGTTGAAAATTGCTATTTCAAGATGCGCATGGTGATTGACCATTGCGCAAGGAGGGAGAGGATAAATAGCAAAATTAGCAAAAATCATAGCAAACAGTCAGTACAAACTAACTTGGATGGATGCTTTGTCTCTTGCACTAATGTCTATGTGAATGCAAACGAACACATTTGACAACGCATGAAATGCTCATAGGGAGACTGATGCTGGTCCCCTTCTTCCGCCCCATTTGAACAATGTGAAAAAGAATTGACATGTTACTTACAACAACTAACTCAAATCTATAAAGTTATATCTCAACAGGTCAAAGGCGCAGTGGAAAACAGAGAAGCAGTCATTCCAGAACTGCTTCGAAACACTGAACCAGGAGACTGGGTGTATTTGAAGATTTTCAAACGCAAATGGAATCAGCCAAGAAAGGAGGGTCCTTACAAAGTTACCATAGTTACATCTACTGCTTTGAAAGTAAAAGGTAAGACCCCCTGGTACCACCTTAATAATTGCTGTAAAACAGAAGAACCACCTGGAGCTTCAAGTGACTTGCAGGGGACGGCGACGCCGCCCCGCAGGGACAGAACCAATCACAAAGGAATCGAAGGGAAGGCCACGCCTCCCTGCAGGACATCAAACAGCCCGAAAAACTACAGAAAGAGAGATGTTCCCAGAGATTGGCACAGAAAAAACTCTCTAGGAGCAATGCAAAACCAAAACAAAATGAAAACAAATAGTCAAAAGAACCGACTGTCGTACTGTTGTACCTTTACATACAGGCGAGAATGGTAATTTGACCCAAATATTGAAAATAATGAAAAGACTTAGAGACGAACATGTTGCAAATTCTAATTGGAACACAAAACCTGTCACTATAGAAGAAAATTTGTTAGACAAATTGTCCTGAAAAAGATCTCGCAGATATCGGGAATGATAATTGGAATCTTGATGCTGATAACTGCCACCGTATTGTGTTGTGCACTTCCAATAGTCAACATTACGGTAAATAAGAAAACTAAGGCAATTACGAGAAAATTTCTAATAAGAAGTGTTAATCAAGGTTATGAAGACATGGAAGTGAATCTGCAAAATGTATAAATATGAAACGAACCAGATGAAGAAATAAAACAAAATCAGAAAAGAAACATAATACAATTTGTAGCCCATCTTGAATCAATTGCCCCTGTAGGACCGCTTCTAGTAAACAAACGAATACAAATCCTCATACAGTGTAGTCGTAGATCAGTACATTTTGAAGGCTATCCTTTCATATTACAGCCGTATGAAATTTACCTGAAAGATATGAAATGTGAAAAATTTGAGTACTAACATTCATAAAATAAATGAAGACTTTGTACATTATAATTGGCTTGTTATGACATATAGATATGATCTTGTCGACCTAAAGAAAAACGTTGCCTTTATACACTAGAAGTAGAGTAGAAATAATATCAATACGCTATAAAGAAGCACCAATATTTAGCACTCACAAAGTTGTGCCTAAACATGAAACAGAAGCATATAAAAGATACTGACGAATATAAAGAAAGATTGGACTTTATAAGAAGGAGAAAAGTATGTCGTACAAGAAGGAGGATTATGCAAATAATCCTAGAAGGTGGAGTGATGTCTTAAGCAATCTTTTTGTGTCATCCATATAGATTGACATGGCTGATAAAGTATCCAGTGCGATGCAGTCCATCAAATGCATCAGAGTGGCCAAAGCAACTACCATCAGATGGATGCATGTACAATGAGGGTCCACCTGCATATGACCAACCGGAGTCTTCAACTGGCTGGGACCAAGCAAGACCTTCAACCTCCCATGCCGAGGAGAACCAACTATGCCAGGGGAACGCTGGACCATAATATGCACAAAGAAGGTTACTGGATGAAGCAGCCTACGAAGAGACATCATCCACACTGTTTGATAACAACAGCAGTGTGGGATCTGAAGGGCCACGCCCATCACCTCTATCAATTCCTGAGGAAGTCGCTGAATTTACAACTCAGAAGATGACTGCTTGTGAGAAGGCAAACCGTGGAGAGAGTGAGAGTCAAGAAGCAAATTAACATCACCAAAAAGGAGGGCCGACGGGCTCCAAAGAAGCAATAGAGTTCTTCAGTGAAGGTTGATATTCTCAAGATCGAATGCAAGGCATATTTAGAGAAGTGTTTTGTAATGTTCCTCATGCTTTTATTTTTTTCTGTACGTTTCTATACAGATTTCAAGTACTATATTTTGCTTGCTTTTATTAAAGGATTATAATCTTGTAACTACATTTTGAGAACCTTGAGGAGAAACATATAATTGATATCATGCATCATGTTTTGAGGATACTTGTATGTTTGCATTATGTTGACTTAGGGAAGAATCCATGTCTACACTTAGACTGACATGTCTGAATCAACTCGGGTTAACTATTTATTTAAGTGTGACTTATCAAGTCACAAAGGAGGGAATGTGGTGGCATTTTTCTATGGGAAGTGACATAAAAGTTTGATAACAACAAGACCAGTGAACAGAGTGTTATGCCACCTTTAAAGATCACGTATGAACTGTATTATTATTTCAATAATGACTACATTACATTTAATGTCATTTCGTGTGGGTTTGAACAGTTAAAGTATAGTTATTTTGTGTTCTTATATTGCTTCATTTCAACATTGCATTATCACTACTGGCAGCCATTTTGATCTCCAAAATTACAACATGCTCCTTAGCACCACCTATGTGCACTTCTACAGGATCTGAGGGAGTGCAAGGCTTGGTGGTGAACGGGGATGGATGTGGAGTGCAAGGTGTTAGTGGTGAACGGGGATGGATGTGAACTATATATGACCCTTATAATACTTTCTGCTGAGCTAGTAGTTTTGGCTTCCGGCGCACTTACATAGAATGGCCACCAGGCAAGGATCGAGAAGGTGCGCTTAGTGCATGGAAGTCTATGGTAACAGTCCAAATAAGGCTAGTAAAGTGGGACACATCCGGAGAAAAGTATCAGGGTGAAACCAAGGTCACAGAATAAAGTGCACAGTCAGCAGATCAGACCTCAACAGGTGGGAGTGAGAAATACTGAGATCAGCACATGCCCACCAGTATATAAACCACACTTTGATGATATGAAGTCAGTCACTTCATTTTGTTTGTTCCTGTCGAAACTCTTTTTCGTATACTTTGTATTTTGTAAGTGACTCGGGGTGTATGCTTTTACTTTACTTCTGTTCAAGAGTAAATAAAAGACAACTCTATGTCGGATCCATCTTTGGTCAGCGTTTTAATTGGAGTCTTTAAAGTACATGTCGGACAAGTTCACGGCCCAAAGGACGAGCTTTTTATCACGACACTAACATCAGAACACGGTAAGGTGCAGGAATGGGTGTGGCTCAACTCGCTGTTGTGAAGGATAAATGAAAGTAAGCAACACCACATAAGTTTAACTGTGCCAGTTCAGCACGACACTCTGTTGTTCTCTGACCTTGCTCCGTTTTTATCTTTTCATCTTCATCAAGACTTCACACCCAGAGGAGAAAATGTCTGAAAGGTAAAGTATGAGACTTCAAGCTTCTTTTCTGATGAAGTTTGATTCAACAAAGTTAAAGTGATTGTCTGACTTTAAATGTTTTGACGTGTTTTTGCATACGTGATTTGGTTGAGTAGGCTATGAATAAACCTGAAATTTTGTATTTGTAGGGTTTTTAATTTTTAATTTTTTTTTAAATCTATATTTTCCTTATAAAATAGAATATGAGCATTTCTATTACAATAATATGAGGAAATAATAAAATACATCTTAATATATGAAGACAAAAAAAATAAACAAAGGAAGGGCATTTCAGGGAAACGTTCCCATTGCTTCCAGATGTCTTTGAATTTGAAACCTCATTGAAAAAGTTATTCTTTCCATCACAGATATGTCATAAATGATATCATACCATTCATCAACAGATAGGATGTCCTGAGGTATCAGAGAGAAGCAGTCAGAGAGATTGTTCATGTTTTCTTTTTTTGAAATTATCATTATTTATTTAATGGAAACAATGCCATATACAATTTATATCATTCATGTTTTCAGTTATGTGACCCGCACGGCTGGAGGGAAAAACATCTCAATGACACGACATTCCGTAACCCACAATATCTTGTTAATGACAGTTAAAACTACACAAATGTACATGTCGTAACATTGTAAATGTTATATAAAATTATCCACCACTCCATGGATTGATATTTCTTCATTGCCTATGTAGCCGATGTCGATCTGGCCCTCTGCGTTGTGTTTCTCACGGCCTGCCCTAGGTGGGGTTCGATCCCACGACCTCCCGCACCGGAGGCGACGATGCTAACCTCTTCGCCAAGAGGTTGACAACCACTTGGCGGGTTGGTTAGCATGTCTTTTATGGGTGGAGTGAGTGCACATCCGTTACACCTAAACCCAACCAAAATATCCAGCAAAGAAATGTCTTTTTTTCTCCCCCAGTCTGCTGTCAGCATGAGCGGCAGCTGCGGCAGGCCCGCGCCCGTGAAGTGGGCTCAAGCCGGGTTCAGCCGCGCTCGAGCGGAGCGGGGGAGAGAAAAAAATGTGTATTTCTTTTACTCTGTGGGAGTTGTCCCACAACGGAGTGGGGGAGAAAGCAAGTGGGACAGATCTGCCCAGTGCGTTTCACAGACAAGCCACAACACAGAGTAGGCTATAAACAACAGCACCATGGACTGCTGGACTGTTGGATATTCGACAGACATTCGCTCCTTCGCTCCAACATTTCAAGTGCACCCGTATTGCAGGCTTTACAGTAAACACATGGAGCAGACCAGACGGCTACAGTGTGCACCTTACTGTGTTTAGAGTTATTGAGCTAAAATGCTGATATTTACCAATAAATATGATTTAGGGATTTAAGATGGGGAAAAAAACAGGAGGTGTATCTCATGCAGCCTGGGTAATACTGTCATCCCACACTGATTTTGAGTCTATTGGTCACATGACCTGGGAGCTATTGAGCTAAAATGCTTTCTAATATTTAGGCTTATAAAAAATTAATTTTAAAAATCTAAAAGGTGTAAAATGTAAAAACAATAGGTGTATCTCATGCAGCCAGTGGAGTACTATCATTCCACACTGATTTTGAGTCCATTGGTCACATGACCTGGGAGCTATTGAGCTAAAATGCTAATATTTACATAGGCTATAAAGAATTAATAGCTCCCAGGTCATGTGACCAATAGACTCAAAATCAGTGTGGGAGGATACTACCCAGGCTGCATGAGATACACCTCGTACTCACCTTGTTTTTTTTTGTTTTTTTAATTTTACACCTTTTAGAATTTTGTATATGTTGTATAAACATATAAAAAATGTTTATACAACATTTTTTTGTATAAAACCATACAACCTGTCGGGGTTTATTTCTCCATAACAACCTCCGATCTATACATTATCCTGCTTATTACACAATTTACGAGTGAAATAATTAATTTGAAACATAATGTTGATTAAAATATGTTTTTCATCGATTTATAATTGCATCATTTAGCGAATCTACAAGACTGTTCACGTCCGCTGTATTTGCCCGTCGTGCATTTGAAGCCTTTGATAATCAATCAGTGGATCGATGGATTACCACGTGTTACGATGTGTGTATTGTGTGTAGTCGTATCTGTCATAAACAAGAGATTATATATAAATATATATATATATATAAATGAATTTATAGCTGACCAATTTCAGTTTCAATGATTTTAGGAGGATAAATAAATGTGCTAATTATCAAGGATCCACAACAAGTATATATACAAACACTGGTCATCAATATCATCCCTGCGTTAGTGACTGGCTGCACCTATTCTCAGAATTTTCTGGAGTGATAGTAGAAGGTACCAGGTGCATGTACAGTGAATTTGGTCAAGGTCACCCTTTGCACTCCTGAGTTACAGGGGCAGCCACTTTTTGGCAGTGCCTTGCCGAAAAGTGACTGCCCCCTATTACTCAGGAGTTCCTGTGCAACTTTTTGCTGCAAAATATGACGTTTTTGGACAGTAAAAACTGCAGGGTAACAAAACTGCCTTTTGAAAAAGTGCAGGGGACATGCCCCCTGTTTCATGAAGCCAGAGATGAAAATGCAAATTGTGGATTCAATTGTGTATTGCTCTGATGACTTTGACATTTATTGTTAATTCTGCTGGTGAAACTGTACAACTGTACAAATACAAAGAAATACTAAAATCAAAGTTATTTCAAAGTCCCACAATCATGTCGATGCTTTGTCTTACAGAAAGAAGCTACAGGAGGCTTTGGCCCCATATGTTGATGATACCTTCAGCTACATCCACTCAGTGAGAGGTTTCTGTGAAAAGATCTCTGAATGGGTGAGCATGAGGAAGACAGAAGGGGAAATGATGATGTACATTAAAAACAAGGCTGACAAGGTCAAACAGTCGAGGGGTAAAGTTCAGGCCTTTAAAGAATATATGAAGAGTAAGGAGACCCAGTTTGATGCAGACCCGGGGGAGCAGCTTGCTGTCGTGTTGAAGGACACTCTGAGAGGCATGGAGGAGCTAAACTGTTTCCTGGATGCAGTGGAGAAGCTGGCCGTCACCTCACTTAATGTGTTCATGAAGAACCAGGTGTTACACCTGACTGGCATCAAGTTTGAATATGTGCAGTTCATCATTGCTATTGCACGAATTATCTGCCCTCTCCTCCTCAGTTTTAAAAGAGATGCACAAGTCTTCTTCCTTCCCAATCTTCAGAATGTGGAGGTGCTGTCGAATCAGTTGGACATATACATAAAGACCACCCAGACAATCTGCAAGGGCTTCAAAAAGAGGTAAACAGACACTAACCAAAATAAAATGCACATTTTACATTGGAAATGTGTAGACATGTGGTGTTTGGTGGCTGAGTGCTTAGAGAGCACATCCCATGTAGCTATGCAAATTGGTTTCGACCCCCAACTGAGACGATGACGATGTCCAGTCTTTCTCCCTGCTTTCCTATCTTTCTACACTTATAGGCTACATTTGCCACAAATACAAGCATAAATGCACAAAAATGATCTTTAAAAAAAGATTAAAAGAAATGTTTAGACAGTAAATCTAAATCTCTTTAACAGCTTCTTTGATAACTTTGGCCTGAAGACGACTATTGAAACTAAATTTGACCTGGATGTGAACCTGTCTGAAGACGACATAACAAGGATGCTCAACCACATCAATCAGCTGCATGATATCAGGTAAGTGTTGATTCATTTGTCTATACCCTTTATTATTATCTGTCACTATACACTTAAATCTAACTTTGTTAGTCAAGTGGATGGAAAATGAGGAGAAAAACTTTAATCCAACATTTTTTTTTTTTTTTTTAGAAATTCATTAAGTAGCCTATATTTCTTTCAACAAACTGTATTGTCAGTTTAAGTATCATTCAGAAGGCTGACTTAGTTTTCTCTTGATCTCTTCATCAGGATGAACCAACACTTGAGGACAGTTTTGCTTTTTGAGAAGGAATCCTGTTCTTCCTTCATCAGTGAGTTCAAGAAGCGACAGCCCCGGATGCTTCAGTGTCTGGAGGATTTGGAGCAGTGTGCTGTTCAGCTCGACAAGATGAATAAAGGGTCAAAGATCTCCAGTGTGGCAGGAAGCTCAGTGGGGGCAGTAGGTGGTGTGCTTTCCATCATTGGTTTGGCGTTAATTCCTGTAACATTCGGAGCGTCTCTGGGTCTGACCATCACAGGTTTAGGACTTGGGGTCGCCAGTGGAGTCAACAGCGCTGTCACCACAGCCACTGAGCTCGGGGTGAACGCCACACAAAAAAAGAAAGCAAGTGAATCCTTTAAGGTCTTCATGGAGGATGTGCAGGTTCTTCAAGGTTGTCTGGATGAAGTGATCAGTCAAGCTGTCTCCAAAATGGAAGCAGATAAAATCAGTGTATCTAAGGTTGTGGAAGCTCTTTTTCCTGCTGTTTATGGTGTTGGAAAAGGCATTCGTTCACTTATTCGTGAAGTCTCTTGTGTGAAGTTGTTGCATAAAGGGGTGATTTCAGGTGCACAGAGGGCGACTGCAGAGATCTCACAAAGTGGTCAGGCAGCAGCCAAAGGGTCTCTTGCTCTCTCCAAGTCGGCCAGGGCGGGTGCCATTGCTGTCAACGCTCTTTTCATTGGCATGGATATTTTCTTCATCTGTAAAGACAGCATCAGTCTGGCCAAAGGCAGCGAGACCAAAGTCTCACAGTTCATCAGAGCCAGATCTGCTGTCTGGCGCTCAGAGATAGATTCATGGCAGAAGATGCACGACTCTCTGTGTGAAGGCCTGCAGACATCAGAGAGAAAGAAAGATCTCCTGGACACGCCATTTTATTCAGAGCTGGATCTGAAGAAAGAATAAGGCGCAGAAGAGGAAACTGCAGCTGATGAGGTGGATGAGAAAGTGCCAGAAAATGACAGTTGTGTTGTACAGTAGTGTTTTTGCAGGTTCTGGGACTATGATCAGGTGTCAGATCCTCTTTCTATAAAAGAATCATAATCATCTCTGTGTTTAACTGCTTTGGTTGTCCTGATATTAAATCAGGTTAATGAATGCATTTGATCAATGTTATGTTTTTTATTCTTATTATTATTTTATCATGACTTATATATTATGCTGACATTTGACAATCAATGTAAGTAAAAAATAAAATTCATACTGTATGTTAATTCTTCTATTCTTTACTGCCTGAAGTTATATATAATATTTTATGCAAAGGTTTATATCTGGTTCTGGGTCTGTGACTTTGTTGAGCTCCCTACTTACTTTATTGTTTATTTGTCAGACTTTGACTCTGGCACCATGACTAATAAGGTCAAAACTGCTACAGTATGTATAATTCAAATTTTAAAAAAAATGTCACTCTTTTGTTTTCTTGGAAGAGTTTTTCAATTACAGTTTTTCTCGATTGCTAAGACACATTTCTCGAAAGCTTCTCTCATTTTCTCTAAACTGTGAACACAAACCCCAATTTTCAAGCTACATTCACAAAACCTCAGACTCTTCTTGCAAAACCAAACTTTCACCTCAAAACAGTTCAATCTGTGCCCAAAACTGAACTCTGTTGTCAAATCGTGCCCCGAGTCAATCAAAATTAAACACACTACTGAGCAGCCACTAAACACTACATAGAAAAATAGAAAACACAATGCTCAGCACATGAAGCTGTAGAAATAAATTTATCGTTCACTGTAGGCTAAATGCATGTTGCAAAACAAAAAACCTGTGCATTTACTGTAGCACTTCTCTCCTTCCCTTTCTTTCACCCTCCTCCTTCCCTCTCCACATCCATTTCACATCCATCCATTTCATCCCTTTTCCTTCCTTCTTATTTTTTCTTCCCAGTTCCCCTCCCTCCCTCCCTCCCTCATCCTTTCTTCCTTCACCCTGTCGTCTCTCATCTTCTCCTCTTGCAAAACAAAAAACCTGTGCATTTAGCACTTGTACATAGTACTGAAAAAAAAAAAAAGAAGTACAAAAACTAGAAATCTTGTGCATTTACACGTAGCACTTGTACAGTACAAAGACGAACAGAAATATTGTGCATTTAGCACTTGTATGCAGTAGGCCTACGTAAAAATAAAGTACAAAAGTACAGAAATGAGAAGTGCATAACTCAGCCACAGCATCATTTCTCTGTACTGGATCAGGCCACAGGACTTCATCCTGAACTGGCTTACAGTATATGTGCCCTCACATCATTGGACATAAGTGTTATCAATTTTGAGTTGTTGTGTTCAACCGGTGAAACTTGTGCTTTACTTGTGTTTGACTTTTGCCACCTGTGCTCAGCATTTTGCAACACAGGTGCATCACAATGAAAATGTGTTGGTAAGATGTGTCTAAACAGGTGAAAAGTGCTGATGGTTTTGCCAAAAGAGTGACTGATTCAATCAGTGGGTTCAGGCAACTGAGAATTTGGTTCAGACAACAGGGTTTAGTGTTTTAGCAACTGAGAAAAACTGTAATGTGTTTTTACTCATGAATTTGAATTGAATTGAATACCTCATGTCATTCATACCAAGGTATAAACCAAATTCAAAAAACAATAACAGTGAAAGATAAAAAAGAAAGACACACAAGCAACAACAATAAAACAATAATAAAATTCAGTATTGCACAGTCCTCTAAAGTGCAGCAGTCTATTTAAAGTGCAGTCAGTCAATGTCAGTGTGGGAGGCATGTGGCAGTATATGTGTGAGAGTTCAGTTGCCTGATGACACTGGGGTAGAAGCTGTTGGTCAGTCTGGAGGTGTGGGACCTTGTTGATCTGTAGCGCCTCCCAGAGGGCAGCAGTGTGAACAAGGAGTGGCCTGGGTGGAAACTGTCCTGGATTATGTTTTGTGGTCGTTGTTGGCATCTGGTGTGGTGTATGTCAGGGAGTGACGGCAGTTGTGTGTGTGTGTTATTTTCTGAGCTGACTTCCTGACTCTATCCAGGGCTTTTCTGTCAGCTGCAGTGCAACTGGTGAACCACACTATGATGTTGTATGTAATGATGCTTTGTATGGCACAGGTGTAAGTAGTACAGGCGTTGTTGACCTTTCTTCACCAGGGCGGTGGTGTTGGTGGACTAGGTGAGGTCACTGGAAATGTGTGTTCCGAGGAACTCCACTACATCTCCTCTGATGTGGACAGGGGCAGAGTCTGTTCTTGTTGCATCCTTGTGTCTTTGCATGTTTTTGTGTTTTCAGCTCTCAGGGCCACCGTACATCGCAGATCTCACAACTGATTCTGTAGTCTGAATCACTTCTTTGAATCACTTCACATACTTTTAGGCCTACTTGTAATTTAAATGGTAATTTCCAAAGATGTTCAAAAAAATATTCTTTAAAGCAGAAGTAAGCGATCCGGTCGTTTTGGCTAACTTCTTGTCAGCCGATGGAGTTAGCAGTCCCCGCCCTCGTCCCTACGTCACCACATGCACGCGCATCCCTTGGCTGCACACACAGAGAGGACCGCCCCTTTATGCCGTTCTCTCTCCTCATTGGATAAAGGTTGTAGGATACAAGGAAAGTTTTCTCCTCGGCTTACAGCAGAGCAGAGTGACTGACAGACCCGTGTTTCAGACCAAACACTCTATATAAGTGATTGCTGTCGGAAGATATAACTATTTAAGACTTATATTAACACAAACATTCCGCTTACTTCTGCTTTAATATAAAGTTTTTTATATATTATATAATATTTTATTGAGAGTTTGTGAATTTAATCTTTTTTCAATACTATTTTTTATTTTTTATTTTTTTTTGTAATTTTCCTATCTTCCTAATATCCCTTATTGCAACCTTCCCCGGGTGTACTGCGCCCTATGTCAGCTTGGCTTTGCTTTATTTGTTAATTTGTCCTCTGCAGACTGAATTATATAATAGTCTTGTGTTTTAATGTCAGAGCCTGGAACAAGTAAGGTTCAGATAAGTGCAGTGAAAGTTAAAAGGGAAAGTAGGTAACATCTGATATGCTGGAAACCAGTTTTGGCCTCCCTCTGTGCCAAATCCATACCGCTTACAAAGGCAGCATCAAGTTCTGATGATAAAATGGTAAATAATAAATACTAACTTTTATTTTTATTTAACCTTTATTTAACCAGGCAAAATCATTAAAGGGATAGTTCACCCAAAATTCAAATTTCACTCATTTTCTACTCACCCTCATGTCGACTGAGGGCTGGGAGAAGTTTCAGAGTCGTCCGTGCCTTCTCGGAGTTACAGGGGGGGTCCGCGCAGCACTGCATGTCCATATGACGGTCGCAAACGGGGCTCACTTTTCTTCGTCCAAAAAGACACACCAAAAACCATCCAACCATCCAAATGCGATTTGCGACTGAGACACTGGGAGCTTCCGCTACAAACAAGCTTAAAATATAGACTTATTATTTAATTTTTTTCTGAACAATTTCTCATGTCGGGGCTTCAATGCAAGAGGGACATTACAGACGAGCACTATGGAGGTATTTGGATGTTTTTTGGTGTGTCTTTTTGGATGAAGAAAAGTGAGCCCCGTTTGCTACCGTCATATGGACATGCAGTGCTGCGCGGAGAAGGCACTGTAACCTCGAGAAGGCACGGAGGACTCTGAAACTTCTCCCAGCCCTTAGTTGACATAAGAACGTGTGCTTAAAGGTACAGTATGTAAGAAATCTAAAGCAAATGGCCGTAAAATCCTCTTAATATGTCACAGAGACTCAGGAATAATGTTCATATAACATGATGAACTCACCAACAACAATAGTACAGCCAGAGTATTCGCATTAAAAATCTTTTTTTGCAGATTGCAAATCATGTTTATGTTTTGAATTTACGTGTTTACATGTTGCGCCACCTAGCCCTCTCTCCCAGTCAGGGCAGCGTCAGTGGCATTTCAGCCTCCGGTCTGCTCCACTGAGCTGCCCCTACGGCTGGGAGAAAAAATGACATCGCTGTGTTTTGAATTTGACTGCAGTAACCGTTTTTGGCCACATTCTTACATATTTTACCTTTAACATAGACGTCGGACGCGAAATAGCCTCCTTTCGGTGTCGTTAACCGATTGTGTCAGATGCGCCAGGGCGCGCACCTCTGTGCCAGGCTCGCGCTCTGCCGCGATTTGTGTTTATTAATCACAGAGCGCGCGAGAGATTAATACACATATTCACACAGGCTACACACACATACGGGCTACACATGATACACAGACACACAGCTGAGGGGCCGAGGCGCGGCACGGAGAAATGCGCATCTGGTGGCGTGCCCCCAGTGGGTGCTCAACCTGGTCCGTGGGTGCTCGTGCCCCGGAGCACCCACGGAATCGGCGCCCATGCACACTAGTACTACAAAGGGTTCTTAGGAAGACTAAATCGATAGAACATAAAAAACAGGGTTAATAGTGAGGATTAGTTACAACATCACAACACAATAACATAAAGATAGAGTTAATAACAGGGTTATTTGCAACATCATATCACAAAAAAAGGAGCCTGGGCCAACAGCGGCGGGTATGGGCGCTCAACATAGAGTACAGGCAGACAAACTAACTAACTATTCCCTTACAACAGATTTATATCAGGTCTTATACTGCATACTTTCACTTTCACTGCACTTATCTGAACCTCAGTTGTATGCTGCCGTGGCATCAAATTTCTTATGCATTGGATCCAAACATAGCCTTGTGCCTTAATGTCACAGCCTGGAATAACTGAGGTTCAGATTGGTGCAGTGAAAGTGAAAGTATGCAACACCTGATATAAATCTGTCATTCAGCCACAAAGCCCAGTCCAAAACAAGTCCAGAGACTGACGACTGCACACTGAGAAGAGAACATGTCTGAAAGGTAAAGTCGGACTCAGTTGTTTCAGGGGTTATTGCACAGGTGATTTGGTTTTGAGTGAATACATCTGAAATTTTGTATTTTTCATCACTGTAAAACATTTCACTGTTAGAAATATATACTGTCACAAATGCGTGCAGGCTTGACAAAACATTCTGTACATTACACAAAGATAGTAAAATAAAACTTTACACTTGAGTTTTCTGTACTTGCTGTGAAACCATGATTTCTCTGGTGGCATCTGCTGGTCAGACTGTGTAAATGCAAAGAAAATCAAAGTTATTTCAAAGTCTCAAAAACCAGTCGATGCTTTGTCTTACAGAAATAAACTACAGGAGGCTTTGGTCCACTATGTTGATGATACATTCAGCTACATTGACTCAGTGAGAGGTTTCTGTGAGAAGATCTCTGAATGGGTGAGCATGAGGACGACTGAACGAAAATTTATGACATACATTAACAACAGAGCTGATGGTGTTGACCAGCCAGAGGATGAAGTTCAGGCCTTTCAGGAATATATGAAGAGTAAGGAGACCCAGTTTGATGCAGACCCAGGGGAGCAGCTTGATGTCGTGTTGAAGGACACTCTGAGAGGCCTGGAGGAGCTTGACTATTTCCTGGATGCAGTGGAGAAGCTGGCGGTCACCTCACATCATGTGTTCATGGAGAACCAGGTGCTACACCAGACTGATGGCATCAAGTTTGAAGACATAAAGATCGTCATCGCTATTGCACGAATTATCTGCCCTCTCCTCCTCAGTTTTAAAAGAGATGCAAAAGTCTTCTTCCTTCCCAATCTTCAGAATGTGGAGGTGCTGTCGAATCAGTTGGACATGTACATAAAGACCACCCAGAAAATCTGCAAGGCGTTAAAAAAGAGGTAAACAGACACTAACCAAAATAAAATGCACATTTTACATTGGAAATGTGTAGACATGTGGTGCTTGGTGGGTGAGTGGTTAGACAGCACATCCCATGTAAGCAAACTGGTTTCGACCCCCAACTGAGACGAAGATCACCACATGTCCAGTCTTTCTCCCTGCTTTCCTATCTTTCTACACTTATAGGCTACATTTGCCACAAATACAAGCATAAATGTACAAAAATGATCTTTAAAAAAGATGAAAAGAAATGTGTAGACAGTAAATCTAAATCTCTTTAACAGCTTCTTTGATAACTTTGGCCTGAAGACGACTATTGAAACTCAAGTTGACCTGGATGTGAACCTGTCTGAAGACGACATACCAAGGATGCTCAACCACATCAATCAGCTGCGTGATATCAGGTGAGTGTTGATTAATTTGTCTATACCCTTTATTATTATCTGTCACTATACACTTAAATCTAACTTTATTAGTCAGGTGGATGGAAAATGAGGAGAAAAACTTTAATCCAACTTTTTTTTGTGAGAAATTCATTAAGTATATTTCTTTCAACAAACTATAGCCTATAATTATTATTGGGCAATTTAAGTAACATTCAAAAGGCCAACTCAGGTTTCTCTTCATCTCTTCATCAGGATGAACGAACACTTGAGGACAGCTTTTCTTCTTGAGAAGGAATCCTGTTCTTCCTTCATCAGTGAGTTTAAGGAGCGACAGCCCCGGATGCTTCAGTGTCTGAAGGAGCTGGAGGAGTGTGCTGTTCAACTCGACAGGATGAATAAAGGATCAAACATCTCCAGTGTGGCAGGAAGCTCAGTGGGGGCAGTAGGGGGTGTGCTTTCCCTCATTGGTTTGGCATTAATTCCTGCAACAGCAGGAGTGTCTCTGGGTCTGACCATGGCAGGAACAGGACTTGGGATCACCAGTGGAATCAGCAGTCTTGTCACCACAGCCACAGAGCTCGGGGTGAACCATAAACAACAAAATAAAGCCAGTGAAGCCTTTAAAGTCTTAATGGAGGATATGCAGGCTCTCCAAAAATGTCTGGACGAAGTGATCAGTCAAGCTGTCTCCAAAATGGAAGCAGATAATATCAGTGTATCTCAGGCTGTGAAAGATTTTTATTTTGATGGTTATGGTGTTGGAAAAGGCATTCAATCACTTTTACGTGAAGTCTCTTGTGTGAAGTTGTTTGCAGAGATCTCAAGTGGTCAGGCAGCAGCCAAGGGGTCTCTCAGTCTCTCCAAGTTGGCCAGGGCGGGTCACGCCACTGTCAACGCTCTTTTCCTGGGCATGGATATCTTCTTCATCTATACAGACAGTATCAGTCTGGCCAAAGGCAGCGAGACCAAAATCTCACAGTTAATCAGAGCCAGATCTGCTGTCTGGCGCTCAGAGATAGATTCATGGCAGAAGATCCATGACTCTCTGTGTGAGAGCCTGCAGACGTCAGAGGAAAATGAAGCTCTCCTGAAGGCAACATTTTATCCATGAAGAGAAAGACATAGAAGAGGAAACTGCAGCTGGTGAGGTGGATGATAGACTGACAGAAACACAGCCTTGTGTTATACAGTAGTGCTTTAGCAGGTTCTGGGACTATGATCCATTATGTCTGATCCATGATCATTTCTGTGTGATTGATGCCTATCTTTTAACTGCATGCTAATTAGCCACATTTATCCTGATTTTAAACCAGGTTCAAGAAAACACTTGGACGTCCATGTTTTAGTTTTATCAGGACCATGTATTTTTCAAATCTCACTTTACCTGAAAATGTTTGAAGTGAAAAATAAAATTACTGTGTCTGCTCTAGTTTCAGAGAGTGTGTTTCTATTGTTATAGACAAATTCAAAAAAGAAAGAGAGGAGTAAGCCCTGCTTGGATCACGTTCTTAGACAAGTGATCTGCAGCGAGGCAGGTGTATCTTTACAAAAGAAAAGACTCCAGGGACTCGCTGTGAAAAAAGGAATGCAGACCAATAGATGTCAGATCCTATTTTATTTAACTGCCTTGGTCTGATATTAACCCATCTTAATGAATACATTTAAATGATATGATTTTTATTATTATTTTGTCATGACCACACAAATCACATTTCACATTTCCACAGGAGTCATTGTTTGTATTGTTGATATAATCTGATGACCTCACAGTTTGCACCTCAAGGACAATAGCAAACAGTTTCAAAGCTCATAAGCTACTCAGTCCAACTCCAGCTAAAACAGCAATTACTGATACACTCAACGCTTTCCACAAATCAATGAAAACCATGTCCCTTTCATGAAAAGAAAGAAAGAAAGAATTCTTAATTTGTTACTCTCCAGCCAGGATTAGTGAGACTGGAAAAAGTTTAAGCAAATTGTCAAAACATCATTTTACTTCAACATAAATGCATGCAGACATACACACCGTCCTCTCTGGTACGCATAAATGTACACACTTTCAAACATGTGACTACATTGAAAAATTGGCATCATACAATCTAGCATATTACTTTTTCATCAATAGAAACTAGTTTTAATAGGCCCTTCACATTTCACATATTTTGCTTTGATTTAATTAAAGCCAGTCAACTTTTACTAATTAGTTTTACTATGAAATAAGGTCAAATTTGTGCATTTGATAGGTAAAATCTGAGCTGGGTGAAACCCCTACCTACATGTCTGAAGCCCTGATTTGTACAATTTTTCATTTTGAAAAGTGAATTATTCAACATGTGCACTGTGGGGTGTGTTTATTGTATCTTTGATGTTAATATAACATTACCTCGTACTTTTATGGTATTCTCTGCTGTTTTAATGATGCTGTTAATATTTTTGTTTAGTTTTCAGTTTTGTTTTAAAGCTGAATTTATTCTTAGTTTTATTTATTATTTTTCTTCTGCAGACTGAATGAAATAATAGTCTTGTGTCTTAAAGTCAGAGCCTGGAACAAGTGAGGTTCAGTGCAGTGAACATGAAGAGAAGTGAAAATGAACAAATATAAGTATCAAAAAACAGTAAGAAAAAATTGAGACATAATCTTTCTCAAAGTTCAATCATAATAGAAGACAGTCCAACCACTCTCCAAAAATTACAGAAATCCACTGGCGCCCCTATTGTGTCTATGTCAGAGCCTGGAACAAGTGAGGTTCAGTGCAGTGAACATGAAGAGAAGTGAAAATGAAAGTATGCTACATCTCATAAGAATGAGTCTGTTATTCAGCCTCTTCAGTCCAAAACAAGTCTGAAGACTTCACACCGAGAGGAGAAAATGTCTGAAAGGTAAAGTCTGACTCTAAGTTGCTTTTGAACAGAATTAGAAAGGAACCTGGACAGAGAAACAGTCAGAGAACAATATGTAGTCATGTACATTTCCATACAGAGCTGTAAAGAGGCCGAAATGTTCACAATATAATGCACTGTTGAAACAGAGTATAGTTTATTTTTCCAACTTGTTTCTGCTGTGTAGTGCAGTTTGGGTCTGACGAGGTTTAATACAATATGTTGAAGTGATTGACTGACTTGTCTTGACTTGACTTGACATGTGAACAAGTTTTTGATATTTTCAGGTGTTTTTCCATGCTGTCTCTGGAGCCGACCACACAGGCCGATTTGCTGACAAGGGAGAGATGACCTGTTGGCAATCACTGTTTGCTGGCCAGACATAGAGAGTATTATTTGTCTATCAGCTGTACAAGCATGGTACAAAGCTGGTCGATGTCTGTGATCTCAGGTGGAGATTATTCTCCAAGAAACAGTTGCTGAGAAACTGCCTCTAACACAAGGAGCCTTATAAGCCATTGCCTGTGCACATTTCAAGGAAATGGTATGAAGGATCACATACATGACCCACAGTTACCACGGCCAACAGAGTATGAATGGGAGGTAGAGGGAGGTTGACTGGTGCCAGTCACATCTCGGGATCCCCAGCCCAGCCACCGTCACACATCTCATGTAATGTAGCTACAAGAACATCTATTTCATGTCTCACTGTTCTTGCCGATCTAAAAAAAATCTAATCTGCTCTGAGATGTGCCTGTGTGGAGCAGATGAAGAGGTTTGTGGAAAAGTCAGCCAGGGACATGGTGGGGACTGATGAAGATGATGATGAAAATCCTTCAATTTACACCAAGTATGAACATACATTACTGATATTCACTTTTATAGAAGATTCCGGGGTTTTATTGGCACCATGGAGATTGTACAGCGTTGTGTGTTTTTTGTTTACACTTGGTCTTCATTTAATCATATTGGAAGGCCTGATTTTGAAAGAAAATAGTGAAATTTTGCAAATGTCAAGGCCAAAAATTATATAAATTTGAAATTGAAATTTTGTTCATGTTGTTTTACCCCCTATTTACATATATTTTTTTTATTTTAATACGTTTTTTTTTCATTCATTTTTGTTGTGGCTTGCTTTTGTTATACAGATGAATTTGGTTACAAGTTACCAACTCTCTGGTCGCCCCCCCCCCCCCCCCCCCCCCCCCCCCCGCCGTTTTTGGTGTTAAAAACAAGGACTAATAAAAAAATAAATTTGGGTTAATTAAAGACTTTGAAGGTCAAGTAGTTCTGCTGATTTATTACATGTACAAGTAGTACATTAAGCACTGTAAACAATTTATTTACTCTATTAGTTTGCAGATCGGCCCTCCTTGCTGTGTCAGTATCCCAAGGAGCTCCATGCTCTTACTTACCGGTGCTTTCACAGGGACTTCCCAGTGCTGTTCCCTGGCATGCCGGTTTTGTGTTGTTTGTTTTCTACAGTTAATCTGTCATCTATGTGTGCATAGCCTAGACTGCACACTGTCTTGCACTTTTTTATTTTGTTATGTCAGTTTACGTTGTATTTTTATTTCATTTCGTTCTAGTTACTTTGTGTTCTGCTTGTTTGGTATGCTGTATCCAAATATGGTATATGATCTCTATAATCTTTCATTATTTTATTTCTTCATTCTATGGTCAACTTCAATTTCATGACTCTGAATGTAAGAGGTTTGAACTCACCAGTTAAAAGATTGAAATGTCTTGAATTTTTAAAACTCAAGCAGGTGGATCTGGCTTTTTTGCAAGAGACTCATTTGAAACAGGTAGATATAAATAGATTTCATAATAAAATGTATAAAGTTATATCATATTCTTGTGCCCCTAATAAATCAAAAGGTGTATTAATTGTTATAAAAAGAAAACTTAATATAAAAATGGGTCTCTCAGGTGGAGATGCAGAGGGTAGGTTTTGCTACGCAACCTTAACCCTCAATGGAACAAAGATTTGTGTGTCCTCAGTTTACGCACCCAATGTGTTTAATCCTACTTTTTTTGATGGTGTGAAGCTAAAATTGTTGGATTTCTCTGATTCAGTACATATTTTAGGGGGAGACTTTAATCTATTAGCAGACCCCTCTATTGATTCAACTAATCCTGACTCCTCTGCTCGGAAGACTTATTCTTCTCACTTTAGTTCGTTCTTACAGGAGTTGAATATTGTGGATGCCTGGCGTATCCAAAATCCAGCTATTAAGGATTACACTTTTTATTCATCTCGCCATCATTCATTCTCTAGAATAGATTATATATTAATTTCTCCAATTTTTCTAAAATGTATTACACATGCGTCCATCTTACCAATGCTTATTTCCGATCATTCACCTGTTTTTATTTCTTTTGAAATTATGCCGGGATCCACTCAGTTTAGAAGGTGGCGTTTCAACACCTCTTTGTTGCAGTATACTGAATTTCTAAACAAAATCACCAATGAACTGAGAGAGTTTTTGGCAGTGAATCTACAACCAGGGACTAACCCTCATATTCTGTGGGAAGTAACTAAGTGTTGCATAAGAGGCATATGTACTTCCTTTTCTTCTCATTTGAGTAGAGAACGTAAAAGTAAATTTCTACTGTTAGAGAAGGAAATATCTAGACTTGAACATCTTCAGAAATCTTCCTTTCTTGAAAGTAGACAGAGGGAATTAACTATAGCAAAATCAGAGTTCAGATCTCTAGCAACTTCTAAAGCAGAGTTTTTACATCTCAAAACTCGTCAAGAAATTTATGAAAATGCGGAGAAACCAAGCAAGCTTTTGGCATGGAGACTCAAGCAATCTGAACAACTAGCATCTATAAATATGATCAAAAATGCTAATGGAGAATTATGTACACTTCCTTCACAAATTAATGAAATTTTTACTTCCTATTACTCTAAATTATATACATCTGAGTCTCACAAAGATGATTCAGCAATAGTATCTTTTCTAAATTCCTTGAATTTACCTACTCTTTCATCAGAGCAGATTTCCAAGCTTGATGCCCCTATTACATTAGCTGAAATGAAAGATGCCTTGGACTCTATGCCAAAAGCAAAATCACCTGGTCTGGATGGTATCCCACCAGAACTTCTTGTGGCTTTGTGGGACCTGGTCGGTCCAGTCATCTTGAACTCATTTAATTTTTCACTTGCAGTTGGAAGCTTCCATCGAGATCAAAAGATTGCACTTATCTCTCTTCTTTTGAAAAAAGGCAAAGACCCGTTGGAATGCTCCAGCTATAGGCCCATATCAATCTTAAACTGTGATATTAAATTGTATGCTAAAATTTTATCAAGACGACTGGACACTTGTATCTCGTCCTTGGTTCATCCAGACCAAGCTGGCTTCATTAAAGGCCGCTTGGCTTCCGATAATATCCGTAGATTATTGCATATTATTGAAGCAGCACCATCTCTGGAACACCCATCTGCTATCCTCTCTCTGGACGCAGAAAAAGCCTTTGACCGCGTGGAGTGGGACTATTTATGGGCAGTCTTAAAACATTTTGGATTTGGTCCTACATTTATTAATATGGTTCGTACATTGTATGCCAGTCCCACTGCACGCGTTCAAACTGGCCACACGGGTGCACCTGAGTTTGCACTACACAGATCGACTAGACAGGGTTGCCCTCTTTCACCTGGCCTCTTTGCACTTTCGTTAGAACCCTTGGCACAAGCTGTTAGACAACATATATCACCAATTTCAATTAAAGGAACATCTCATTCTATTTCCCTTTACGCGGATGATATTTTATTGTATTTGTCGAACTTGACTACTTCTATCCCCCAGGTGCTAAATTTGTTTAAGGTCTTTGGGGCATTTTCTGGCTATAGAATTAACTGGTCAAAATCTCTTTTAATGCCGCTCAACTCGACAGCTAGTACAATTAACATTCCTTCACTGCCAGTAACTCTGGAGTGTAACGCTTTTACTTATTTGGGAATAATAATTCGTCCCACCCTTCCTTCTATTGTTAAGGATAACTATACCATAATCTTGTCTAAAATTAATAGTGACTTAACTAAATGGTCTCCCTTGCATATGACTCTTCATGGCCGTATCTCAGTTATTAAAATGAATATTCTTCCCCGCATCAATTTTATTTTCTCCATGCTTCCTCTTTCACCTCCTTGTAAGTTTTTTAAGGACTTGGAGGCAATATGCAGAAATTTTCTTTGGAAAGGCAAGCGCCCTTTAATTAGTTTTTCCACCCTATCGCGTCCCAAAGTATTAGGCGGACTTTCGTTACCCAACTTTAAAATGTATTATTGGTCTTTCCTGTTAAGATCGCTGACAGTATGGCTTGATTCTTCCTCCTGTGTTCCATGGCGAACTCTTGAGAATGCTTTATGTCACCCTTTTAGACTGCAGGATATGTTATCTTGCGGAGCAAAGATTAGGACGACACGGCTACATATGGGGTCTATTATATCAAGTTCTCTGACTGTCTGGTATCAAATACTTAAATATTTACAGTGTAGTAATTGTAGGTTTCATGATTTAACACCTATATGGAATAATAATTATCTGTTAACTGATTCCATGCCTTTCCACTTTCCCAAATGGGCTCATCAGGGCATAAATGTTCTTAGTGACATTTTCAATCAACAAGGTCTCCGTTCCTTTCAGGATCTCAAAGAGTCGTACTCACTGCCAGGTTCCTCCTGGTTTTTCTATCTCAGACTCCGCACGGCTCTAAAAACATACGGAGTACCATGGGACCGCCCGTTAGGCTCACACCCTATACTACAACGTCTTTTTTCTGCCTCAAAGTCCGGGTTTGTTACTTCATGGTATGACTGGTTATTAAAACATAATATTAAGTCTTTAGCTATCACATCGGTCTGGGACGGAGACCTTCATGAGCTGGGTTTCAAATTGGATTGGCCTAAGATTTGGAATTATGTTTTTTTTTCGTCCAAAAATCTTGCCCACCAGCTAATTCATTTTAAATTTGTTCATAGAGTTTATTTCTCTCCCGAACGTAGGTTTAGATTCAAACTGACTGCCAGCGATCTTTGTGATAGGTGTCCTCATTCAAAAGTAGGAACCTACATGCATATGTTTTGGGATTGTGTAACAGTTAAAACTCTTTGGGTCCATGTCGCTCAAACACTGTCAGGTCTGTTGGATAAACATCTTCCATTTTGCCCGGCCCTTTGGCTTTTTGGTTACAACCCAAACGTGATACTACCATACACACAGAAACGAATCATCCTTGCTGCCTCAACAGCTGCAAAAAAGACCATTCTTAAAAGTTGGTTTGAACCAAGTATTGTAATGAATAAAGTCTGGGTTGCAATGTTTTATGATATCTGTTTGTTGGAAAACTCTACAGCCAAAGTTAATGGTGCAAAAATTGAGACATTAGCTGTTTGGTCTAATGCTATTGCCTATATTCCTGGGTTATTTTAATTTATGCTTTATTTAAATTATGGCTTGGAGGTGTAGCCTATCTTTGTGCAGAATTATGTTTTTCTCTTTACTGGCATTTGTTTGGGGGACCTTTATTTAATCGCATATACTTTGTTTAGGGTGGAGTGTTTTGGCTGTTGTTGTTGTTGTGGTTTTCGCGTCTAAAGATGAATTAGTAGCTTATTTCTGTTGTACCATATGAAACAGCATACAGGTTTTTTTTTATTTTATTTTTTTTATCATTGTTTATTTTGTTGTTGTTTTTTCTTGGGTTTGTTTGTTTTTTGCTTTGTTTGTTTGTTTGTGTGTGTAATTTGTAATTTTATTTATTTAAAAAAAAAAAAAAAAATGTTGTTTTACCAGCAAAAATCAAAAATGCATTCTATATTGAAAAGTTTGCTTGTAATATGTCTTGTAGAAGGGTGTAAAGACATCTGTAAGATATTAAATTACATAATCAAAACTAAACAGAGGACTTCCTGTGAATTTTATTCCATAAAACTACTGATTATAACCATTGTGGCCAAATTCAATGATGCAAATAAGGTTCAAAATATCAAATCTGAGGGAGAAGTATAAAAAAAAATAGACAGAAAAAATGGAGCCATGGAGGTTAGAGGTCATAAAAGAAATTCACCAGATGGAGAGACTGACCTTCCTGCTCAGACTAAGAAGGAACTCGTACTATGCAAGATGGAAAAAATGGATGGTGTTCTTGATGAACAAGGAGGTCACCCATCATACCAGAAGACAGTCAAACCACTCTCCAAAAATGAACATTCCAAAATTACAGAAATACTGGCGCCCCTACTATTGTGTCTTGATGTCAGTGTTAGGATGTGCAGGTTTTCCCTGTCTCTGTTCCCCCCTCCCCTCTGTGTTGTCTGTCTCTGTGGGCTGGGCATGTCACTGATCTCCACCTGGAACTACAACTGCTCTGCATTTCCTGAGGAAACTAAGATCCTTCAACGTATGCAACAAGATGTTGGAGTTTTACCCGCAGTCTGTTGTTGCCAATGCCACTTTCTTTCTTTCTTCAGCATCAGAGCCAGCGACACCAACAGACTTGACAAACTCATCAAGAAGGCTGGCTCTGTACTTGGTCTCAGGCTGGAGTATTTTGAGACTGCGGTGGAGAGGAGGACGTTGAATAAACTGTTCTCTATCATGGACAATGACCAGCACCCTCTCCATCACACAGTGGACAGACAGCGGAGCACCTTTTCCCACAGGCTGCTACAGCTCAAAAAAGTACAAGAAATATTTCCTGCCACATGCCATCACACTGTACAATAACAACTAAGACTCTGGTCATTACTTACAGTCACTCCGTACTTTATGTCTTTTACACACATTACACACATTGCACATTTCTACTTTGCCTTATTATCACCCTATTATGCCTTCCCTGCGTTTCTGCCCCGCGCTACACCACTCCTGGCCTGCACAGAGCTTGGTCTTCCTCCAACCCCCCCACTAACCCCCGACTTATTTGTATTCACAAATAAACTGAGCCAACCCGACGGGTCTGTACTGAGTCCTGCTTTTTCTGGAAGTGCAAGCTTGACAGCCAGAGCCTGGAACAAGTGAGGTTCTGTGCAGTCAACAAAGTATGCAACATCTTCTATTGAAGCAGGAGTCTGTTATTCAGCCTCTTCAGTCCAAAACAAGTCTGAAGACTTTACACCAAGGGGAGAAAATGTCTGAAAGGTAAAGGCTGACTCTAAACTACTTTTAAACAGAATAAAAAACCAACCTGGACAGAGACACAGTCAGAGAATAATATGTAGCTACTCGTGTAGCCTATACATTTCATACAGAGCTATCTATCTATCAGAGATATCTTCAGTGCAGTGAAGATGAAGAGAAGTGTATATTTTTCCAACTTGCTTCTGAGTCTGACAAGATTTAATGTAATACAATATGACTTTACATGTTTTGAACAAGTTTTTGATTGTTTCTGTTGTTTTTGAATAGGTGATTTGGTTTTGTATGAATAAACCTGAAATTTAGGTATTTTGTACTCACACACATACCTGACCTGTATTCATCCAGTATTGAGGGGATACAATAACAGATTAAATTAGTTCATTTAACTGAATGAGCCGTAACAACACTAAGTTTCTGCTGCACTTTTGCTCTCATCACGTTCATGCATCTTGGTACTTCCTCAGTGACACACACTTTTCAGTTTTTCCTGTCCTTAGATGTCCCTTACTTTACTTTACACAGCTGCTCAGTCACACATTCAAAAAGATAATTTAAATCATTATATAATGCACCTTGTAGATTTTATTTTGTTATTCTAATAATTGTGTTGTTCATCAAAGCAATTTCATTGTTTGAAATACATACTGTCACAATGCATATAATATTGACCAAATAATCTGTGTAGAATATGACACAAAGATAGAAAAATAAACTTGAACACTTGAACTGGCTGCTTCTTGCTGTGAAACCATGTTTTCTCTGGCGACATCTGCTGGTCAAAGTGTGTAAATGCAAAAAAAACAAAAAAACAACCCAAAACAAAGATGTTTAATGTCTTACAAACCCATTGATGCTTTGTCTTACAGAAAAGAGCTACAGGAGGCTTTGTGCCACTACATCTCTGATACCCTCAGCTACATCAACTCAGTGAGAGGTTTCTGTGAGAAGATCTCTGAATGGGTGAGCATGAGGAGGACAGAACGAAAAATGATGACACACATTAAAAACAAGGTTGACAGTGTTGACCAGCCAGAAGATGAAGTTCAGGCCTTTGAGGAATATATGAAGAGTAAAGAGACTGAGTTGGATCCAGACAGCAGACCTACAGACCTACAGAAAGAGCTTGCTGTCGTGTTGAAGGACACTCTGAGAGGCCTGGAGGAGCTAAACTGCTTCCTGGATGCAGTGGAGAAGCTGGCCGTCACCTCACTTAATGTGTTCATGGAGAACCAGGTGCTATACCTGAATGATGGCATCGATTTTGAACATGTGCAGATCATCATCACTTTTGCACAAATTATCTGCCCTCTCCTTCTCAAGTTTAAAAGAGATGCACAAGTCTTCTTCCTTCCCAAACTTCAGAATGTGGAGGTGCTGTCGAATCAGTTGGACATATACATAGAGACGACCCAGGCAATCTGCCAGGAGCTAGGAAAGAGGTAAATAGACATTTTCTGAACACAATAAAAGACAGTAAGTGATGTAAGGGAGTAGACAGTAAATCTAAATCTCTTTAACAGCTTCTTCTGTGACTTTTCTGTGGTGACGACTACTGAAACTCAGGTTGACCTCAATGTGGACGTTTCTGAAGACGACATACAGAGGATGCTTGACCACATCAATCAGCTGGATGAAATCAGGTAAATGTCACAAGATTTCCATACAATTGTGCACAATATCCAATCTCCTACGATACCACACTGCCACCTCTGCGTTGTTTCACTCTCCGAACGCCAACTCATGATCCAAGCAGTCTTTGTGGAGGCTCAAGTACTGTAGATCTAATTGGTAGTTCCTCAGACCTGTCAGGCTTTTGCGCTCCGCAGCTCAATGGCAATCACAAAGAATTCTTAATTTCCAAGGAAATGAGGGCCATGTTTGAAAGAGCCTCTGAAATGGGACAGTCTTGTCACACCAGGGGTGGCTTTCCTTCTGGGTGTCAAAAACCACCAATGATCTGTAAGAACAATAATGAAGTCTGACAAGAATGACAGGAGGTATAATTCAGTTTAAAAAGACTAGATGATCCTGTGCTTCGATACACATTGATCTATATAGCCTGGCTAACATCAGACCTCATCTTAATCAATGTAGATTGAGATTCAGTCTGGGAACCACCCGTTCATTAAATTTGTTCGTATCTGATGCGTGGTTTATGAAAGCCCAGATCCGTTTATTGGGTGCTATGAATGTCTATCAATTGCGTCTGTACGTAACTTCTAGCCAATCGTACCACGTCATACCCGATGACGTATGTAGAGCGACAGAATGAGGAAAACCGGGAAAAACACGATGGGTTGGAGAATTTTTCCAAAATGAACTTGTGGCCTAAAACACTTTCTAACGCCGCATCGAAAGGTAGAGCATCTGCCGCCATGTTGGATCGACAAGCTAATAAACATAGTCGCTTCGGTGTGTCATCATTGTCTTGCTGCCCCCTCCCCCGTTATGTGATTGGTTCCCTCGCTGAGGGAAAAAATGGGTCCATGGTTTCCAGGCTGACTTGCAGAGCGAAAGAATTCGCGCACAAGGCAGCATGGGTATACCCAGGCTACATTGATCCATGAAGTAGATCTAAATCATACGTGAAATGTATTTCTTTCCTTCTTTTCTTTTTACTCTGACACAATATATTTTTTATGAGGAATTCATAGTCAAATTTGTCTAAACTGTAGCCTAATGTTATTATCTGGCATTTACGGTAACATTCTGAAACCCCTCTTTATATTTTCATCAGGATGAACCAACACTCCCGGACAGTTTTCCTTTTTGAGAAGGAATCCTGTTCTACCTTCATCAGTGAGTTCAAGGAGCGACAGCCCCGGATGCGTCAGTGTCTGAAGAAGCTTGAGGAGTGTGCTGTTCAGCTTGACAGGATGAATCTGGGGTCAAAGATCTCCAGTGTGACAGGAAGCTCAGTGGGAGCTATCGGAGGTGTGCTGTCCATTGTTGGTTTGGCATTAATGCAACCATGCGGAGTGTCTCTGGGCCTGGCCATCGCAGGAGCAAGCCTGGGGATCACCAGCGGAGTCAACAGTGTTGTCACCGCAGCCACAGAGGTCGGGGTGAATGTCACACAACAATATAAAGCCAATGAAGTGTTCAAGGACTTCATGAAGGATGTGCAGGTTCTTCATGATTGTCTGGAGGAAGTGATCAGTCAATCACTCTCCAAAATGGAAGCAATCAATGTAAAGTTGGGTGTGGGCAAGGTTGTAGGTACAGTTGTTGATGTTGGAAAAAACTTTCATTCACTTATTTGTAAAGCTTCTAATCTTAAGTTGTTGCAAAATAGAGGGGCGACCAAAGGGTCTGTCGCTCTAGTCAAGTCAACCAGGGTGGGTGCCTTCGCTGTCAACGCTCTTTTCATTGGCATGGATATAATCTCCATCTGTAAAGACAGCATCAGTCTGGGCCCAGGTAGCGAAACCAAAATCTCACAGTTCATCAGAGCCAGATCTGCTCTGTGGAGCTCAGAGATAGATTCATGGCGGAAGAGCCACGACTCTTTGTGTGAGGGCCTGCAGATGTCAGAGAAAAATGAGGCTCTCCTAGAGACACCACTTTATCCAGAGCTGGATGTAAAGAAACTAGAAGAAGAAATAGAAGAAGAAACTGCAGCTGAAGAGGTGGATAAAAAGACCCCAAAGAGAACCAAAGCTCTCCTAGAAGTGACATTTTATTCGGAGGAAGAAGAAGAAAAAGAGGAAATTGCAGCTGAAGAGGTGGATAAAAAGACCTCAAAGAGAAACAAAGCTCTTCTGGAAGTGACATTTTCTCCAAAGGAAGAAGAAGAGGAAACTTCAGCTGAAGAGGTGGATAAAAAGACCTCAAAGAGAAACAAAGCTCTTCTGGAGGTGACATTTTCTCCAAAGGAAGAAGAAGAGGAAACTTCAGCTGAAGAGGTGGATAAAAAGACCCCAAAGAGAAACAAAGCTCTCCTGGAGGTGACATTTTATGCAGAGGAAGAACAAGAGGAAACTGCAGCTGATGAGGTGGATGAAAATACGTCAAATAGAAACGAAGATCTCTCAGAGGCGCCATTTTATCCAGAGGAAGAAGAAGAAGAAGAAGACACAGAAGAGGAAACTGTTGACGTAGCGGTTAAGATAGTGATAAATAAAAAATGTTGTTGTTGTGTTGTACAGTTTTGTTGTAAACATTGTTGTTGTTGTGTTGTACAGTAGTGATGTAAAGGGGAACTATGTTGCTTTTTCACTGTTTTGCTAACCCTGCTTCCTTCCTCCCCCCGTAGCCATGTGCATTTGTTTTCAACAAAGCTGGTGAGAAGGCAATCCATGGAGCGTTGGATAACGTTATATATCATATACGTGTAGTCTTATTTGTCATAAACAAGAGATTATAAATTTTTAACCACAACAATTAGCCTACTCTGAAGCTGTTTAATTGAAAATGTAGCGTAGTTCCTCTTTAACAGATTCTGGGCCTGTGACCAGGTGTTGGAACCATTATATTCTCTGTTTACAGCTTGCTGCATCAAACATTATCAACATTAAGTAGGTCTAAAGACATAAAGACACGTTAATTTATTGATGATTACATGGTTGAGAAGTTTTCGCTAACAGTAATGCACAGTAAACAACTTTCCGAAGGTGCCTGTTCATTAACTTCAATAAATACAAGAGAATCGCAAAATGAAAATTCAGTTAACAGCTAAATCAACAGTCATTTATATATCATTTAAATCTATCTTTGAGTTTAAGTTTTATTTCTCCTAATAAAGTGATTTATTGATTCAGCTAACAATCAAAAGTTTAACTAGCTTTTTCCTTCAATTAATTTACAGTATATATGATTTACTATGAAGCTTTTCTCAGTTTAATGTTACATTTTACTGTATAAGAATAATACATTGTTTCTTTAATGCTGTGTTGTCTCAAACAATTTAGACTTTAAGTGGACGTAATCAGTTTTTTAAAGTTATGATGTCTACTACCCTTCTTTTCTATTTGTTTTCTGTTTTGTAGTGCATACATTTTCCCATATTTTGCACTTGATGAGTGTTTATGTGTCAGTGTGGGCAGCAGCAGGATGTCACAGTTTCTCTCTCTCTGACTCTCCTACCAATGAAAAACAAACAAACATGGGACCTTTAATGTTTTATTAAAGATGTACTTTTCTGGGGCGGTGCGTGGCGCAGTGGTTAAAGCGGCCGCCCCATGTAGAGGCTACAGTCCTCAACGCAGGCGTCCCCGGTTTGAATCCCGCGTCTGGCAGACCTTTCCTGCATGTCATTCCCCCTCTCTCTGCCTCCCCCTTTCCTGTCTATCTCACTATGTGCTATCCAATAAAAGGCAAAAAGGCCAAAAAAATATACTTTAAAAAAAAGTACTTTTCTGTAATCAAATTTAAGACATGGTTTGACTTGCAATATGACTGTATTTAACTGTACTTCAAAAGAAACAAAAACATTTACAATAATAAACTTTGAACTATTAACAAAGAAATATTGGTCTGTTTATTAATATGAGGAATCAAAGCCATTTTGTATGTTTCTAAAGGGATACAAACATTTCACAAAGAAAAAGTATAGACCGAGAAAAATAATAAAGGATCTAGCTCAGGAGACAGGACTGACTACTACCGGAAGTAGTATTTAGATCCAGCAGGTGGCGGTACAACACCCTGGATGCAGGCCGACTTTAAAACCAACAAAAAGCAGAAGAGGAGGGGGGCGAAAGAAGAAGACAAGCCAGAATGTGCTGCTGTGTTAAAAATGTCGAGCTCCAGGCAAAGACAACAAGGTCACTTTTATTTCTCTATTCGTGTCGCATTCACCACAGGTTGTCGAGGGCTGTTGTGGTAAAAATCTCAAAGTCTGAGATCTGGGTATAGAGCAATGTTTATGTGTTTTGTGTGACTTTAATACTGTTGAAGATGGATTATTTTCTGTTTCAATGCCCTTTGTGTGATGAACTGAGACAGCCCTTGTTTGAGAAAGCCCAGATGAAGAATCCAGACTTATCCTGGATGTCTGAGCTTGATATTTGTGTTGTTTTTTTAAGGATGCCATTTTATTCAGGGCTGCAAGAAAGAAGAAGATCACACATCAAATTAATGTGTAAATGAATTTAATCTGTAATATAAAGTTGTATTTCAAATTGATATTTGAGAATTTGTATTTATTTATTATACATTTATAAGTTTGTGAATATTATTAAAATGATTTTTTTTTCAATGTTATTTTTATTTTCCTAATATCCCCTTTTGCAACCTTCTCTTACCCAGCCTATTCAGTCCAAATCAATTTCAGAACAGTACACAGGTGTTTTCTGAGCTTCACACTAAGAGGAGTCAATGTCTTAGTTGTTTGTACTGACACTCATACCTGGGCCTGTGGTCACCAAGTATCGACTGAAATAAATTAAGTAGGCCTACTCCTAAATGTTCATTAAATGACCTAAATTGTTTATGACCCTTGAATGAACTTTTGAAGATCTGTGATTTGTGTCCATGAACCTTAAGATGAACTTCGTGAGAAAAGGGCAAGTTGCATTCTTTGCAGTCCTTGTTCCTGTTGTGGTCGTGTTTAATAACATAACTGATCGTGCATAACTGTTTCTGTCTCCTAAACCACAACAGGTATCACATCTGCTTTTTGTTTGTGTTAATCTGACAGTAACCACGTCTTAAGCACTAAATGTAATCTTGTACTATGATGGGTCTGATGCATGGCTCCCTCCCACTCTCGAGCCTGAAGTGAGACCTCTCTTTGCTGGAATTATGATTTTCTTTCTCACAAATTAAAGAAAATTTCCACAACATTCTTCACTGGCCTCAATCAGAGACTGAATACTTCACGCCAAGAGGAGACAATGTCTGGAAGGTAAGGTTTGACTCTAAGCTACTTTTAAACAGAATGAGAAACAAACAGACACACTGGCAGAGCCGAGAACAATACTGTGAAATGTTCACAGCATGGTAAACATTAATGCAATGTTGAAACAGAGTGTAGTAAGGTACATTTTATTAGTTTGTACTGACACTCATACCTGGGCCTGTGGTCACCAAGTATAGACGAAAAAAATGTAAGTATACTCTTTGACAAAGAGTAATTCACAAAGCCACAGATGGAACTTAAACTTGTGAATTGAAGTGAGTTCATTTGCATTGAAAAAGAATAATAAAATGATATTTCAACATTTTGGCATATTGGCCCATTGCCATAATCCCTATAGTCTTAGGGGTAGGTTCATTACCTTTAATTGCCAGTGCATGTTGTTTTTAGATTGGCGGGGCAGAGACGCGAGCTCTGCACGGCGCGCAGTAGGCCTACTTTTGCCTTTCCCTCATCAAACTCATCAAATACACAATCCACCAAGTCCAAAATGCTCTCGTGGACAAATTGTAACATTATGACACATGAAGCAAATACTCACTTTTGAAATCACTCCTACATAATGCTACATGATTATTTATAGTGAACATGGAAGTATAGATCTAAAAACATCTTTCACAATTAAAGGTAATGAACCTACTCCTAAAACTAGGGATTATGGCGAATTTTCCAAAATGTTGAACTATCCTTTTAACAACAAGGTTTCCACTGCACTTTTGCTCTGATGACTTTATTGATTCTGGTGACTCATACTTACCCTGCCTTACATGTCCTTTACTGCACAGAGCTGCTCAGTCACACATAGGCTAAAACAATATTATTTATATTATTTTTTTCCCAAGCTCCTCCCTAACCCTCGATACTGTTCTCACACTGCTGAAGCCAATGTTGGAGAATCTCCTGTGCAATAATATAACATTATCTCCTACATGTGTGATATTGTTGACATCTACGTGAATCATCTAACAGAGGGTAGCCAGGTCATTTCATTTATTTATTTATTTTTTTTTTTATATATATTAAATGTTATTCTTGAAAGGCCACAGGCAGGCTTTCACACACGTAGCTGCTCAGCCACATAAAACAATATAATTTACATTATAATAGTGCGGTGACCTTGAGGACTTAAACACTTAAGAAAACACATGAACGTGCAGCAATTTCAGAAAACAACTTCTTCAATTTGGCAACATATGCACAGCAAAAACTCTCCACACAGCACAAGTGGTTTGTGGACACAAAATGTCCTGTAGACTGAATGTGCGCTGAATGTGCGCTTTCGACTTGCAAATCGCGGAGGTCTTGCAGTAAACAGTCATGTGAACAGCAAGTAAAGAAATAACATCACTATAAGATTTTCTCATGTTAGAAAATTTGCTCAGACGTTTTCGGAGAAGTGTAAAGTCACCTGTGGGAGCAGCGACTGAGAGCAGCGGCCAGTCTCCTGAGCTGATCGGCCGGTCAACCTGCGTCGTCATCCCCGGGGGATAAAACGAGCCGAGTAACTTATCCGCAGGTTTTTGGAGGTTTATCGCCAGCTGGTTACATCCTTTTTAGAAGATAAATGTTGGTCTCGTTGATGAAATCTAACAACAGTGCCAGCCACATTCGTTTTTCCTTAAATGACAAGTGAAACTTCAGGTGTGTATTGGACAGAAGAGCAGCGCTGCCTCGGGGCCTTGTAGCCTAAGAACAGAAATCACCACATTACATCTACATAAATGTTTTACAATGAACCGATCAGTCTACATCAAATATTATTTTACTAAGTGACTTAACATGGTTACGGTACACGGCAAAAATGAATGTATGGGAAACACTGATATACTGCCACAATGCATAGGATTATATACATTTGAATGAATCTGTAGAAGATGACACAAAGATAGCAAAATTTAACTTACTAAACACTTGAACTTGCTGCTTCTCAATGTGAAACCATGTTTGATCTGGCGACATCTGCTGGCCACTGCAAAGAAAATCAAAAAGTTATTTCAAAATCTCACAAACCGGTCGATGCTTTGTCTTACAGAAAGGAGCTACAGGAGGCTTTGTGCCGCTACATTGCTGACACCTTCAGCTACATCGACTCAGTGAGAGGTTTCTGTGAGAAGATCTCTGAACGGGTGAGCATCAGGGACAAAGAAAGGAATATCATGATGGACATCAAAAACAAGGCTGCCAACATCGACCTGAATATTGCTCATGTTACCAAGTCAGTTGACAAAGGCAAGGCTGTTGCAGAATACACGAAGAGCAAGTTGACTGCACTGACTGCAGACAGACATACAGAGCTCACGAAGGAACTTGATGCTGTGTTGGAGAACACTCTGAGAGGCCTGGAGGAGCTGGACCGCTTCTTGGATGCAGTGGAGAAGCTGGCGGTCACTTCACATCAAGTGTTCGTGGAGAACCAGGTGTTACACCTGACTGGTATCAAGTTTGAATTTGTGCAGATGATCATAACTGGCATCAAGTTTGAACATGTGCAGAAGATCATCGCTGCTGCACGAATGATCTGCCCTCTCCTCCTCAGTTTTAAAAGAGATGCAAAAGCCTTCTTCCTTCCTAATCTTCAGAATGTGGAGCTGCTGTCGAATCAGTTGGACATATACATAGAGACCACCCAGATAATCTGCAAGGGGTTAACAGAGAGGTAAACAGACAATTTGTGTACAAGATGAAAGACAGTAGGTGATGTGAAGTAAGTCAACAGTAAATCTAAATCTCTTTAACAGCTTCTTTGGTGACTTTTGCCTGGAGATGAATGTGGAAACTCAAGTTGACCTCGATAACGTGTCTGAAAACAACATACCAAGGATGCTTGGTCACATCGAACACCTGCATGAAATCAGGTGAGTGTTGCCTTGTGTGTATCTTTTTATCATTTGTCCGTGTGTTTTTAGGGCTGAGTGACAACTGCAAATCATCCAACGAGGACCCTATTGAAATCGTACTGTTTCTTTTGATTTAACCCCCAATTTGACCCGATTACATGCCGTCATTCCGACATCCCACCACTCCGACATCCCACTATTCCGACATGCCATCGTCCCACCATACCGATAAGGCTTTCAATCTAAGGAAATGTGCGTTACTCAACAGGTGACTCCCTCCTATTTATCTGGACTTGATCTGGACTCTCTCTCTCTATCTGGCCTGTATAGCCTCTACCTGGTCTTTCTACTAAACTTAACCAACTCCTTTCTCCATTGCCTAAACCCAACCAGTGCGAAATCTTTTGGGGAAAAACAATACGCTATTAAAGGAATTGTCAGAAAGGCGGGATGTTTAAAAATAGAAAAATAAATACCATAATTCCGACCATAGGAGGCAAGAATTGTCGGATTGATGGGACATTTAATTAAGTGTTGCCATTTAGACATAGAGGCCTATGTGGGACTGGTGGGATGTCGGAATGGCGGTTGCCCACCGCAAAATTCATGAAATTTTGCACATTTAAATCTTTGAGAAATGTATAAAGTAGCCTATATTTCTCTGAACAAACTATAGTCCATAGTTATTATCACTTTTGAGAAATTAAAGTAACATTCAGAAGGCTGACTTAGTTTCCTCTTTATCTTTTCATCAGGATGAACCAACACTTCCGGACTGTTTTCCTGTTTCAGGTAAACTGTTCGGAAGGACAGTTTTCTGGCTTCATCAATGAGTTTAAGGAGCAACAGCCCCGGATGCTTCAGTGTCTGAAGGAGCTGGAGGAGTGTGCCGTTCAGCTCGACAGGATGAGTAAAGGGTCAAAGATCTCCAGTGTGGCAGGAAAATCAGTGAGGGCAGTTGGGGGAGTGCTGTCCATCATTGGTTTGGCGTTACTTCCTGTAACAGCAGGAGTGTCTCTGGGTCTGACTATGACAGGTTTAGGACTTGGGATCACCAGTGGAGTCAACAGCGCTGTCACCGCAGCCGCAGGGATCGGGGTGAACGTTACTCAGCAAAAGAAAGCCAATGAAGCCCTTAAGGTCTTAATGGAGGATGTGAAGGCTGTCCAGGCTCGTCTGGGGGACGTGATCAGTCAAGATGTCGAAATGGAAGCAAGTGATATGGATGTATTCCAGGATGCATGCAGTATTTTATCTAGCGGTCATAGTATTAGTAAAGACATTCATTCACTTATTCTTGGTGCCTCTAAGTTTAGGTTGTTGCCAAAAACACAGGTGTTTGAGGGTGTGCAGAGGTCAACTGAAGACATCCCAGATATCGGTCAGGCAGCAGCCGAAGATGCTCTCTGTGCTGTCTCCGAGTCGGTCGGGGTGGGCGCCATCGCTTTAAATGCTCTTTCCCTGGGCATGGATATCTTGTCCATCTGTAAAGACAGCATTAGTCTGGCCAAAGGCAGCGAGGCCAAAGTCTCACAGTTCATCAGAGCCAGATCTGCTCTCCTGAGCTCAGAGGTAGATTCATGGCAGAAGATCCACGACTCTCTACGTAAGGGCCTTCAGTCGTCAAAGAGAAACAAAGCTCTCCTGGAGAGGCCATTTTATTCAGAGCTGGATATGATGGAAGAAGAAGACGCAGAAGAGGAAATTGCAGCTGATGAGGTGGATGAGGAAGTGCCGGAAACACAGCCTTGTGTTATACAGTAGTGCTTTAGCAGGTTCTGGGACTATGATCAGGTGTCAGATCCATTATGTCTGATCCATATTCAAACACTTGGAAAACACTTTGGACGTTCATGTTTTATCAGGACTATGCATTTTTCAAATCTCACTTTACCTGAAAATGATTGAAGTGAAAAATAAAATTACTGTGAGTTTCAGAGACTGTGTTTCTATTGTTATACACAAATTTAAAAAAAGATTGAGAGGAGGAAGCGCTGCTTGGATCAATGTTAGACAAGTGTTCTCCAGTGAGGCAGGTGTATCTTTAACAAAAGACTCCAGGGACTTTCTGTGAAAATAGGATGCAGACGTCCAGAAGAAAAAGTAGTAGTAGTGCTATAGCAGATTCTGGCACCTGGGGTGTCAGATCCTTTTTATATGAACCATATTAATCTCTATGTACAACTGCTTTGGTCTGATATTAACCCATCTTAATGAATACATTTAAATTATATGATTTTTATTATTATTTTGTCATGACCACACATGTTTCAAATCACAGTTATCAAATCTTTTTAGACGACAATCTGTATCAATCATATGTATAATTTACATTTCTTTTTATATATTTTATATTTAATATGTATAATTTAAAAAATGTTCTTGCACACCTGAATAAAAAAAGTAAAGATGCAACTTTTTTTGAGTCCCTGGAATCACTTCTGTTGAGTTTTGTAGTGAATGTGCTGTCAAACTCATAAATTTGTAGCACATTTGTGTCTTTGCATGTCTTTTCTTAAGTTGCAGTGTTTTTAGCTCTCAGGGCCACCGTACATCATAGACCTCATATCTGATTCTGTTTCTCCTTTATTCCCACACTGTGCTGGTGAGCGTGGACCGGGTGCAGGGCTGAGTCTTTCGAACCGAGGCAGTGAGGACTATAGCCTCGGCATATGGGTGCCTGTTCGGCCTACTGCGCCACTCGGTGTCCTAGTAGTTTGAATGCGCTTTAGTTTTCATGTAACTTTGTTTGTGATCTGTTGGTAGATATCCTGATGCCATATCACTAAAGAAATGTTCCACCTTATCAGGTGAACAATCTGTTACGAGCTGAAGTGCAGAGGAGAACAGACCAGCAGATGTTAATTTATATATAACTTTGTCTTCTGCTGACTACATTAGAGGCTGGACACCTGTCCATGTGCTGGCCTCCTTCAATGTCCCATCCATGTCGCATCAAATGCTGATAAAATAATAAATACTAACGTCAGAGCTTGGAGCAGGTGATGTGCAGGAATGTTGCTCACCTTGTTGTTGTGGAGAAACAAAAGAAGTGAAGGTATGCAAGCTCATATAAATGTGGGTTTCACATCTCAGTCTCTTCAGTAAAAAGCAACTTCAGCACAGTACACAGGTGTTCTCTGAGCTTGTCCTGTTTTTATTTCATCTTTGGCCTCAATCACAAACTGAAGATTTGCACCAAGAGGAGAAAATGTCTGGAAGGTAAAGCTTGACTCTAAGCTGCTTTTAAACAGAACAAGAAACAAACCAGTCAGAGAATAATGTGTATACTCATGTACATTTCCATACTAAAATGTTCACAGTGTGATGAACACTAATGCATTGTAGTTTATTTTTCCAACCAGCTTCTGTTGTGGAGAGTTTGTGTCTGACAAGATTTGATTGCACAATGTGAGGTGACTGAGTGACTTTACATGTTTTGACACATGAACAAGGTTTTGATTGTTTCAGGTGTTTTTGCACAGGTGATCTGGTTTTGTATGAATAAACCTGAAATTCGTATGTTTTGTACTACATACTGTAGGTCTGTACTCACCAATGTAAAGGCTATAATAAATGAAGTATTCCTAAATGTTGACTAAGTAATTCACAAAGCCACAGATGAAATTGCAACTTGTGGATTCGAATGAATCATTTACATCAGTATTGTATGGTGGCCATGAGGGCTCAAACACTTCAAAGACGCTAACATTCAGCAATAAAAACAAACAACTTCTTCAATTTGACAACACATGCTCAGCAAAAACTCACAACAGAACACCAATGGACACAAGAAAGTGAAAGTGGCATTAATTAGCTGTAACAGAGAGCAGTATTATCCCTATATTTAACCCATTGCAACACCATTTATTATTTTACCTCCCTGCACTCTGCTCTGTTTGTGAACAAAGGCAACAAACAGAAATAAGCACTGTTTGAAATACACTGTCATGATGCATATCATCTTGACAAAAGAATCTGTAGAATATTACACAAAGATAGTAAAATTAAATTTACTAAACACTTGAACTTGCTGCTTCTTGCTGTGAAAGCATGTTTTGCTGTTGGCCAGACTGTGCAAATGCAAAGAGAAAAAAAAGTTGTTTAATGTCTGAGAAACCAGTCGATGCTTTGTCTTACAGAAAGCAGCTACAAGAGGCTTTGTGCTGTTACATCGCTGATACCCTCAGCTACATCAACTCAGTGAGAGGTTTCTGTGAGAAGATCTCTGAATGGGTGAGAATGAGGAGGACAGAACGAAAAATGATGACACACATTAAAAACAGAGCTGACGGTGTTGACCAGCCAGAGGATGAAGTTCAGGCCTTTGAGGAATATATGAAGAGTAAAGAGACTGAGTTGGATGCAGACAGCAGACCTACAGACCCAGGGGAGCAGCTTGCTGTCGTGTTGAAGGACACTCTGAGAGGCCTGGAAGAGCTCGACTGTTTCCTGGATGCAGTGGAGAAGCTGGCCGTCACCTCACATCAAGTGTTCATGGAGAACCAGGTGCTACACCTGACTGGTATCAAGTTTGAAGACATAAAGATCGTCATCGCTGTTGCACGATTGATCTGCCCTCTCCTCCTCAAGTTTAAAAGAGATGCAAAAGTTTTCTTCCTTCCCAATCTTCAGAATGTGGAGGTGCTGTCGTATCAGTTGGACATATACATAGAGACGACCCAGATAATCTGCAAGGGGTTAAAAAAGAGGTAAACAGACACTAACCAAAATAAAATGCACATTTTACATTGGAAATGTGTAGACATGTGGTGCTTGGTGGCTGAGTGGTTAGAGAGCACATCCCATGTAAGCAGACTGGTTTCGACCCCCAACTGAGACGATGATCACCGCATGTCCAGTCTTTCTCCCTGCTTTCCTATCTTTCTACACTTATAGGCTACATTTGCCAGAAATACAAGCATAAATGCACAAAAATGATCTTTAAAAAAAAGATGAAAAGAAATGTGTAAATCTCTTTAACAGCTTATTTTGTGACTTTTGCCTGAAGACGACTATTGAAACTAAAGTTGACCTGGATGTGAACATGTCTGAAGACGACATAACAAGGATGCTCAACCACATCAATCAGCTGCATGATATCAGGTAAGTGTTGATTCATTTGTCTACCCTTTATTATCTATCACTATACACTTAAATCTAACTTTGTTTATCTCCAATTAGTTTATAAATGTAGACTGAAAGTTCACTCTTGATTTGATTTCTGGATTAGTACTGTATACTAGTAACACACTTGGACAAACTTACCTGTGCTGCCGAATGTATCGCAAACCCAATGTGGTGTTGTTTGTTTTCATTACCAGTGCACGATGGAGCCTTAAGTAACATTCAGAAGGCTGACTTAGTTTTCTCTTCATCTCTTCATCAGGATGAACCAACACTTGAGGACAGCTTTTCTTCTTGAGAAGGAATCCTGTTCTTCCTTCATCAGTGAGTTTAAGGAGCGACAGCCCCGGATGCTTCAGTGTCTGGAGGATTTGGAGGAGTGTGCTGTTCAGCTTTACAGGATGAATCTGGGGTCAAAGATCTCCAGTGTGGCAGGAAGCTCAGTGGGGGCAGTAGGTGGTGTGCTTTCCATCATTGGTTTGCTGTTAATTCCTGTAACAGCAGGAGCATCTCTGGGTCTGACCATCACAGGTTTAGGACTTGGGGTCACCAGTGGAGTCAACACTGTTGTCACCACAGCCACGGAGTTCGGGGGGTGAACGCTACACAACAAAATAAAGCCATTGAAGCTTTTAAGGTCTTAATGGAGGATGTGCAGGCTCTCCAAGATTGCCTGGAAGAAGTGATCAGTCAAGCTGTCTCCAAAATGGAAGCAAATAATATCAGTGTATTTCAGGCTGTGGAAGATCTTTTTTCTGGTGTTTATGGTGTTGGAAAAGGCATTCGTTCCCTTATTAAAGAAGTCTCTTGTGTGAAGTTGTTGCGTAAAGGGGTGATTTCAGGTGCACAGAGGGCGACTGCAGAGATCTCACAAAGTGGTCAGGCAGCAGCCAAAGGGTCTCTCGCTCTCTCCAAGTCGGCCAGGGCGGGTGCCATCGCTGTCAACGCTCTTTTCGTGGGTGTGGATATCTTCTTCATCATTAAAGACAGTATCGGTCTGGCCCAAGGCAGTGAAACCGAAGTCTCACAGTTCATCAAAGCCAGATCTAATCTCTGGAGCTCAGAGATGGACTTGTGGCAGAAGATCCACGACTCTCTGTGTGAGGGTCTGCAGACGTCAAAGAAAAACAAAGCTCTCCTGGAGACGCCATTTTATCCAGAAGAAGAAGAAGAAGAAGACATAGAAGAGAAAAGGGTAGCTCTCCTGGAAACTGCAGCTGGTGAAGTGGATAAGAGAGAGAAAAAGAAAAAATGTTGTTGTTGTTGTTGTGCTGTGCAGTAGTGATTTAAAGGGGAACTATGTTGCGGTCCGGTCGCGTTTTCACTGTTTTGCTAACCCTGCTCCCTTCCTCCCCCTTATCCATGTCATGTGCATTTGTCTTCAACAAAGCTGGTGAGAAGGCTATCCGTGGAGTGGTGGATAACATTATATATCCTTGTGGAGTTGTAGTAAAAAAGCAACTGGACGTCCAGTTGCTTTTTTACTACAACTCCACAAGAATAAGATGACCTGGATGACTGAGAACCTTCACAGACATACATTATATATCATATACGTTTTTATGATGTGTATATTTGTGTAGTCTTATTTGTCATAAACGAGAGATTATGGATTTTGGATTATGGCGTGTTTGTTTCATGGGGCTGAGATGAGAGCTGGGACACCGGGTCGGAGGCTCTGATCTTACAAGGTTGGTTTTAAGCCAAGAGACGCTAGGTGGAAGGAAGAGAGCCTCCATTCTCCCTGCAAGTCTATGACCAGGTGTTGGAACCATGATATGTGAATGAACCACATTTATCTCTGTTTACAGCTTGCTGCATCAAACATTATCAACATTAAGTAGATCTATAGACATAAAGACACACGTGAATTTATTGATGATTACTTGGTTGGAAAGTTTTTGATAACAGTAATGCACAGTAAACAGACAGTGCTGTGTCAGTGTCAACTTTCACAAGGTGCCTGTTCATTAACTTCAATAAATACAAGAGAATCACAAATGAAAATTCAGTTAAACAGCTAAATCAACAATCATTTTCAGATATCGTTCAAGTCTATCTTTGAGTTTAAGTTTTATTTCTCCTAATAAAATGATTTATTGATTCAGTCAATCAAAAGTTTAGCTAGCTTTTTCCTTCAATTAATTTGTATATGATTTACTATGAAGCTTTTCTCAGTTTAATGTTACATTTTACTGTATAAGAATAATACATAATTTCTTTAATGTTGTGTTGTCTCAAACAATTTAGACTTTAAGTGGACGTAATCAGTTTTTTTTTTTAAAGTTATGATGTCTACTAACCTTCTTTTCTATTTGTTTTCTGTTTTGTAGTGCATACATTTTCCCATATTGTGCACTTGAGTGTTTATGTGTCAGTGTGGGCAGCAGCAGGATGTCACAGTTTCTCTCTTTCTGACTCTTCTACCAATGAAAAAGGCATAAAGTACCTAAACAAACATGGGACCTTTAATGTTTAATTAAAAATGTATTTTTCTGTAATCAAATTCAAGACATGGTTTAACTTCTGAAATATGACTAACTGTGTATCAAAAGAAACAACAACAAAAAACATTTATAATAATAAACTTTTAACTATTAACAAAGAAATGTTGGTCTGTTTATTAATATGAGGAAACAAAGCCATTTTGTGTTTTTTCTAAAGGATCCAAACATTTCACAAAGAAAAAGGATAGACAGAGAAAAATAATAAAGGATCTAACTCAGGACAAGCAGGAAATACTATTTAAGAGGTTGTGTAGGAGAAAAGATAGGACTGACTACTACTGGAAGTATTTAGATTCAGTAGGTGCCGGTGGCGGTAGTGCAACACTCTGGATGAGGCTGACTTTAAAACCAAGAAGATACGCCAGAATGTGCTGCTGTGTTAAAATGTCGAGCTCCAGGCGAAGACAACAACGTCACTTATATGTTTATTCATGTCGCATTCACCACAGGTTGTCGAGGGCTGTTGTGGTTGAGTGTTGTCGGCCATGTGCACAATGGAGCATTTGTTTTATTTTTGGTTTAATCATTTTGTGTACATATTTTGTTATATTTTTATTTTTTACAACTTTTTCCTTTTCAGTTTTACTAGGAAATAAGGTCAAATTTGTGCATTGAGTTGATTGGATGAGATTTTCTATCTTGATTCTCTTGTGTTCTCCCACGTCACATCGGAAACATTATTGTGACAACTTTGGTGCACTGTTAAAAATCTGACAGATAAAATCTCAAAGTCTGTGACTTGAATCGTAAACCATCAGAGTTTGTCAGTTTGTCATTCTCAGACTTTTAATGATCATTTCCCAAGACGAGGAACTACTGTATCAGTAAGAAAGAGTTGGAGATAAAGGTTAAGAATAAGCTGCTTTTAAACACAATAAGGAACAGAGACACAGTCAGAACTACGTGTAGGCTACTCATGTAGCTACATTTCCATACAGTGTTGGAGAGTGATCTGCTCAAATGTTCACATTGTGGTAAACACTAATGCACTGTTGAAACAGAGAATAGTTTATTTCTCCAACTTGTTTCTGGTGTAGCAGAGTTTGTATCTGAAAAGTTTAATACAACAGTGTTTAAGTGATTGACTTGCACAGTTTATTTGGTTTTGTATGAACAATTCTAAAACTGAATAAATAAAGTGTGAATTGAAGTGAATATACTTTTTTGTTCTCACACGTGCCTGTATTCACCAAGCATCTTATAGTATTTGGGTTTTGACAGAGTACTTCACAGGCTGCAGCTTGTGGTTTCAGATGACTTGTCAAAACCGGCCTTAACAACTTCAGGTTTCCGCTGCAGTTTCACTCTGATTAGTTTCCTGTGTCTTGTTGTTTCCTCAGTAACAAACACTTTTCTACCCTGTTCTTACATGTCATTTCTTTTACAGAACTGCTCAGACAAACAACATAATTTTAGTACAGTGGCCATGTGAACACTGCAACTTCAGAAAACACGAGCAAAGACAGAAATGTGCAGCAGTTATGGAAAACATCTTCCTGCACAGCAAAAACTGTTTTTTTTTCTTCAAATATAGTAGGCCTACTGTATACAAGCATGCATTAAGTTAAAGACGATGGGGCTGAGATCTGAGTATAGAGCAGCGTTTATGTGTTTTGTGTGACTTAAATACTGTTGAAGATTATTTTCTGTTTCAATGCCCTTTGTATGATGAACTGAGACAGTCCTTGTTTGAGAAAGCCCAGATGAAGAATCCAGACTTATCCTGGATGTCTGAGCTTGATATTTTGTGTTGGTTTTTTAAGGATGCCATTTTATTCAGAGCTGGATATGAAGAAAGAAGAAGATACAGATCACACATCAAATGAATGTGTAAAATAATTTAATATTTAATGTAAAGTTGTATTTCAAATTGATATTTGAGAATTTGTATTTATTTATTATACATTTATAAGTTTGTGAATTGTATTCAAAACATTTTTTTCCAATGATATTTTATTTTCCTATTTTCCTAATATCCCTTTTTTTTCAACCTTCTCTTACTCAGTCTCTTCAGTCCAAATCAATTTCAGAACAGTACACAGGTGTTTTCTGAGCTTGTTCAATTTTTATTTCTTCATAGGCCTCAATCAGAGACTGAAGATTTCACCAAGAGGAGTCAATGTCTTAGTAGTTTGTACTGACACTCATACCTGGGCCTGTGGTCACCAAGTATCGACTGAAATAAATTAAGTACTCCTAAATGCTTTGAAAGAGTATTTCACAAAGCCACAGATGAAATTGCAACTTGTGAATTCAAGTGAGTTTATTTGCAATGAAAAAGCCCTAACAATACAAGGTTTTTACTGCACTTTTGCACCAGTGACTTTATTGCAGTCGAAGATGTCTTCATCTGGAAGGGTTCAGGTTTCCTCGAACATCAGAGACTGACCGTGTGATCGTGACGTGGTTTGGTATTTTAATGATAGCCGATATCCTAAGCTGCAGAACAGTATTGATGCACTGAATGTCCGTCTCTCTGGTATTAAGTGTTCATTAAATGAACAAAGAGGGGAAGCATAATAGATTTTTTTTTATGTTTATGACCCTTGAATGAACTTTTGAAGATCTGTAATTTGTGTCTATGAACCTTTAGATGAACTTCGTGAGAAAAAGGGGAAGTTGCACTCTTGCAGTCCTCGTTCCTGTTGTGGTCGTGTTTAAGAACATAGCTGTTTCTGTCTCCAAAACCACAACAGGTATCACATCTGCTTTTTGTTTCTCTTTCACATGTGTTAATCTGACAGTAACCACGTCGTAAGCGCTAAATGTAATCTTGTACTATGATGGGTCTGATGCGCAAGGCTCCTTCCGACTCTCGAGCCTGAAGTGAGACATCTCTTTGCTGGACTTTTGATTATCTCTCTCACGAGTTAAAGAAAATTTCCACAACATTCTTCACTGGCCTCAATCAGAGACTGAAGACTTCACGCCGAGAGGAGACAATGTCTGGAAGGTAAAGTTTGACTCTAAGATACTTCTAAACTGAGTGAGAAACAAACCTGGACAGACACACTGGCAGAGAACAATGTGTACTCATGTACTTTTGTATAGTGATCTGCTGAGCAGCTGAAATGTTCAGAGCGTGGTAAACATTAATGTTGAAAGAGAGTGTAGAATGGTATATTTTAACATGCATCAATAATTAAAGGTAATGAACCTACTCCTAAAACTAGGGATTGTGTCAAATATGCCAAAATGTTGAACTATCCTTTTAACAATACAAGGTTTCTGCTGCACTTTTGCTCAGGTGACTTTATTGCCTCTGGTAACTTTATCAGTGACTCAGACTTATCTACCCTGCCTTACATGTCCTTTACTGTACAGAGCTGCTCAGTCACACATAAAATATTATTTATATTATTTTTTTCCAAGCTCCTCCCTAGCCTTTGATACTGTTTTCACACTGCTGAAGCCAAGCTATGTTTGAGAATCTCCTGCATGTGATTTTTTAAGTTGAATTATTTCACATGTGCACAACTTCAGGTGTGTATTGGACAGAAGAGCAGCGCTGCCTCGGGGCCTTGTAGCCTACGTACAGAAATCACCACATTACATCAATAAATAAATGTTTTACAATGAACCAATCAGTATACATCAAATATTATTTTACTAAGTGACATAACATGGTTACGGTACACAGCAAAAAATACTTACTCTAAACTGTCTTTGGTGGGGGTTTGAGGTCAGGGGTGCAATGCATTGTGGGATACAGTACACAATGTAGACTGGTCAGATGCACACTGGCAATATTTTCTGAATCAGTACGACGTCTGGGAATACACACTACATTTTGGCCAAATCAGTAGGCTACTAGGCTGTACTAGCAGTATAATATCCGGTTTGTGTCACAGCATCAGCTGCTGTGGAGAGTTCATGAGCACTCCCGCACCGGGGACAGCTCTCCACTCCGACACCCCGCTGTTCCGAAACACCCCCACTTCGAAACACCGCTGTTCTGAGCGTCCGTCTGTCCATTCGGAGTGGGGGGGTTTCCCCAATAGCCTTTTCAGAATAGCGGGGTCTTTAGAAAAAATAGAAAACCCCGCTATTACGATGAATGGAAGTCTATTTTCGGAAAGGTGGGGTGTAACCTCCCGCACCGGCTTGGCTGGTGACTGCAATTACTCTAACAGCCACAACGACTGTCATGTTACTAATGAGTCCTATTTCTTGATCTGCCCCAAGTCCCTTTAACCTAGAAATATGCAATTGTTTTACCTCCCTGCACTTTACTGTATTTTGTACACCAAGCCAACAAACAGAAAAATAAGCACTGATTGAAATAGACCTATATATACTGCCACAATGCATAGAATTATATATATTATAAGGAATCTGTATATTACACAAAGATAGCAAAATTTTACTTACTAAACATTTGAACTTGCTGCTTCTCGATGTGAAACCATGCTTGATCTGGCGACACCTGCTGGTCACTCTGTGCAAATGCAAAGAAAAACAAAAAGTTATTTCAAAGTCTCACAAACCGGTCGATGCTTTGTCTTACAGAAAGAAGCTACAGGAGGCTTTGTGCCGCTACATCGCTGAAACCTTCAGCTACATCAACTTAGTGAGAGGTTTCTGTGAAAATATCTCTGAATGGGTGAGCATGAGGGAGAAAGAAAGGAAAATCATGATGGACATTAAAAACAGCGCTGCCAGCATCGACCTGAATATTGACCATGTTACCAAGTCAGATGCCAAAGGCAAGGCTGTTGTAGAATACACGAAGAGCAAGTTGAATGCACTGACTGCAGACAGACATACAGAGCTCACGAAGGAACTTGATGCTGTGTTGAAGGACACTCTGAGAGGACTGGAAGAGCTCGACTGCTTCCTGGATGCAGTGGAGAAGCTGGCAGTCACCTCACATCAAGTGTTCATGGAGAACCGGGTGTTACACCTGACTGGCATCAAGTCTGAACATGTGCAGTTCATCATCGCTGCTGCACGAATGATCTGCCCTCTCCTCCTCAGTTTTAAAAGAGATGCAAAAGTTTTCTTCCTTCCCAAACTTCAGAATGTGGAGGTGCTGTCGTATCAGTTGGATATATACATAAAGACCACCCAGATAATCTGTCAGGAGTTAACAAGGAGGTAAACAGACATTTTATGAACCAAATAAAAGACAGTCAGTGATGCTAAGTGAGTAGACACTAAATCTAAATCTGTTTAACAGCTTCTTTGGTGGCTTTTGCCTGAAGATGAATCTGGAAACTCAGGTTGACCTCGATGGCGTGTCTAAAGACGACACACTGAGGATGCTTGGTCACATCAATCTGCTGGATGAAATCAGGTAGCTAATGTTGCCTCATATGTTAATGTATTTTTTATTATTAATATTATTATTATTGTTTGACATATACTTAAATCCAATCTGTATATCTCTAAATAGTTAAATGTAGACTGAGTACACTCACTTGATTTTACTTCAAAATTAAAGCAGATATCAGTGGAATGTTTTTGTTAATATAAGTCCTAAATAGTCCTATTTTCCGTCAGCAATCACTTACATGAAGTATTTCAGCCTAAACACGAGTCTCTCCGTCACTCTGCTCTGCTGTAACCCGAGGAGAAAATTTTCCTTGTGGGATACAAGTGTTATCCAATGAGGAGAGAGAACGGCATGAAGGGCTGTGTGTGCAGCCAAGGGATGCGCGTGAATGTGGTGACGTAGCACGAGGACCAATTGATGCCTGACAAGGGCGGGGGCTGCTAACTCATGGTGCGTTCAAAGAAACTCGTACTTTGTGTTTTTCCTTCCTGTGAAGTCATACCAGTTCGATCTGGTACGAGTTCACGGGTCGGAAGTTACGAGTGGCCGTTATAGGGAACTTTCACAGACAACAGGATGGTGAAAACACGAGCTACGGGTTACCTGGAACGCTACCAAGTCGTAGTTGTGACTTGAAGCTGTAACTTACGGTTTCAAAAGCCTGCCTTGAACGCAGCATTAGCCGAAACGGCCGTGAAGCTGATATCTGCTTTAATATACTATAACACACTTGGACAAACTTACCTGTGCTACTGATTTATTGCAAAAGTGGAGCCCCTGTTACCTAGCAACCATGACAATATGTAGTGGCTCTCTGCCCATGTTGTTTGCTTTCAATCAGTGTGCAATGAATCTTGGGATATGTTGGGTCACAACGGATCTGAGGAAATGAAGGCCATGTTTGACGGAGCCTCTGATATGAGACAGTCTTCACACCAGGGGTGGCTTTCCTCCAAAAAACACAAATGAGCTACAAGAACATTGAGTTGAATGAGAGGAACTGTAATTCCATTTGAAAGTATTTTCTGAGACAAAAATATTAAATTACATCGATCAAACAGTAGAAAGACTGTATGATCAACTTCTTTCTGTCATCTACTCTGCTGCACATGAAATCACTAACTAATACAAACATTATATAAAATATACATTTAAATAACCCTGTCTCACACAGGTACTGAAAATATGAACTACGAATTATTTTCATTCTTGCTCTTCTGGCTCTTATGGCGCTCGTATAGAGCTGCATCTGAAGGCTGTGTCCCCTGAACTCTAGAGTCATAGAAAAAGATCCATGTCTCTTTATGTCAAAGCCTATTAATAACTAAATCAGAAGTGATATTTCCATCAGGTCAAATGGATGGAAAGTGAAGAGAAAAATCCAACAAAATTCAATCTTTCTTTGAGGAATTCATAAATTATATTTCTTTTAACAAACTGTAGCCTATTATTATTATCATTATTGAGTAATTAAAGTAACATTCAGAAGGCTGACTTAGTTTCCTCTTTATCTCTTCATCAGGATGAACCAACCCTTTCGGACAGTTTTCCTGTTTCAGGAAGAAACATGTTCTATCTTCATCAATGAGTTTAAGAAGCGACAGCCCCGGATGCTTCAGTGTCTGAAGGAGCTGGAGGAGTGTGCTGTTCAGCTCGACAGGATGAATAAAGGATCAAAGATCTCCAGTGTGACAGGAAGCTCAGTGGGGGCAGTTGGAGGTGTGCTGTCCATCGTTGGTTTGGCATTAATTCCTGTAACAGCAGGAGTGTCTCTGGGTCTGACCATCGTAGGAAAAGGACTGGGGATCACCAGTGGAGTCATTTATGTTGTCACCACAGCCACAGGGATCGGGGTGAACGCTACACAACAAAATAAAGCCAATGAAGCCTTCAAGGTCTTCATGGAGGATGTGCAGGCTCTTCAAGCTTGTCTGGAGGAAGTCATCAATAAAGCTGTCTCCAAAATAGACCTAAACAAGATCAATATGATGATGGATGTGGGCAAGATTCTTTGGAAAGCTCGTGGTATTGGAAAAGGCATTCGTTCAAAGGCGGCCAGGGCATGTTTCACTGCATTTTTTTCCCTGGGCATGGATATCTTCTTCATCTGTAAAGACAGCATCAGTCTGGCCAAAGGCAGCGAAACCAAAATCTCACAGTTCATCAGAGCCAGATCTGCTCTGTGGAGCTCAGAGATAGATTCATGGCAGAAGATCCACGACTCTCTGTGTGAGGGTCTGCAGACGTCAAAGAGAAACAAAGCTCTCCTAGATACACCATTCTACCCAGTGTCAGGCCTCATCCTTGATAGAGGTAATCTTTTCTCGTTTCTTGTATTTTTTCTTCCTGTTTTATTTTGTTGTGTTCACCTTCTCCTCTCGTTTCACATGTCTTGACTTCCTGACCTCATGTTCTCACATGTGCTGATTGCAGCAGCCCAGCCCTGAATGTTTGCACCTGTCTTTGTCTCTCCTTCCCTTGTGTATTTAGGTGTATTTGTCAAGCATCCCAGTCGTCAGGTCTTGTGTTCGAAGTCTTGCTTAATTTCCTGCCTGCTAATCACCAATAAACCTGGTTCTGTTTCTTACCCCTGAGTTGAGCTCTTGAGTCCTGGCACCATAGCTGTCAGATCCTTTTTATATGAACCAGTGCTAGTGCGTTGGTCTGATATTAAGCCAACTTAAAGCAGAAGTAAGCGATCCGGTGGTTTTGGCTAACTTCCTGTCAGCTGATGGAGTTAGCAGTCCCCGCCCTCGTCCCTACGTCACCACATTCACGCGCATCCCTTGGCTGCACACACAGAGAGGACCACCCCTTTATGCCATTCTCTCTCCTCATTGGTTAAAGGTTGTAGGATACAAGGAAAGTTTTCTCCTCGGCTTACAGCAGAGCAGAGTGACTGACAGACCCGTGTTTCAGACCAAACACTCTATATAAGTGATTGCTGTTGGAAGATATAACTATTTAAGACTTATATTAACACAAATATTCCGCTTACTTCTGCTTTAATGAATACACTTAAATAATATGTTTTTTATTATCATTTTGTCATGTTTCAAATCACAGTTCACATGATAATAAATAAGTGTAAAATGTAAGTAGTGGAAATGTAAGTGGAAAATCTAAATCAAAGCCCACTGTCTGTTTATAATCTTTTTAGACTACAATCTGTATCAATCATATCTATAATTCAATTTACATTTTTTTCTTGCACACTTGAATAAAAAAGTAAAATGCAACGGAATCACTTCTGTTGAGTTGTGAGTTTTGTAGAATGTGTTGTCAATCTGATGAATTTGTAGCTAGCACATTTGTGTCTTTACGTGTCTTTTCTCAAGTTGCAGTGTTTTGAGCTCTCAGCGCCACCGTACATCATAGACTTCACACCTGATTCTGTTTCCCTGAATCTTTGTCACTTCTTGTAAACCCACAGGAAGCAATGTTTGTATTGTAGATATAATCTGATATGACCTCACAGTTTGCACCTCAAGGACAGCAGCAAACAGTTTCAAACCTCATTAAAGTTACTCAGTCCAACTACAGCTAAAACAGCAACCATAAACTCAACACTTTCCCAAAATCAATGAAAACCATTGTTTTACTGTTTCATCAATAAATACATACTTTTCTCCTCCTGCTGTCTGCAGAAATTACAACTTTTTCCTTTTTTCAGTTTTACTCTGAAATTGTGTCAAATTTGTGCATTTTTTGGGTGAAATCTGAGCTGGGTGAAGCCCCCACCAACATGTCTGAAGCCCTGATCTATACAGAGGTTTTAGTGCCTAACATTCTGGGACAAGCATAAATCTTACAACTGCGTAAATAAATAAAACACTGAACAACCATAAGAGCATCTTGCAGCGATCACATCATTCAGATCAAAACTGCGCAGAGTTGATGGGATGAGATTTTCTATCTTGATTCTCCTGTGTTCTCCCACATCACATCGAAAACATTATTGTGACAACCTTGGCGCACTGTTAAAAAGTCTGTGACTTGAATCTTAAACCATCAGAGTTTGTTCATTTGTTAATTTCTCTTCTGCTGACTGAATTAAATGCTGGAAACCAGTTTTTGCCTCCTTCTACTGTATATACCTGCTACAAAGACAGTATCACATGCTGATCATAAAATGGTGAATAATTACTGAAGTCAGAGCCTGGAACGTGTAAGGTGCAGGAACTCAGTGTTATAAAAGTAAACACCTGATAAGTGATTTTTTTCAGCCTCTTTAGTCCACATCAAGTTCAGCACAGTACACAGGTGTTTTCTGAGCTTGTTTGGATTTTATTTCTTCATTGTCCTCAGTAACAAAAAGAAGACTTCACACCGAGAGGAGAAAATGTCTGGAAGGTAAAGTTTGACTGTTGTTTTTAAACAAAGTGAGCGCTTGTACTTGCACACATACTTGGGCCCGTGGTCACCTAGGATTTGTAGCTTAACTGTGCTACATTTTTGCCTAAATTAAACATAGGGATAGTGTTATAAACGGCTTAACTTGTTACGAGGGAGAGTGGAGGCTCTCTGCCTTCCATGTGTGTGTCACTTACCGCGTCTCTTGGCTGAAAAACAACTTTGCAAGATCGGGGCCGCCGCCCCAGTGTCCCAGCTCCTGTCTCTGTAGCACTGTGACACAAACGCCCCCGTAACCCATAATATCTTGTTTTTGACAGATTAAACTACACAAATATACACGTCGTAACATCATATATGATATATAATGTTATCTACCAGACTGATTTCTCGCCGGCTTCGTTGTAATCAAATGCACATGGCGAGGAGGAGGGTTAGCAAAACAGAGGAAAAGCAACTGGACTTACTTCCCCTTTAAAGCTAAAATAAATGAAGTATTCCTGAATGTTTTGACACAGATGAAACTGCAACTTGTGAATTCAAGTGAGTTTGTTTTCACTAGTAACCGAAAAAGCCTTAACAATACAAGGTTTCTGTTGTACTTTTTCTCTGGTGACTACTATATTTTGTTCCGGTTACTTTATAATTGACTCATGCTTTACTACCCTGTATGTCCTTGACTTTACAGAGCTGCTCAGTCACACATGAAACAATATAATTTATATTATTATAGTGTGGTGACCTTGAGGACTAAAATACTTTAAAACACAAATAAATCAAACACATAAATGTGTAGCAATTTCAGAAAACAACAAATTCAATTTGAACACATGCACAGCAAAAACTCGCAACACAACACAAGTGGTTTTGTGGACACAAGAAAGTGACAAATTGGCATTGTAAGAAAAACATACAGTGGGTATGGAAAGTATTCAGACCCCTTTAAAGGTTTCACTCTTTATTTCATTGCAGCCATTTGCTAAAATCAAAAAAGTTAATTTTATTTCTCATTAATGTACACTCAGCACCCCATCTTGACAGAAAAAAACAGAAATGTAGAAATTTTTGCAAATTTATTAAAAAAGAAAAACTGAAATATCACATGGTCATAAGTAACCCTTTGCTGTGACACTCATATTTAACTCGCATGCTGTCCATTTCTTCTGATCCTCCTTGAGATGGTTCTACTCCTTCATTGGAGGTTACAAAAGAATCTCCCATCTCCCCACTGCATCTCTGGAGCTCAGCCACAGTGATCTTTGGGTTCTTCTTTACCTCTCTCACCAAGGCTCTTCTCCCATGATTGCTCAGTTTGGCTGGACGGCCAGGTCTAGGAAGAGTTCTGGTCGTCCCAAACTTCTTCCATTTAAGGATTATGGAGGCCACTGTGCTCTTAGGAACCTTGAGTGCTGCAGAAATTCTTTTGTAACCTCCAATGAAGGAGTAGAACCATCTCAAGGAGGATCAGAAGAAATGGACAGCATGCGAGTTAAATATGAGTGTCACAGCAAAGGGTTACTTATGACCATGTGATATTTCAGTTTTTCTTTTTTAATAAATTTGCAAAAATTTCTACATTTCTGTTTTTTTTCTGTCAAGATGGGGTGCTGAGTGTACATTAATGAGAAATAAAATTAACTTTTTTTGATTTTAGCAAATGGCTGCAATGAAATAAAGAGTGGAACCTTTAAAGGGGTCTGAATACTTTCCGTACCCACTGTACAGCACGGCACTGTTATAATATTTAACCTAGAAATATGCAACACTGTTTGTTGTTGATTGTTTTACCTCCCTGCACTCTGATGTATTCTGTAAACAAAGCCAACAAACAGAGAAATAAGCACTGTTTGAAATATATATTGTCACAATGCATATAATCTTTGGCAAAGAATCCTTTGTAGAATATCACACAAAGATAGCAAAATTTAACTTACTAAACACTTGAACTTTCCGCTTCTTGATGTAAAACCATGTTTGCTCTGGCGACATCTGCTGGTCAAACTATGTAGATACAAAGAAAAACAAAAAGTTATATCAGAAACCTGTCAATGCTTTGTCTTACAGAAAGGAGCTACAGGAGGCTTTGTGCCGCTACATCACTGAAACCCTCAGCGACATCGACTCAGTGAGAAGTTTCTGTGAGAAGATCTCTGAATGGGTGGGCATGAGGGAGAAAGAAAGGAAAATGATGATGTACATTAAAAACCAGGCTGACAAGGTCAAACAGTCGCAGGATGAAGTTCAGGCCTTTAAAGAATATATGAAGAGCAGGGTGACCCAGATGAATTCAAACAGCAAGTGTGCAGACCCGGCAGAGCAGCTTGCTGTCGTGTTGAAGGACACTCTGAGAGGCCTGGAGGAGCTCCACTGCTTCCTGGATGCAGTGGAGAAGCTGGCGGTCACCTCACTTAATGTGTTCATGGAGAACCACGTGCTATACCTGACTGATGGCATTAGCTTACAACATGCTCAGATCGTTATAAGTGTTGCACGAATGATCTGCCCTGTCCTCCTCAAGTTTAAAAGAGATGCACAAGTCTTCTTCCTTCCCAAACCACAGAATGTGGAGGTGCTGTCGTATCAGTTGGACATATACATAGAGACCACCCAGGCAATCTGCCAGGAGTTAGGAAAAAGGTAAACAGACATTTTATGAACAAAATAAAAGACAGTCAGTGATGTAAGTGAGTAGACACTGAATCTAAATCTCTTTTACAGCTTTGGTGACTTTTGCCCGAAGATGAATCTGGAAACTCAGGTTGACCTCGATGACGTGTCTGAAGACGACATACAGAGTATGTTTTGCCACATCAACCAGCTGGATGAAATCAGGTAATGTTGCCTCATGTGTTTTTTTCATTATTATGATTGACATATACTTATATTCAATCTCAAATTAATTAAACGTAGACTGGGTACACTCACTTGATTTTGCTTCAAAATGAATATACTATAACACACTTGGACAAACTATGTGCTTTATTGCAAAACAAAGTAGGGCTCCTGTTACCTAGCAACCATGACAATGTGTCGTGACACTCTGGTCAATGCAATGAATCTTGGGATATGTTGGGTCACAAACGATCCAAGGAAATGAAGGCCAAGTTTGAAGGAGCATCTGAAACAGGACATTCAGTCTAGGGTGACTTTTGACACTCTGAGTGTCAAAAACCCACAAATGAGCTGCAAGAACCATAGATATAGAAACGTTTCTATATCTATGGCAAGAACAATATCTGAGTCTGATACGAATGAGAGGAAGTGTAATTTGATTTGAGGATTAGGGTATTTAGGCCTATTGAGACAAAAACATAAAAATACATCAGTCATACAGTAGAAAGACTGTAGATCCCCTTCTAAATGTAGCTGTCATCTACTCTGCTGCACATAATGTCACTGCACTACACTAACTAATTAACATCAAATATAGAATGTAGTAGCTACATTTAAACAACCCTACATATATTTAACTTACTTATCATTCTTGAATAATGGCTCCTACAGCGCTCATATAGAGCAGCCTCCGAAGGCCCTGAACTCAAGCTAAAGAGTCATAGAAAAAGATTCACAAGTGCATGGAGACTGAGGAGAAAAACAGTTTTTCTTAATCCATCATAATTGTACAGATCCGGAGAGCAGTTTAATCAGTTTAATCCGGAATAATTAAAATCTTTCTTTGAAAAAATCATACAATAATTTCTTTTAACAATGTGTTGTGTAGCCTATAAATATTGAGAAATTAAAGTAAAATTCAGAAACCCAGCTTAGTTTCCTCTTTATCTCTTCATCAGGATGAACCAACCCTTCCGGACAGTTTTCCTGTTTCAGGAGGAATCATGTTCTTCCTTCATCAGTGAGTTTAAGGAGCGACAGCCCCGGATGCTTCAGTGTCTGAAGGAGCTGGAGGAGTGTGCTGTTCAGCTCGATAGGATGAATAAAGGATCAAAGATCTCCAGTGTGACAGGAAGCTCAGTGGGGGCAGTTGGAGGTGTGCTGTCCATCGTTGGTTTGGCGTTGATTCCTGTAACAGCAGGAGTGTCTCTGGGTCTGACCATCGCAGGAGCAAGCCTGGGGGTCACCAGTGGAGTCAACAGCGCTGTCACCACAGCCACAGAGGTCGTGGTAAATGTCACACAACAAAAGAAAGCCAGTGAAGTCTTTAAGGTCTTCATGGAGGATGTGCAGGTTCTTCAAGATCGTCTGGAGGAAGTGATCAATAAAGCCAAAATAGACCTAAACAAGAGCAATATGATGATGGATGTGGCCAAGATTCTTGGGAAAGCTGGTGGTAATGGGAAAGGCATTCATTCACTTGTTCTTGGAGCCTCTAATGTTAAGTTTGTGGGTGTGGCAGCTGAAGAGATCCCAGATATCGGCCAGGCAGCAGCCAAAGGGTCTCTCGCTCTCTCAAAGGCGGCCAGGGCAGGTTTCATTGCACTCAACGCTCTTTTCCTGGGCATGGATATCTTCTTCATCTGTAAAGACAGCATCAGTCTGGCCAAAGGCAGCGAAACCAAAAACTCACAATTCATCAGAGCCAGATCTGCTCTGTGGAGCTCAGAGATGGATTCATGGCAGAAGATCCACGACTCTCTGTGTAAAGATCTGCAGATGTCAGAGAGACAGAAAGCTCTAGAGATGCAATTTTATCCAGAGAAAAGGAGAAAATTATCTATCCATGAGCCGCCATTTTTTTGAGTGTCAAGCCTCATCATTGATAGAGGTAATGTTTTCTCGCTTCTTGTATTCTTTCTTCCTGTTTTATTTTGTTGTGCTCACCTTCTCCTATCGTTTCACATGTCTTAACTTCCTGCCCTCATGTTCTCCCATGTGCTGATTGCAGCAGCCCAGCCCTGAATGTTGCCACCTGTGTCTTTGTCTCTTCTTCCCTTGTGTATTTAGGTGTATAAGCGTCCCAGTCGTCAGGTCTTGTGTTCGAAGTCTTGCTTAAAGGGATAGTTCACCCTAGAATGATATTTCGCTCATTATCTACTCACCCTCATGTTGACTAAGGGCTGGAAGAAGTTTCGGAGCCCACCGTCCCTTCTCTGAGTTACAGGGGGTCTTAGCGTAGCAGTGCATTTCAATGCCATGGTAGCAAAGGGACACCAGAGCTCTTCGTAAAAAAAACACACACAAAAAAACATCCAAATACCTCCATGATGCTCGTATGTAATGTCCGTCTTGTGCTGAAGCCCCAAATTGCGGAATTGTCCCGAAAAAAATTAAATAAGTCCACATTCCAAGCATGTTTGTAGCATTAGCTCCTAGTGTCTGTTGTCCGGTCTTCCGCTGCCAGCGCGCATGCGCAATGTTCGCACTGAGACTCGAGTCGGTCTCAGTGCTCTCATGTGCTCTTGCGCATGCGCGCTGGCAGCGGAAGACCGGACACTGTGAGCTAATGCTACAAACATGCTTGGAATGTGGACTTATTTAATTTTTTTCGGGACAATTCCGCAATTTGGGGCTTCAGCACAAGACGGACATTACATACGAGCATCATGGAGGTATTTGGATGTTTTTTTGTGTGTGTTTTTTTTACGAAGAGCTCTGGTGTCCCTTTGCTACCATGGCATTGAAATGCACTGCTACGCTAAGACCCCCTGTAACTCAGAGAAGGGACGGTGGGCTCCGAAACTTCTTCCAGCCCTTAAGCCTGCCACACACATAAAGATTTTATAAATCTCAACCGATTTATTATCTGTGAGAGACCCCACACATGAAGATAAAAAATCTGTGATTGAACAGTTTTGATCGTATTGTGTGTGGTGTGCTGCGATATTCCAAACACAGCACACCACACACATTAAGATTTTTCAGAATCTTGACCCTCTGGTCAGAAAACAATCCGGCATCAGCAGCGATACCAGGGGTGTCGTTGTAGCTACTCTTTCGGGTCTATTTCCGGAATGGACTATGAGAGCGACGTAATTTTTTTTTTAATGAAAGCGGGACACTTCAGTCTTTACAACGATCCCATCTGTGTGTGTCTGTGGCTCCGGACGCCGAGCAGTCAAGCGGCTGTCCAATAGGGACCCGTGCTGTCACATGACGGGCTGTGAGCGGCGGTCACATGATCGTTTAAACATGGCTGCTGTATTGCCGGCTGTTGCCGGCTACGAGCGCTACTGTCTTTGCTATCGGCTATCAGGAAACCTCCCGTGTGCGTGAATGTCTGTGTGAACCTCATGTAATGCCAGGGCTGCACCGTGGCTCTCTGTGGGGTTGCCGGTGCTGTGCGGAGAAGTGGCTTGTTGCCGCGAGCAGCATGCAGAGCTCGGCGAGCAGCATGCAGAGCTCGTCAAGCAGGCACTTCTCCGCACAACACCGGCTCTCCACACACAAGATGACTTTTGATTGAAACGGCCACCGAAGTCGGCCCCGATAATCGTAAATATTGAACATGTTTAATACTTACGATTATCGGCGCCGAACGTTTTCCGAGCCGATTGTCGGGGGAATTTTGACTCTTAACACACCACACACTACAAGAGAATCTTATAAGATAATCTTAAGACCTTAAGATAATCGGGCGGTGTCTGTCCGTGGTCGGAAGGGGGAAAATCGGGGCAAAATCAGCCCGATTATCTTTATGTGTGTGGCAGGCTTTAGTCAACATGAGGGTGAGTAGATAATGAGCGAAATATCATTCTAGGGTGAACTATCCCTTTAACTTTCTGCCTGCTCAATACCAATAAACCTGGTTCTGTTGCTTACTCCTGAGTCGAGCTCTTGAGTCCTGGCACCATAGCTGTCAGATCCTTTTTATATATGAACCAGTGCTAGTGCTTTGGTCTGATATTAAGCCAACTTAATGAATACATTTAAATGATATGTTTTTTATTATCAAATCACAGTTCACTTGATAATAAATGTAAGTAGAAAATCAAAATAGGCCTACTGTCTGTTAAAAATCTATTTCGACTACTATCTGATCTGTATCAATCATATGTATAATTCAATTTACATTTTTTTCTTGCACACCTGAATAAAAAAGTAAAATGCAACGCTTTTTCGTGTCCCTGGAAGCACTTCTGTTGAGTTGTGAGTTTTGTAGTGAATGTGTTGTCAAACTGATGAATTTGTAGCACATTTGCGTCTTTGCATGTCTTTTCCTAAGATGCACTGTTTTGAGCTCTCAGGGCCACCGTACATCATAGACTTCACACCTGATTCTGTTTCCCCTGAATCTTTGTCACTTCTTGTAAACCCACAGGAAGCAATGTTTGTATTGTAGATATAATCTGATATGACCTCACAGTTTCTCCTCAAGGACGACAACAGCAAACAGTTTCAAACATCATGGTTACTCAGTCCAACTGCAGCTAAAACAGCAATCACTGATAAACTCAACACTTTCCCAAAATCAATGAAAACCATTGTTTTACTGTTTCATCAATAAATACATACTTTTCTCCTCCTGCTGTCTGCAGAAATTACAACTTTTTCCTTTTTTCAGTTTTACTAGGAAATTGGGTCAAATTTGTGCATTTAATGGGTGAAATCTGAGCTGGGTGAAGCCCCCACCAACATGTCTGAAGCCCTGATCTATACAGAGGTTTTAGTGCCTAAAAGTCATGGACGAGCATAAATCTTACAACTGGGTAAATAAATAAAACACTGAACAACCATAAGAGCATCTTGCAGCGATCACATCATTCAGATCAAAACTGCGCAGAGTTGATGGGATGAGATTTTCTATCTTGATTCTCCTGTGTTCAATTTCTCCCACATCACATCGAAAACATTATTGTGACAACCTTGGCGCACTGTTAAAAAGTCTGTGACTTGAATCTTAAACCATCAGAGTTTGTTCATTTGTTAATTTCTCTTCTGCTGACTGAATTAAATGCTGGAAACCAGTTTTTGCCTCCTTCTACTGTATGCCTCTGCCTTATCTATACCTGCTACAAAGACAGTATCACATGCTGATCATAAAATGGTGAATAATTACTGAAGTCAGAACCTCCAACGTGCAAGGTGCAGGAACTCAGTGTTATAAAAGTAAACACCTGATAAGTGATTTTTTTCAGCCTCTTTAGTCCACATCAAGTTCAGCACAGTACACAGGTGTTTTCTGAGCTTGTTTGGATTTTATTTCTTCATTGTCCTCAGTAACAAACGGAAGACTTCACGTCGAGAGGAGAAAATGTCTGGAAGGTAAAGTTTGACTGTTGTTTTTAAACAGTGAGCGCTTGTACTTGCATACATACTTGGGCCTGTGGTCACCTAACTATGCAGGATTTGTAGCTTAACTGTGCTACATTTTTGCCTAAATTAAACATATATAGTTTAATAAACGGCTTAACTTGTTACGAGGGAGAGTGGAGGCTCTCTGCCTTCTGTGTGTGTCACTTACCGCGTCTCCTCTTGGCTGAAAAACAACTTTGCAAGATCGGGGCCGCCGCCCCAGTGTCCCAGCTCCTGTCTCTGTAGCACTGTGACACAAACGCCCCCGTAACCCATAATATCTTGTTTTTGACAGATTAAACTACACAAATATACACGTCGTAACATCATATATGATATATAATGTTATCTAGACTACCACTCTATAAGACTGATTTCTCGCCGGCTTCGTTGTAATCAAATGCACATGGCGAGGAGGAGGGTTAGCAAAACAGAGGAAAAGCAACTGGACTTACATAGTTCCTCTTTAAAGCTAAAATAAATGAAGTATTCCTGAATGTTTTGACACAGATGAAACTGCAACTTGTGAATTCAAGTGAGTTTGTTTTCACTAGTAACCGAAAAAGCCTTAACAATACAAGGTTTCTGTTGTACTTTTTCTCTGGTGACTATATTTTGTTCCGGTTACTTTATAATTGACTCATGCTTTACTACTTGGTATGTCCTTTACTTTACAGAGCTGCTCAGTCACACATGAAACAATATCATTTATATTATTATAGTGTGGTGACCTTGAGGACTAAAATACTTTAAAACACAAATAAATAAAACACATAAATGTGTAGCAATTTCAGAAAACAACAAATTCAATTTGAACACATGCACAGCAAAAACTCGCAACACAAGTGGTTTTGTGGACACAAGAAAGTGACAAATTGGCATTGTAAGACAAACATACAGCACGGCCATTGTTATAATATTTAACCTAGAAAAATACAACACTGTTTGTTGTTGATTGTTTTACCTCCCTGCACTCTGATGTATTTTGTAAACAAAGCCAACAAACAGAGAAATAAGCACTGTTTGAAATATATATTGTCACAATGTATAATCTTTGGCAAAAAATCGATTGTAGAATATCACACAAAGATAGCAAAATTTAACTTACTAAACACTTGAACTTTCCGCTTCTTGATGTAAAACCATGTTTGCTCTGGCGACATCTGCTGATCAAACTATGTAGATACAAAGAAAAACAAAAAGTTATATCAGAAACCTGTCAATGCTTTGTCTTACAGAAAGGAGCTACAGGAGGCTTTGTGCCGCTACATCACTGAAACCCTCAGCGACATCGACTCAGTGAGAAGTTTCTGTGAGAAGATCTCTGAATGGGTGAGCATGAGGGAGAAAGAAAGGAAAATGATGATGTACATTAAAAACCAGGCTGACAAGGTCAAACAGTCGCAGGATGAAGTTCAGGCCTTTCAAGAATATATGAAGAGCAGGGTGACCCCGATGAATTCAAACAGCAAGTGTGCAGACCCGGCGGAGCAGCTTGCTGTCGTGTTGGAGGACACTCTGAGAGGCCTGGAGGAGCTCCACTACTTCCTGGATGCAGTGGAGAAGCTGGCGGTCACCTCACTTAATGTGTTCATGGAGAACCAGGTGCAATACCTGACTGATGGCATCAGCTTACAACACGCTCAGATCGTTATAAGTGTTGCACGAATGATCTGCCCTCTCCTCCTCAAGTTTAAAAGAGATGCACAGGTCTTCTTCCTTCCCAAACTACAGAATGTGGAGGTGCTGTCGTATCAGTTGGACATATACATAGAGACCACCCAGGCAATCTGCCAGGAGTTAGCAAAGAGGTAAACAGACATTTTATGAACAAAATAAAAGACAGTCAGTGATGTAAGTGAGTAGACACTGAATCTAAATCTCTTTTACAGCTTTGGTGACTTTTGCCCGAAGATGAATCTGGAAACTCAGGTTGACCTCGATGGCGTGTCTGAAGACGACATACAGATGATGTTTTGCCACATCAACCAGCTGGATAAAATCAGGTAATGTTGCCTCGTGTTTTTTTCATTATTATGATTGACATATACTTATATTCAATCTCAAATTAATTAAACGTGGACTGGGTACACTCACTTGATTTTGCTTCAAAATGAATATACTATAACACACTTGGACAAACTATGTGCTTCTAGTTTATTGCAAAACAAAGTAGGGCTCCTGTTACCTAGCAACCATGACAATGTGTCGTGACACTCTGGTCAATGCAATGAATCTTGGGATATGTTGGGTCACAAACGATCCAAGGAAATGAAGGCCAAGTTTGAAGGAGCATCTGAAACAGGACAGTCGATCTAGGGTGACTTTTGACACTCTGAGTGTCAAAAACCCACAAACAACCGTTTCTATATCTATGGCAAGAACAATATCTGAGTCTGAGAGGAAGTGTAATTTGATTTGAGGATTAGGGTATTTAGGCCTATTGAGACAAAAACATAAAAATACATCAGTCATACAGTAGAAAGACTGTAGATCCCCTTCTAAATGTAGCTGTCATCTACTCTGCTGCACATAAACTGCACTACACTAACTAATTAACATCAAATAGAATGTAGTACATTTAAACAACCCAATAATGGCTCCTACAGCGCTCGTATAGAGCAGCCTCCAAAGGCCCTGAACTCAAGCTAAAGAGTCATAGAAAAAGATTCACAAGTGCATGGAGACTGAGGAGAAAAACAGTTTTTGTTAATCCAGCATAATTAAAATCTTTCTTTGAAAAAATCATACAATAATTTATTTTAACAATGTGTTGTGTAGCCTATAAATATTGAGAAATTAAAGTAAATTTCAGAAACCCAGCTTAGTTTCCTCTTTATCTCTTCATCAGGATGAACCAACACTTCCGGACAGTTTTCCTGTTTCAGGAAGAATCATGTTCTACCTTCATCAATGAGTTCAAGAAGCGACAGCCCCGGATGCTTCAGTGTCTGAAGGAGCTGGAGGAGTGTGCTGTTCAACTTGACAGGATGAATAAAGGATCAAAGATCTCCAGTGTGACAGGAAGCTCAGTGGGGGCAATTGGAGGTGTGCTGTCCATCATTGGTTTGGCGTTGATTCCTGTAACAGCAGGAGCGTCTCTGGGTCTGACCATCGCAGGAGCAAGCCTGGGGGTCACCAGTGGAGTCAACAGCGCTGTCACCACAGCCACAGAGGTCGGGGTAAATGTCACACAACAAAAGAAAGCCAGTGAAGTCTTTAAGGTCTTCATGGAGGATGTGCAGGTTCTTCAAGATTGTCTGGAGGAAGTGATCAATGAAGCTGTCTCCAAAATAGACCTAGACAAGAGCAATATGATGATGGATGGGGCCAAGATTCTTGGGAAAGCTGGTGGTATTGGGAAAGGCATTCATTCACTTGTTCTTGAAGCCTCTGATGTTAAGTTTGTGGGTGTGGCAGCTGAAGACATCCCAGATATCGGCCAGGCAGCAGCCAAAGGGTCTCTCGGTCTCTCAAAGTCGGCCAGGGCAGGTTTCATTGCACTCAACGCTCTTTTCCTGGGCATGGATATCTTCTTCATCTGTAAAGACAGCATCAGTCTGGCCAAAGGCAGCGAAACCAAAATCTCACAGTTCATCAGAGCCAGATCTGCTCTGTGGAAGTCAGAGATAGATTCATGGCAGAAGATGCATGACTCGCTGTGTGAAGGCCTGCAGACGTCAGAGGAAAATGAAGATCTCCTGGAGGCGCCATTTTATTCAGAGCTGGATCTGAAGAAAGAAGAAGACGCAGAAGAGGAAACTGCAGCTGGTGAGGTGGATGAGAAAGTGCCAGAAAGCAACAGTTGTGTTGTACTGTAGTGTTTTAGCAGGTTCTGGGACTAGAGTTCTGGGTCAGAGAAAAATGTAGCTCTCCTGGAGTAGCGTTTTATCCAAAACTGGATATGAAGAAACTAAAATACAGAAGAGAAAACTGCAGTCAGTGAGGTGGATGAAGAAAAAGGTTGTTGTTGTGTTGTACAGTAGTGCTTTGACAGGTTCTGGGTCTCTGACCTGGTGTTGGATTCATTATGTGAATGAAGCATATTCATCTCTGTGTACAACTTACTGCATCAAACATCATCAACATGAAGTAGATCTATGGACAAAAAGAAACAGATGACAATGCGTATGATTAGGTAGTTGGAAAATTAAAAAAAAACAAGTTTTTAGTAGTCCTCAGTAAACAGTGTCAGCTCTCGTAAGGTGCCTTTTCATACACTTCAATAAACACAGTGAATCACAAATTAAAGTTCAGTCAAGAGCTTAATCAGCAATCATTATCAGGTATTATTCAAATCTTAATGAGTTTAAGTTTTATTTCTCCTAATAAACTGATTTAGTAACTCAGGTAAAAATTAAAAGTTTAGTTAGCTTTTTCCTTCCTTCTGATTTCTACCATTAAGTCTCAGTTTAATGTTAGATTTTACTGTGTAACAATAATACATAATTTCTCAAATGTTCAAATGAGGAAGAGATCCCTTTTTTCAAGTTATGGTGTCCATGGAAGCACCCATTTTTGTTCTGGGTAGAAGTTGGACATTTGTTTGAAACCTTTCTGGTGTAGGAGCTTAAACGTAGAAGGAAAAGATATAGGTTAATTCTCCATTATGATGAGAAAACCCTTAAGGGCTGGGAAAACGTTTTTGTTGAATCTTTTAATTTATATAATATAATACTACATTCACAAATCTAAATGGTCCTCTAAAAACTAAGGATTCAAGAATTTAAAATAGAAATCCTCCACTACAACCTCTGTATGATTATTTGAAATGATAACCACTATTTTCAAATTCTTGAAAATAAGACAATATTTGATTTCAGGTAGGCTATTTGAATAACTGTACACTGAAAGAAACAAAACAAAAAATTGTGGAAATAAACTATTCAGCCTATACAGAAATTTTGGTCTGTTTATTTATTTGAGAAAACAATGTATTTTTTAAGGGAAATGTCAAAGAAATTCACACAGAAAAAGGAAAAACGGAGGAAAAGAATAAAGGATCTAGTTCAGGACAAGTTCTAGTTACGGTAGGAGAAAATACAGGGCTGACTACTACCGGAAGTATTTAAATCCAGCAGGTGGCGGTAGTGCACCACTCTGGATGCAGGCCGACTTTAAAAGATGAGGAGGAGGGGGCGAAAGAAGAAGACACGCCAGAAAGGTCTGCTGTGCTGTGATAAAATGTCGAATTTAACCAAACAACAGCTCCAGGACAAGACAACAAGGTAACTTTTATTTCTTTATTCGTGTCGCATTCCCCACAGGGCGTCGAGGGCTGTTGGTGGTTGAATATTGTCCACTTATTGCGCGATGGCACGTGGACAAAAACATTCAACCACAAACGCAAAAAAAAAAAAAAAATGTTTTGGTTTCGGTTTAATCATTTTTTAACGTTTGTTATGTGATTTTTGTTGTCAGTTTTTGTGTTTCTATTCTTTCTCTTCGTGGAGAGTTTGTAGCTTTCATTTGTTTTTATTATCTGTAGAGTCTTGTGGAGTTGTAGCAGCCTACCTCTTCTCGATTGTGTTGTTATTGTGTAAAACACGTGAAAAGTGGGGAAAATAAATGTGTGCACATACATACACAGTTCAGTGGTGTGAGTGATTTAAAGTCTGACTTGTCAACATAACGTTATCTCGTCGTTGTGTAATGTTTTTGTTAAGCTGCTGAGGTGCAAAACAAACCAGAAGTCACTCACTCTGTCTCCTGCAGAGCGAGCTAAATGCTGGAAACCAGTCCATGTGTTGACAACTTGGCATACTATCCCTTTATTTCCCGTCCACACCCGTTTAACAGAGGCGATAAAGGTGATAAAATGATAAATAGCAAATAGTCTACCAACGTCAGAGCCTGTAGAGACAAGGTGTAGGAATAGGTGTGGCTCAAGTCGCTGTTTTTAAGGAGAAATGAAAGTAAGAAACATCTGATAAGTTTAGCTGTGTATTTGCCAGTTCAGCACGACACTCCGTTGTTCTCTGACCTTGTTCCGTTTTTATCTATTCATTTTTGGCCTCGAACAGAAAATGAAGAGTTTACACCAAGAGGAGAACATGTCTGAAAGGTAAAGTCTGACTTTAAGCTGCTTTTTCTAACATGTTACTGTTGTAGTACAGTTTGTGTCTGATTAAGTTTGATTCCACAGTGTTAAAGTGGTTGACTGATGTGATATGTTTTGATAGTTTCACTTCTTTTTGCACATGTGATTTGTTTTTGTTTGAATAAATCAGACATTTTAGTTACACATACCTAAGCCAGTGGTCACCAAACTATAAAATGATCAAGTATTCCTCAATGTTTTGACTATGGGTAATTCACAAAGCCATATATTAAATTAGTTTATTTGTATGTGAAACTGAACAAGCCGTAACAACACTAGGTTTCTGCTGCACTTTTGCGGTCTCATCAGTTTCATACTTTTGTTACTTCCTCAGTGACTCACACTTTTTTGTTTTTCCTGTCCTAACACGTCCTTTCCTTAACGCCGCTGCTCAATCACACAACCAACAAGATAATTTATGTAATTATAGTACGGACAGAAAACTCAGAAAACACATGCAAACACACACAACTGCCTTGTTGATTTTATTTTGTCATTCTCATTATTGTGTTGTTCATCCCCGTAAAACTATTTCACTGTTTGAAATAAATACTGTCACAAAGCATATAATCTTGACCAGCGTATCTATAGAATATTACACAAAGATAGTAAAATTAAAATGACTCAACACTCAAATTATCTCAAAGGAATTTTAAATAGAAAGCAACTGGACTTGGTTATTTGTCTAGGAAGACGTTTCACCTCTCATCCAAGAGGCTTCATCAGTTCATGCTCGCATCTGACCAGCCCGTTCACAAGTGGCATGTGACTCCAACGACTGTCGTTATAACACAACAGGGCACTAACGAAGTCGAAACCAACTTCCCACCGAAGACAGTCACTCAAACGATTGTCGTTGGCACTTGGAGCACAAAAGGGAACCAGTGATATCATCAGCCTTGTGAAAGCCCCTCCCAGAGGTTAAATACCTGGGTCTCCACACCCGATAGTTGGACCAGTCCCAGCCTGGTCAGATGCGAGCATGAACTGATGAAGCCTCTTGGATGAGAGGTGAAACGTCTTCCTAGACATATAACCAAGTCCAGTTGCTTTCGATTTAAAATTCCTTTGAGATACTATGACTTGGACAAATGAGAATATGCACAGGCTTATAACACTCAAATTAGCTGCTTCTAGCTGTGAAGCTATGCTTGCTCTGGCGGCATCTGCTGGTCAGACTGTGTAAATGCAAAGAAAAACAAAAAGTTATTTTGAAATTTCACAAACCGGTTGATGTCTTGTCTTACAGAAAGCAGCTACAAGAGGCTTTGTGCTGCTACATCTCTGATACCCTCAGCTACATCGACTCAGTGAGAGGTTTCTGTGAGAAGATCTCTGAATGGGTGAACATGAGGAAGACAGAAGGGAAAATGATGACGTACATTAAAAACAAGGCTGCCAGTGTTGACCAGCCAGAAGATGAAGTTCAGGCCTTTGAGAAATATATGACAAGTAAAGAGACTGAGTTGGATGCAGACAGCAGTCCTACAGACCTGGCGAAGCAGCTTGCTGTCATATTGAAGGACACTCTGAGAGGCCTGGAGGAGCTCCACTGCTTCCTGGATGCAGTGGAAAAGCTGGCGGTCACCTCACTTAATGTGTTCATGGAGAACCACGTGCTATACCTGACTGATGGCACCAGCTTACAACACGCTCAGATCGTTATAAGTGTTGCACGAATGATCTGCCCTCTCCTCCTCAAGTTTAAAAGAGATGCACAAGTCTTCTTCCTTCCAAAACTTCAGAATGTGGAGGTGCTGTCGAATCAGTTGGACATATACATAGAAACCACCCAGACAATCTGCCAGGAGCTAGCAAAAAGGTGAACAGACATTTTTCAAACAAAATAAAGGACCTTCAGTGATATAGGTGTGTAGAAACTAAATTTAAATCTCTTTTGCAGCTTCTTTGGTGACTTTAGCCTGAAGATGCCTATTGAAACACAGGTTGACCTCGATGTGGACGACGTGTCTGAGGACGATATACAGAGGATGCTTAACCACATCAATCAGTTGGATAAAATCAGGCAAGTGTTTTCTCACATTTCTATTTTATTTCATTTTATTGTCGCTATTATATTATACTTTGACCTGGTCTTGTATATAAAAAGTAGGCTGAAAGTATAATCCTTTGATTTGAGTTCAAAATTAGGATACTAGTGACACACTTAGACAAACTTACCTATGCTACTGCAACTGCATCATGAACAAAGTGTGTTTGTCACTTAGCCATGACAAAATGTAGTTTTTTTTTTCCTCACAAAACACAAAACTTGAGATTTGACAGTTGGATCCTTAGTTTCCAAGGAAATGAAGGCCGTGTTTGAAGGGGCCTCCGAAATGGGTCAGTCTCGTTGCACTGGTGTGATGCAATCGGTCTTCAAATACAACCTCAAAAAGCTCTGGCCCCTGAATTGCTAATGGGTCATGGGAAAAGATCCACAGCTCTTTGTGTTAAAGCCCCAGTATGTAACTTATTTGGCTTATTATTAGCAAAAATCAAATATTGCTTTCATAAATACGTATTTCACTGAAGTCGAATCACACCCGCATACAAATGAAAGCTTTCTCTTACCTTAGAATGAGTTGTTACAAGTCGTTACAAATACACAAGGGGGGGGGCACCGAACCGAGGCGGCCATGTTGCATCGCCATTTTTTACGTTCAGTGGCAGCGTGACCGTAGGTAACCACGGAAACTCACCGGAGCTGTCGGCTCGGGGAGAAAGATATCCAGGTAGCGCCGGTTAAAACTGTCACCACTGTGTAGTGTGAGGAAGGACGGAGGCACTGGTGTTGCATTCAGGTGCAGTCAGACACCTGAATGACGCCGTCGGCAAACCAACCGGATGTCATTTTACTCGAGGAGAGAAAGACGGTAAAACATGGGTCAGGTAAACAATACGACATCACCATGACAACATGTTGTCAGGCCTGTATTGTTTTGCCTCGTGCTGGCGGACCATTTGTTTACATAGACGCTTGTTTATCCTGTTACATGCAGCGTCTGTTGTCTGTCTGACGTCTGCCCGATTTCACACGAATGCAACATCAAGAATACGTTCTCCAATATGCAACCGCATCGCTAGATGGAGGTAATTCCTACATACCGGGGCTTTAAAAAGTATTGATATCAGAGGAAAAATGTAGGCTAAGTATTATGGACAGGAGGTATCGATTTATCCAGACCTACATCTACAGACAAAAAGAATTGGGTGTTGTTAAATAGGGTGCATCATCAGTGATGTATCCTTGGGTCATTGGGTGTTTCGGGGCTTTTCAAACATCAGTTGTACTCCCTTAGGAAACCCAGCCGGTGATCGGTCAATTAAGAAAATATGCTTACTTTCCTCTGTTTTTCCCTATCAGGATGAACCAACACTTCCGGACAGTTTTCATGTTTCAGGAAGAGGCCTGTTCTCCCTTCATCAGCGAGTTTGAGGAGCGACATCCCCGAATGGTTGAGTTTCTGAAGGAGCTGGAGGAGTGTGCTGTTCAGCTCGACAGGATGAATCTGGGGTCAAAGATCTCCAGTGTGGCAGGAAGCTCAGTGGGGGCAGTTGGGAGTGTGCTTTCCATTATTGGTCTGGCGTTAATTCCTTTTACAGCAGGAGTGTCTCTGGGTCTGACTATAACAGGGGCAGGAATGGGAATCGCCAGTGGAGTCAACAGTGTTGTCACCACAGCCACAGAGCTCGGGGTGAACGCTACACAACAAAATAAAGCCAATGAAGTCTTGAAAGTCTTCATGGAGGATGTGCAGGCTCTCCAAAATCAATTGGATGAAGCGATCAGTCAATCGGTCTCCAAAATGGAATCCGAAAGTATTGAGGTGTTGATAGGGGTGGGGAAGGTTATTGGTAAAGCTGGTGTTATTGGAAAAGGCATTGATTCAATAGTTGATGCTGCCTCTGCTGCAAAGTCATTGGGAAATGTTGGTAACGTGGCTGCAGACATCCCAGATATCGGTCAGGCTGCAGCCAAAGGGTCTCTCGCTCTCTCCAAGTCGGCCAGGGCAGGTTTCATTGCTGTCAACGCTCTTTTCCTGGGCGTGGATATCTACTTCATCTGTAAAGACAGTATCGGATTGGCCCAAGGCAGCGAGACTGAAGTCTCACAGTTCATCAGAGCCAGATCTTCTCTCTGGAGCTCAGAGATGGACTCATGGCAGAAGATCCACGACTCTCTGTGTGAAGGTCTGCAGACGTCAAAGAGAAAAGAAGCTCTCTTGGAGGCGCATTTTTATCCAGAAGAAGATGACACTGACGATGAAACTGCAGCTGATGATGAAACACAGGCTTGTGTTATACAGTAGTGCTTTAGCAGGTTCTGGGACTATGATCGGGTGTCAGATCAACTATGTGAATTAGCCATATTAATTTCTGCGATTGATCTCTTAACTGTTTGCTAATTAGACACATTTATTCAGATTTTAAAACATTTGGACTGTATGTTTTTCTCATCTTGTCCCTCCTACAAATGTTTAAAATCACACTTCATCTGATCCTCAATGTATGTAAAAAAAAAAAATAATATGTCAACTTTAGTGACTTAAGTCCAGTTGCCTTCAACTTCAGCACTTACTGACTACCGACGTCATAGATGCTGATGGTCCAGTGCCATATCAACAATATTTACAGAACCTTAAACTATGAAGCTTATGATACTTTTTTATTTTTTACAGCTGGTACTTTATCTACATGTACCTGATACTTGTGTACTTTTACTGAAGCAGTGGTTTGAACACATGGCTTTTTCCTGTATTGAATTAACTCCCAAACATGGTCAGCAGGTGGAGCTATAAAACAACATTTCACCCACAAACCTGACCTGACATCTGTTGACTGTGATGTTTGAATGTTGCTGTTACTTTATATTGTATATACTTACAACTATAAATCATATTATAAAGTAAAAAAATTTACCAAGGGAAATTTTACCTGGTATTTTCTACAGTATTTGTGGATATCATATATTTGCATTAAATGCAGTTTTATTTCCTAATCACTATAAGAGATGATCTACTTTCTGAATCACTATTTATAGTAAAGCTATACATTTAATAAATGCAATCCTTTATGACACTCACTGTGTAGAATATTTGATATTTGTCAACAATGATCAGTTCTCCAAAGACACATGTTATAATGCAGCTGTTTTACATTGTTGTTCATTTGCTGTTACATCAGACTGATGAGTGTCCACAGGAGTTTGAGTTGTTAATAAAGACATTAATTCACACTTCAGTGTTGTTATAGTGTTACTAAGACTATAAATGATAGTTAGAGACATAAAGTTAGATTTTACTAACTAACTAAAGGTACTTCAATAAATACAAAAGTGGAAGTATTTGGCTGCTTTGTATAAGAGTATTTGTGTAGGGGTGAAACGTCTTCAAACAAGAAAAGAAGTCCAGTTGCTTTTTACTACAACTCCACAAGAAGTATTTGTGTACAACCACCATCATGAGCATCTCACCTGATTGTCTGAGGTGAGCTGGACTATAATGTAAAAGTTCACATTACCAGGAAGTGCTGCACCAAACTCCATCTCTACTAACACCCCCCCTCCCTGCTCCAGTCAGAGTAGCAGCCCCCTCCCCATTCCTGAAAGTCAACAATAAACCACGTTTCCAGTAAGCCAGATACCTCCCCAAGTCCTGCTCATCCCCATGGAGACCACTACGAGAGTCTGCAGGCCTGTGTCCTCGGGCCAAACCAGGCCACCCATGAGGAGAGAGAGAGACAGTCTATATTTTATTTTACCCAAAATGGATCAAAATGTGGATCTCCATTGAGACGCAGTGTAAATGCTCCTCTCTGTGCCTCCAAAGAAAAGACTTGGCAGCTGCTCAGCTGCATATTTGGTTGGAGAACCAGCCTCAAACAGAGAAAAAAAACTCACTTTGTGATCATGGTGTACTATATTTTACAGCCTCAGCGTCCCCTCTTTTGTGAGCCGTGACGTCAGCATTCCCCTCAGCGCTACGAGAGTGACACAGTAGCTTTGTCTTGGAGTCGCCACATCTCATTCACGGCCGCTTAACTCCTGAGTCCGAGTTTGCGTTGTGGCCTTTCAGGAGCCCCGATTCCTTAATCCTCTGGTTTTTAAGGCACTGAATAACTCGGCCATTTGTATGCTCAGTCCCAGGGTGGTGGGGTGCTTCTGCTTTTATGTGAATTGTTGACTTGCAAAACACGCCAAGTGACTGATCCACTGAGGGGGGCGACTGCCAGCAAGGTCACGGCGAAAGGTCAGTCGCACCGCTCAACATACATGTGGACAGTGCAAAGGAACAAGATCTGCACCCGAGACGGCAACGAGTTAAAGGGTTTGGACTGAAGATTATTGATCAATAAGAGCTGCACCAGTAACACCTTTCAACAGCAGCTCATCATACAGAGTGATGTGCAATATTATAACACCTTCGTCCTGATCTTTACTTGGTGTAATAATCCTTTTTCATCAGTAGTTTCTATATTATTTTCTCTTATTGAACTTCATGTGTTTTTGTAGTTTTATCTTTTTATGTTATCATACTCTCATTTCTTTCCCTTTCATTTGCCTTTTACTTGTAAATTTCCCAACTGAGGGATAAATTAAGTCTCATCTTATCTCATCGCATCTCATATTATCTCATCATCTCCATTCAGCTTATATCATCTCACCCTCATTCTAATTATTTCATCTCATCGTATCAGCATAGAGGCAAATATATGTTTTAAACAACTGGGAAACTGTATGTGCACGTGTTGTAAAGAGCATTTGAGCGGTCGGTACAGAGGAAAAGTCCATGTACTTTAACCACCCCAAAGTCCAGAGTGGAGTGTTTTATTGGTGATTTTCTGTGTCCTCACGTCCATGTGTAAACTACTAGGACACACAGAGAGAGTAGGTGGGTGTAGAGGAGGGGAGGTGGGGTGGGGTTGGGGGTGGAGGGGTGGGATGGTGTTTCTGTGACTGAGGACAAATGACAACAGATTTAACAGATTAGTGCCGGTGAAGCTGCAGCGAGCGGAGCAGTGAATGATGTGGAGGATGTCAGGTGCTGGTGGCTTTGTTTGCTAATGGTTTGGCTTCTTCCAGCAGCTCTTCAGATCTGTTTGCAAACGATCGAGACCCCTCAGAGGTCAGAGGAGATACCAGGGTGTCACTGTGAGGGTGAACATGAGCAGCAACTTTTTCCCCCAGTGACACTGATTGATTTTTACTTCAGTTTTCCTCCTTTCTTTCTGTTTAAATAAGAATTCTTATATCTATTTCATCTATTTTGCATCTACTCTTTTATTATACAAACATCATTACATTACATTACATTACATTACATTACATTACCTTTATTTAGCTAATTTCAATATATATATATATATTTACTGTTTAAAAAGTTAAACTACATGTAAAAGTGTGATAACAAGATGAAATTCACAATAAAATGTTTTCAAGGTGTGGTGTGAAGCTGAAATCCAACAATCAGTCTTAAACTGTGGCAAATAATCAGACCACAACTTCTTGTGTTGCACTGAGCCTTCACTAGAGGGCAGGTAAGGTAAGGTACAATAGGGCAAGGTAAAGTTAAAGTGCAATAAGGTAAGGTAAGGTACAATAAGGTAAGGTAAGATATATTATGGCACAGTACAGTACGGTACAATAAGGTACTGTTAACATTAATAGTAAAAGAAAGTAGTTAATGAAGTCAGATTTAAATGCACAACAGTCAAAACACTGATGAGTCGTAGCCTTGTCTTTAAGTCCAAATCCATCTGTGGTCCATAAGATGTCAGGTCTGTGGTCCATAAGGTCTCAGGTCTGTGGTCCATAAGGTCTCAGGTCTGTGGCCCATAAGGTCTCAGGTCTGTGGCCCATAAGGTCTCAGGTCTGTGGCCCATAAGGTCTCAGGTCTGTGGCCCATAAGGTCTCAGGTCTGTGGCACCATAAGGTCTCAGGTCTGTGGTCCATAAGATCTCAGGTCTGTGGCCCATAAGGTTCCTCAGGGTTCATGTACCGACTGAGCACTGGGTGTTGCACCAAAGACACATTGTAATGTTGGATTTATGTTGTGAATAGAGTTAGGAGGTAGTTTGTGTTTTTCTTTAAATGTGAGAGTAACATTTATGCTTTCTGTAAATGTTATGCATTTGGTATTTTGTCATTATTTGTGTGAAACTTTGGATGTCATGGGGACTCAAGACAAATTTCAGAGTGATATGACAATAAAGTGTAATCTTATCTTATCATATCTTATCTTATCTTATCTTATCTTACAGTTCTGTGGTCCATAAGGTCTCAGGTCAGTTGTCCATACGTTTTCAGGTCTGTGGCCCATAAGGTCTCTGTCACTGGAGCTGCTTTGTTCTAGAAAACTCTGGATCAGTCCCCTGGGTGGGGAGTTTACGAGAAGTGGTGGTGGTGGGGGGGTCGTCGTCTTGTCTTCTTGTCTTCTTCTCTTTCTCCTTTCCCTTTCTTCACCCCCTCCCTCCCCGTTACCTCCCACCCTGACCCCTCACCCTCCTCCACCCTGCACCGCTGCTCCGCGTCTTAGCAGCTCCGGCCTGTTTGCATTCCTCTCAGTTAATAAGTGTTTGTCTGATCCCCGGCGGGGGGTGTAAAGATCACCTCACACAAACACAGCAGCGACTCGGCCCACCCCACCCCGCCCCGACTCACCCAGCTGTAAAGACGACAGGAGCGATGCTGCTGCTGTGAGAGGAGGAGGAGGTAGGAGGGGGAGACGAGGCGGTCGTAAATTTCATAGACATGCTGCTCAGCCATTAACTTTTAGGCCGCAACACACTTGTCACACATGCACAATAACAAACACAACACACATGCACACACATCAACACAACTGGACACTGCTTCCTTGTGTGGATGATGATGAACATGTTGGCAGCTGAAAACCTTTCAAACTGGCCACAGCTTCACTTCCCTCCTGTGAAGTCAATCATTCCTACGCTGCAGAGGTTATTAGATCACATATTAAACCCAAACCTGGAGCTGCTTAAGCCTCATTTTAAGAAGATCAGTCTCCAGCTGTGGCCACTGGCTCAGGTTATGGGACCAGTTTCCACCTGTGGACGGACTGGGAATTGGAAAATGAGAATTATGAAACCTCCTCCTCCTTATTCAGATGTGAAAAACTGTGGTAAAACTAAAGTAGAACAATTTATAATGGGGAAATGAACAAACAAGAGTTTCCTGATTCTGTCGTTCTGATTTCTATTCCACAGAAAATTTGCTTCTCTTTTTATTGATAACGATTGATAAAATATTGTGGGGGTTGGGGGTCATTCCTGAAGGGCGGCGTGGTGAACATGTTTGAGAACCACTCGTGGATAATTAGATTTATACTACAGCAAAAAAAAAGACTGAATGCTCCAATGTCCAGTGTCGTCTCCTCTGTCTGTCATTGGTCAGTTACAGTGATTGGCTCTGCCCACAATGCTGAGGTTTAAAGTTCAACAAATTTGAGCAAATCTGATTGTTCCTGAAAATCAGAGACTAGCAGACGTACCAGAACGGTGGTTAGCATAGGCCTAGTTAGCATCTCTTTGTTTCTTTATGTTTTGGGGTTTTTTTTATAGCTTCTAATGCTGGGTTTGATTCCCATCCTGTCTGACCATAGGCTATGCTGCCTGTCAATTTTCCTCTCTCTTTCCAAATTTCCTGTCTCTCTCAACTGTGAATGCATGACCAAAAATAATAAAAAAAATTTCCCCCCATTGCAAGTTGCAAGTTTATAGGTCAGGTATGAACTTGTAACTGTCTGTCACTGCAGTTCAGGATGGAAACCCTCAGTCATGTTGTTGACTGATTACTTCACTCATCATGTGTCTTGTGCTATATTAAAAACATCATATGGACGTTAAAAAAGATCTTGTATCTTGATTTTTCACTTTCACTTTTTGGTTCACTTGAGGGAACGGCCTCACTGACCGACTCTACACCCAGAGAGAGACACTGAAGTCTCAATGTGGCATCGCTGGACGTCTGCTGCTGTGTTGGTGGCGGTGAAACGTGTGAAATCGTAAATCCATCCAGCTGCCGTTAACGGGCCGAGCTGCAGCCGAGTGATAGCGGAGGGAAAGAGAGCGGGCTGCAGACAGAGCTCTGCCAGAAACATCCCGACTGTGAGCTGTTTGGGAAAACGCCCTGGAGACTCGCTCTGCCGCTCTGTCCCACGTCCACTCTCATCAAGTCATTTTGTGGATGCACCCGATGCAGAAACAACAGAGGAACTCTCTCTCTCTCTCTCTCTTTGCTGGGGGTGCGAGGCTGCACCAGTGAATGGAGCGGCTTCAGACTGCTGGGAGAAATCCCTGGCTGTGCCGAGCAGCGAGGGGGTCCGGGTCTTGGACCGGGCCTGACCGGGTGTGTGCAGAGGAGGCTTTTGTCACTGTTGTCACCACGGCAGCTCACCTATTGAGGGTAGAGTCTAAGATATGTAAAGCAGCAGCGTTTCAAAGCTTTCCCCTCCGCTGTGAAACAAACAAAGAAATAAAGAAATCAAATTAAAGTCTGGAAAAGAGTGAGTAAAGAGCGGTAAAAAAGAGACGAAGAAGAGAGAAAGTATCCTCTGTGTTAAATGCTTACGCGCTGGGCCAAGCCGTGTGTTGGAATCCGATGAGTGTTGAGAAATGGAAAAAGAAAGGAATCATTAAAAAGACGGAGCGAGGTGGAGGGAGGCTGCTATGCCCTTGTTTGCCCAAAGTGGTATTTTCTTTTCTCATTGAGCCGGTCCAAGTCCTGCAGGCGGCTTGGTGAGTCTCCCACCCAGCATTGACAGGCAGGCCCGGGCATGCCCAGCCAAGGTCAAACTGTGGCCGCCAAGAACACGCACACGGCTCAGCCTGCCCCCAGCTGCCACCGCTCTGTTTATGTTTGTTTTGTTTTGTTTTTTTCTGTCCGTTTCCCTCCTTCTGCCTCGACTCAGCTCGGGCTCACGCTCTCTGGACGGACGGATCGGTTTACGCAGCCCTGCTCCTCCAGAACCAGGTGAGGTGGTGGTGGTGCTGCTCAGTCTCAGTATCACACTGACTGGATGTAGGTCATCAGTATATGTTACCAAAGACATCAAGTCGACTGTCTCTGAGGACACAGAATTTAAAAGACTCATATTTTTTAAACAAGGAACAACAGAACTCTGCCTTATAAATAATCGGATCAACAGAGTGCATTAATGGATATTAATATAAAACTATATGTGATGCTTTACACCCCTACTGCATACATAAATGACCACCACTTTTCTATATCACATTTTGAAAGTACAATTTGTTTTGTTTTACTCGGAAAAACAAAAACCGTTGATGCAAATGCCTCAAGAAAGGCATGTTTGTTTCACAATAAAAAAAAATTAAATATGGAAGAAACAAATGAATATTGTTAAAATGTTGAAATGTGTTGATCCATAAAAAGATGTATTTGTAGTTTTAAGCCAAAAACCAAAAAAACATCTCAGTGTAGTTTCCCATCTCCTCTCTCAGCTTCTCTCTAGAGCTCTAGTAACAACAGGTTGGTGTCAGCCAATCAGAAGAGAGGAGGCTCTGAGTGGCTGCTTTTCTGTGACATCACAAAGTCACAGGAAGTCCTGACGGCTGGTTTTATATTAAGGCTGAATATTCTGAAAACAGGCTGTGTGCATTTCTCTGTGGACTGAGGCTTTGATACTTTCACAGTATTAATATAGAACATAGAGCTGCTTTATAATCACTCTACACATGGACATCTACCTGTATACTATATGGAGCTTTAATACAAACATCTACCTTTATACTGTATGGAGCTTTAATACAAACATCTACCTTTATACTGTATGGAGCTTTAATATAAACATCTACCTTTATACTGTATGGAGCTATAATACAAACATCTACCTTTATACTGTATGGAGCTTTAACACAAACATCTACCTTTATACTGTATGGAGCTTTAACACAAACATCTACCTTTATACTGTATGGAGCTATAATACAAACATCTACCTTTATACTGTATGGAGCTTTAACACAAACATCTACCTTTATACTGTATGGAGCTTTAACACAAACATCTACCTTTATACTGTATGGAGCTTTAACACAAACATCTACCTTTATACTGTATGGAGCTATAATACAAACATCTACCTTTATACTGTATGGAGCTTTAATATAAACATCTACCTTTATACTGTATGTAGCTTTAACACAAACATCTACCTTTATACTGTATGGAGCTTTAACACAAACATCTACCTTTATACTGTATGGAGCTTTAATACAAACCTTTATACTGGAGCTTCAAGTTTAAGTTCATTAATCTATGAGTTATTTCACTAATGGCATGAAGTCCTTTTCCTTTTTGCCACGTCATTGCATGAGAGATGACCGACCAACAATGCACAGAGCTGGTGTGAAATGTCGTAGACGGGAGTGTAAGCTGAGAATATGTTTGGTAACTGACTCTGGTATTTAGAGACCATTGTTCTGTCACTGCGGTGAGTCACTCACCTTTATGTTACCTGGACAGCATAACACTGCTGAGCCGAGGAAGACAACAGGGAGGAAAAACACCCAGACCAAAGTCAAACATTTCTAACAGACACACACACCCTCCATATGATAGATTAAAAAAAAAAAAAAAATCTAGTAATAAAGATTCAATTAAATTTATTAGACACCTTTTATCCAGCAACAGGAAGAATCCACTTACTATGGAGTGACAGTCTCCGATCTGATAGGTTCAATTACGGTAACCTGCCTACGTTTTGTTATGTAACAAGCTCAATAACTAATGAGAACATTTTAAACCGATGTTGTTGTCACTGAGTTTGAACTACTGAGTGACATTATATTATCCTGCGATATCCTGTGATACATAATTACATGATTACTGATTTATTACTTCTTTTTTTTTCAACTGTGTCCTTAAAGTTAAGATGCTCCATATACACAGGCTATAGTCCTCACTGCAGCAGCGGTTTGATTCCCCTGGTGAGCCTTTGCTGCATGCCATTCCCACTCTCTGTCTCTAAGCTGTCCTGTCTATTGAAGGCAAAAGATCCCCAAAATAAACCTTAAAAAAAAAAGAAAAAACTGAAAATCTGTCAACATCTGTTTTACCCAACAAGATTGTAGTTGAAATTCTGAGTCTGTTCATGTCACCTTGTTCAGTTTTATTCTTGCAAAACAGGACAGGACACAGCCATAAATATAACTTTTTTTTACGTGGCATCCCTGTATTGAAACAATATTACCACACAAAATATCACAATACTTCGTTTTATGGATGTTTTTTTTCCCACTCCAGAGGTCATGTGATGACGTATGACGTGATAATGGGGCTTCGTCGACTTGTGGACTGATGCTGACAATGAAAACTTGAAGGCTCCTTATGAAACACCAAGTCTCATGTGTATTATCACCTGTGAGCGCTCAACCTCTAGACAACCTCTCCATCACCTCAGCTCGGTGTTTCTCCTCCTGCAGCCTCCCACTTCACTGGGGAGGTTTCACCCGTCACTGTAGAAATGGCTTTGTCATGTTGCTCCTCTGCTGCCTCATTCTTTCCCCTGAAACACCTACAAAAGACCCCCACCCTCCCTCCCCACCTCTGTGTCTCCCCCCACCCCATCCCTGTGTAATGAATAAAGAGGCCCTCCCACTGTTTCCCTGGGTATTGTTTCCTTGTTGTTACACAGAGTGTGTATTGCTCACTAAGCCTGTGATGGATGTCGGATTACCCCTCTGCCTGTGTCTTCCTGACAAAGAAGGCATCAGCCTGCACTGCAACACACAGGACACACACACACACAGGCAAACATGCAAACACACACACTCACGCACTCCCCAAACATACACCCACCATCGTCCTAAAGATCCCGCATACAATGATCTACAAATCATTGTCCCGACGCCACGGACACATCAGCATCCACACGACACAACCTTTATTTTTTATGGTGAGCAGATGTTTTCATTGCGTTTTGATGGAAACGGGCCCAAAGAGATTGGACACACACACACACACACACACACACACACACACACATGAACGTAATTATTCATTAGATGCCTGTGAATGTAGGAGAGAGTTAATGTTTACATCAGCTGATTGATAGGATCTCTGAAGCGTTTTGAAACTGTTGAACGCACCGCAAAACCGTTCGGTAAAGTGTCGTCCTTGTTTCAGAGGTCACCTCAGAGTATAGTTAAAGTAAACAGAGAATCAGCCCATAAAAGCTGAGAGCTTCTCTCATGTGTTTTATGATGTTGATTTTACATGCGCTGCCGTGACATTAAGATAACGCGTTTTCACTGCTAAAGCAACACGAGCGCTCAGGAGGGAAACAAGGAGGGAAACAAAACCCAGAGCGTGAGCCGAGCTGTTAGAGGAGGAGCTCACGTCTGTTTCCTTTACTGTTACTGGACAACAAAACATAAACAAACCACTGCAAGGAAATAAAAAGATGCTTCACATACAAAGAGTTTTTAGGCTTTATACAAGAGCAAACATCTCCTATAGTTAAATATATTACGTACTGTATGCTAGGAGCTGTTCTTATGTTCCCACAGTCCAGCGCCTCCACATGTGTTGATATGGTAGCTACATAATAGGAACAGTGACTTTTTGACCTAGGCATCTTCAGCCATCCAGAGCAGTTGCCAGTGAACTAATGGAGGCTGTTAACCTGCTACAACAAAGTCTTCAAGTAAAATCACGGCTCAGCTGGAAACAAGAAGCTGCTTCTGTTGTAGTTGTGTGTGTAGCATTAACCAGATATTCATAAAGAAATCAAATTACCTATGATTTCACCAAAGACAAAACAGCAGATGTTGGAGGGAAGTTCAAACTTTGTGATGCTGGTATCACCTGATGACCCTCGGTTTTCCCTGGTGACACTTTGAGAAATATTCTAATTAAATAAATGAATAAACTCTTACTTTATCTAGGATGCTGAAATGAGACCTATTTAGATTAAAGTAATGGTTCTTCTACTTCAAGTAAAGGATCTGTAACTGGGTCAACGTCGTTGTGTGATGTGTTTTTCTGACAGCGGGGAGTCCGTGGAGCCTCACTCTGGTAAGGTAAGTGAACTTTCACAAAACCACCAGAGCAATAAATCTGGGGCTCCTCCATCCAGCTTCTTTTTTTCTCTGCTTACTCCATCCCTCCTCAGCCCTAATCAACCCTCAGAGCCTGGGTAAGACCGGCAAAAGTCACCCCTTCCCACCAGCCCCCCCACCCCACCAGCCCTACATGACAATGGTACCAGCAGTTACCCAGGAAACAAGCCTTTCATTAGCTGTGTGATAAAAAAGACGTATTCCTCGTCTCTTCCCCGTCCACTTTTTTTCACTTCTTCGTTGTTGATAAGCTTCAGAGCCGACCCCCAGCTCCCAGCAGCTCCCAGCAGCTCCCAGTCCAACCTTCATTTTGTGATACTTTCTCTCGTGGGGCAACTAGAAAGCACAGCTGCTCCTGAAAACTGATACTGTCATCAGTTTTCACAAGGAGGAACCATTAAATCCATAAAAACATATCTGGAAACCCATGGCATGAAGTCTTTAAACATCTTGTTTAAAGTGATAGTTCGACATTTTGGCAAATTGGCCCATTGCCATAATCCGTATAGTTTTAGGAGTAGGTTCGTCGTTACCTTTAATTGTCGGTGCAAGCTATTTTTAGAACGGCGGAGCAGAGCGATGAGCTGCTCAGAGCTACGCTACGGAGGCTAATGGGATTTCTTGGTTTCCCTCATCAAACTCATCAAATACACAATCCAACAACTCCAAACCGCTCTGGTGGACAAGTTGTGACCTGCACATTCACCACGCTATGAGATAATAACACAACGTTATGAGACAGAGTTGTTTTAGAGGTAAATGCCGAGACTGCTTGCTGAAAAACTGCCCCCGACAGAAACGTGCATCAGCGGTTTTGCATGAATTTACTTCTAAAACAACTCTGTCTCGTAACGTTCTGTTATTATCTCATAGCGTGGTGAATGTGCAGGTCACAACTTGTCCACCAGAGCGTTTTGGAGTTGTTGGATTGTGTATTTGATGAATTTGATGAGGGGAACCAAGAAATCCCATGAGCCTCCGTAGTGTAGCTCTGAGCAGCTCGCAAAATAGCTTGCAAATCTTAGAAATTCTGAGTTTCAAGAGATATTAAACAGCAAATCACATCAGAGAAAATGGAAACAAAGAAGGTGCTAGCCTCATATAAAAACATATTTTAATAATGCACACACTCAAAAGGGACACAGTGACTCGTGCAGACTTGACGTGGGACTGTTCACTGTTTTAGAAAGTGAACATGACACCTGATAGAAATGCTGAATCAATGAATGTAAAAAATATTAAATATGGGCACAAAATGTCAAAACACCGGTGTCGGTATCAGTCCTCCTCCATAGCTCCCATCAGTTGAACTCCATGACTGTCCCAGCCACGTTGGGTGTTGGTGTTTAGCACTTTCAGTTTGCAGCGTTTCATGGCTGGAACAAGCAGCGAGGGTTAGCGTTTCACCAGGAGGCTCCTCTTACCTGCAGCCGTCAGCAGGGCCCGGGAATAATACCTGCATCGGGTTACCACGGGCCTCTCATCTAACCAGCCTGCCACATTATGATTATGAGCCCTGCAATCCAGCTGGAGAGACAGGGTCCAGCAGGTAATGGCTGTCCAGGGGGGCCTGCAGGGAGCTGAAGCTGGGGGGGGAAGGGGGAACGTCAGGACTCCTCTCTAGGAAAAAAAGCTCTCTGGCTGGGCATGAAGATGCAGGATCCTGCCTTTCCAGCAGAGTGTTGGGTGTCCATCATACAGCGGTGTAGCGTTACAACACTTTATCTTTGCCCTTCATCTCTGAGCCATCGTTACCTCACCAGTGACCACAGACCCGCTGACAGACAGCCACGTCTGTCCACGACCCCGGGGGGACGGCGGCTTCTTAAATTCTACGTATTTGCATTTGATTACTGCGACTATTCATCTGAACTCTCTGAACGCGAGCCACCTTGCTAATCTGCGGCAGGGTCAGAGAGAGACGGTGTGGTCTACGGCGGGGCAGACAGGCGGTGATATATGGGGCCGTGGGACACTTGTCCCTGTTAGACCCCACACCGACCCAATGAGGGACCACAGATCCAAGCGCTATGGGGAACAAGAGTCTGACTGAGCACAGACAAAGCCCTGAAAGAGAAACCCAGCCACCCCCTGCTACTATTACCCATCCACTGCCTGATCACAGCAAGAGCCCCAAAGAGATGAGCAGGAAAAGACCAACGTAAATCTCACACACAGGCACAGTAAAGCAGAGGGGGAAGAGGTGGGGGGAAGAGCAAAGGGAGGAAAACAGTCCTTCAGTCATGTTCGCAGCTCTGTGAGACTTAAAACCCTAACCCTGGTTTATAATGTGAAATATGTTCACCATCTCAGGAGATTCAGAGAAGTGATCTAAGTTTGGAGACAATGTGGGACTGACTGAATCCTGAACTATAAGAAGGGATTAAACACTGTGGCCCAAACGACATGACTTCAGATTTACTGGATAGAAGATTTGTTGTTGTTGTTTTTCGTTCAGTGAATTTGGACGAATAGATCAGGGTGTCGTCAGCATATCAAGAAACATCCAGTCGTTTAGCTCAAAGACGTTTCATTTTAACTAAATTCTGACATTTTGTCAGTAAATTCTGACATTTCGTTTAACTTTCTGTTTACCTAGTTCAACCCTTTTGGCTTAGCTTGTTAGCATTAGCATGCTAGTATATGCTAATTGCTGCTGAGACCTCAAAGTACACAGGTGGAAGTTTTGCAGGTATTAGATCACAGATTTTGACCAGATGACGATGCTAAAGGAAAAGTCAAATGGCCACCAAAGTTATTGCGGTTCATCCTGAGGGGAACAAAAATATCTTGAGTAAATTTCATGATAATCTATTTCTAATAACAATAAAAATGGCAACCTCATGGCAATGCTAATGGAAGGGTCAGAGCTACGGGAAGTCATGTAGGCTAAATGTAAAGTTATTTCACTTGAATAAAGACAATCCAACCAATGTGATGCAGAAAATGTGACATCTTGATAGGCAACTTCCAGTAAGTCTTATTTTTTTTATTGTCAAAGAGAAGTGGAAAATAAAATAAAAACAGCATAGTAAAAGGATGCATACAGTGTCTCTGACTTTACAGAACCAATCATGAGGTAAGACGCCATTATTGTAGTTTATCAATGTTATTTGATCAAGAAGAGCTAATACACAAAGGCTTTGTGGTTGCTTTGTTTTCTGACACCTCATACCTAATACACTTAACTGTGAAACTGGTTTGTCTAAAGTAAACTTCATGATACACTCCAACAACTGAATGTAAAATATAACAGGTATCACTGTACATTGATTGCACTTTCACACAATTTAGAGGAAAACACGAGCGATTATTGCATCTATGACGTTAAGGCTCTACTTGTGGAGTGATTTGGTTTAGTAAGTCCACATCCAACGACACGTCCGTGCTATGTTAGATCTTTTTTCCCCGTCACTCTCAAATCTCCCTCATTTTCACCAATACAAAAACAACACATTTCCTCCTCATCATGAAAAAAAAAAAAAAAAACACAGCCTCTTTAACACTGCCACCCCATCGACTCCCAAGTGTTGTTCTTGGCACATAGAAGGTCAGGTATTCATTGACGAGGCACCGCAGCCTCTCTCAAGTGAACATTTTAACTTCTTAATAGTTCTTTGTTGGAGAATTAAGCCTCAAGCTGTTTTTTGTGTTCATTTAAACTTTGAAGACAAGAAGCTCAGGTGTGCCCTCCACTTCGCTTTACATCTACTGTTCAGCTAGAAAGGTTCAAAGGAAGCTGCTACTAAGTACTACAAGAAATATTAACGATATGCTGATATGAAAAAAAAAAAAAAAAGAGTTCTGTTTCAAACATATCCTGCATGTTTATCATTATTATTAATAATCTCATTAGACTGGTTATTTTTGAAAAATGCATACAGAGAATAGTTAGTACCAAAAACCCCACGCAAAATTAAGCTAAAAGCTAATTCAGTAAATCACTCCTACACCAAACATCATTTGGCAAATATCTCATCATGTGTCATCATTGTAGTGCTGCCGTCTCAGTCTGTTCAACAAGTCTCAGCCACAAGTGTGTTTTGACTCTAAATGCATGAAATGTCAATAAACACCACAACTTAAACCTGCCCATAAATCCCCCTCTTAATGCATGAACACACACTTTTAACAACGTAAACAGAGACCACGTTGTTTCTCTCCTAAAGGCCTGGTCACACCGGTGCAAGTGGAAGAACTTGGTTTATTGTGTCGTGTATTCGTATTGTATTGCTAATAAGTGAAACCAGATGCAAACAGTCTACTGGCCCTTTTCCACCAGCACTACCCGACTTGACTCGACTCTACTCATTGTTTTATTTAGCTTTTTTCCACTAGGGTTAATACCTGGTACCTGGTACTTTTTTTTTTATAACGCCTCAGCCGAGGTCCCAAGCGAGCAGAGCCGATAAAATGTGATGTCAACCGACTGCCGGCCACTGATTAACCAGAGGGTGGCGAGTTGCGAGCATGATGTCTGGCGCAAGAATATATTTTAGACTGTTTGAGACTGTTGTTATTCTTTCACACGAGTTAAATGGCTGCTGCACGGAAAACCACACCAGGAGGTGCAAACGAGTGAGTTTGGAGCTGGCGAGAGGATTGAACAAAGAGAGTTAGACGGAGCGACTGTAGCAGCCGTGCTATGACAACCTCACCCACGTTGAGGAGGAACTATGAACTACTCTGTTGTAATGGAAATGTAACTTTAACCAAGTCAAGCCTGGTACGCTGTAACTGTGTAGTGGAAATGGGCCATATATCGGCTATAAAATTGAGTAAATGTGTTTTAATTTTGGGTTTCCTGCAGCAGCGAATGTTCGTTAGTGTTTCTCCTGCTGGTTTCCCACTTTACTTCTTTCACATTTTCTAAGCGTCTCTGTCATTATAGTAATCATTAGCCTTGCTGCAATTGGAAGCTCTAGTCAACAGTGTCTTGTACTGTAACGCTATTTGAGCTGCGGAGGGTTATTTAGCTGCAGTACCGTGGGTGGCCACAGGGAGGAGTTGGCAAAGTCTTATCCAGTTTGTTAGCTTTTCTCTCTTCAGTAAAACTCATAATTGAGTGGAATGATTACAGTCGTGAGAGTGATAGATCGTCCATGGATGGGATAGACATGGGTTAATGTCAGCGCCACCTGCTGGTGTGAGCAGGCCTTCATTCTGAAACCTTGTTTGTGTTTTTGTCATGTTGTGATTCACCAACAGTCGGCACAGTTCAGTTTTCCCTGTTGATGTGGTGATGATGTGAGCTGCTGCTGTAGGTTGTGGCATCTTTGTTCAGGAGACGTCGGGAGTCTTTGTAGTTCCTGCATGAATCAAAAACGTAAATGTCTAAAAATACAACTTGAAAAGGAAAACAAGGGCTGATCGAGTGTAAAAAAAACAAAAAACAACAAGTCTCTTATTCCTCAGTGTCACTGTGAAGAGTTTTCAGGGTGAAGGAGCAACTATTCCTCAAAGGAGGGTGTCGATCCGGGTGCTGGGGTCTCCACCTAATGAGTCTCCGAGGTCAAACAGCTGGTCCAGGTTGACTGTGGAGCTACAGAGGAAATCGTTGCGGCCTTGTTCCTCCTCTTCGGGCCAGGGGCTCTCCAGGAAGGCCGTGGCCAGGAAGGTCTCCTCGTCAAAGTCCGACACGTCATTACTCCGTTGGGTCTCCACCAGCACGTGGATGTCCGCCGTCCCTGCGGGAGCTTCGACGGGGGAGATGTGAGTCCCCCGCACCGTCAGGTCCTCCTCTTTCATGATGGGACTCAGCGGTTCTCCTCCGTCCAGACTCAGCTCTCCGCTCAGGGCCGAGTCCAGCAGGGCGTCCCAGTCGAAGTCGCCCTTCAGAGGTCCGATCTCCTTCTGCTCGTCCACGGAGAGCAGCGGGGAGCTGGAGCGCCGGGGGGCTTTGGCGGCGCCGCCTCTGACCGACTGTTTCCTCTTGAGCCCGATTCTCCCCCGGACCACGGGCCACGACCCCAGCATGGTCCCCTCGGCCAGATGCGGATCCCAGTTCTGGTCGGCGCCGGTTGCCTCTTCGAACTCCCGGAGCAGCCGCTGGGACTCGGGGTTGATGCTCAGGCCCATGTGACCCCCCATGGGGCCGCAGGGGCCTCGGGACTGGGGCTGGAGGTTCACCCGCAGTCGGTTCTGCAGGGCCGGGTTGATCTGGACCGGCGGCATCCGTCTCTTCTTGTAGGCGCCGCTCAGGAGGCGCTCGGCGTACTGAGGGTCGATCTTCCAGAACCCGCCCTTCCCCGGCTCGTCCTTCTGCCGCGGCACCTTGATGAAGCACTTGTTGAGCGACAGGTTGTGGCGGATGGAGTTCTGCAAACACAGATTTTTACACATTTATCTCCTTTAAACTGACAGATATATCACATTAAAGCAGAAGTAAGCGGAATATTTGTGTTAATATAAGTCTTAAATAGTTCTATCTTCCGACAGCAATCACTTCTATAGAGTGTTTGATCTGAAACACGGGTCTGTCAGTCACTCTGCTCTGCTGTAAGCCGAGGAGAAAACATTCCTTGTATCCTACAACCTTTATCCAATGAGGAGAGAGAACGGCATAAAGGGGCGGTCCTCTCTGTGTGTGCAGCCAAGGGATGCGCGTGAATGTGGTGACGTAGGGACGAGGGCGGGGACTGCTAACTCCATCGGCTGACAGAAAGTTAGCCAAAACGACCGGATCGCTTACTTCTGCACTATGCACCGTTACATCCACCCTGCTGCCCCCCTTCCCTCCCCCCTTCCCCTTTCTTTCTCCTGCCTCATCCCCTGAAGTCTAAATCGAGCTGTGACCTGCTGACCTTTGTTAAATATTATCTGCTCCATGTTCGGCCTTACAATAACAGAACGCTCTGAAATGTCTGAGCCAGACGCTGAAACACGGGAGTACAGCTAACGGCTCCATCAATCATTTATCCAGCAAAATTAAACTTTTCTTCAAAATTCCTGCACGTTCATCAGGAGGGAATCTGCTGCTGCCCCCTCCTCCACCTTCCTCCACCTTCCTCCATCGCTTCTCTTTGCTGAAGCAGAAAACCACATATGCATTTTTTAAAGGGTAATAGCAACTGTGTTTAAGGTTTTCTGAGAGGGTTTTAGTGCAGCTGCAGGAGTTATTAATTACACACAGCCAGGTCACTAATACTTCATCAGAGGGTGGCAGCGAGCCCAGAGCGCTCAGTCACTGCTGCAGTGGATTCATTTAAAGTTAAAAAAAAAAAAAAAAAAAAAAAACATGCAACCAAGCTGAGATTTGACCCCAGAAAACAGTGTGTGAGAGAGAGAGAAAGAGAAGTCAATATACACACAGTGGAAATTGTGGTGGAAATTAGCATCCTTTACATTTTGTATAAGTGTATTATGTGTCCAGTGTGTGTGTGTGTGTGTGTGCGTGTGTCTACCTGCCAGGTGGGGTCAGCGTGGCGGTAGTAGCAGAAGTTGTCAGTGATCCACTTGTAGATGCAGGACAGGGTGATCTTGGTCTTCTTGCTCGCCTGCATGGCCATGCAGATCAGCGTGGCGTACGAGTACGGCGGCTTGATGTGCGCGTTGGTCTTGTAATCCACCTCGTCGGGGCAGTGACCGTGGGCCACTATCCCGGCGAGGGGAGGAGGAGGAGGGGGCGGCGGCTGCATCATCCTGCTGTAGGCCGCCGCCGTGGGCTTCCCCGGGGTGAGGGGCATGCCGATGGAGGCGGGGTCTCCGGCCAGAGGCGAGGCCGGCGCGTCGGAGCCCATCAGCGGCCCGTGGTGGTGGTGGTGGTGGTGGTGGTGGTGGGCCTGCTGCGGCACGTTGGCACCGAGGATGGAGAACTCCTGCAGCCACTGCAGGCTGGTCAGGCTGTCGTCCAGGTTGTTGATGCTGCTGCTGATGATGTTGCTGCAGTTGTTGCTGCTGCTGCTGCCGCCGCCGCTGTCCCGCTCCTCCGCCTGGGCCGCAGCGGTTACCACCTCCTCCTCCAGCCCCACCGAGCCTTCGGGCCAGGGGTCGGCGCAGCTCAGAGACAGCATGGCTCTGTCCAGCTCCCTCTCTCTCTGTGTCTCCGCTCTCTTCTTTCACCCCAGCTCCTTCTACTCTCACACATTCAGTGAGAGACTGCTGCTGTCCCAGAGGTGCTCCACGGACAGGCTGGGGAAGTACAGAGACATGACATGACACTACGGCACTTTTGAGCTGGACTATGACTTTTATTCTTCTAACTTGTTATTAATTATTAATGTTGATTCTGTGGTGTAGCCTATTTTATTGTGTGAATGAGCAGCTGACCAACGTGTAGCTAATTTCCTTCAGGATCAATAAAGTTGCATCTAATCTATTCTAATCTCCTCCTCCTCCTCCTCCTCCTCCTCCTCCTCCCTCTGCCACCGCCTGACAGGAGCGAAAATATACACCCAGCGTCAACGAAGTGCGAAGAGGAACAGGACAATGATGCCTTATTTGAAAACAGAGGCCCTGTGTGTGCGTAAAGTGACAGACTCTCTCACGTCTGTGGATTTCAATTCTCATTCCCGTCTGTCACCTGCATGGAGCCATGAGAGAGGAGATGAGAAAACACTAGAAGTCTAACTTGTGGAAATCTAAAACCTCTCATCTTGGTCGAGCTGCAGCTCTTTTCTCTCTCAGGTCACAGAACATTCCTGAAAAACTCCCGTTGCGCACTTGACGCGCACAGGAGCGCACTTAACGACCCGTGAGGCGCTCAGCCAATAGCAGGCGATTAAACCGTTACAATAAAACTTATATATATTATTATATCATAGAAATAAATGGCAGATGCATTATATATATATATGTATATTTTGTATTAAAACGTACTTATTAAATATGCCTAAATAATTATTCTAAGAGACAGGTTTAATTTGTCAAGTGCAGTGTTTAATGCTGACTCGGAAGTTTCAGGCCTTTTGAACTCAGGTCAAATAGATTCAGGAGGATTTTTTTTTTTAATCTACTCAGAATAAACATTAAACTCACCTTTCGTCAGCTGTTGATCCGTTAAATCCCAACCGATGAGCCCCTGGATGAGCGTCCAGCCTCGGTCTGACCGCTCAGCACCTGTCGTCCACTGGTGACCGAGAGAAAAGTAGAAAAGAAAAAGAAAAAAAAAGAAAGAGAGAAATTCCTGTGGAGGGATTTTGGCGCTGTGTCGGCCGCCTCTGCTCCTCGGTGAGGTCTTTACAGCGGGTGTCAGCGGGCTGCAGGATCCGTCGGGGAGGCAGTTTAATACCTGGTGCAGGAGGTTTGTCCAGCAACCATAGAAACGGTACACCCCCTTGTAAACAGCTTCCCGCTCCTCCATTGGCCTGCTGGTTTCTATAGCGCTTCATTTTTAATCACTCTCAAGTGAACTGTGCTGCAGGTTCTCAAGCTGAGGCCCGGGGACCCTGCAGGGCACCAGCTCACGTCTTTTTTATTCACTGAGATTTAACTCGATTAATTTGATAAAACGCAGAACAGACTCTTGTGTAAAACTTGAGACATTGAACTACACATGATTTCATCACATTAAATACAGAGTTCAGGATTAAAGCAGTTTTGTCTTTTGTCACTTTTCATATCTTCTCACATTTATACTGCAGAGTGAACATGTTTACTTTTATTCAGGACCTCTCAATGTTGTTGCATCATCTAATCCTGTGTATTTTTGTAATTTGCACATTTTTTGAACTGTCATTTATCTGTTGTAATTTGCAGTTTGGCCTTGGTGTCTCACACTCTCTCAGTGTTTCCACAGATCTACAGTATTTAGCTCCATCCCTCTGCACCAACCACCGCCTGCATCACCTCCTTTCCTCTGCTGATAAACCGGCCTGACTGATCAATCCCCATTTATCTCATATTCCATGTTGTAAACTGTTTTCTTGTCTGTTTACAACATCTATATGTCACATCTCGGTGAGGGATCCCTCCTCTGTCGCTCTTCCTGAGTTTTTTCTCAGTTGATGTGAAGGTCAGAGGTCAGAAGATGCTGTTATGATGATGTGTAAAGTCCTTTGAGACAAAGCGTTTGTAAAAATGGGCTATACTAATAAATGTGTCTTGTCATTTCTGTATCTTTCCTCTCGTGGTTTATGTGATGGCACTTCAGAGGGCCTGACCCCGACACTGGGGGTAAATTAAAATAACAAGACAGGTTAATATGACATAATTAACCTATCGATTTGGTGTTAAGATGTGAATTTACAGGGTAACTGAGAGACACTGACTGTTTTAGAGGTGTCTTATAATGAGTTATAATACAGTTATAGCACTGTATAACTATAGTTATAAACACTCATAAATGATTATAATGATTTATAACAATAATCATACACACTATAAAGCATTTTATCATGACGTCAGGTATTATAATATGTTATAATTGTTAACACACACACACACACATCGATAATGCATTATAAATATAGTTATAATGTGTTATAATTGTCTTATAAACGTGTATAACTCTCATTATAAACACTCATAAATTATCATAAGACTTTATAACAATGAGCATAACACATTATAAAGCATTATAACTCTATTACAATACTTGACCTTATAAGCCATTATAAAATGCTCTGTGATGTCTTATGATTATTGTTATAAAGCCTTATGATAATTTATGAGTGTTTATAATGATAGTTATACACGTTTGTAGGCCAATTATAACACATTGTAACTATATTTATAATGCATTATCGATGTGCGAGTTACTAACAATTATAACATATTATAATACCTGACCTGTCATGATAAAATGCTTTATAGTGCGTTATAATCATTTATGAGTGTTTATAACTATAGTTATACAGTGCTATAACAGCTTTATAACTCATTATAAGTATGGTTATACTGCGTTATAGACATATAAGCGTCAAATAAAGTGTAAAACCCTTCTGGATATTACTATTTGTGTAACAGCTGTGTAATTAAAATATTCAAACCTCTCACATGTTCTATAGATGTTCTTCATATCAGTTGTCAGAGCTAATGCTTTAGTTGTTTTAGCTGCATATGGATAACAGCAGCACGGTTTAACAACAGATATGTGGAACTACTTTGTGATAAATGTTGAACTCACTGGATTAAAAGTCAGAGATGTTACAACCATCCTTCTCTCTCCGCTGATACTGACAGCTGTCAATAAATAAGCAAATATTTCCATCGGTTATCTAAATTAGCAGAAGAATAAAGTCACTAAATAAAAACTTCAAAAACCTACTTTAGTATTTCGCTCCTTGTCCTTCACTCTACCCGTAGTTAGTATTTAAACCCAGCTCCACCTGCATCAGACGCTGTGGCACTTTGATATCAACACTTTACTTTTACTGTACTTCCCGTTCAGTGAACACACCAGCGCTGCTCTGACCTTCACATGTGACCATGAGCAGCAGCGTCACCTCTGAATCCACTGGATCAGTGACAATATAAAAGTTGAACCCACTGTTGTGTGTGTGTGTGTGTGTTTGGGGGGTGGGAGTGGTGGTGGTGGGGGGTTTATGTGTGAAGGAATGCACTTTGTTCATAAGACAGGGAGGGAGAGAAAGGCGAAACAAAAAGGTTTGGCCCCTTGAACGTTGTATTAGTGTGGCTGAGTGGTTTCCTGAGGCCCCTCACAAAGACAACTGTAAAGCAATAAAAAGGCTTCCTCCTGCAGGCTGACGCAGAGCACCGATGCTGCCTGCAGTGACTCACACACACCTCTACACACACACACACACACACACATTAGATTATTGTTATTGTTGTTGTGGTTGTGCAATGCAAAAACTCAAAATCTTTCCAAGAATATTTGTCTTATTTCTTGTCAAAATGTCTCATTTCTAGTCAAAGCTAAACTCTTCTCACTTAAAATAAGACTCATCACCTAAAAATCTGCCAGTGAAAGCAAGTTTTTTGTGCTTGTAATAAGGAAGAAAAACTTTCTCCACTATCAGATTTTTCTATTTATTTTAAGTGAAAATATGCTTGAAAGAAGTAAAAAGTGTCTAAAAAAAAAGCTACTTATTAATGTGATGAGTCTTATTTTGAGTATAATGAGACTTGTTTTGACTAGAAATGACATTTTTGACTAGAAATAAGACAAATATTCTTGGTAAGATTTTGAGTTTTTGCAGTGCGTTACAATCAGGTGACGTGTGATGTCATGGTCCTATTATTTACATACTATTTTCTCTGTCCTGAAACTTCGACAGGAAGAGACACATCCCTTTACACCACTACAAACGACGTCTACGTGTTGTGAGGTGAAGTCTGCTCACTGACTCAGCTTCAGTCCTGCAGCTCTGTGTCTTTGTGTCCTGTTGTTCCTCTCATCCTATTGTTGTTTGAACCCTGACAGGTCTGAGCTCCAGACCAGACCAGACAAACTCCTTCATGTCAGAGGGAGGGCCTCAGACGGACGTCGTCCTCCTCTTATCTCCGCCCACCTCCATCGCTGCACCTCCAGCAGGGGTCAGAGGTCAGCGAGGGAGCAGCCAACCACAGTAACCTCACAGAGCCGAGGGTCAGGGAGAGCCGGACTTGACTCAGGACTCACAGGGATTAAAGAGGAGAGACGATGCAGCTGGACTTGACTGAGCAGGACGCACACACACACACACACACACACACACACACACACACACACACACACACACACACACACACACACACACACACACACACACACACACACACACACACACACACACACAGGCTCAGATAATAAAATCAGTTTAATGCAATGCAAAAGTACATTAAAAGGCATTATGGAAAAAAAGACACAAAAGATAAAGAATAAGATTAGATAATAAATATTCTTTATTCCACAAATGACCCAGGAACTCTGTCATGTTCATGGTTTTATGGATGAATCATTCAAATATTAATTATTTTTAAAAAGTTAAAATTGAAGTTCATCATTTAAAATCTATTATAATCAGGTATAAAAGGCCTCTGACAATGTTGAATATCGGCCGACTGTTTATATCCTTAATCCTTCACTGTCTTATTATTCTTTACAGAAACAAAATGAACAGACTGAGAGAAAATGAAAGAGAGGAGGTGATGGAGATGAGAGAAGCAGATTCCCAGAAAGAAAGGAAAAAATAATGTCATTGTTAATATCTCAACTTAAAGCTGTTAAATTTTAATATCTATTCATTTTAGTCTGTAGCCATTACAATACTGAATGTAAATATGAACTGACAGCCTATGGTTATATTCATTATATACATAGATTTTATTTATTTACTTTTTTTTAATATATATATATACATATACTTTTATATTTTACCCTGCTAGCCATCAATGCACTTGAATTGTCACTTCATTCATAAGCATACTCAGTCAGGACCATACATAATTGTTGAATAATTGAATGTGGGCATTGATTGTTTATTGTTGCTGTTTATTGTCTGTCTTATGGTTGCACTTCAAGGTTTTAGCTTTTAATCTCCTTGTGCTGCTGTGCAATGACAAAATAATGATTCAGATAGTTTTAAAAGTCTCGGTCAAAATAAAGTAGCCTAAAGGTTTAATAACTGATCAATAATTACACATGCAAAATCCCTCATTTGTTACAGTTGGTTTATATTTTAGGTGCAGTTCTTGAACTTGGACACATGGGGGCGCCACAAACCATTTAATCCAACATGTGACCTATTAGACAGTGTGACAGACTGAAACTGCAGCTGAAACTGGACTGAATACAACGTGTTAATGTATGTATTTGTCCATTATAACCAATAAATAAAGATATTACAGAGAAACACACGGAGCAGCTGTGTGGCTCCCGACATGATGTTGAAATCTACATAGTTGACTTGTTTTATCATCTCAGACTACAGACTTTTAAAGCTCTGATATGGTTATTTATTTGTTAGTTTACTGAACAGGAACAACAGAGATAAAGTCATGAATATCTCCCTGCAGGAATAACACAGCAGGTGTCATGCAGGTTCAATAGCAACAACAAGAAACAAAAACATTTATAAACTGAAATGCAGGATACACAGTCAATGCATGTGTTTGTGCATTATCTGCATTATACATGACCATCATATGGGTGTGAGTGAGTATAAATACTGTATTTATATGCAGATTATATCTAGTGATCAGAGTGACACGACACCCATTGTGCACCCAACCCTCAGTATAACAGATGTTCAAAATGTTTTATACTCGTCTGTAAAATTCCTTGAGTTCACATAATGTTTTATACTCGTCTGTAAAAGCTGGAGAGACTGAGCGTGCAGTTGTTGATGTTGGTGTTGTGGCGGTGATAAAGTCCAGTTAGTGGTGATGGATTAATGTTAATCATTCTCTACTGAGCTTTAAGATCAGTCCCACCCTCGCTCTCTTTCTGTATGTGTCCTTATTTTGGGAGATGAACCTTTAACTGATCAGAGAGCTGAGAGCGAACAGCAACAACAGCTCCAGGAGACAGGAAACATACACGGATCAGTGGAGATTCACTTTACTGATCTTTACAGCTTCACTCTGCTTTTATTATTTACAACGTTCCTTCATGATTGTACAAGTCGATCAGATGCTCTGTTTGGGCCCAAGACAACTCAGTTGTAGGATTTTAAAAAATATGTCCTTTGAAACTCCAAAGTCTGCTCTGAATGTATTCATAAAACGATAAATTCCATGTCATCCAGGCTTCAGGAGTGCAAATGTCTTATTTGAGTGCAAATGTTTTATTTTGTGACTAATCTTGCAAAATTTTATTGTTATTTGTATTCTATTTGCTTTTTTTATTGCGTTTTTTTTTATCTCTATGATTAATGTGACTGTGTTGAAACTATGTGCTGCCATTCTTGGCCAGCTCTCCCTTGCAAAAGAGATCTTGGATCTCAATGGGACGAACCTGGTTAAATAAAGGTTATAATAACCTTTATTTAACAAATAATAGGGTTTAAACTATTTTTGATTTAAGTTTATTTACAATATTTCATTTAAAATTCTCAGTTGAGATCCCAAAGTTTCCAAATGTACAAAAAAATGTGAAAAAATGATACACAAGATGTGTGGAACATGTGATTGTAGGTGAAAATGCAGAACAAGTGAGGTGTGAATACAGAGACCAGTGGGGCTGCAGGTGTTAATATCCAGATGTTCATAAGACGTGTAAAAGCCAGAGTATCTGCATCTGTCTGAGGTCTTTGGTTCCAGTGTTTCACTCATTGTCAGAGACACGAATAAGCTGAATCCATACGATACATTTAAATGCTGTGGGGAAAATAGGATTTTAACCTTAAAGCTACAGTTTAAGAGATGAAATGATTGTTTCAGGCTCAGAACAACAGTTCGGTCTTTCTACAGGAGATGTGAGGGGTTTTGTTCTCCGGCTCCAGGTAACACCCTGCAACAATACATAATAGATAGGCTTCCTCTGTCACGCGTGTTTTCACCTGCAGCACAGCTGAATTATTCAGAGATAAAGAGAAGCTGGAGCTGGACAGGCTGCAGGCCCGGAGCTGCACTCAGATGATAAGAAGATTAGTTGTCGTTCTATCAGGAGCACAGTCAGGTCCAGTCTGTCCATCGCAGTGTCGGAGACAGATGGCTGCAGGATACCAGCACTGCTTCCTCTCACTATCACCTGGAAACAAACCATCCAGCTGATGACAACACAAACCTGTAGAAAGTCTGTTTGTTTTTGTTTTTTTAAATCATTAGAACATGTAATTAGTGGCTGTTCCTTTTTCCACAAACTTCTCACACAATCCCATTTCTGTATATTAATGTGTTACATGTGTTTTTATTATATACTAATAGATGAAATAAAGATTTAGGATAGAGTAATAGTTATACTATGGGTAAATTACACACGTTTCTAGACAATTAATACCTCAAGCATTTCAAAACAAACCAATGTAATGTAATGTAAATGCAAAATTGACTTTTCATGTATTTTTGACATACATGAGATTTCCTCAAATAGATAATAGATGTTATCAAATAAGTAGGCTACCTCTACAGTTATATTTCATATTATCAATATGTGAGAAATGTCAATAAATATATGTTCAAAATCTTTAGTTATTGGTTTTATGATTGGCATGAATGACTTCATTAAAATAAAGTCGACAAATACATAAAACAAACAGAATAGAATAGAAACAAGTTCTTATATATTAGGTCAAAGGTCAAAAGAAAACTTTGACTCTTTCAAATTAAAAACTATTCAGCTGCTATATATGAAGCACTATCTGCAGTATTAACCATTAATGTCCATAATCCAGTATGATAATATACACTAAAGTTGGTTTTATTCATAATGTCTACCTTTTGTTTTCCTTTGCTTTTATTTTGAAGTTTACAGTTTTTATTTCTAGTGTCTGCGGTTTTTCTGAAGTCAAAGATAAAAGTGTTTCTACCTCAGCTGGATCTGTTAAACATCAAACGTTTACTTTGTTTACATGCGTGTGGTTTACTTTACCTGCCGTAGCGAGCAGCCAATCAGCTCTATGAAAACACATGACGTCAGTGCAACGGGCATGACACTAAGCGCGTGTACAACTACATCGGGATAAACCGCAGAGGGGCGGAGCTAGGTCCTCCAAGACCCAGAACCAGAAACTTATGTCTGTCTCCACCCGCCGACGCTGTCCCCGGTGGATAAAACAAGCGCACCGTTGAATTTAAACGCTTCACCTCGTCAGCCAATCAGCGCTTCGCTCGTACTCTCTCGCCGTGATTCTGTCCAATCAGCGTCGCCGTCTGCTTTGTTGTTGGTGATGACATGAGAATATTGTTGTTGCTGCTGCTGCGGAGACTCAGCAGCGGTGGAGGAGCAACACCGACCGACCGACCGACCGGACGGAGATAGACAGGCAGCAGGCTGGGTCTGAAAGGTTGATCCGAGGCCACATTTCACTTCTTTTTTTCTTTTTGTTTTCGACTTCAAAGCAAAAGTGAACACAGGCACAGCATGTCGGTGAATATGGACGAACTCAGGCACCAGGTGATGATCAACCAGTTTGTTTTGACGGCCGGTTGCGCCGCGGATCAGGCGAAGCAGCTCCTCCAGGCGGCCCACTGGCAGTTCGAGGTGAGTCAGTCAGTCCCGGGGACGTTGGGTGTCTTATCCCGGCTACAGTTCACGTCTTTATCCCCCTGGGTGGTCTCCAAACTGTCTGTGTGTGAGCCGAAGGGGATTAAACGGTTGTTGTTACTGTTAACCGCTTTTTAACGTGCTTTCCTCGCGACCATGCGCTCGTGCTGCAGCTAACGTTAGCTTAGCACTGACTGACTGAGGACGTGGTGCTGCTGCTGCTACTGCCGCGGCCGGTTTTTGTTTACATCCTCCACAGGAATCCACTGTGTCATCCGCTCGGCTCGTTGTAGTGAGCCAAGCCGAGCTGCAGGGTGGATAACCCGGCTCGGCTCGGCTCGGCTCGGCCCGGAGCTCGCCCTAAGTCTGTGTTTCCCAGTGTAACGGCTGTCATCATCGAAAACAAACAGCTCTGTCTGTGATGCAGTGGTGTAGCGTTAGTCTAATTTAGTTGTTGTTTTAGGTGGCTGCATTGTTCATATTGTATCACATAGACTACGGTAGAGGGTTTTGTTGTAGTGGCTGTACTGAAATATTAATGTGGGTTTATCTGAGTATCACACTGACTGACTACACTGCTGCTGTGATGCCATCTTAGATAGATAGATAGATAGATAGATAGATAGATAGATAGATAGATTTATTTGTCCTTTACAGGCAAAATTTTGTTGTTTTCACCATTTCGTGGGCTACAAACGGCCTCGAGAAGTGCAGACAAGTCAGGGAAAAGGACCACAGGCAAGGCAAGGCAATTTTATTTAGCCCGTTTTTACAAACAGTTTGTCTCAAAAGGCTTTACATGGCATCACAACAACATCCTCTGCCCTTAGACCCTCACATCGACTGAGGAAAAACTGAAAAATTTGAGAAACCACAGGGTGAGCAACAGAGGAGTGTGTCCTTAAACCATATTGCATTCATTTACACAACATTCCCACATTTCATACACCCACGAATACATAGAAACATAAAACTTAAAACCCCACACCCTGCCTATAGTTTCCCACATTTACAAGTACATTCCCCATGATTATGTTCTTTTCATTGTCTTATTTAGTTCTGTCATGGCAGATGGGATGAAGCTTTTATTGAATTTTATTTTCTTCCAGGCCAGTGTTCTGGGTTGAGTGGATGACTGGTCTGAGAGGTTGGGGGTTGGGGAGTCCAATAATCTTGTCGGCCCGGCCCGGCCCGGCCCGTCTGATAACATGTTCCCATTAAAAACCTGCATCCATCACCCCCAGGTTGTAAACTACAGGTCTGATCAACACAGCAGGTGAAGTCGGACTGAGCCTCCCTGCTGCTCTCACACAATCAAATTATCACACTTCCTGTTGTCTCCAGCCCCCATGAACCACCACCTTCTTCTTCTCCTTCTGCAGATTAATAACGTGCTGTAAACCGTGAGCCTCGGTGTTAGTTTTGTTTTTACAGCAGGAGACGCAGGTCTGAGTCAGCGGGCTGAGAGCTAAGTGGTCTGACATTGATCCTTCAGTTATATATAGACTGATTAAGATGCATTATCCCTCCAGCTGTTCCCATACGCAGCCTCTCTGCGCTGTGAACTGATATATTTAAAGCTGTAAGGAAGCGAGGGTCTGTAAACCTCATGTCTCTGTGAAGAACTCCCCTGTGTTGGACATATTTCATTATCTCTAACATTATTATTTGGACTAAAACTTGGAATTGAGTCAGCGTCTGTCAGATCAACTAACAGCCTGAACCATTGGCTCAGTCCATCAACAGGAAGTCATTGAGAAATAGTGTTTTTTTTCTGACACTATGGTGAAACACAACAAACACTTTATGACTCCACCTGAAGGTTGTGCTTTGAACATTTCAAACACTGAACTATTTCTCCTTGAATTGAAAAGCAGTGACAGAAACAATCACTGGTTCGAGCCCTAAAAAATGGCCGCCCGGTGAGCGTGTGCGTGGACTAGGTCGTGGATGGAGCCGAGCCCGTCCAGGCCTGTTGAGCAGCTGACAGACACCTGAAGGACCTCTGACATCAAGCCCTGAGCCTCCAGATGGTTTAACTCCGACCACACCTCCGTCCGCTCTAATGACCGATCTGTTGAGGCCGTGTGGTCAGAGCCGGGCTGCAGCCGGGGGCCAGGTGGTTCAGCAGGGGAGGAGGAGGAGGAGGAGGAGGAGGAGGAGGAGGAGGCTCAGCTGCTCTGTCGAGGTCACCGGGTTACGGTTAGAGCGATTAATCGGTAGGGATGGGAATCTTTTACTATCTCACGATTAGATTCGGTTCAGATTTTTGGGGCTACGATTCGATTCAAAATCCATTTTCGATTCAAAATGATTTGATTCTCTAATGATTTCTGCTTCAGTCGATCGGTGTGCAAAGGATCCTCATGATCTACTCCAGTCTGCTTTGCAAGACAGAATGACTAACGTGTCTTTTTCACATTTATTGAGTCTTAAACATTTATCCATGCTTAGATGGAATTGATGAAACTGTTGCATAAAGGCAATATCACATATTGCTTAAGTAACAAAATTAAAAGTGCCTCTTTATTTAAAAAAAATAGTGCAGTTAAACATGCTGCCTTTTTAAATTCTAAGGAAACGGAGGCCGACAGCCAGCAGATTTGTTTCATTATTTTATTTTTTAAAATCAATTTTGGGACATTTTATATCGATTCTGAATCGTATTAAATGAGAATTGCGATTCTTATGTGAATCGATTTTTTGGCACACCCCTACTAATCGGTTGAAATCTGTGAGAATTAGCTTCTGTTCTTTGTAACAAAAAACTGAATGAGGAGTGTAAAGTGAGAACACGGCAGGTAACCGATTCCTTTGTTTGGAAACCGTTGTTGTTGCGTGGCTGCAGTGACTCACTCACCTGGATGTTACCTGGGCGCCGCCGCCGTCGCTGCTGCTGCTGCTGCTGCTGAGTCCTCAGAGACGGAGGAGGAAGCTCAGGCTGATGAAACTGGAGCAGCTCATTTACATCGACTCATCAGTGTGTTGCACAGGCGGTGAAGTCCCCTCAGGCAAATTTGTGTGATTTTGTTATTTTGCTGGATGAATAGCCTCGACCGGAGTTTCGCAAACGTTACGACAGAAATAATCGAGAGTGGGCGGAGCCAACGAATCACCGTTTTCACTGTTATATAATTAGTTGAATTGTCGACCGGTTGGTTTTGTCATGAAGCAGCAGCTGAACACTGATGTCATGGCTTTGGCTTTTTGACTGTTTTGTCTGAACAAAACAAACAGTTTCAAGCCACATTCACTTTGTTTTTAGAGACAAAATTAGAAAAGAAAACTCAAAGTGATCAATCAATTACTAATCACCAGATTAATTAAAAAGTATTCAATCATTAGTAGCAGCCCCTGTGGGTTAGAAATCTCATTGAGAACCTGTTTCCTGTTCCCAACCCCCAAGACAGAAACCAGGAGAATCCACCAAAATAAAAGTCTCTCTTAGACGTGAAGGAGAAGAATGAAACGATAGTGAGAGAAAGTGTAAAATTAAACGTGGAAACTGTGTGAATCAATGTGCAGCCCCCTCCTCTTCTTCCTCTTTCTCCTTTCACTTTCACATTTAACACTTGAAGACACTGTTTTTATACGGGTTTTTTTTTTTTATTGAGGCAACAAATGTTTATAGTCTGGAGAATATTTTCTTGATGAGTCAGTTTATTGTTCTGTTTGTTTTACGACACGTTGAGAGACTGAAAAACAATGAATCACAGTGACGTCTCCAGATTGTCTTGTTTTTCAGGCCAAACTCATGAGTTCGTAATGAGATAAAATCAACAAACTCTCACGTCTGAGAGAGAGAGAGAAGCTGGAAGCAGAAAACATTGGTGTGTTTTTGTCATTTCCAAACCTGTGAAGTGACAAATGGTTTCAGCTGTGATCTGTATTTTGTGTTTGTCTCCTCTTGAGACTGTAGTAAACAGCCCATTGTTTCTGTCAGGGAGGTTGGAGGAAGGGAAGGGGGGAAGGAGAGAAGGAGGGAGAGGGGGGTTAGCAGCAGCAGCAGCAGTGGCCTGATTCTCCTCGTGCTCTGATTCAGACTGTGAACCGAGGCCGACGGCGTCTTCTGTCCTCGGTCGTCAGCCGGAGGTCTGTCGGCTCGCTGCTGCTGCTGCTGCTCCCAGATCTGTAAGGAAACACTGACGATGTCCTGGTCCTGTTTACTCCAGTTTTCTCTCCAGATGTGACGTCACGCAGCGAGAGGTCGCGGCCTGAAAACTCTTGATTCGATTAGCCCCTTCCTTCAAAATAACAGCGTGGAAGCTTCGTCACATGAGCCGGCATCAATAAACTCAGAAACTGGAGCTGTGAGTCACACACAGGTGATGATGATGCTCCGAGCTAACTCACTTAACCAACTCATGTCAGTAGCGTAGTGGTGTGTTGTGTTGTGTTGTTTTCACCCAGATGAGGAGGTTTCAGCCTCCGTCTGACCTGACTCAGCACCAGGTGCTCGTCCTCCTCCGTCCGCTGCAGAGAGTCGAGGTCGATACACCTGGAGACGCTGCAGAAACCGTTATAAACAAAATGATGCAACTACAGTCACTCAGTCAGTCAGTTCTACTGTTGTAGTTGTCACATCTTCTCATTTTCATTTTCAGATCCAAACAATATGAAGTTTACTGTTTAAAGCTATAGTGCGTAACTTCTATCGCCTCCTAGAGGATTTCTGCGTTATTACAACAATACGGCCGGCACCTCAATATGGCGTATGGCCCGGTGTAACCTGCCCTTCCCCTCCCCCCCGCTACCGTTTGTCACTCTCTTCCCTTCTGCCGAACGGGAAGGCTGTTTCTTTTCGGTAGGATCCACTTCTGAACCTCTTGGTCGCTTCTTCGGGTTCTCCGCCATGTTGCTTCTAGCAGCGCTCTCCTCCGCCTTCCCTTCTCGTTGTCAGCTAAAACCGAGTAGAACGCGTTATTTCCTGTGCGCCAGCGCGGGAATGTCGCCCAAGACACCAAATACAAAAAGAACAAATACTGAGAAATACGGCGAGGTGTTAGAGGAGCCGAGCGGCCTCATCAGCGTTGTATCATCTCCTCTTGTAGTGGCTTGGCTGAAACGGATATTTACAGACACGTAGAAGTTACACACTACAGCTTTAAGTTGTCTTATTTGTTTATTCGGTAGCGACAACAACAGTTCAAACCAATGTCAGCAAGTCAACAAGCTACAAATAGTCAAACAACAACAACAACAACATACAATAGACCCAATTAGCTGGAGTTGGATACAGGTCTGTTCTGTTTTGTTTTGTTTTGCCTTTAGCAGCACTTGACCTTTTATTTTGAAGGAATTTATATCTGAGGTTAATTTGATTTGATTTGAGTTGATGTGATTCTTCGTTGCCTTTGTGAAGCCGATTGTCCGAATTTAGATCAAGTTGTGTTGTTTTAATCTGCTGCTCCTGCCGTCGTCGTTGATGTTGTTACTGTGTCACCTGAGGAGATCTGAGCTGAAGAGGCACAGATGGATATCAGGTAGTGAAGCGGTTGTGGTTGAAGTTTCTGTAAGTGAGCTCAGTGATAAACTACAGTGTTATCACACACACACACACACACACACACACACACACACACACACACACACACACACACACACACACACACACACACACAGGATAACATATTGCTCAATTCATGTTTCTGCTGTGAGGAGAAACTACCAGGAACATTTTGTCATCTGTGTTTTCTTCTGAATGTGTCGCCAACATGGAGGAAACTACAAACAGTTTGTCAATAGAAGCGTTGGTCACATGACACGAAGCATCTGAACTCTTGAAGGACGGACGCTGAGCTGTCGGTGACTCTGAGTCTGTTGTGAGTCTGTGTGTGTGTGTGCAGCAGGAAGTGAGCGCTGACATCAGTGAGTGACGCTCCCTCAGACCTGCAGAATAAACAGCGAGCAGACAAAGAGCGGCGTGCACTCGGTGGCTCCGTCCTTACACAATAGCTGCAAAGCACTTTCACGCTTTTGATATGTGTGTCACGTTGTACGGCAACACATTCCTGCACTGCCGCTGCTGTTGTCAAACAACCAGACCGTGTGGGGGAGGGACAGAGGGAGGGACAGAGGAGGGAGGGGGAGGGAAACCACTGCATTCATTGAAGCGCTGGCAGGACAAGAGGCCTCTGAAGTGAAATGGAGGCTACGCTGAGCAGTAAAACGAGCTCACACTCCCCGTCGGAGACTCTCTGTCGTGTGAAAACATGTTGTGGTGGAGTTCACACTTTGTTTTGTTTTTGTTATACCCCAGCAAACTTTATTGAAACTTGTGTGTTCATGAACTCAGTAGTAGGACTGTCACTGGACCATAAAAGGAAAATCTTGCGAAATGTGTTTACATGCAGAGCTCAAACACACACAGTTACTGATTGATTAGTTATTGTCAGAATGAGATCTGTTGATTTTATAGAATATCTTTCATTTGGTTTCTGCTGTCAGTCAAACAAAACTTTCTTTTTTCCACCAGATGATTCATCAAAACAAAACAGAAAATCCAAGGTTAAAACATCACAAAGACTAAAATAATCATTATAGCAATAAGATAAAGACCAGTGTTGAGGCAATAATAATTAACTTTTATTGCTGACAGGATGCAGAAAAAACCCACACTTATTGTGAAAAGTCTGTCTTGAACAAGCCCAAACTCAAAGTGAACCAGGATTAATTTGAGATCCAAACGACTATAGATGAAGTTTCTGTTTGTGTTTTTACTGATCGATTAGTTATTGTCAGAGTGAGATCTGTTGATTTTATAGAATATCTTTCATTTGGTTTCTGCTGTCAGTCAAACAAAACTTTCTTTTCCCACCAGATGATTCATCAAAACAAAACAGAAAATCCAAGGTTAAAACAGTCGTTGGCTGCAGCCTGATAACAAAGACTAAAATAATCATTATAGCAAAGACCAGTGTCGGGGCAATAATAATTAACTTTTATTGCTGACAGCATACAGAAAAAAACTGCTCTTATTGTGACTTAAGTCTGACTTGAATGAGCCCAAACTCAAACTGAACCAGGATTAATTTGAGTTTCAAACAACAATAGATGGAGTCTCTGTTTGTGTTTTTAGCTGCACACGAGAATCCTTCAGTAAAAACTGTGATCATTGATCATACAGAGTTGTTTACTGAGCCTGTTTCAGCTGCTTTGGGTTGATTGTTATTATAAAAACACAGATCCTGAGTCAGTGGGTGAATCACAGCGAGCTCCGTTTCTCTGGAAGTCTCTGCTCCTGTTGGGAGGAAGCAGCAGCTCCCGCTGTGTTTAGGCTGCTCTGTTATCGTCCTGTCGTGTCTCACAGGTCATGGAGTGTGTTTTTGTTCACGCTGCCGTCGGCTGCGCTCAAAACAAAGAGGAACAAAACAAGGAGCCAACTCATTTCCTTGTTTGCGCAGGGAGGCGGTCATGAGACCTGCTGTTTACATTTTTATGGTGTTTTCTGATTCTCCGTCTCCTCCTCGACCTCCAGCTCCAGGCTCTGTGGCTCAGGACGGTTGTTTTTCATTATTATTGGTTATTGATTAATCTGTTTTCACCTGGTCACAGTAGTTAATGAAGGTTTTCACAAGTTCTGTCAGGAGTCAAATGGTTTTCAGTTTATAGCTGCACATAACTGTTGTTTTTATTATGGAATATTTAACTTTTATTAGCATATACAAGGTGTTTCATAAAATCAAAGCCGTTTGTATTCACATCGTCTGATCCTTGTTGTACAACAACAAATAAAACATTGTTGCATCTCTTAAAATCTTACACATTAAGTTAATTACATTTTTTTTATCTGCTCAAGCTTTTGATTGATTTGGTTTATAAAATGTTAGAAAACGATGAGAAATGTCCCAAATGGTCGAAGGTGACATTCACAAATCTCACCTGACAAACAGTCCAACATTAATACACCATTTTGATTAGTTATCATGACTTCTAACTGTCTCAGTCTTCTTTAATATTAAATAAACATCCTCAACTTTTGACAGTTAACAGGCAAAACCAAGAATAAACATGAGACGAAATAATCAATAATAATAATATTTGTTAATTAGTTTTATTGTTAAATTAAAAAGAGCTTCTCACAGTTCAAAGACAGAAACTGGGCTCAGTTTGTAGCCGAGCTGAAGAAGAACAAACCCTGTTTCAGGAGATAATAGTTTTAACCCTGAGATCACGTGACCAGACCCGTGTTAACCGACCCGTAGGACGGTCCTGAGGGTGGGGGGAGGGGACGGGGGGTGGACAGGTCCTCGTCTGTGTGGTCGCAGCACAATAACACAAAACTTGTCGTCAACTTTTAATTCAATTATATCAAACTGCTCATAACGCTCTCCCTTCTCTCTCTCTCTCTCTCTCTCTTTGCAGACGGCCTTAAGCTCCTTTTTCCAGGAGGCGAACATCCCCAGTCACCACCACCAGATGGTAAGTGCATTTGGTTTCCCTCGACAGACAGAAATGAGACTGAGGCATGTGTGTGGCTGAGCGGAGGCTGATCCTCCGGTGCTGGGCGCGGGGACGGATGCACCCACTGACCCGCCGGACCGAACCACAGACGCTCAGTCAGTCAGTCAGTCAGACACCAGCCGGCGCTCAGCGATGAGCATGTGGGATCGGTCCTGTTCAAAAAAAAAAAAAAAAACGTTTCATCCTCCAGGTCCAATAAAAAATTGACACACACACAAAAAAAATAAAAGTCAAACCCAGAGTTGTGATGGTGGAGCTGCTGCGGACGTGGCTGATCCCAGAGCAGTGGTCTGTGTTTACATCACAGAAACCACCCGTCAGTCGTCATGTCTGAGTCTGACACACCGGGAGTTCCTGAGTGTCGTTAAAGCTCCTGCAGGTGAAAGAGTGGAGCAACGTGAAGTAGAGTGACATGCAAAGGTTTGGTCAAAGTGAACAGTTTAGCAGGTGGAAGATGAAATTATCTCCAGAAGGCAAAAAGTTACAGATGACACATCGTCTTTACATTTTAAAAATTTAAAGATTCCCCTAGGAGTTTGCTTTTGGTTATAAAAGAGTCTCATATTAATGTGGATGAATCTAAGTTACCACTTGTTAATGGGTCCATATTCAATAAATATATTGTTTTATCTTTATAGTTATTTTGATATTATTATTTAGTGGTCGACTTGCCCAGCATTTCCTAGTTTCCTGGTTTCCCGGCCGCTGCCCGGCGGGTCATGGGAATAACGCCACCAAATCGCTAGTTGGCATCGTTTATGGTCGGAACTACGACGGTATCTGATCGTCTTCCAACCTCCGACTTTCATTCTTGATCAATGAAAACATTCTTGGCAAATGTTTTCGCTTTCGTCCGTCTTGCGCCGGTCCAAGAATTTCACCGTGTGTGCGGAGGCTCATGGGAAATGTAGTGTGAAAACACTTCGCTTTCTAAAACTCCTCATAGTCCCTTTAAAGTGAACAGTTCAGCAAGTGGAAGATGAAGTGATCTCCAAAAGGCCATAAAGTTACAGATGACATATTCACTTTACATTTTAAACAATATATATATATATATTTTTCCATCTTTTATATTTTCAAAATGACAGAAACCTAATCACAGTGTGTAAATAGTAAATATCTTGTCTGGTCAAAGTTATCTGAGAGCCCAAGTCTCCTGGGTTTCTCATTCTTCTGCAGGCTGCTGCTTTGTTTCCCCATTGTAGAAAACAAAATAATACTCTGATATTGCTTAAGATATTGCAAAAGAGTGTTTCATGTTTAACTTTTTTTTGCCTTTTGGAGTTCATTTCATCATCTACTTGCTGAACTGTTCACAGATCCTTCAGATGCTGCACCCCTGGTCAAAATTTCTCAGTCAGCACAGAGTTATTGTTGTGATATTTTACCACTCAGACTCTGGTTCTTCTGCTCCGACGCTTCTCTCTCTGATCAGATCATCAAACTCCGACTCCTGCAGATAAAACCTGATTCTGATCTTTGAGCCTTTTGGACGCAGGAAACTGTTCACACTCATCTGGACTGAGGCCACGGCTCAGGGTGTGTCTGCATGTGATTACAGTCCGATTAAGAAAGCGCCTCTGTTGTGATGAAGGGTGTGTGTGTGTGTGTGTGTGTGTGTGTGTGTTTGTGTGTGTGTTCAGTCAAAATAAGTGCAGCCCTGCGCTGTAACACAGTAATCAGTGTGTGAGCTGTAGAGCTTCCACCCGACAAAGCTCAGTGGAGATGAATGAAATGATGATTGTGCGACGGTGCAGACGACGTGCGTCAGCGCGCACAGAGACGAGTCTGTGTCCTCGGCCTCGCTGTGTCTTATGTAATCACACACGGCGCTGGAGAAACTGTCTCCGTGCTGCTGCTGCTGCAACCTGAGGTTTGTGTGAGGAGCGACACGCCAACATCTGTAGCAGCCATGTTTTGTTTTCAGTCTGAAGAGTTCCTCCTCCTCCTCCTCCTCCTCCTCCTCCTCCTCCTCCTCCTCCTCCTCCTCCTCCTCCTCCTCCTCCTCCTCCTCCCTCTGCTCTTGTTTTGGTGTACGTGCTTCTCTGTTGCTCTGGGAGGAGTGTTTTGTAGCTCAAGGGAGTGAGGAAGTGTGTGTTTATGTGTGTGTGTGTGTGTGTGTGTGTGTGTGTGTGTGTGTGTGTGTGAGAGGCAGCGGCGGCGGCGGCGGCCTGGGTTTGTTATTATTTTGGGTGCAGTGCAGTGACATCATCTGGCCTGAGGCTCTGAGGAGCTCAGGGTTGAACCAGGCTGCAGAGACCAAGCAGAGCAAGTGGCAGCTGTTTCCATTTCCAGCACAGACCTCCCCTACTCTTCTCCTCCTCCTCCTCGGGCCCTCGGGGGCCAACATGGAGGCATGTAGGGTCGGCTACTCGGCTTTGAGCAGAAAGAGCCCAGTGTTGAAGCGATAATGAGCCTCTCATCAAAGATTAACTCCGCACTGAGAACAGGTTTCTCACCGCAGAGAGAAAATCTGCTCTTATTGTGAAAAGTCTGGTTTGAGTCATAGATATATACACGTAGATGCCACATTCAGGCTTGTCAGGCACGTCAACACGGCCGCCATCTTGGGTCGGGGTTTCTGACCATAGACATACGTCTGGTCTGACAAGCAGTCAGACCCTTGTATGTATGCATGTTGGTGTGTGTCTGAGTATGTTAGTGTATGTTTAATATAAAAAAAATCAAAAAAGGAAAAGAAGCAGTCAGGAGGTGCTCGGCTAGTAAACGATTTACAAAGAACAAAAAGCCAGCAACACTCAGTGTCTTTCTGATGTCTTTATTGCCTCACTGGTACAGGCAACAACCACAGACCGGTTTCGACAGTCAGTCTGACGAAGACATCAGAAAGACACTGAGTGTTGCTGGCTTTTTGTTCTTTTTAATATATAAAAAAATATTTTTTTTGTTGTGTTATCATCAATATATGTCTGACATTTATAATAAACCAAACGGCTTGAAAATCGGTTGAATATTCTGTGAGTTAATGGCGATTTTAATTGTTGATAGACCTCTGCCTTTGTTGACTAATGCAGTAAGTAGACCCAAGATGGCGGCTGCGTTGACGTATCGTTCCAATGGACAGCAGCGTCAGAGGCAGCATCTATATCTATGGTTTGAATGAGCTCAAACTCAAACTCAAACTCAAACTGAACCGGGGTCAGTTTGAGCTCCTGCGATGATAAAGCCTCCAACATGGAGAGAGAAACAGGTGAAACCTCTGAACCTCGACTGAATCGTTCCTGCAGCAGTTTGACATTAACACAGATCTGCCACTGTTTTGATGAATGACTGTTGTTGTGGTGACGCAGCCCGGATGCTATGAATGATGGGTGATGTTATCCACGACACGGTGCACACGGAGCTGTGACGACTGATCTGACGCAGCTCTGACGCATCACAGCCGGACGGACGCCCGAGGCCGGCGGCATAAATGTTAAGATTTCCCTTTAAAGCCTGAGTTAAGGTCACTTGAATAAATCCAGTTACATAAAAGACCCTCAAGTCTTCTAACACTTTATATCAGTCAAACTGCTGCACAAAACAAAACATCCTAGTGAGTGAAGTTATGTTTGATTTGAGCAGCAAGGAGTTTAATATCACCATAACACCAGCTTCCCTAAAGTGATAAAGTGTCATTATGAAATCCCAGCAAACAGTTTATTACAGTAAATGACTTCCCTTTTTTTTCTTAATGGGTTACTTCACCCAAAATCAATAATTCACTAATCATCTACTCACCGTCATGCCAAGGAAGGGTTTGGAGAACTTTATCGGAGCCGGATTTTCATATAATGGCAGCGGACAGAGTTCACTTTTGAATCGTCCAAAACACACACAATGAAACATCCAGATACCTCCATACTGCTCATCTGTACTGACCCAAGTGTCCTGAAGCTGCAACATAAAAAGTTGTTCGGAAAAAAATAATGTGATCTCTACATCCAATGGTTTACAACGACGAACGAACATCTTGCAGCAAATCTCGCGCATGCGCACGAACATCTACGCAGCCACTGGGAGCTACTGCTACAACAAGGATAAAAACAGAGATTGCATTTGTTTTTTCCGAACAACTTGTTCATGTGGCGGCTTCAGGACACTTGGGTCAGTACAGACGAGCAGTATGGAGGTATCTGGATGTTTCATAGTGTGTGTTTTGGATGATTCAAAAGTGAACTCTATCCACCGCCATTTTATGAAAATCTGTCCAAAAGTATTTTGATGACTCTGAAAGTTCTCCAAACCCTTCCTTGGCATGACGGTGAGTAAGATGATTGGTGAATTATGGATTTTGGGTGAAGTATCCCTTTAACTAAAGAAACATTTCTCTGCAACACTCTTAAGTTTAGTTTCTCCTCAGCTGAGTGAGCGAAGTAGAAAACCTGAGGAGTTTGTTTGTGCAGCCTCAAGGTCACGAGTCTGACCGGACCGGTTCTGTGGCATGAGGGTCATGTGTGTTGTAGGAATACTACTGTATACAGAGTGTGTTTGTGTGTGTGTGTGTGTGTGTGTGTGTGTGCGTGTGTTTGTGTAGTACACGCCGTCCCTCTGCTGTGGCGTCACCGAGTCTTGAGACGTGTTATTGTTCATAACGTACATACAGATCCGACCTGGACACCAGCGCTCCCCGGGGAGCCGAGCAGGAACAGGCCAGAGAGACACATGTTTACGTTTTATCCTCGGTACAATGAGTCAAATGTTCATGTGTCAGTGTGTGTGTGTGTGTGTGTGTGTGTGTGTGTGTGTGTGTGTGTGACTGTGTAGGGTAAAGTGCAGCGAGAGCATGACAAACAGTCTGACGATGCAAACACAGGCGTTCACAAGTCGAACAGCTGAGATGTGAGGTTGAATTATAGTTGTTTTGGTCTGTGTGTGTATGCACATGCCAAAGTGTGTGTGAGCAACATTTCTTTTCTAAAAACATCGACCCCTCCTCCCTCCTCCCTCCTGCTGCACAGCTGAGACGACCCCTCCTCTATTTCTGGCTGCTACCTGATCTGTGTGTGTGTTTGTGTGTGTGTGCGATCTGTGTTTGTGTATGTGTGTGTTTTCCCTTTGCTTTGGCTACCAGCACCACACCAGGTTTCAAATAAAGTTCTCACTGAGGATTCTTGGCCTTTAGCAGCAGGTCACATGACCACGGTGCAGCTGAACTGGGACTGCACTGTTTCCTATTAAACACACACACACACACACACACTAGTGTTGCTCACTGTGTTGGGGCGTCTCCGTCCTGCTTGGTGTGTGGGCCGGTGGGTCGTCTGCTCCCTGAGTTTGTCCTTCAGGTGTGTAACAGTGTAGCGAGGCCTGAGAGACTAAACTGAGGGAGTGAACTGTACATGTGTGTAACATCACAGCGAATCCGCGGGGTCTTGAAAAGTATTAAAAGGTGATAAATCAATTCTGCGAAAATTAAGACCCGTAAAAAGTATTTTCACGACTTTATAAAGTCTTAAATTTTTAAGGTATTTTTTTCTGAATTAGCTGTCCAAGAGTTTGAGTCCTAAAAAACATAGTGAAAGTGTGTGAATTTATTTGTTTTATTAAAAAACAAAGATGAACTAAAAAAACTAGACTATTGTGGGTGCATTCGTAAATTGTCTCTGAGAGCGCGAGGCACAAAGTAACGCTCTGGCGCTCTCAGTGCATATCATCCGAGTAGTGTAATGACACTCGGATGCCGCCCAAGTCGAGCGAGTACTCGGACGAGCTCCTGGAAACTAAATCAAACGAGCTGAGGCACATGTCATGACTGTTGTGATTGTTGTTTTTGTTTTTTGAGAGTGGAGCAATGTTTTTTTTTTTTTTTTTGATAAACTTTGCCATTGATTTTTTTTCATCCCAGCCTATTTTGAATTCTGGTGTATCATAGTGGTCTTTAGTCTTTATCACAAACTAAAACTGTTAGGTTAAAAGTGTCACTGATGTAAATGGTTACAGCTTGAAGTGGCGGTGAGGTATTAAAAAACATTGAGAAGGTCTTGAAAAAGTCTTGAAAAGGTTTTAAAATTAACTTCAAGATTCCTGAAGCTGTTGTTACAATAGGGTACAGGTACAGGTACAGTTACAGTAACACTGATCACCTGTGAATCTGCAGCTGCTGCTCTACAAACAAACAATAAATACATAAAGAGCTTCAGTCTGTGATGAATGAACGTGTTCAGACTGATCCTCTGTGCTGCTCCTTCACGGCTCGTCGTCTTTCTCCGATGCTCCTGGAAACCAAACCAGAGTAGAAGTGTGATTCATGTCTCCACCCACTCTGTTGGTGTCGGTGAGTCACAGGTGGAGCAGCAGCTTCAGCATGAAAAACCCTCGTCAGCAGCAGAACATGTGTTAGAAAACATCTGGTTCTGAGGAAGTCCACGACACAGGAAGTCTGTGTTCATCTCGGCAGCAGCAGCAGCAGCAGCAGCAGCAACTGAGGCTCATGGGTGTTGTAGTTTATAGAGTCCAGGAGACTGATTCATTTATATAATCTAAACCAGTGATGACAAACATACGGCCCGCGGCCCAAAACCGGCCCACCAGAGGGTCCGATCCGGCCCACGGGATGAATTTGTTAAACGTGAGAATTACATTAATACAAGTTAGAAGAGGCATAATATTGTTGAAATTGCAAGTATTGGGGAGTCGTTTAGCTCAGTTGGTAGAGCAGGCGCCTCATATACAGTACATAGGCTATTGTCTGTATCGAATTCCGACTCGGGCGGCCCTTTGCTGCATGTCATTCCCCCTCACTCTGCCTAACCCTTACCAGTTTTCTGTCTGTCTCGACTGTACTATCAAATAACGGCAAAAAGGCCAAAAATATACTTTAAAAAAAGAAAGAAATTGCAAGTATTTTTCTCAAGAAATTTGAATGAATGAATGAATTTATTTCAAATGAATGTGTCTAAAATGAAAAAGATGTATATTAAAAAAACAAAAGAATAAACACATAAGCATCATCACATCATAATATGCACATGGTTGAAAAAGGAGTAGGAAGAAGTATGCACAACAATTCCCACCCCTTTCTACTCATGATGGTTTATATTTATATTTATATATATCTACTACATAAATATCCATATCATCTTACAATATCGCATATTCATTTACATTTCATTTCATTTATACCTATTTATACCTCTTTTTCATATATTTATGTCTGTGCTATTTCAGGCTGTTCATGACATGTTTTGTAAAAGGAGGATGTATTTCTGTATTTGTGTATTTGCACTATAACAAAAGGAATATTATTAAGAATTCTTGTTATTTAAAGGTTATTACGTCATTATTTCACTGGTCCGACCGACTCGGGATCAGATTGTTTCTGTTTGTGGCCCCTGAACTAAAATGAGTTCGACACCGCTAGATCTTAACTTGACCTTGTGACTCCTCCCATGTCTCCACGGCGATGAACTGATGGTTTCTCTCTCCTCTTGTTTCCCTCTCCCACAGATGTGTACTCCCAGAAACACTCCGGCCACGCCCCCCAACTTCCCCGACGCCATCACCATGTTCTCCAAACTGCGGGCGACCGAGTGCAGCTCCGGCAGCGGCGGCGGCTCGTCGTCGTCCCAGGTGTCCATGGCGTGCTCGCCGCCCGTCCCCTCGTCCACGTCGGGCTTCGGCTCCTTCTGGGCGTCCTCGCCGCCCAGCCACCAGCCGGCCTGGCTGCCGCCGTCGTCGCCCACCGGCCACCACCACATGCACCACCACCACTACCACATGCAACAGACGCCCATGATGTGGCCGCCCGTGTCCCAGCCCAGCGGCGCCCAGCAGCCGCCCGTCGTGTCGGCGCTGCACGGCCAGAGATGAGACTGTGTGAGGGGCGAGAGGGGGAGGGAGGGAGGGGGGAGGGGCTGGGCCGCAGGTTCACGTGTAGCCAAATGAATCTGTTTCTGGGGGCGAGGGCAGGTTGGGAGGGGGGAGGGGGGAGGAGGAATGGGGAATGAGAGGAGGAGCCCCGATGGAGAAAGACACTGCTGTTTTCCTTCTCTTGTTTTTCTACACTGAAGACGAGCAGCTTTTCCTCTGCGTCTTCGTCACGTCATCATCCAAGCCGAGGAAGAACCCGCAGGTCGCCAACGACGACGACAAAACTTCACGCCGGACTCTCTGAACCCTTAAAATTTTCCTTTCATCATCGATGCAACGAGGCCCCAGGAGCCGTGGGAGCACTTACTTACCGAGGACAGGAGCCATGAGATCTGCTGAAGCGCTGCGTGATTCTTCTCATTTTGTAGAAACTCTTTTCTTTTTTTTTTCTTTTTTGTTTTACGTTTGTTTGTTCGTAGGGTTCAGAAATCACCAGACAGGACGTCGGCAATAACCAGCAGACATGTATAGTGTGTGTGTGTGTGTGTGTGTGTGTAGGTCGCGGGTGTGTATTCAGTTCACAGTGCGGAGGCGGACGGCTCCAGTCGACTTCACGTCTGAATCACAGAGTCAAGAAAACACTCGCTGCTGCTCTGAAGAGGTTTTCTAACCATCAGGAACCAAAATATTCTGCACAACAAAAAAACAAATGTGTCACTAATTTTAACAAAGAAGCAGGAAATGAAACGCCGGCCACGCTCAGTTTGTACAACGTTTAACAAATGTTTGTATTTAGTTCCTAGAGTTAAAGGGATAGATTTGGCAAACTGGCCCATTGCCATAATCCCTATAGTCATAGCAGCTCACGGCTCTGCTCTGCCGTTCTAAAAACAGCTTGCACCGACAATTAAAGGTAACGAACCTACTGCTATGACTATAGGGATTATGGCAATGGGCCAGTTTGCCAAAATGTTGAACTATCCCTTTAATATAATATTGTTCTTTAAGGCGTTTCCATGACACTGCTCGTATATTTTTTTTAAATAAACCACATTATGAGATAAATATCTTCAAAAACGCTGCAAGTGTTAAAAGTCCCACAGACCCTGAACGCCTCTTCTGATTGACCAACTGTTCTTCAGGTTAAAAAAAAAAACAACCACAAGTGTTGGATGGTTTGGTCCAGGTGGGCGGGGCTTAGTGCCTGCTTTGTTGTGACATCACAAAGTCACAGGAAGTCCTCACGGCTGGTTTCTAGTCTGGTCATTTCTCTTTTGATTTGAAGCTGCTCTCTGTGATTCAGACGTGACGCCGACATTTTTTCTTTTTAATACTGTGGTTAGTTTGAGTTAAAGGAAAAAAAACAACACACACACACAAAAAAAAAAAAAAAAACGGGACGAATGAGAAGAGAAGAGACGGGTTGTAAAAATAGCGATTGATGAGTTTGGTAGAAGGGCACAGTTTGCAATAATCCGATCATCAGGAGAGGGAGAGCTGCCACGTTTCTAACGTTCTCCTCTCCGATCGATTCAGAGAGACAGTTTTAGTTTTGTTGGGGGTTTTTTTCTTATGGTTTTTTTGTAGCTGCAGATTCAGCAGGACGCTCGTTTTTTAATTATCCCGAGTGCTGCTGGTGTGGAGGCCGCAGCCAGAAACCTCGTTGATCGATTTCCTCTTCAGTTTGATAATGAGAGGCAGTTGTAAATAATAATAATACACATACACACGCACGCAAACAGTAAATGAGAATATTTTGACGTAGATGGCTGCTGGAGCCTCCGCCATGTTGTGTGCGTGTCTCTCTGTGTGTGTGTGTGCGTGTCTCTCTGTGTGTGTGTGCGTGTGTGTGTGGAGGGTTCAGAGGCCGACTCAGTGATTTTCCACACAACCTTTCAGACGCTCAACCACTCCTACCTCTGTCTGTCTGTCTGAACTGAACGGGAGAGGCCCCACATGTTGCTCTGAATGTATTCACAGACCAGAGGGATCAGAGGGTTTAGACAAGTAGAGACCGAACCGACGACTGTTCGTTCACACACCACAGCTGGATCTGCATCTGCATCTGTGTCTCCTCAGAATCCACAAAATAACCTCAACGAGACTCTTAATTTCTTTTTTTTTTTTTTTTTTTTTCCCGTTTATGACACATAATTTAAAAAACAGAAAGAAAAAAAACCTGTAGATTATTAGTCTTAAGTTTTAATTTTGAAAAATGAAAGCATCAACTTCACCTCACGATCACGAGAGATAAGAGGAGGAGGAGGAGTCGACATCAGGGAGGGACGGGACAGGATGGGACGCAGACACAAAGACAGAAATCTTTCTTTTTTTTTATATATATATTTTTTATTTCATTTTTAAAACAGGTTTTGTTGTTCGGCTTCACACAGACAATCAAACGTTTCCTGTGTTTCTCTCTCTGGTTTTTTTGTGGCTGTCGTCCTGCAGTTTGTGCCTGCTCACTTTTTTAGTTCACCACCAAGTGACCACTGTCTTGTCTTGTGTCGAGGGCTGTGACGCCATCAGAGCTGTTTTTTGTTTTGTTTCCCTTCATGACGTTGCTCCATGATGAGATTATATTTTATATTTCATTGTCTGAAAAGAATCAAATCATCTGTGGCGTTTAAAAAAAAAAAAAAAAAAAAGGAAAACTCTGCCCTGAACCAGTCGTAGAACCAGACCTCTGATGTCGTTTTGTTTACTACTTCATGTTCACGTCGGAGCGTCTCTCTCTCTCTGACGGAGGCGATCGACCTCACCTCTGTTTTTTAAACTCAATAATACAGTATGTCAACTTTTTACATTTTTATTGACCATTCTGAACACAAACGAGACCCGTTTTGTATTTTCAGATCATTTTTCTGGAAGCAGCAGCAGCAGCAGACACACAAGCATTAGGCTGCAGCTGCTGATTAACTTTATTATTGATAAATCTGTGAAGGGGAAAAAGGACGCGTTTAATTAAAAGTTTGGTTTGATTATGACTCGGATGCTTAATTTAAAATCTGATAAATGATGATGATGATGAGGTTCACTGTGAACTGAAAAAGAAATCAGAGTGGTTATAAAAATGTTGAGCCGATTTGTGTTAAAAGGCTGAAGTTTTGGTGCTCTGTGACTTTAGGGCGGATTTTTCCTTTTAAATCAAACTTCAGTGGTTTGTGGACAAGTCGAGGCAACAAGAAGAAAAAGAAAAAAAAAAGAAGTGTGGAGCCTGTGAAATCCTCCCGACTGGTTTGTTGTTGGTGACGGGATGTGTTGTCGCTGTGACTCAGGCCTCGCTGCAGGTCTGAGGGGGGTTTGAGGGGGGGGTTGGGGAGGGGGTTTCTCTTTGTCTGAGCTTCCTGCTGCGTGTGTGGATTACTGGTTCAGCTCTGTGCATGTGGAGGCTGATCAACTGTTTCTCATGGACTTTCTCACAGAACAACACAACTGATGTGTCCCAGCCGCCCCTGAAGGCTTCACAAAGCGGGCAACGATTTTCTTTTTTTAAGACAGTTTACCTCCCGTTTGAGATTTTTTCTTCTTTTTTCACTTGGATGATGGTGTTATTATTATTGTTTCTTTTTGTTTGTTTTTCTCATGGACCCTCAGAAACTCACTCTGTTCTAATCCATGGCTCTTTTCTAGAGATTTCTCTCAAGTACTTTGTTCATTTTCCTCTGTTGAAATTTGTATTTATATGTTTAATAAAACAAGGTATGATCTGCTACTTCTCTGGCGTCACGTGTCTCTACACATTTGTTTGGGTTTTTTTTTTTTTACTGTAAGAGCCAACGGACGGCCGAGAAAAGGGAAATCTGTGGTTTCTTGAACTGAACTGAACTCCCTTTTCTCTGCATCAGAGAGTTTGAGGACAGAGGAAGGAAGTGGTCGAGGCGTCAAACTGATCTGCTGTCAGTTTCTCACCTCCCGGCGTTGACGCCACCGCGGCTCTTAGGAGACGTTCAAGGACAGGAGGAGAAGTAAAGAGCAGATGAAGGAGCATCATGTACTGTAGGTCTGTCAGTGGTGGAGAGTAACTGAGTACATTTACTCCACTACTGTACTACTACTCCACTACTGTACTTGGAGAAACTTTCACTTCCTATTTTTGCTCCTGTGAGCTGATCATCTCTGAGTGATGATAATGCACTAAAATGTGGTTTTCAGCAGAGATTGTCTTTATTTATAACTCTGCTGTATGAACAGATATTTAATTATAACATCAAATATCTTTAAGTGAACAAATTTGAATTCTACAATTAACTGTAATCCTTATTTTCAATATAATAAAAAAAAAACCTTTATAAATGTAATTATGAACCACCATCAGCCCTCCAGTATTAAAAAACTAAAAGTTCAATAAGAAAAAACAACTGTACATTAATAAATTACATGTTTATATGTACATTATATGATTAAAAAAAATCTGATTATAATCAGCAACAGAACAACTTACATTAAAATGTTTTCACACTACTATTTATTGATTAAGATCTATCTATCTACAGTATTTTACCTATTAAATATAAAACATTAATGAATGCACGTCTTGATTTTCACATCTCACTGAAACTCTCTTGTTTCCTCATCAGATTTCACAGATGAGATCAGTGACTGAGGATCAATAATCTGATCGTGTGTCAGCTCAGGCTCATTTTGTTCCGTATTTCACCGGTGCCTTTAAACATGAACAGATCAATGTGGTAAAGAATATTATTTTATTATTCAAACAGTCTGTTTACATGAAAACTGGTTTTATCCAAACTTATTTTGAACCTTTTTCATTAAAAATATTTGCTAGATAAATAAACTTGTTCATTTAAATAGAAACTAATTTTACTGCTGATACTTTGCAACACTGTTTTTAATCAAGTAAGATTTTGAATATTGGACTTTTCACACTTTGCTCTGCCACTTTCACTGAAAACTGACAGGTTTCTTTTTTCAGATGAGGTCACAAGCCAGTGGTTTATTCAGAAAGGAAACTTAAAGTTACTCTGGCTGTCGGATGAATGTAGTCGAGTAAATTCCCCCTGAGATGAAGTAGAAAGTGAGAGATCCAGTAAAGAGCTCTTCAGTAAAAAACTTCCCACCAGTGAAAACTTTCCTGCCTCAGTCTGTCAGATATTAGAGGAGAGGCGTCTCAGACACACCGACCACAGACTGAAAAAAGTCGCTCCACAATAAAAACCAAATTCTTCAAAGACAGGAAATGACTCGCAGCGAGTTCTGACCGCACTTCAAACTCTGCTCGCCCCTCCCTCCCTCCCTCCCTCCTCTGTGACAACATCTGCTCTCATCTTTACTCACTAACCCGTCCTTCCTGCTCGGCCTCTGTGTTTCTCTGAACAGGATGTTCACTTCCGCCCGTAGTAGTGATGCGTTTCCTGTCGTGATGTAACACAGAGGGGTACAGAGGAGCAGTGATGGCTCTGTGTGTGTGTGTGTGCACTGTAAACACTCGACACAGTGTTTGTTACTTTACTACTACTACTTTATGTGTCATTATCTGTCATTAACAACATGTTGTGTGTCACTGATTGGAAAAATCCTCTGGTGCTGCAGATGGAGATCGCTTTTATACTGATATTATTATCATCAATAATAACAACTAACTAATATTCAAAGTGGCCGATCATCACAGACTGCAACAATATATATAAGTTTCACCACAGTGAGTGTTTCGTGGGAGGTGCAGTGCAAAAAAAAAAAAACATTTCATGAACGAGCAGTGACTCAGTCAGAAATCAGAAACAGATTTAATGACTTATCATCAGACTGAGTGTGGAGCTCGGTGTCGCCCCCTACAGGCCGGCGCCGGCCGCATGGCTCTCCTGAGGCTCCGCGGCGGCGCTCTGAGTGATGGAGCTCTGAGACGTGCAGCCCAGAGCCGACACCGGCCAGTCCCGACCCGAGCTGCTGGAGACTGGACACACGGAGTAGGAGGAGGAGGAGGAGGAGGAGGAGGAGGAGGAAGAGAAAGAGGAAGAGGAAGAGGAAGAGGAAGAGGAAGAGGAAGAGGAGGAGGAGGAGGAGGAGGAGATCGTTAAATGACCAGAACCAAACCAACACACGTACTGTTTTTCCAGAGTAACTCTTTCTACCAGGAGCACAGTGGCCCCTAACTTAAAGGAGACATATTTTGAAGGGTCTTTAACATATATTTGGGTGTTTGTCTTTCCTTTCAGCCCCCAAAATGTGAGAATTGACAAGATAATCTGTAATTTTCAGGCTCCCTAGGTTGAAATCCATGTGGTTTTACAAGCTGTCCCCTCAGTTGTCTGACAATGATGTTATTAGTTTTCAGATTTGCATAACACCACCCCTACCTGGTAGCAGTAGAAGGGGGCGGGGCAAGCAGTGGCTCATTTGCATTTAAAGGGACAGGCACTGAAACCAGCCGTTCTGAACAGGGCTGTTTAGAGAGGATGAAAAGAGCTGTGATGTTTGATCCTTGGGGGATTTTGACCAAAGCATGTCACAGACACGTCTTTAAGACACCTGGGAACTATTTTAATTTGTGGAAAGGGGGCAGAATATGTCTCCTTTAAAATTTTAGGAGTGCAAGCTGAAAATTTCGGGGCGCACACTGTAAATCGTCTTGCAAAGCAAATATTCACATTTCCTTTTCCTACATGATCTTCACACACACATTGACCTGACGTCTGTGATGACAAATTCCAGATTCAGAGTCGCCCCTTCCACATTTCACCAGTGTTAAAAAGAAACAGAAAATTAGCTTTCACTGTCTCAAATTTTAGTGGCAAAATGCCGAGTCTGGAGCCCTGCATGGAGTTGAGAACAGATATAAAAACAAAAGCTGAAATAAGTATAAAAGCATCTCCCCCAAGTTGTTTGATGCGTTATATATATATACTGTATAAAGTAATGCTCAATTTCTTGTACATTCAGATTTATATTTGAATAAAAAAACGGTTACTGGTTGTATATGTGCAAGTAGATGAAAAATTTACTTGCACGGTCTCAAATTTTAGGGGCAAAATGCTCTTATTTAGGGGCAAAAGTCTAGAGCCCTGAAATGTGTCGCCCTCGGACTGTGAGAGGAGACCCTGTGGGACATGCAGAGGTCTGGGTCCACCTGTGTGTGTGTGTGTGTGTGTGTGTGTGTGTGTGTGTGTGTGTGTGTGTGTGTGTGTGACTCACCTGAGCGGCTGCACTGGCCGCTCTTCGAGCTGAGGGGGGGGTGGACCGGCGCGCTGAGCCCCAGCTCTGGGGAGGCGGCAGGTTTGTGTGATGGGGAACATTTGGATTTGTCTTTAAGTTTGCTGGACGTCACTGCAGCACAGACACAGTTCAACATGTGAGCAGAGGTTTCACACAAACAACGACTGAACTTTACCTTGACATTTCTAACTGTCGGCCAAAATACACCGCGGGACATTTGTCGTCATGAATCATGTTTAACGGCAACTCAGAGCCTCGACAGGTGTGAAGCCACTTCTTCATGTTACACATTGACATTCAGACGTCCAGGCCCACATGAGGAAAATATATAGAGAGAAGAATTGAAACTGTGTAGTTCATAAAGCTGCTTTTTAAAATCATTTATTATGCTTTTTTGCAGTTTGAATTATATTTTTTATCAGTTTTAATCTTCTGCTCATGTTTTATATGGCATGTCATGCTCCATCTGTCTTATTTCATCCTTTTTATTCTGTGTTTTGTGAACCTTGATTGTTCTCTTCATATTTTTTCTAATTGTCAGAGTGTGTGAGTGTGTGTGTGTGAGTTTTAATGTCACTAAACTGAACACTTCCAGGTTTAATAAAGATGAACATTTATTTTCTGTAACAATAAAGTCTGATGAGCTCAGGTTTACTGAAGCTGCATCGGCTCATTCAGGAGGAACCACAGCAGACGTTCAGGCGGTAACTTCACCGTCTTTGGTGCAGATTGTAGGTAGTTTGGTTTCTGTGGTTCTGATGGCCGGTTGGTTCAGGCGACCTCGGTAAATGTGCCCGTCCAGTCCGACAATGTCGACCTCCTCCGACTGACCAGATGACACACACACGAAGACACACACGCACACACACACACACACACACACACACAGTGATAAGTAAGTGATGCAATAGAAGAAGCTACAATTTGAGATGGAGTTCATTTTAACAAGTCATTGATGTTTCATCTATAACCATCGTACTGGTAAATGTTCCCTGTCAAGGTCAAGGTCAAGGTCAGGTTTATTTATATAGCACCTTGAACCAAAGTGCTTTACAATTTAAAACAATTTCAATTACAGTTTAAACATCAGATAAAAACACAATAATAAAAGCACAATAAAATAAAATAACCACCGGATAAAACTTTGGATAAAAGCACAACATACAATAAAACTGTAATGATAAAACAATTGGTCACGGGTTAAAAGCCAGGGAGAAGAGGTGGGTTTTCAATAGAGATTTAAAATGTACTAAATTTGGAGCTGTTCTGATTGGGAATGGCAGGCTATTCCAAAGTTTAGGAGCGGCGACCGCAAAAGCTCGATCGCCTCTTGTTTTTAGTCTTGACTTCGGTATGACTTCGGTGTGATGTTCTACATAGAGTGTGGGGAACAAGCAGGTCACTTAAATAAAGGGGAGCCAAGCCATTCATGGCTTTAAAGGTCAACAATACAATTTTAAAACTTCACTACACAACTGTGTGTATATATATATTTATATTTATATATAAACTCTATGTAAACGTGTCCGACCCACCTGGATGACGCCGTCCGCCTCCGGCTGGTTGTGGTGCTTCATGTGCTGCAGGCCGGTGCGACGCTGGCTGGACGACGTGACCGTGTGACTCCCGCCGCAGCTCCGCGACACGGCCAGGTGGCTGTAGTCGGCCAGCTCGGCGATGCGTTCACTGCACAGACAACATCAAAGCACGGTGCAAAGAGAAAGTGGGTCTGCAGTTGTTGTTCTCAATCTCAAACTAAACAAAGTCTTTAGAGCCTCACACGTGGAGGGGACTAGATGTTCTGTTTTGCATCCCAGAGATTAACATGGAAAACCAAATTGTTCATTCAAAACTAACAAAATTAGGTTTATTTATTTATGTTTTTGTTGTTATTGGTGCTCATGACTGTGAATGTGCATAAGAACCAGTCTTCTTTCATGTAACCTGCTGCACTAACTCACTTTGCATTAAAGTGTCTTCAACCTAACCCTCTGCGCTCTGCTACCTAGGAACAGTGAAAGAGGACGTCCACCCCTGATTGATTTAACCTCCTGTCCTGTCCCTGACTCACTGCTGGATTTCCGTCTGGTTCTGCTTCTGGTTCTGGTTCTGGTTCTGGTTCTGCTCCTCCTTAGGTTTCTCCTTCTGCTTGTCCCTCGTGGTGTCCAGGCAGTTGTCTCCATCACAGAATGTCTCTACCTGCCTGTCCGCCCCGTCTCGGTTCCTCTGGAGCTGCAGCCTTCTCCTGCGTGCTTTAGCTAGCTGGTAGTTGTAGCGGTTGCTCCCTGGCCTCAGGCTGAGATGTTAGAGTGACTGGATTTATCTCATATAGATTATTATGTATGGACAACACGAGGACACTGTCTTTCTTACTGCATGGTGGCAACACAATAAAATACTATTTGATGAGAACAAACCAAAGAAAAGGTTTCTTGTGAGACTCTTGTGCCACCTGCTGGCGAACAGAGGACTCAGCTGCTCTCACCTCCTGTAGTGCTGCCGGAACTGCTCCAGAGTGTAGACGGTGAACGGCCTGATGGACTTGTGTGAGGGGAACCCGGGGGTGGTGGGGAGCGTCATCAGCTGCCTGTCATTCACCAAAACAAACACACAGACATGTCAGAGCAGAGTTCAGACAGGTTTCTAACAGAAGATACTGAAAATGACATGGCATGCAAAAGTTTGGGCACAAAGTTTCTGTTAATGTGAACAGTTGAGCCTTGACGCCTGTGAATATTCTCATTTGTCCAAGTCATAGTATCTCAAAGGAATTTTAAATCGAAAGCAACTGGACTTGGTTATTTGTCTAGGAAGACGTTTCACCTCTCATCCAAGAGGCTTCATCAGTTCATGCTCGCATCTGACCAGGCTGGGACTGGTCCAACTATCTGGTGTGGAGACCCAGGTAAATAACCAAGTCCAGTTGCTTTTGATTTAAAATTCCTTTTAGAGTTGAGCCTTGAGTTGACCTTTTGCAATATTTTAAGCAACATCAGTGTATTATTTTAGTTTTCTACAGTTTTAGAGTGAAAAACAAAGCAGCAGCTTGCAAAAGAACGGGAAACCCAGGAGACTTGAGCTCTCAGATAACTGTGACCAAGGTATCAGACAAGATATTTACTATTTACACGCTGTGATAGTTTCCAAATGGGGTGCTACTAGCTACAAACTATGCAGGGGGCCCAAACCTTTGCTGAGGGCCCCTTTCTGTCATTTTGAAAATGTAAAAGATGAAAAAAAGTTTTAAAATGTAATGGGAATGTGTCATCTGTAACTTTATGTCTTTTGGAGATCAGTTCATCTTTCACTTGCTGAACTGTTCACAGCAACAAAGATTTTGACCCAAACCTTTGCATGATGCCACTGTAGGTGAAATTTTCTTTCCTCTGTACAACAAGAGTGAAAACCTAAATGAATAAATAAATAAATAAATAAATAAAGCCAGTGCTCTTGGTGCTGACTCACGGTCCTGGCGTCGGCTTGACGATAGGTCGGTCACAGCAGAGGCAGTGAAACCTCTCCACCAGTTGTCTGGAAGGAAACACAGACACATCACAACACTAAGTATGAAAACAGCCACATGCAGCCAGGTGTGAGGTGAACACGGCGGGGGGGGGGGGGGGGGGGGGACGTACTTCCTGATGGCGGCGGCGTCGTCGTGCTCCCCAGCCCCCTGGTTCTGCAGCTTGTCCTGGATGCTCTTCTTGCAGTCGTCCAGCTGCTTCTTCACAGAGTCCAACTCCGTCCTGAGCAGCTGTGGCGACATCACAGGTCAACAGGTCAAACCCACCGACACGCCACAGGTAGAAACTCAGAGCAGCTCTGGTGTGACCTCTCCTCACCTTGCAGTCCGTCTCCGTGGAGAGCTTCTCCTTGACCTTGTGCCAGTCCTGCGTCTGGTCCGTCACTCTGCTCTGCAGCTCCTGGTACATCACGTTGAGCTGCTCCGTCATGGAGTCAAAGTGCACTCGGCTCACTTTGCCCTCCAGAGCAGATTTATCCGCTTTCTACAGACGTGGAGAAGAAAATTAGATGTTTAACTCTTTCGCGACCATTGACGAGTAAACTCGTCACAGCCTGCCGAACGTTCACGACCATTGACGAGCAAACTCGTCAAAACCGTTTTTTTTACAGATTACGATAATAGACACTCTGAGGTACCCTGTGTGTGAATTAGGGCTGTCAATCTTCCCCCGAAATCAAGTTCGAATTTCTAACCCATCTTATGTTATATATTCGACTAATATTCGAATTTTTTATGTTTTTTTTATTTATTTTTTTAATCTCATTATGGGGGGGGGGACGAACCTGCAGCAGAACGAACCTGCATAGGAGCTGTCCATGGTTACTTAACCAAAAGTCTCTAAGTGTTAAACAAAGAGAACTATGGAAAAATAACTTATCTTGAGTGAACCATATGTTGCGGTAAAAAAAAAAAAAAGAAGGATCGTTGATTCGGTGGAAACCCGGCTTCACAGGCGGGGGCGGCGCCCCCTCGCCTCGCGGGGGCTGCGGGGTTAGGGCACAGAGTAACTTGTGGTGCAACAGATCACAGCTGATCCGTGATCAGCACACAAGTGGTCCGCGGATCGATCAATTAAAAAATAAAAAGGTGTGTGTGTAGAGTGGGGACGCATACGCGCACCGTGGCGGCCGAATGAACGGGCAATTTAAGAAAAAACTCTGCTTGTATATTTGAAGCTGCAGCTTTACTTTGTGCACAACAATAACTGCATGTTGTTTTATCAACATGTGTACTACTCTGAACGTCGCGACGCACCACGTTAATTTGCCTCATTAAAAACATTCGAACGTCAGTTTCCACCATCGAATGTTCTCATTTTGACTAACATTCGAATTGTATTCGAATAGCGAAGTTCGTTCTGACAGCCCTAGTGTGAATATGGTAGTCCTCTGATATGTAAAACTGTTTTAAACTAAAATCAAAACATAATATTTTTTATAAACTGTGTGATCTTGGTTTTGTTTGAGTAATCGTTCTCCTTGAATGCTGCTGTGGGGACAGCGTGCAGCGCTGTGCGGCTGTCGGCTACAGTGTTGCGACTTTCTCGCTGAATCTGGCGACTTTCCAAACCCTCTTTTGACAAAAGCGACCGACGACAAATGTGGCGACTTTTACCGGTGCTGTTACAAACGTTTATGGTTTGGAGACTCGGATCTGAAAGCCCGTTATCACGGCTGTTTTCACGGCGCTGTGCAGCAGAGCGGGCGCTCTGCAGCGGGGGCTGTGACCGGCCGCCCCCGCCACAGAGCACTCATCGCCGGCCAGTCACACAGCAGTGTCCCGGAGCTGCTCCGCTGCAGCCAGAGACCCACACCGCTGCACCGCTGCTCTCCAGGCTGCCACACCCCCCAGATATGCCTACAAATATATTTATTTAGCCGTAGAAATGATTTGGGAGACATGCCACACTGCAGAGTAGCGGTAAAATGAGCAGATTGCCACTTGACACAAAAGTGCGTTTTTCTCTGAAACTAGAGCGGGAGCTCCGTTTTTGGAGAAACCCAGCTCTCTTCTTCTACTTCGTCCTCACGAACGAAACGGCGGAAAAACTCGCCGTTTTTTCGTGGAGCACGTTGTAAAGTCACTCTTCAATCACGTGAAGACCGTTTGTTTCTAGGTGACGTACAGAGTTAGGTTCGACGTGAGATAAAAGGTAAACAAATAGCCAAAAACATGTGGTCCTGAGCGGATGTGCTGAGGAATTAGTGTGGTCGCGAAAGAGTTAAAGGAATAGTTCACCAAAAAATGAAATTCAGTTTTTAGTTTTTTATTCCTCAAAGTGCATCTGGAGACCCGGGAGGCCGGTTCGTAGTCCAACGAAAACTTTATATGAGAGTAATAGGGACTGTCACAAAAACATCCATAAAACTACACAAAAACCATTTAATATTCCTCCACACTGCTCGTCCACTGCAATCCAAGTGTCCTGAAGGGATATAGTCCAGAGTTTACTCGAAATTACGTCATTTAGGACATTTTTACAGCCTAAACAGTCCTGGATTGCACTCTGACGTTCACACGACCCAAGACTGTTTAGGCTGTAAAAATGTCCTAAATGACTGGACTATGTCCCTTCAGGACACTTGTATTGCAGCGGACGAGCAGTAAGGAGGAACATTACAGGGTTTTTGTGTAGTTTTATGGACTTTTTGTCTCGGGCCTTTTTGACCCTCCCGGGTCTCCAGATGCACTTTGAGGAATAAAAAACTACTCTGGAGTATTTATCAGCATGAGGGTGAGTCAATAATGACTGCATTTCATTTTTTGGTGGACTATTCCTTTAAGATCAACACAGAACAAAGAGACATGTCGAGGACCTTGTAACTGTTGGGCTAATGTGAGTGTTTTTTCAGACCTGTCTCGGTGCTGCCTGCAGTTTTTTAACCTTCAACTGGAGCAACTTACGATTTCAATCTTCACCATCTGCTTGTCGGCCTTCTTCTCATCCAGCTGCTCCGTCGTCTTGAACAGCTCCTGAGTTCAACAGGAACATGGAGCAGTAATTAACCGGAGGGGGGGGCAAAGAGTTAAAATACTTTCTCAGATTTTCCTCTTTCTGTCTTTTCCGTATCATAATGTATGAAATACCTCCGTTGTTGTCTGTGCTACATGCAGCATGTTTGAGTGTGGTTGTGTGGTGTGTATTTCTAGTAGCTGTCAGATTGATGAAGATGTGTTTTGAATAAGTTTGTGTTTTTTTTAGTCACAGTCACTCTCTGGGCCACCGTAGAAACCCAGTGGAAGTTGTTCCTTTTACCTCTATGTAGGTTTGTGTCCGTCTGTTGTCGCCTTGAAGACACACGGTCGTTTCATGCAGCTTTTCACACTCGGCCTGAAGCTGCAGGATCATCACCCGCACGTCGTTCACCACCTGCACGCTCTGAGAAACACACACACACACACAGTTAAAGGGTAAAAAGAATATTATTAAAATATTATTCCATCAGTTCTTGAACCAACTTTTAGACACTTTTTTCTTGTGAAATTCAAACATCACAGCTCTTTTCACTTGTTTTAACACACTAGATAGCCTGTCTGTCTGTCTGTACTGGTTTGTCTTGCCTCTCTGTCCACCTGCGTCCCTGTTCTGTCTCCTGTCTGCTGTTGGACGAGGTTGTCCATCGCGTCCTGCATGAGCTCGTTCTGCTTGAACAGACGGCTGAGCTTCCTCTGGATCTCTACCGATTCCTCTCTGCTCACTTCAGCCTGGCCGTCGCTCTCGTCCTGCTCAGGCTCAGGCTTCATGTTCTCCAGCCGGCCCCGCAGGTCGTTGAGCTGAGGTCAGAGGACAGAACTGAGCTCACACTGAGCTTCTGTATGTTGGACTCAATGGACCCTACTTTACACATATTGAAACACTTCATACAGCTGTTTCTGTTACTGTCTCGTGTTTGTATCTGTCTGACAGGTTCAATCTACACCAGATATCACACAGGAACAGGAAGTAACAGCAGCAGCAGTTCTGACCCGCAGGTGGAGAAGTGGATGTGGTTTCTCACAGGAAGAGAAAGATTTCTGTTTTAATGTCCGACCCACCTGCAACTAACCATTATTTCCGCTTTCATGTCTGACTGACTGACACACACTGAAGAACCTAGAACCATCAAAAAACCTGCAGTTTATAGAAAGATGGCTACGATTAATGGAGGTGGTGGGGGAAAAATGGACTGATAACTCAAAGAGTTTTCCTTCTTTGTTTGTTTTCGAGACTTGAGCTGGTGATTGATGAAGATACGTACGTGCTGATGAATTGATTAAGTGTATTTATGCAAAGGGAATTTATAACCCATGATTAGCTTTATTTTCAATATTGTTTTTTTGTTTCTTTCTTTCTTCTTTCTTTGTCTGTTTAATGTTTTTGTTGCTCTTTTTTGTTTTGTTTTTCTTTCTTTCTTAAATATTCAAAATTTTTGATTTTCTGACTTATTTTTTACACACATAACAAACGAATGCTGAATGTTTGTCTACTAAGACCACTTGTAAAATGAATTGTTCTAATAGGTGTTGAATTACTGTTGTAAAAGTGGATGTGAGGAAATATATAATAATAAAACCTGCAGTTTAAAAAGTTGTGAAGTGACTTGTACCTGCAGGACGGACCTGCTGCTGCTGCTGTTTCTGTGTGTTGGACTAAAACTATCAGTGCCCCTGTGTCCTGTCTGACCTGATCCTGGAGGCTGTGGTCTCTCAGTCTGTCCTCGTGTGAAGCCTGTCTGGCCTTCAGCTGCTTCACGTCCTCTTCCACTTTCTGCACTGACCTCCTGGACACGACGGGGTGAAAACACACACCAACGTCTCAGCTGATTCTCTCTAAAGCCTGTTCATGTTTTTAGATGTAGCTCCAGTGATTTGCCCTGTGTGCTGCTGCCTGTCTTTACCTGAGGAGGGAGATTTTCTGTCTGAGCTCACGAGCGATGTCGCCGTCTGAGTCCACACTCCCTGAACCTGCGTCTGCCTCTGAGCTGCTCTCGTTTTGTTGGCTTGTGAAGATTTGCAACATTTCCTCACAATAGTTCAGCTTCAGGACAGACATGTTAAACGGTCAGAAGCAGAGCAGACACTGTGAGAGACGGAGGAGTCGCTCTGGTGGTTTGCTCTCACTCACCTTCTCCCGGTCGCTCAGCAGGCCGTCGATCAGAGCTCTCTGCTCCTGCAGCTCACCCGCCAGGTTGTTAGTCACATCCTGAGAACCTGAGCCTACAATAAAACATCGAGCTGTCAGTGGATGTTGAACAAAAACAACGACAAAAACATAACAAAACAAAAGGTGTAGTTACTCTGCTCAGTGACGACTTTTCGGAGCTGATCCAGCTGTTTCCAGTTCACCTTTCCCTCTCCCAGCTCCGACACACGAGACTCCAGCTCGTTGAACCTTTGCTTCAGTTTGCTGATGCTCCTGAGAGCCTCTGAGTAACGCTCCGAGCCGCTGAATGACGCAGCAGCACCAGCACCACCAGCACCAGCAGCAGCACCAGCAGCAGCACCAGCACCAGCAGCAGCACCACCAGCAGCAGCACCAGCACCAGCAGCAGCAGCAGAACCAGCAGCAGCAGCAGCAGCAGCACCACCAGCAGCACCAGCACCAGCAGCACCAGCAGCAGCACCAGCAGCACCAGCACCAGCACTAGCACCAGCAGCACCAGGATGGGTCTGTGGAAGTGGATCTGACAGAACCAAGGACGTCTCTGTGGCTGGATGATGTGGATGGTTGATCTCTGCAGACGTCACAGAGGGAGTCGCAGCTGCCGTCACGGCAGAATCCTCCACAGGGTGGGGGGAGGACTCTACAAGCTCCTGTGAGAAAAGGTGGACACGCTGAAGACAAACCACTGGTTCATCTTAGACTGGTGTTCTGTCAAACTTTTGGAAAGACCGTGATTACAATTTGCAATGACGAGAGTTTCTGGTGTGTTCATTAAACTTGGGATAGTTCAACAGGAAAATGCAGAGACTGCTTGCCGAAAATTGCTCCCGACGGGAACGCACATCAGCGATTTTGCATGAATTTGCCTCTAAAACAACTCTGTCTCGTAACGTTCTGTTATTATCTCATAGTGTGGTGAATGTGCAGGTCACAACTTGTCCACCAGAGCGTTTTGGAGTTGTTGGATTGTGTATTTGATGAGTTTGATGAGGGAAACCAAGAAATCCCATTAGCCTCTGTAGCATAGCTCAGAGCAGCTCCGTCATTCTAAAAAAAGCTTGCACCGACAATTAAAGGTAACAAACCTACTGCTATGACTATAGGGATTATGGCAATGGGCCAATTTGCCAAAATGTTTAACTATCCCTTTAAATCAACTGTAATAAAAGACACACATAGCTCAGTTAAAGATAAAGGCAGATAAACTTTGTCCTGTTTTAGTTTTTTTAGTTTCTTTTTGAAGACCAAATCATATATTCTGTAGATGTGGAAGTAGCCGTTAAATCTCGTGATGAGAACTTTCTGATTCTTTCTTTGGTCACTAAATTGCCGGTTGGCTGCTGTGTCTCACTGTGATGGAGAATCATAGTGATGGATTTCTCCTGAATGTAAATGTTGACCTCACGTGGCCCTGAACACACAGTGGCAGAGGCCTCAGTGTTAAAGCATCTATCAAGTTTCAGCTGAGTATGAGGATGTAACAGCTCGTGAGAGGAGCAGCGCTGAGGTCTGAACCTGCGGCTGTGTGACCAGATTGGGTTTCTGCCTCTCCCTCCAATCAGGTCTCTGATCTCACCTTGTGGTTTTCTCCCTCGGGGAGCAGAGCTGACTGCAGGAAGTCCCAGGTCACGCAGCGACTCAGCACCTCGGAGTTTGGACTCTTCTGAACCGCGACCATCAGAGAGCTCTGTCACAGTCAGAACAGAGCAGGTGACAAGAGACAAATTATTAATTATTATCTAATCATCATCTCTGTGGGGACAAAATCATTTCAACATGAACAGCACAGACTCACTCACCACTGCCTCCTCCAGGACGTCCATGCGCCGGCAGCACGTCTCCACTGTAGTGACCGACTTTGGAGCATTGACCGCCTGCAGAGGGAACACAGCCACACTGAGGTCCAAACACAAACAGCTACATACATCATAAGTAATAACAACAAGAAATACATAATAATGTGTTATGTTCTAGATTTATACAAGATCAAACAATAAACTTTACATGTTTTGCTTTAAATATGGAATGATGGAGTTGTGAATGAGAGGTGGGAACTGAAAAGCTCGACTTCCTCCTGCTCCCTTTCGAGCACACGTTGTTTACTGATATCAATATTAGGGGACACTACAACACATGTCTTTTCTTTTCTCTTTTTTTTTATAAATTCGAAATAAAGAATAATCAACCAATCAAAAAAAAAAAAAAAAAACATGAGATGAATTGCAACATGTTAATTCGACTCCAAAAGACAACATAAAAGAAATCAGGATCAATAATTAATCGCAATGATGAATAGAAGCAATAACACAATTAATAAAATCATGAAATTAAGGATAAGGAGATAAAAAAAATCATGAAAGACAGAATCAACCAGTTAAACAATCAATTAAAAGCAACGTCATGGAAATAAGTGTTGAGTTGCTTAAAAACGTCTCCTGCAGCCGCCAGCCTGGTTTAATTTATCTGCCTCATTTACTGTCTTATTATTTCACCTTCTTCTTGCGGTGCAGCTTCTTCATCTCATCCGTCATCTCATCCGTCATCTCATCCTCCATCTCATCCGTCATCTCATCCGTCTCTCCGTCCCTCTGGTTGTGCAGCTCCTGTATGAGCGTCATGGCCTGGAAACAACAACAGGGACATAAAACAGGTTAAATCACTACTTTCTTCCACACGTATAATCTGAGGACATTGATCTGAGAGTGAATAGGAGACATTAACGCTCCCCGACAGCTTTAATTAAAAGCGTCTCAGGACTCTGACTCATATCTCCCTGACCGCGGTGAAACAGCGCAGGAATTCGCCGGGAGCTGACAAAGAGGATGAGGAACAATCGGAGCGTCGGAGATGAGACAAATCAAGCTGTGACTCTGTTTTCCTGCGCGGCGCTTCAGGCTGATAATCTGCTCTGTAACCAGGTTATTTAAACTTCCTGTGAGGCTGCCAGGGCTTGTTGGCAGAGTCAACAGTTACATTTCATTTGTGTTGTGTTTGTGTGTGTGTGCTTTTGCATGTGTGTGTGTGTAACAAAGGAAATTCCTGAGCTGCATGTGAGGTGGTGTTTAACGTGTGTCACATTCGCCCCACAGGACCTGATGCATGGCGACCCCACACAGCTCCGCAGCCTGAATGACTAACAGCTGGTTAATAAGTGCGGTCACACTCGACAACACACACAGAGACCTGTTGTGTTTGAGCTGTTTCCCTCAACTATTTAATTCATCTGAAACTTTACTACACATTCATGTCAACTTCTGCCTCAAGCAAGATTAACCAATTAACTAACTCTTCGATTGTAGATCAGGTCTGTGACAACATCTAAACTTATTCTGACACTTTATACGGAATAAACTCTAAATAATAGAAATTGAGCTGTTTTTATTTTTATTAACGCCATCCACCCTGTTATTGCCTCGTGTACTTCCACTATACATGGATGAGAGAAGGCACAGTATGTGTATAGGGTGACTTGAGGGTGGTGGTGGGACTCCTTTTCTTTTCTTTTCTGATGTCTTTTTTTACTTTTTATGCTAAGGACAGTTGTGAGCTACGTCATTTTGGTTTGGATGGTGGTTTGTTTTCCTTCCTGTTTTGATATCTTTGTGAATACAGAGAGCACGTGTATGTTGTTTCTGTTTTGTTTCGATAAAAATCAATAAAATCTATTTAAAAAAAAGAAAAAATGTAGCGTTTTTAAAAGAGTTGCTGATTCATTTTCTGTTAAATATTGAAAGTAATTGATCAAATCCACCCAAGGTATTTCCTGCAGACACTGAGACATGTGAGGAATGAACGACCTCCTGGACAGGTAATAATTCAGTGACAGGAACAGAGGAAGCCTCTGTTACTCTTTAAGCTGTCGCCTCTACAAGAATAGCTGAGCCATTACCTGGATCTGAGCGTTGTTGCACTTTGAACGAGACGCGTCACTCAAACGTTCTCACAGACTCCGATCCGGCATCACCGGGGGGGTTTCCAACAGACAAACACACTTTCCAATAAAAACAATTCATCTGACAGTTTAATGGCCGCAGCCTGGCGCGCTGCCTGATGCCTGACGCCCATGACATGCTGCCGGTCGTCCTGGAGACGGAGGCCAAAGCACCTGCGTTTGAAAAGGGGGCGGTGGGGCGTTTTCAGAGGAGGAGGGCACGCCGGGTCACCTCGTCACGGGTTAAGTCAGCGGATACACCGGCTGACCCCAGATATGCCCACGGAGGACATGAATGATTCAGACGGGCTCCTGAAAGACACAGCATCACCTGCACCTGCCCGATGTCCTGCTTTTCACCTGAGAGCTATTCATCCCCTGACAACCAGGATCATCTCAGCGGGGGACTAATTACCCCCCATCACACAGGGAGAGGGGGAGAGAGGGAGAGAGGGAGTGGGATAGCAGAGGAGGAGATCGCAAAAACCTCCATCTCCACTGCAAAAACTCAAGTATCTTACCAAGAATATCATTATACTTAAAATAAGACTCATCACATTAAAAAGTAGCTTGTTTTTAGACACTTTTTACTTCTCTCAAGGATATTTTAACTTGAAATAAGTTTTTCTTTCTTTTTACAAGCACAAAAAACTTGCTTTCACTGGCAGATTTTTCTACTTATTTCAAGAGAAAATTTGTTTGAAACAAGTGAAAATGATCCAAAAACAAGTTCATTTTTAAGTGATGAGTCTTGTTTTAAGTGGAAAGAGATTAGTTTTGACTAGAAATGAGACATTTTGACAAGAAATAAGACAAATATTCTTGGAAAGATTTTGAGTTTTTGCAGTAACGTACTCTCCTCTGATCAAACTCTGGTTCTGGCTTTTGTCTTTTGGAGATAAAAGCCGACGGTCGTGTTGCGTAACGCTGACGTGAACAACATCTTCGGCTGCGTCCGCCTCTCTTTGGAGGCGGCACGGCAGAAACCTGAACAGAGACACGCAGAGGTCATTTGAGATGTCAGGGTGGCGCCCGGCTCCTATTGTGCTCTGCTCTGTCACCAGCAGCTTAATACTCCACTGAAATGTTGAGCGCAGCCCGCCAGAGATGGAAGAGAAGAAGAAGAAGAAGAAGAAGAAGAAGAAGTATTCTGCTGGCTCGGGCACAAACTCGGTCTGTGTGGGTCCTAAATCCTCAAAGAAAACCTCAACGAGCTCAACGATAAAGAAGATCAGTTACAACTCAACACTAATTAACAACTTCTCCTGAACTGCTTCATCTCTGCTGCCCACATCAGCCAGGTGTTTTCCATCAGCTGACAGAGGAACAGCACCTGTGTGACATCACTGCCTGGAGTGTAGTTACCGTGGCAACTTACCAGAAGTGAAGGACAACTAGCATAGTCAAAATATCTATTTTAGTGCTGCATGTTGTCAATAATGATCCAGTGTTTCTTTAAACGTTAAACAGCAGTATCCTAACTTTATTATTTTACACTTTCTGTGGTTTGTGTTTTATTTTAAGTGTTTATCCATAAGATAATCAGTTTTTCCTATGTGTGTGTGATAATGTATGGTTTTTTATTATTTGTTTGGGTTTTCTCCATGTCTGGTGGTGTGCATTGTGTGACTGAACGTAAGAAAGAATTTCCCGTTCTGTTTTGTTGAAATTGTGATTTCACATGACAAAGTCAAACAGTGCAAACATTTTCTGCGTATTGCAACATACCCCTCCCTCCCTGTGGCATCTATCTATCTATCTATCTATCTATCTATCTATCTATCTATCTATCTATCTATCTATCTAACAAAAGTACTTAATTGAGCAAAAGTGCCCTGAGATGGTCTTTGTTACTTGAAATGACTAGATAGATAGATAGATAGATAGATAGATAGATAGATAGATAGATAGATAGATCGATCTAGTCATTTCAAGTAACAAAGACCATCTACTTTTGTTGACACTTATTATTCACATATAAATCTGAGTGTATGAGAATATATACATACATACTGTATATATCAGACGCTTATATAGCCTAGCTACTGTTTTTAACTTGTGTTTTAAATGTTCCCAATTCCATGGTATGTTTTTTTCATTATTATTCAGAATTCATAATTGCTTACATCTTATCATAATAGCTAGAATTTATCAGGTATCATACCACTTCTACTGCTCTTATTATAATACAGTAAAAGTAGGTACCAAAGTGCTTATATGATTTTCCACACTATAAACAAAGTACTCAAAATATTAAACAAAAACAACATTGAAAATCAAAGAAATTTGTGACTTTTGTTTCATTAGTTGACATTTGCTGAGTTATTTCGTTGCTCTGACCTTGGACACACCATCCTCGCAGCTCTGGATGCGGCACCGGAGCTTTGACTCCAGCTCTGCCACGGTACGGGGAGGGGGGCTCTGTCCCCGTCTCTGTCCCTCCCCGGTCACCGAGTCTTTATCCGGTCCCTCGGAGCCGTCGACATCCACATCCACCGGACCGTCCGTGCGCGTTTCGCCGGCGGTCGAGTCGCTCCACCGGACCTTCACCTCCCCGAGGCTGAGCTGCTTCAGCACGGCGTGGAGCAGCGCGTTGAGGGCGCTGAAGTTGACAGTCGCCTGCTGAGGAACCCCGAAGGAAATGTTCAACAGCTCATGCAGCGTGATGTTGTCCTCCGACATGTTTGTCTGTTTGATTGTGTGTTTGTTTGTGAACGGGAACACAACCGTTACTTAAAGTTAAGCTAACGTTAGCTCGCGTATTAAACTATATTTTAGCAAATAATTCCCGCTTTGAAGGACACATAAACATAGTGGATAACATTTAAAAAAGAAACATTAAAAAAAAGAAAGAAAAAAAAGTCACGTTGGTGTTTCTATAAGGTTAATAATCTTGTCCAGCATCCACCCGGGCACCGTTAATCTCGGACGTTTGTTGAATGTGAAAATGTTCAAGAGAAAACGGTATCACAGCGACGTCAAGCGTGACACATTCACCGGAAACAGTTAGAAGCCCTTCAACGTAAAGCAACGAACTCAAACGACAACGGAATAAAACGTATATTTTCAACCCAACCATGCTTACCCCATCTTTTTATTCCATATATTTATTCATATCTATTATCTTTTCGACCCATTTATGAGGTAAAGTTGTGAAGAAGAAAAAAAATGTATGAAAACAAATTCACTTGTGCTTTTATTTTTAAACTTCTGACCGGATATAGTATTTAGCTGCTTCTCACTTGACGTCACGGATTCCCACGTTGGAGTCAACTCGGAGCGTTACCGGTTGCTAGGCAACAACAGGCAAATCAGGCTGCGTTCACGGAATGGGAAAAATATGATCAGTGTTGACACTCGGATCTTTTACTAAAGTAAAACTACAAAAGTGTCAGAAGTAAAATACACTCAAAAAGGAAGATTTATATGATTTATATGAAGTCATTCGACTGAATAGTCAGTTACAGAAGGACCATTTACTAACTATAACAGTGTGAATTGCATTATGACATTTAAAGGGGCAGTGTGTAGCCTAATATTTGTCAAGGTTTATTGGCAAAATTTGAATATACTACCAATGAATGTATTTGTATAATGTATAATATATCCATCCAACCAGAGAGCACGTTCGTAAATAAACAATAGAATTATTTAATAGATAAATAATAGAATCAGATTGTTTTCCCCTCATTTTACACACTGGACCTTTAACTTTTTAATGTAAGTGTATCAGTACCTCAAAACTATGTAAGCACGCAAATGTAGCCTACTTACTTTCCACCTTTTTATGGGAACAATGTTTTTTTAAATCATTAAACATGAGATAATAAAGACTTTCATATTTAAGCTCCCGTTCATCCCTGTTAACTACTGCCCTTTTAAGTAATAGCTTGTTTTGGTTTATTTCAATGAAGCATGGAACTAATGTTCAAAATAACATTTTATTGATAATAAAAACAAGCAAGCAAAGGTTCAGGTGCCAGTCTTAATTACTACATTCAAGTATAAAATCATCTTCAAAGTACACATGCATTTCCCTTAATATCCTCGAGATTGATTGCATCCACTTCAGTCGCAATATGAAACAAAACTTGAGTAAACCCGCCCCCTTATGTTATGTTATATTTGGCAATAAATTACCCAACATATGTACTGTAATTCATGAATTGACACTTACACAAAAAAGAGGAAAAAAAGACTACAGCATGTACGACGCAGCTCCGTGTTGCCCGTTCCCACCACAACATTACATAAAGCTGTGACATGTCTAAAAGGCCCATGTTTAGCACTGTGATGGTTTGGGAATCAGTTTGAAATGGATCGAGGGGAATGGCTCCATCAGTGCTGGTAATTAAAAAGAAATGAGCAAGACTCAGCGTCTGCAGCTACGTTAGCAGCTCTGGGACGCTGTAATTCTCATTTGTAAGGAAACTAAACCGCAAGACACACAAGTGAAGGTCCATAGTATGCTCTGAAGTAAATGTAAAAACTGAGTAAAGGTCTTTGGTAACTTATTTCTGAAAGGGTTTATCATGTTGGAAGCATGAAGGTGTTTACATATGAGTGTGGCAGTTTCCATATTTTACATCCTTCCCAAGGTTATGAAAATTCAACCTATGAGAAATGTGAATGTTTTTGCCAAATCTCTGGGAAAACCATTCAATAGTTTATGAGATATTTCAGTCACACAGATATAGTAGCTGAAATAAAAATTCCAGTGCTGTTACAGATGTTGAAATAACATTCCTCATTCATCATATTGTTATTTCACATTTCTCCTTGAAACATCTTCCCATTAGTTAAAATATCAGAGAAAAGGACTTGTTTTATCTTTATTTTTGTAACGCCCCCCCCCCCCATTCGTTTCATCTGAACTAAATGCAGTCACCCACTTGTAATTATGAGAATTTTCTTGGAGTCACGGGGTCATCCTCAAGACGATCTGGGTCTTATTACAGCTAAATCAATTATGTCGTATTAAATGTCGGATGAGCGTGTGTCTCAAGAAGAAGAACAGCTTAGCTGATGTGCAAGGGTGAAAATGGATTTCACACTCAAACAAAAGTGAAGAGAAAAGAGTTCAGTTTCTTGATAATGTTTCCCTTTAAGCTGCTCCACTCCCAGGTTGTGTAATATCTTCAATCTAAAGTCAGCGTCAGGAGGTCGGAGGCTGCTAAATGACTCCAGATTGCAGAGTGTCTGTCATAAAAGTTAATTTTGAGGTTGTGATCACCTCGTGACAGGGGAGTAAAGCAGTAGACACACAACCTGGCTGCATCTCAGCCGGGTTGTGTGTGTGTAGCGTTTCCTTTCCTTTTGCAATTCAGGGAGTGCAGACACATGGAGCCCAGGAGTGGCCGTTCTGTCAGTGTTTCAGAGTTGATTTAGTGCCAAGTGAAGAAGTCCCACAGCAAGGCAGAGGGATCGATCTGGTATTATCCTACTTTAAAATGGCTTAAAACGACATGAAAAGACTAAACAGAATCAATAATGTGTCTCTGAGCTAAACGGCGTGGTGAGGATTATGAACAGCTGTGCATGTGTGTTTGTGTTCATGGTGATGACCGAACATGTCACCCAGTGCAACAGTGGCAACAAGGCTGCTGGTTTTGGTCTTTTCATGGGGTTTGCTGAGAAAAAAAAAATAGAATAATACCAGATTTCTAGAAGAACTACAGGATTTGTTTAAAAACATTCTCCATGTTTTTGGGTGTCAATGAATTGATAAGGACTAAATCAGGTGCAGGCATCTGCAAAAAGCTGTTTACAGGTTCAGATTGATTTCCTACAGGGATGGACTTTTATTTTTAAGAGCAAGAGCCATTGTTTTTAACCAGAAATAGCCGTTATATTACAATGTTCCAATCCAGACTCCACAAAAAAAAATCAGTAATTTCACCTCACAGAAGTTGCTGCTCTGCCGCTTCCACCATCTGTTCATTTCTTTGTGTTATTGACAGAAAGTCACAGAGTCTGGTGGCTTTTAACATAGCAACACAACAGCTGTTTCTGGTTAAAAGAAAAAATGAATGACTGTGTGTCACCATCAATCAGTTTCACTCAAAAACATGTGAAATAAGGCCCAGATTCACAAATGCTGGAGTTGTCCTTTAAGAGACTAAATGTGCAGCCAGAGCAGCTGCAAACGTTAAAACCTGCAGCGGATTTTCAGTGTTGTTAGTGTAACTCCTCAGGAGCTCCTCAGGCACTAGCAGTGGGCCCATTAACATTATTTTATATCAATGCTGACAGGCCGTCAATCAAAAGTGCTTGATACATGATTTAGACATTTCTACCCATCATGCGAGTATATTTTCATTTTCAGTTTAGATTGATGACAATAGTGTGTGCACAACATGATGAAACAGAGGCCGGGAATGAAGCTGAATGAGGTATATCTGCTGTGCACACACTAACCCCACCTCCCCCCGATGCCTTTAGATTTAGTACAGAAAAATATTGAGTGTTTGCAGCCACTGCCGGGCTCCGTACCGACCGGGTGGCTCCGTAAAATCTAAACATACCACAGTGTCAGTCTCTGTTGGCAGAGCCCGGGATACCTTCATCATCCCTGGCTGATTCATCCAGCTGTGGAGAGCGAAACATATCCAGCTGTGCCCTCCACGTCCTCACCAGAAGCCAGAAATCAGATGCTGTCGTAGTCCGATTCCCGCCGCGTGGACTCGGCCCACCACTCGGCCACGAAGAAGGTCATCGAGCCCAGAAAACCGGCCAGAACCAGGATGAGCAGCTGCCAGTGCAGCAGTAGGTAGTTACTGTAGAAGAAGGCCAGAGCCGCCATGATGGACTGCAGGGGAAATAACAAGACGTTACGATGAATTAGTGACACTGAATGTAGTTCAAACGTACAACAGCATATTATATATATGCAACAACTGTGCCAGTGTTTGATGTAAAGTCACCTGGATGAACTTGAAGACGGCGAAGGCGGGAGCGCTGTTTTCGCGGAACGTGAAGCCAATGATGCTGAGAAGCTGAGTGTTGAAGCAGCTGTCGCCCAAACCGAGCAGGAAGCTGCAGAGCAACGCCACGCCGATACTGGACCACAACACAGAGACGTTCAGGTGAGCAGGAGGAGGCACTTACACTGGCTGATGTGACACAATGACCATATAATATACATATTTTTCACCGGCCAAATGAAAAAATCATGCCCTGTTTGACTAAAAGTATTCGCCGACGCCTTAACCGTTAAGGCGGTCGTTAATAACGTTTTTAGTATAAAAATCCAACTTAAGCAACATTTAAAAAGCTGCACATCCTGGCAGCTGAGAGTATTACTGTCATGTTTTGTCCCTTCTCTGTTAAATATAAAAGGAGGCTGAAAATGAGGGAGCTGTGCACCACCGACATGCACCAAAAAAACAAGCACGGCGCATCGAATGTGCGCCGCTACGGCGTTGTGTTGGGTTGTTAGCGTGTATGAAGTGCATAAAACGTTTCATCGCCGGTGATCAGATGTGGCAGATTTAAGGCCCAATCCCATTTCACCCCTTGGCCCTACCACTTACCCCTACCCCTCCGTTTTGCGCGTTCACGTGTAGGGGTAGGGGTGTCCCAATCCCCGTTAGGACGGAGGGGTAGGGGGAAGTGGTAGGGCTACATAGCCCTCCAAACGGAGATTTTTCAGAGGCACACTCCAAACGGAGGGGTATGAAAAGTTTCCCAGAATGCATCTTGCTGCAGCCGGCAGCGGTGGCTGTAAAACGAAAAGCTGTTTTATTTCTCACTGTAGCGCGGTTATTACGTCACTTTATTAAGTTTTAATATTTTTTCTTGCGAGAAAGTAACTATTTAGGTCCCAAATGTGCGGTTAGGTTATCCAAATGACGGCGGGTTAGAAGTTTGCTCCCACGATTTTTCGGAGAAGTGAAGCTCCAGGAGGAGCGGCTCCTCACAGAGGCAGCAGCCGGTCTGCAGCACTGCTCCGCCGGCGAAAGTACGTCCTCGTCCCGGTCCCGCCGGGAGAGAAGGCGGTCGTTAATTAACTTATCCGCGGGTTTTTAGAGGTTTACCACCAGCATGTTAAATTCTTTTCAGCATTTAAATGTTGGTCTCATTGATGAAATCTGACAATTGTGGCAGTAGCATTAGTTTATTTGGATGAAAAGTTATGCTTCATGTACCAGTCAGAGGAGCAGGCAGCGCTGCCTCTGGGCTCTGTGTACAGAAATCACCACATTTACATCAGTAAATAAATGTTTTACAATGAACCGATCAGTCTGCATTAAGTTTTATCTTATTTTATTACCGTAAGTTATATGGAACACGCTATTTGATTTCTGGCAAAAGCTCGCCGCATCAGCTTACGTAAAAGCCAGTGAGACTACGTGATGACGTATGTGATTGTTGAAGGGGTGTCCCAATTCGGAGGGGTTGACTTTCTACCCCTACCCCTTGTAGCTCCGTTTCAAGGGGCGAGGGGCAAGGGGTAGGGGAAGGGGTAGGGGTAAAAAAGAGAAATGGGATTGGGCCTTAGGCTTGTTCAACCACTGCCGGCAGATTTTTTCAGAGGCAATTTATAATTAGCGGGATGATGAGTAATAAACTCTTCACATCTGGGTTTTGTTCCTGTTGCATCCCTATAGGGGCGAGCTGTAGAGATAAACTCTGTGGTGTGTGTTTTTGTTTTACACGACAAACTCATTTTCTACCCGCCATTGGCGCTTGGCGGGTGTTCATTTTACACCCTGCCTCCACAGCAAAACAACAACTGAGTTGAGCGTTTTATATAAACAAACAGTAGCACCAAACAGCAGCTCACACTGTTCGTCCTCCTCCTCTGCTGTGACTCTGTCATGATGGTTTCACTTCCAGTTTGAATTAAGATTTTCAAGACACATAAAATAAAGTTCACTCTGCTGTGTGTGTGTCTGTTTCTTTTATTACAGCCTCACATAAAACCTCTGTGATAATGTGCTGACGTTCACAGTGTGACAGCTGAGTCATGTTTGCCATGCAGCAGAAAAGAGGAACTGTGGATTGAGACCAAGAGTTTCAGTGGTCAAACCCGAGTTCAACTTTGAGTTAACATTTCCTCCACGATGGACACAAATCGACCAAACAGACATCCGATTGAATGTGTTACTGGTTGCTAGGCGACGCTCCGCTCGTCCTACCTGGGGTTGATGTAGGCCTGCAGATCTGTCCCTGCCTCCGGGGCCAGGGGAGCGTCGCTGGCGATGTTCAGGAAAATCAGGTAGAAGGCGACAAAGTGCGTGATGAGCCCCAGCAGCACCACCGGGTTCCTCCCAAACCGGTTGCACTTGTTCAGCATCCCGAACACGCCCCCTCCTGGCAGGACAGCACACACAGAGGAAGGAAAAGTCAACGACTCGTCTCACAGCCTCGTGACTCTTCCTCAGGTCGTGTCCTCCTTGTTGCCTCTGCAGCGAAGTGAAGTGAAAGTAATGACGACGACTCACCTAAGATCTCGCCGATGCCAATGCAGATCCCAGAGATGCCGATGAGACTCTTTGCATCTTTGCCGAAGCGGGTCATGGCTCCGATGCACGTCCCGTACACGCCGCTGTAGAAGGTGAGCTCCAGACCTGGTCGACCACAGACAGCAGCGTGTTGTTGAGACCTCAGAATTTTATTCTTAATTATCCTTCTATTCTCTATGCACTAATTTTATGAACTGATCTGTTGTCTTGTTGTTGAATGATGATGTTTATTGTGCAGCTGAGCAACTGAATTTCCCTCGGGATAAATAAAGTATTTATCTATCTATCTATCTATCTATCTATCTATCTATCTATCTATCTATCTATCTATCTATCTATCTATCTATCTATCTATCTATCTATCTATTGTATCTATCCATCTACCTACCTACCTACCTACTGTATCTATCCATCTACTGTATCTATCTATCTATCCATCTACTGTATCTATCTATCTATCTATCTATCTATCTATCTATCTATCTATCTATTGTATCCATCCATCTATCCATCTATCTATCTATCCATCTACTGTATCTATCTATCTACTGTATCTATCTATCTATCTATCTATCTATCTATCGTATCTATCTATCTATTGTATCTATCCATCTACCTACCTACCTACCTACCTACCTACTGTATCTATCCATCTACTGTATCTATCTACCTATCCATCTACTGTATCTATCTATCTATCTATCTATCTATCTATCTATCCATCTATCTACTGTATCTCTCTCTTCATATCTATCTATCTATCTATCTATCCATCTATCTACTGTATCTCTCTCTTCATATCTATCTATCTATCTATCTATCCATCTATCTACTGTATCTCTCTCTTCATATTTATCTATTGTATCTCTCTCTTCATATCTATCTATCTATCTATCTATCTATCTATCCATCTATCTACTGTATCTCTCTCTTCATATCTATCTATCTATCTATCTATCCATCTATCTACTGTATCTCTCTCTTCATATCTATCTATCTATCTATCTATCCATCTATCTACTGTATCTCTCTCTTCATATTTATCTATTGTATCTCTCTCTTCATATCTATCTATCTATCTATCTATCTATTGTATCTCTCTCTTCATATCTATCTATCTATCTATCTATCTATCTATCTATCTATCTATCTATCTATCTATCTATCTATCTATCTATCTATCTATCTATCAGCGCACACCTCAACACGTCTGGTCGTGTTTTCACCCACCTGTGTATCCGATGGAGACGCTCAGCAGCAGCATCTCTTTGGTGACAAATATTTTACACGACTGGACTGCAAAACAACAACAAGATGGGAGTTAGTTCTGTTTGTTACTGAGGGTTGAAGCCTGATGGAGACAACGTTTATTCCTGTGAACTCACCAAAAGCGTCTAGAGCCTGGGACCAAAGGCTCGCTTGAGGCGCGCTGAAGAGGAGGAGAAAGAAAAACAACACACATCAGCTGCAAAATGAGACACGGACACCGATACAGCTGGAGCTCAGTCTCTCTCCACATTTCACAGACTCATTTTCTTTTGGACATTTTCACCTTTTGACTCGTCCCTGAACTGGACTTGGTTGCTGCGGCGACTGTTTCACCGCAGTTTCAAAGACAAATGTAGGAAAGACAACAAAAGGATAGCATTTACAGTTAAAGGTCACCTGTCTCATCCTGTACTGTAATATTGTTCCTGCTCCAGGAGGGATGACCCATCTGTCCTTAAAAAATATGTTTTCCGGGAAGTTTCAAGGCAACTTTCCAGAATCTATGTGGGTTTTTTTTTGTGCTAATCTTATTTAAAATATGTCAAGAGGCTCAAGAGGATTGCTGCCAAAAGTTTTGTGTCGCCTAACAACAGATATCAATAAGCATCAAGGGCCGGACCCGGGGCCCCTGCAGCCCCCTGCAGTCAATTAAGTTTAAAAATGTGTTTTTATGTCAGAGTTGCATTATTGCTGTGATGTTATTAGGGCTGCAAATTACAAGTGTCTTCATTTCAGATCAGGCTGTCATAATTTTTAATGTAAATTTGATGAGTTTGATGAGAGAAACCAAGAAATCCCATTAGCCTCTGTAGCGTAGCTCTGAGCAGCTCGCGGCTCTGCTCCGTTGATCTAAAAATAGCTTGCACCAACAATTAAAGGTAACAAACCTACTGCTATGACTATAGGGATTATGGCAATGGGCCAATTGGCCAAAATGTTGAACTATCCCTTTAAACTTTGCCGATTTTTTCCCAGTACATTTTATATAGAGTTACACCATTGGCTGGCTGTTGCTCTTTCAAAACGATCTTGTTATAACACAATCAGGGGCTGTTCACAGCTGACAACTTACGTCAGTGCTCTTATTGTGTAGCGTTGTCTGACTGTTCAACCCTGTGCTCACTGACTGAATTTCACGCATATTGTGATATAATATTTGTGCTGTTGTTTGTGTTGTGGATGTTTTGTCTGTGCTCAGGCGCGGCAGATTAAATCAGCCTTGTGGCTACTCTGTCATATCTTCAGAAATGTAATTAATGTGCGTCGCCCCTGGCAACAGCATGGCTAAAGTGAACTCACCTGACTGTGGAGCTCTCTGTGGACTCGGCCTGCAGCAGCGCCTCCGCCGCCGCCTCAGAGGAAGAGGTTTCGGGGTCGGGCTTCCGGATCAGAAAGAAGAGGAAGCATCCGACCAGGCTGATCACGGTCAGAGAGATGAACACCGTCTGACGGTCTTTGTCTGAGACAAACCACATGAGTCACGCTCTTAAAATGACACTTCCCACCAGAAGTCACTACGGGAACTACTAACATATGAACAGAAATAAATAACACACACTGTGTGTTGTGCATGTGAGGCAGAGACAGAACTGACCTGTTATATGAACGTGTCCATGCCAGACACAGTAAATGTAGAGATTTCCAAAGAACAAGCTGCAGAGAGATAAAGAATCGTCAACAGAGCTCAAGACTTACAGATAAAGGGAAAGGTCAGATTAATGAAAGCGCCGACCAGGCACAGGAAGTCAATGGCCCCTGGACAATGTATTCATCAAATCGGTTTGTTTCATTCCCCCCTCGGATTTGTTGTGTTTGTCTATTTCCTGTGCTTAAGTGGTTTTACCTGAACTGCAGCAGAGCCCAGAATATGCCGCTGTTTCTTCCTATGGTGGAGTCAGTGGAGTTGATGGTGAGCACATTTCCCTGAGCCGTCCACAGCACTAGAGCACAGGGTGGAAAATAAATATAAATACATGTACACACAAAGGAAAGTAAAACATTTAAAAGGTTTTTGGTTACTGTCTTCATTACCTGCTGCTCCTATTCCAACCAACACTGACGCTGTGTAGAAGCTCCATGTGTACGGGTAAATAAACATGGCGATGTAGCCGCTGCAGAAATTAAAAAACAAAACAATATTAAGACGTGTGTAAAGTCTGATCTAGCATGAGGAGGCGGTGGCTGGAAAATTGTTGGTCTGTGTGTGTTTACCTGTACAAAAGGCCACTAAAGAACATGGACAGCTGTGGTCCAATGACGGCCACCACCGACGGAGCGATCAGGTTGGATGCAGAGAAAACCCCATAGATGATGGCCATGCTGCGGAGAGGAGGAGGAATCGACAACAAATGCAGATTAAAACAAAATAAAGGAATACATGTGGGAAAGCACTGAAATACATGAGACATACAAACGAGGAAATGGTTTACATGAGCAGCACAGATGCTGACATATTTTTATTTCCATGAAATTTTCCATCAAGTATTTATAGATCTCAGCAATTTCAGCATTTGCGCAAACTAAAGAATGAATTTACTCTCAAAGATTTTCCTTGTTTATGTGACAAGATTAAGGGTCTTGTAGGATGTTTGGTGAAATCCTGACTAATTAACTAATTTCGGTTCCTAGAAGTGGTTTACCTAAGATTCGGTTATCCCTCAGCAATTAGTGAGTGAGACAGATTTGATTATAGAAGGTGCCCTTAGGTCTGTATCAATGCTGGTCAAGTTTTCAAGTCCATGAAACCATAGCCTGACATCTGTATGAATACTGTGCACTGCAGCGTGAGGGAAATATAATGTAACACAGTAAGTGCATGAGTGTGAATGGATACCAGCAGTTTACCTCGTGTATCCGCTCCCATGGAACTCGGTGCTATTGAAGCTCTTGATGACCGTTTGCTGTAGAGATTAAAAAAAAAAAAAAAAGATGTGAGTAAAGTCTGAGTTTGACATGTGATCAGTCTTGTAATGTAATATATGCATCAATAAACCCATCCTACCTCTATATTGCCACATGTTTGAAACGCTGTGAACATGAACATAAAGCCAAATCCTAGGATAATGATGTTTAAAAGCCTCTTTCCCTCCGGACTCATTTTGGCAGCTATTGGTCAGTTCCCGGAGGAGATGAATACCCAGAAAAATGTCTACAGGAGTGAACAGCACATCTGTAAAGAAAAAAAAAGAACAAGGAAGTGAAGCATTTAAGAAACAATCCATGGTGAAAATTGTATAAAATATACTTTCTCTCTTACAACCAAACTCCAATAAAAAATCTGTTGTTTTTCTTGTTGTTTGTTTGTTTTTTATTGTTACGAATCATATCAACTCATGATTTTAATTTGAAGATGCAAAATTATTATTATTTATTTATTTATTTATTTTTGGCATAAAGCAGATCAGAGGGTAACAACTTAATTCCCCTGAATAACATCTTTGGGGTCAACCATCTCTAATAAGGTTTGTTTCAACGACCCTTCCTGCAACGACAGTCAAAGTCTTAAACTTAAAGCTATGTATGTTTGACATAATTATCATCTAGCAGATGTTTTGTCTGATAATTACAAGAAAATGAGAATTCACTTGACATGTTTTTGTCTTCGTGTTCAAATCTTAGGATAAAGAGTGAAGAGTCGAGACAGAGCCAGCTGTTTCCTGGAGACATAAGTGTCTTTTCCTATCTGTAATGTCAAGCTAAAGGAAACAAACAACTTACCAACAGTGCTGAAGCGGCGTAGCTAACCCTGGCTGCTCCTCTTTGTGTTGCTCTCAGTGTGTTGTTATTATTAGCATAGTTAGCTGTTTGCGGACCGTCCGGTGTCCTCAGTCCTCCGTTTTCTCCGTGTTGTCCCACGAAACTTAGTTCAGTAACACGGTTTTCCTTCGTCGGGGAAACGATTCTCAATCTCCACCAGAGCACTTACACTTACACAGCACCGGCGGCGGCGGCACACGGGAGTGGAGCTACAGAGGTTTTGTCATGTGAGTGAATCAGCTGACCGACCTTAGCTGTTAGCCTGTTAGCCTGTTAGCATCAGGCCGCAGATCTACAAAAGCCCCGCGCGGGCGAAACGTCACCAACGGCGAGTCCGCGTGGACCGATCCAGCGGTGTTACCAGTTTGTGGAAAAAGTTTTCAACGTCAGAGCGAGCGCTTATTTAAGTGATTGGACAATATAAAAATTAAATAACATCAAGCTTCAACCTCAAAAACAAAGTATCTTGTTTTAAAACACATAATTTAATCTTTTAAAGTAAGGCCAAAGGGGGAAAAAACAAATATATTTGCACACTTCCGGTCGAAAATAAAGCTTATGGAAAAATAGGTTTTTTAGGTAGCTGATATCAAGAGAAACGAGGTATTCGAGTAGTCTTGGATATATCTAATCGTAAGTATGATCAGATTGATCAGTTAGGACTAAATGTGCGTACATTTTCACCCACATTAAAAGTACATAACTCAATTAAGATCGTTTAGTTTGGTTTATTTCAGTTTGTTTTATTTATATAGCACTTTTCACAGACAAGTGTCACAAAGTGCTTTACACAGAGAGTCAGAAAACAGTTGCGTGTCCACAAAATGGACACATGAATAGAGACAGTAAGTTATATAATGCATACGCTATATACAAAAGCACAATCACAAAATAACACAGTACTAAATGTGCGGGGTTTTTTTTACCCACATTAAACGTATATAACTTAATTAAGGTACGACCATGGCATAATAAATCGTTTGTTAGCGTTTTTATTTTTGAAAAATTGAAATCGACTTCTTTCCGCTTTCCGTAGGAGGGCGCCATTTCCGGGTCGCGCTGCATTTGTTCAGTAGAGGAAGAAGAAGTTCACCTCGCGGGATCACGGCAGCAGACTGGCGGAGCGACCGAGCTGCCCTGGAAACAGTTGATCGTTTCGTGATCGTGTGGCCTGAAAATATCCCAACAGAACGAGGTATTTAGGATCACACACCGCCTTGTGTGTGTTTTGGACTTCTTACAGCCGTCGAGATATAACGTAAACAACAGTTACCGAGGAAAAAGCTGCCGCCAGGTTGCTAAGGAGCGTCACCATGAGTTACGGTAGGCCTCCGCCGGACGTCGACGGCATGACTTCCCTGAAAGTAGACAACCTCACCTACCGCACATCTCCGGAGACACTCAGACGTGTTTTCGAGAAGTACGGCCGAGTGGGCGACGTCTACATCCCCCGAGACCGCTACACGAAAGAGAGCCGCGGCTTCGCCTTTGTGCGGTTCCACGACAAGCGCGACGCGGAAGACGCGATGGACGCCATGGACGGCGCGCTGCTGGACGGCCGGGAGCTGCGGGTCCAGATGGCCCGCTACGGAAGACCCCCGGACTCCCACTACGGCGGCGGAGGAGGTGGTGGAGGTGGAGGAGGAGGCGGCGGAGGAGGAGGAGGTGGAGGTCGGCGTGGTGGTGGTGGAGGAGCGACACGGAGATACGGAGGAGGAGGAGGATATGGTGGCGGCGGTGGTGGCGGTCGCCGAAGCAGAAGGTAAGAAAGAACAAGGAGTAGCATTTGAATAGCAACTTTTTTTTTTATAGATGGACACCCACACCGAGACTCCCATGCAAGATCCAAAGTGGCTTGGGCCTACTAGATAGCACACTTTAAATGTTTTGAAAGAGAAACTCTCCAATTATAATCATAGAGCTCATCAAATTAATCCAAAAATAGGGTAACTTAAAGTGTGATTGTGTTGGATTAAATACAGTAGATAGGGAGGCATCCAAAGGTAAGAACAAGGAGTAACCTTTGGATAGCAACTTTTTATAGATGGGCACCCACACCGAGACTCCCATGCAAGATCGAAAGTGGCTTTGGCCTACTAGATAGCACACTTACATTTTTTTTGAAAGGGAAACTCTCCAATTATAGTCATAGATCTCATCAAATTAATCAAAAATATGGTAATTATTTCCCTGTTTCCCAAGTGTGATTGTGTTGGATTAAATACAGTAGATAAGGGGGGCATCCAAAGGTAAGAACAAGGAGTAACCTTTGAATAGCAACTTTTTATAGATAGGCACCCACACCGAGACTCCCATGCAAGATCGAAAGTGGCTTTGGCCTACTAGATAGCACACTTACATTTTTTTTGAAAGGGAAACTCTCCAATTATAGTCATAGATCTCATCAAATTAATCAAAAATATGGTAATTATTTCCCTGTTTCCCAAGTGTGATTGTGTTGGATTAAATACAGTAGATAAGGGGGGCATCCAAAGGTAAGAACAAGGAGTAACCTTTGAATAGCAACTTTTTATAGATGGACACCCACACCGAGACTCCCATGCAAGATTGAAAGTGGCCTTGGCCTACTCCATAGCACACTTAGGGCCTAAATGTTTTGAAAGGGAAACTCTCCAATTATAGTCATAGATCTTATCACATTAATCAAAAATAGGGTAATTATTTCCCTGTTTCCATTGCTTTCTACAATAATATAATCACAGCTAATCTGCTAAAACTTTAATCCAGATTTAACATTTAGCAACTTTTTATAGATGGACACCCACACCAAGACTCCCATGCAAGATCCAAAGTGGCCTAAATGTTTTGATAGTTAGCTAGGGAAACTCTCCAATTATAGTCATAGATCTCATCAAATTAATCAAAAATAGGGTAATTATTTCCCTGTTTCCAAAGTGTGATTGTGTTGGATCAAATAAATAAGATTTTTTTTAAATAAATAAGAGATAAAAGATTTTTTTTAGGAGAATCGAATGATTTATTAGCACACAGTTATGTTCTGATTGGTTTTTTACAATAAGAGAATCACATCTAATCTGCTACTGTATTTTAATCTAGGTTTTCTGACAGAAATACAACAGACTTATACCTGATCATATTGATATAAGTGAAAAACAATTATTTGCAAAAAGGCGGGAAAAAAACCCATCCATCTAATACAGATGTGACTATTGAGACACCAAGTATATTGGGTCTAAAAATCTAATCTACAATAGGGAAACACAATATATGGCAGGACTCCAGACTGCTCCTCAATTAAAACATTTTACGCCTAAAATTTGACACAGTGCAAGTGAATTTTTCATCTACTTGCACATGTGCAACCAGTGAATTTGCAGTTTTTATTTTTTTTATACACTAGTGAAATGGGGAAGTAGCGACTCAAACGATCAGATATCTGTCATGAATGAAAAGGAAATGTGAATATTTGCTTTGCAAGTCAAATTCACAGTGTGCACTCCTAGTAAGAAAAGGAGGAAGTCCACATAAAGTCTGTACGAGGTGTCTCTGTGGCTCCATTTAGGATTTCTATACGTCACAGTGTGTTCAGTGCCAGATGTTTTCACACCCCAGATAACTCAACCCACTGAATGCATTCAGCTCTTCCCCCAGCCCGAGACACAGAAGACGCAGCAGATCTCGCAGCAGGAGCCGCTCTCGTTCCCGGAGCCGATCCCGCTCCAGCAGATCCAGGTCCAGGTCCTACTCCAGATCCAAGTCCCACTCGCCCAGGAGCAAGAAGGCCAAGGCCAAGTCCAACTCTCGCTCCAGATCCAGGTCCCGGTCCCGGTCGAAGTCCAAGTCCAGGTCCAGAAGCCGCTCCCAGTCCTCCAAAAGGGCGTCCAGGTCCAGGTCTAAGAGCCCCCCCAAGTCAGCAGCAGAAAACGGAGGTGAATCCCCATAGAGCTCAGCCCCAACAGCAGCAGGTGAGTCTTGACCAGATGTTGCCTTAACCCCAGCAATAAGACGGGTTAAAGGGATACTACACCCAAAATCCATAATTCACCAATCTACTCACCGTTATGCAAAGTCATCAAAACGCTTTTGGAGTTCCAGGGGGGGTCCGGCTGGCAACAGATTTTCATATAATGGCGGCAGATTGAGTTCACTTTTGAATCGTCCAAAACACACACTATGAAACATCCAGATACCTCCATACTGCTCGTCTGTACTGACCCAAGTGACCTGAAGCCGCCACATGAAAAAGTTGTTCAGAAAAAATGTATTTGATCTCTGTTTTTATCCTTGTTGTAGTAGTAGCTCCCAGGCTCTGGCTCTGTTGATGTTTGTGCAAATGCTCAAGATTTGCAAATCTCGCACAGCCACTGGGAGCTACTACTACAACAAGGCTAAAAACAGAGATTAAATTAATTTTTTCTGAACAACTTTTTCGTGTGGCGGCTTCAGGACACTTGGGTCAGTACAGACGAGCAGTATGGAGGTATCTGGATGTTTCATAGTGTGTGTTTTGGATGATTCAAAAGTGAACTCTATCCACCGCCATTATATGAAAATCTGTTGCCAGCCGGAACTCCAAAAGCGTTTTGATGATTCTGAAAGTTCTCCGAACCCTTCTTAGGCATGACGGTGAGTAGATAATTGGTGAATTATCGATTTTGGGTGAAGTATCTCTTTAATTTTTTTCCCATGCCTATTTTATCATTAGTTGTTAGCACCAGGGCTGCAGGTGGTCCAGTTAGAAACCTGAATGCAGCTGGTAAGTTTCTCCTCTTTAACAGCTCAGCAGATCCAAGACCAGGTTGAATGTAGTTTTTTATTTTTTTTACATATGAAAAATTAAATATCTAAAAATCTGGAGCAAAGATTGTGTGGTGGTTATTTTGTTATTTTTTTCCTCCAGACTTTCTGTAACACAGGTTCTTGTACACACTCATAGTTCTGAGTGTGTTTTTTTTTTCTTCTTTTGATAAACAAATCTGGACTTCTCTATTTCCCAAGCTGCGGCATCCTGTTTGCTAAAGTGGAGTTTGAGCAGAGCTGAGATGAGCTGAGCTGAGGCAGAGTGAGTTAGGTGGGCGGTGAGCTGCTGCCCGCAGGCCGCCTGCTGCTGGTGAGGGATTCTGTGCAGATTCAGTTGGGGTTTGGTGTCGAGGTACGTCTTGTCTCTCGGCCCTCGGGCTGAAACTGTCTGTCCCTCTGGCCCTGTCCCCAGCCTGGTGGGAGGGGAGGTGGGGGCGCCGGTGCTTGAGGAGCACTGAGGTTTGTCCATCTCTCCACCTCTGTCACTCCCATTTGGTTTCATTTCACCTCCATTTTGTTGATCACTTTTTATTGTTAGACTCAATTTTAAGTGACTGTAGCGGCATCAGAAGGCGGAAATGAAACAGGCAAACATTTCAGAAACTTAAACAGTTAATCGTTATAATGGTTGCTGGTTAATTTGCTGTTGATCAGCTAAACCAGTGGTTCCCAACCTTTTTTGGCTTGTGAACCCATTTTGACATCACAAATTTCTGGCGACCCCACGCCCTCAATCAATATGCGCCGGCTCAGATATTTTTATATGCTGAATTTTATTTGAACTGGATTTATATTTGAGAAAGTGAAAGTATAGATACAGTTGTTTAAGATTGTGTGTAGCATTTTTAATGATAATTTTAAAAAGAATAATAATTCAAAAACTATTTTTATCAGTAATTATTTTTTTAAACAAAATCTAGGCATTTCAGGCGACCCGATTTGAATTCCAGGCGACCCCACGTGGGGTCCCGACCCCAAGGTTGAAAAACACTGAGCTAAACAGTAACTCGACTGATTGTTTCAGCTCTACGAGTTCCCTGGTCTGGGGTTTGAGGTGAAGATCTTTGTTCACACGTCTCCCCACCGCCGCCATCTTCCCACTGTTCACTCTATGAAGGCAAACAATTCTCACACACAGAAATGAAGGCAGTAAATTGGACTATGTGTAAAAAAAAAAAGAAATGAACACGTGGTTTGTGATCATGGACAGAGGGTAAAGTAGATTAATAAATCCTTTTGAGGGTTTGGGTTAAAGTCGAGATGATGAGTCACCTCCATGAACGAAAACATCGTCCTAACTGTGTGTCGTTGTTGTGTCTCAGTTTCAGGTGACGACGTGAGAACTCCTCAGACAGGATCCCAGACAAGCAACAGTGTCCAGCTGTGAAAGGTTATTGTGTGTTCCATGGTTTGGTCTCTTTTATTCATTTGGCGTTAGGAAGATGTTTTTTCATGACATTGATGTGCTATGGTTTAATTTCCGTTTCTTTTTCCCGTTTATGATTTTTTTTTTAAATGTGGGGGAGAGTTTGTGTTCAGTTCTTCCCTCTGCAGCCTGTAGCATGAAGCAAGTTTACCTTAGTCTAGTTTTCTTTGGGTTTTCATTGCCTTGCTAAGCCTGACATTCCTCATCCTGGGTAACTGGTGTCATAATTACAACCCAGTCGCATCACAGAATATCATTATCATTCAGACAAAAGATTCACAATAATACCTAAAAAAAAATATTATTACACTTCTATTACACCTCATTACTTTTATTATATTTCCCTGAAAAATGTTGCATTATGGGTTCTGATTATTTTATCTTTAAAGTATAGAATAATTTGAGTTCAATGTCACATGCGAGAAAGTAGTTAAAGTGCTCAATACAACTCGAGGTGACATCTCCAAGTCTCTTGTCTTGTTAAACCAATAATCCAGAATCCAAAGATTTAGTCCACACTGATGTAAAATAGAATAAAACCGTAAAAAGTTCATTTTTATTTCTTAACATGTAAACATTTCAGTGTTATCTTGTTATTACTTATCACCTTATTGCATCCATCCCTCTCCAGATATTGTAGACATGTTGCATTTTTATTTTAGTCATTGAAATCTACTGTATTGTGGTCATTCGTGTGAGTTAGATGGCGAGCAGGAGTTCATTTCATTTGGTTTTACAGGCATACAGAGATATCGCATCCAAAGTGGCATAAACCATAATAAACATGGAGACATTTTGCTTTTTATTTACATTTATCTTCATCTAAATGCTTCCTCACAAACTTTAACCGCCGCAGCTCAGCATGTGTTCATCAAGCTGGACAGCAGCATGTTTTAGCTTCGATGTTAAATATGTTTCACGTGACACACAGGGGATATAATTCATCAGTTTGAGGAATGTGTCGGGGCAGCGAAGGGTCTTCAGGTTTTTTAACGTATAACTCATCTCCATATATCATTTAATTTTACAGGACATGATTTACTGGACTCAGAGTCTTTGTTTCCTTTTTTTCCTTTTTTGATCCTAATCCTGCTTGTATGTTTTTTTTTTTGTGCACTAGGCGCAGTTGTGTAGCAGTTGAGTATTGCTGGTTAGCTGTTAAGGTGCCGTGTTGCTCTGCTGAGTGCTTGGATGTATCCAGTATTCTCCAGAAAGCTCCTGTGACTACCAGTGGTACGGTCGCTACAGTCTCACCCTTTGTACAATGAAATGTTTTTCCCCATGTGTCCATTGTAGATAAATGTGACTTTGATTAAAGCTCTGGTGTTTTCACTATCCTGGTCTCTTCTTGTATTATTGAGAGTATTAAAGGGCTGATCACATTCTTCAAAACCTCTTTTAAAACTATAATTGTGTGCAAAACCCTGTGTGGACACCTGGGTAAATTACATCATAGCAAGAAAGAAAGAAATGCAACCCCCTGTGTCAGACACTGTACTGCTGATTTACATATTAAATGAAAACATTGAAAAGTAATTGTGGCATATGCAAACATTTTAACACTTGGTGAAATCATTGCTTAACTGTAAGGTGGGGAGAAGAGCAACACCAGGTTTTTTTGACAGAAATACAACAGACTTATACCTAATAGTATCGAAACAAAGTGAAAAACATAATTCTTTGCTAAAGGGGAAAAAAAACATCCGATACAAATGTTGGTCTAAAGTCCCATCTACAATAGGGAAACACAAGATATGGGAAGGCTGCAGACTGCCCCTTAAATTTGAGACAGTGCAACTAATTTTTCCATCTACATGCACATTTGCAACCAGTATATTTTTAACATTTTAACGTTGGTGAAATGTGGAGGGGGCGATTTAAAGAATCTGTAATCTGTCACTACAGGTGTCAGGCCCAAATGTGTGTGTGAGGATTATGAATGGAAAAGGAAATGTGAATATTTGCTTTGCAAGTGGATTTACAGTTTGTGCCCCTAGATTTTTCTGCTTGCACTTGTAAGATTTTAAGTTGGGGGCCACTGTGCTCCTAGTACAAAAAAAAAGTTAGTCTGGAGCCTTGCATGGTAAGAAGATTTATTGATTTATTCAATAATTTTCTCGTGGTCTACCTTTATTCCACGCCAGTCGGTGGCAGTAATGCACCATTCCTTTGTTTTCCAACCCTACAACACAAACAAGGAAGTGAAGTGAGCTGGAGACTGCACTGCAGGACAACCTGAGCATCTTTCTCTCTGAATATCAGGACTTGACCAGTGAACTGGAGAGGAGAGCAGCTGCTGGTGAGTGGTTATAACTGAGCAGTGAGTGGATGTAAGGGGAGGACGAGAGAGATAGAACAACATTTTCCATCTTCATTCCCTGTGTTTACAGTTCATTTTTTTCTCCTTCCTTGGATGATACTCATACGTTTTCACATTAAAATCCTCCCATTCGCTCCTGTACATTAATATCATGATGATTTCTCCACTTGGGACAGTCTGAATCGTAGCGTTAGCATCTGTAGCCCTAGCTTCCTCCCTGTGTGTAGGTGCCAACTTTACGTCATAATGTTTAAACTGAAATCACGGCAGCATCAGCTCGTGTCTGTCAACCTCCGACTGGTAACGATGCGTCCACACGAACAGATTCAGAGCAGCTGTAGTTTCCTGCGAGCCAACACCAGCCCCTCGGCGCCTGGTGTGTTTTTGTACCAAACCAAACCAGTTTCGGTGAAACCACGCCCACTTCCGTGTTGACTCAGGGCTCTGATTGGTTTAAACGAATGTCGAGGCGTTCCTCAACACGGAAGCGGGTCTGGTTTCATCTTGGATCAATGGGTTTCATCTTGGATCAATGGGTTTCATCCAGACTGTGTATAAAAAGTTTCATCGTTATTGTGGATTTATAACAAGATCTAATTAACAAATATAAATATTTATACAAACAATAACTATTTGAGTTCTAATAATGCAGTCATGGCAGTATAACTGTGGGAAACAATAGACTCAGGATTAGATGTTTTCACTGATTAAATGTCTGCAAATTCTCATTTATCCAGCTCAAAGGCATCTCTAGGCAACTGAATCAAGTCAACTGGACTTTGTTTTTGTTTTGCTGGTCTACACCAGTCAGACTAGTCTAATCTACACAAACTGATGAAGCTAGTTGGATAAGGGGCGAAATGTCTTCAAGACAAAAACTAAATACAGTTGACTTGATTCAGTTGCCTATAGTGAGTTGCCCTGCGAGTTTATTTGTGAGGATCCCCATTACCGCTAGTCTTACTCACATTTAAAAACAGTACATTTACATTTATATTTACAATCACGACATGAATAAGACAAGTCAACAAAAACTTACATTAAATCTTTACAATATATGAATCGCCATCCTAAAACAAAGAACATCCAATACCCAGTGGTTAAAGAATAAAATAAAGAGGCAAAACAAATCAAAGTGACAACAACAAGAAAACCTGCATAAAACCGCGTGGGTGCATGTGTATGTGCGCGTATGTTATCTTTAAAGATATGAAATTCATATATGTTTTTTTTATTTGCTTTTAAATATTGATTTCTGTGTGAGTTTGGTTATTGCCTAGAGACGCTGATTAAATGTCTTGATTCTTGTTTGCAGATTAACCCAACCAGTTAACGCACCTCCAGCCATGGGCTCCTCTATTGAACTGAGCGAGGATCTGAAAATGAAGTTGATTGATGCCTACAAATCAGGGAAAGGCTATAAAAAGATATCGAATCACTTTGGGTTCTCGGTTTCCACTATAAGGAATGTCATCAAGAAGTGGAAATTAAGAGGAACTGTGGAAGTCAAGCCGAGATCTGGAAGACCAAGAAAAATCACAGAAAAAACTGCAAATCTTCTGGGCAGAAAGGCAAAAGAGAACCCCCATATGACCGTAAAGGACCTGCAAGAAGGTTTAGCCGACACAGGAGTAATGGTGCATCTTTCCACTGTGCAGCGGTGTTTAAAAAAACAGGGTGTATGTAGACGTAGAAAACCTGAGGAGACTTCATCAGACAAGTCGACAGCTGAAGTCTCCAAAGCAACAAATGGATAAGAGCAGTTTTTTATAAACAACTGCTGTGGACAGATGGAGTTCAAGTGGAGCTCTTTGGAGGACCTCTGGTTTGACGATATAAACAGTAAATTCCTAATGACTAACCCCTTCATGTCTGGAAAACTGGAACAGGAATTTTGTTGACGCCAACAGGAGCAAGTTGCTAATGACAGAATTGGACAAACACCAGACAAATCTTAAAGAAGATACAATATCACCGATTCAAAACTCTGCAGTATCAAATAAAACTTATACATTCAGGATCCATGTTAACTGACGCAGGGGAAGATGTAGAAATGGCTTACAGTGATAAGGAACACAATGTCAAGTCAGTCAGACTGTCTTTATTTGAGCACTGAACTGAGCTCCTGTCCAACAAAACAAGTAACGGCTCTGAGATGCTGATGACAACAACAAGGCCATTGTTTTGTCTTATTTATTGGTCTGACAAACCCAATGTCTATGCATGCAGAGCATGTTACTTCATCATATAATGATTTATTTTTAGTTGTTCTACTGTATTTACATTTCATTGTATGCAGGAAAATCTTTTATGCGGTATCTGCTGCGTGATTATATTATTGTATTAGTCATTTATTTATGTTGACATTGAATGTATTTATCATCTCAAAATCCATCACCATCCAAATCTGCCAAAGGGAAGTTTACAAAGTACAGATGGTAGTTTTGCACATGCTATTTTGAATGTTTTTGAGGGGATAACAGTGTTAACATATAAGGAAAAGCTCATAGGCTGAAGAAGTTGTTTATTTATTTTTACTTCATAAATCAGAATATGCAATTTTCCAGAGGATGACTCTGGTGATTTGAAATGAAATAGCACAGCATGTTATGTTGTTTAATTTTACAGGACACTGTTTACTGGACTCCAGCATCTTTGCACTTTGATTGTGATTCTGCCAGTATCTTGTTCTGTGTACAAGGCGCAGTCGTGTAGCTGTTGTACGGTCGCTACAGTCTCTTTCTATGACAAAATGTCTCTCCAAGTGGTCATCAAACATAAATGTAACTTTGATTTGAAGATCTGTTCAGATTCTTTCACTATCATGGACTGTCCATGTATCCATCCATATAGGCTTTGATTATTATGATTAGACAAATAGATATTCACAATAAAAATGACACAATGAATATTCTGATTGATTAAAGGGACAACGAGGAGTTTTGGAAAAGCGAAGCGTTTTCACACTACATTTATGAGCCTCCGCGCGCACCGTACATTTCTTTGACCGGTGCAAGACAGACTCATGTTTTCATTCATTAAGAATTAAAGTCAGAGGTTCAAAGACGATCACATACCGTCGTAGTTCCGACCACAAACGGCGATTCGGCGGCGTTATTCTCATGACTCGCCACGAAACCGACAGTAAGGAAACGTTGGTCGGTTCGACCAGCATTTCCGCCACCACTAATAATAACAAAATAACGATAGAGACAAAACGATATATTTATCGAAAATGGGCCCATTAACAAGTGTGGGTAGCGTAGATTCATCCACATTAACGTGAGACTTTTTTATAACCAAATAGAAACTCCTCGTTGTCCCTTTAATTACCCTTTATATTTAAAAAAAATTGAATTATATTTAAATAATAATTGTAACTAAATACTATGAAAGAACATTAATATTCGTTGGTAATTTTCCTTTTACTATATTCTGATAGGGTGACATCACTTTTCCAGTAAAGTTGACAAATATTTAGGCGTGTCTGCTCTCGACGTGCCGTTCGTGCGTCAGCGACGTGGTGACGTAGGGTTCGGGGCGGGGCTATAAAGCCTTGTTTTCCAGACGTTCAAGCTCGACGATCTCCATTTTGTGTGAGCTGTTGAAAGCTGAGCCAAGCGTCGTCCCCGCGAAAAGGAGAAACCCCCAGAATCGACATCGAAGTCAAAGTTAGCCGACGAACCGCTCGCTAACCAAGTTATTATCCGAAAGGAAAGCAAATCTTATCGTATGTCCGCTATCCAGAACCTCCAAACTTTTGGTAAGTCGTTTTTGTCGAGGCGAACGGAGACACAAGGTGGGGGAAGGGCGAGAGCTAACGTTAGAGAAGCTAATGCTAATGCTTTTTTTTTTTTTTAACTTGCGTCGAAGTTTTATTTGTTATGTGTCGTATTTGACTATGAAATACAGAGCTTGTTTATCAGGGCGACGAGCTTAACAGAAATACCCAAACTACGATTCAATATTTTATGGTCATATTTAACGATTTGTACTCTCTCACTGGTCAGTTAGCTGATCTTTGCTACCATTGAAACGGCCGCCATTAGGCCTCCCTTTTTTTCTGCTGCTGCTGCTGCTGCTAACGAGTTAGCTTATTCTTCAGATATCTTGCACTTGAGAAGACGGTAACATTAGTTATTATTAACTGGGATGAAAACAACTCATTGGTCTTTTTTCTTAGAGTTAATCACAATTTTAGGTTGTAATCCACGTTGTGAAAATGAAAGTTACCGTGTCATGACTGTGCTGTTCCCCGGCTAAAAGGGAGCCGCTTAGCAGTGGCGAGCAAACGCTGCCAGGCTTCAGTAAGCTGTTAAGCTGTATATATAGCTGGTACGTCTGCGCAGTTCTCATCTGAAATATGACACTTCCAGAGACATCTGCCAGAGGAAAACAGGGGGGGGGGGAGATGTACAACTGACCGGTTGCATTGTCTAATAAACAAGAGAGATGTCGGCACTTTAAATCATATTAATGCAATCTGGTAAAAATAAAATATATATATGGTTACGTTTTAGAAGTTATGTCAAATGCACAATTGTCGTAGATCTTAAAATGTACGGTTTCTGACAAAGCTGTTGTTCTTCCCCCTCCCCCCAGACCCCTTTGCTGATGCAACTAAGGGTGATGACCGCCTCCCAGCCGGGACAGAGGACTACATCCACATAAGAATCCAACAGCGGAACGGCAGGAAGACCCTCACTACTGTCCAGGGCATTGCCGCCGACTATGACAAGAAGAAGCTAGTCAAGGCCTTCAAGAAGGTACCGCCTTAGAGTCTGGCATGGAAGTGCTTCCTGTATATACGACTTTACTGCTGCGGCGTTAATTTTCCCTTTGATGTGTCTGGTTCTTAAAGCTAGCATTTTTTTATTGTTGCATATTATAAATATCATTATTGCTCATCGTGGCACACTGCCAGATTTTGCCAACTAATTATGCATGTAGCTGTGTCCACGTGTGACTCACTGTTTTGTCTTTTTTTTGACCCCAACAGAAGTTTGCCTGCAATGGGACAGTGATTGAGCACCCAGAGTATGGTGAAGTGATCCAGCTGCAGGGAGACCAGCGCAAGAATATCTGCCAGTTCCTCATTGAGGTGGGTGTTTGTTGAGTATAAATCAAAGCTGGATTCTTCCTGCTCTGTAGGGGGAACCGTGCAGACAGCGCAGACTGGAGGTCAAAGGTCATTTCATTTATCGAGTGTCTTGTTTTTCTTTTTGCAGATTGACCTGGCCAAGGAGGAGCAGCTCAAAGTCCACGGCTTCTAGAAGCTGCAAACCAGCCCTCTCCCATCTCTCCTGGAAGGCCATTAAACCCCCTCCCCCTCTCCTCCCCTCCTCCTATGTGCTGCTGTTGCTCTTCCTCCCCCTTCTCCCCCCTTGCAGCCCCACCAGCTCCTATTAGCTAACACGTGAATTACCTCTGACAAACATGGGACTCTGTAACACCACCGCCCCCGTACAACACCAGGGGGCAGGCTCGCTCTCACAAAGACACACCACTGCAGCTCCACACAACATCAGGGATGAGTGGTGATGACCCTCCCACACACACTTCCTCCTTCCTTACCCCCCCTTTGTTTATTTCCTTTTTAATTTTTTTCTTTTTAGGTCTTGTGCCGCAATAAGGAGGCACCGTTTCATGTAACTTTTTTGTTTTGTACTTCAAGGTGTTTCAATAAAACGATGAGTCTCCATATGCTGGGAGTGGAGTGGTGTCATGGGGGAACGGGGCGGGGGCTGGGTGTGTACAGGAGGGTCGTAGGTTTTCTAAGTGGGATGAAGTGGGTTAGAACAAGGTCTGCAGGTGGGAGGACAAGGGAGGGGGTGGACTTGTCAACAAAGCCGAGTCCCCTCCTCTCAGTCTGGTTCAACATCCTACTGGTGTTTACGTGTTGCACTGCTCGCTCTGCGTTTACAGAGCAGAGTTTGTGTTGAGCACAGACCGGTTTCCACCATCCCACCCTGAAAATGGTTTTTATTTTTGCTTTTATTTAATGGCACATTTTTTCTAATTGCTTTTTTTTTGGTTGTCTTCATTTGATGCCAATGCAAGTTTCCAAACTAAATGGGTGTTCTGGTCTTATTTTGGTCAAAGCGCGAGGCCTATGATGTGGAAGGCTAAGTCTGTCCACTATTGTGATCGATGAACCCTCTAGAGTGGGAAATTAAAATCAATTTCTGGTAATATTTAACTCAAGTGTAGTTGATTTATAGGTGGTAAATAAATGAAGTGACTTATGAATTACTGGTAAATGAGGTTAATTTCCCACTCTGGCGTTTGACCGGCCTCCTGGTTTGGACTAACAACAAATCTGGTACCAAACCTTTGGTTATACACACACACACTTGAATCTTTAATTTCCTATAATGCAATAATTTATAAATACAAGTTAAAATGTAGTGATGCTGAAGTAATACAGTACAAATTGAAGCCATGGCCAGGTCACACTGTGCTCCCGTGACTGAAGGTGAGAGCAAATCTGTTTTGCAAAATCCACATTTGGTTCAATAAAATTTCTGCAGTTGATGAACCTGTCCTGTTATTTGTGCTTGTGTGGGCGTCTTCAGTTTGCTTTATTTGAATATAAGATCAAACATACATAGGTATGAATCAAAGGAAAAGGTCAGGACTATACTTGACTTAATACTCTTGTGGAATATTTATGGTCTATACTAGAAGTATACAACCTATAGTCCTTATATTTAAATTACTATACAGTAAGACCCACGTAGTACTGTTGAAAGGCCCTTTTGCACAAGAGAGTCATGAACACAGTAAAATGCAGGGAGGTCCTTGCAGGGATGTGTTCATGTTTGAGCTTGACAATAACCTGGAGTAAACAATCAAAAATAACACTGAGAGGTTTGAGGTAAGGTCTGATCGTCCCTAAGAGCCTCTAGTCCCCTGTGGAGATGTGAAGATAACACTTCAAAGACACTTCTATCCCATCTGAAGGGGCTTTAGATGATCTTCCAATAAGGAAAAAACTGCCCAAATCCAGATGTGAGAAGCTTGTGAAGACCTCTTATCCAAAAAAAACTGGAAGCTGCAACAACTGGTCCTAATGGAGGGTTTACACAGTAATGAATTAAGAGGCTGAATACCTATGTAAATGAGAGATTTTTGGCTTTTAACATATTTTCATAAACTTAAAAAACTAGTCGCACTTTCATTCATTCAGTCATTGTGAATTCTTGGGTGTAGATGAATGGGCAAACTACAACACAATAAGACGTGGAAAAAGTCTGTTGGGGATACTGAACAATATCCCAAGGCAGTACATATATAGGCCTACATATATTAAACATATCTTACAAATCACCCTGGTATTATCATATTTGTATCTTTAACTTTTGTTGTTTATTCTGACAAATAGATTTAATCACATCAGCCGGTTTGTTTTTGTTTTCGCCTTCGCGTTGCTGCTGGCGTCTATTTTGTCCCTCGCTGTGATCCGTCTGACTCCATGGTAACGCTGTTGCCGCCATCAGCTAATCCTGGTTTGTTTTCCTGGTCCGCGGCAAAAGAAATACATCTTTTCTACTCTTATTATCATCACACACACACAAAAAAAACTTACGGTATGTTACGTGACTTGTCTTTAAATCTGCCAACGTGGACAACAACAAAGACACCGTGAGGAGACGACGGGAGCAGAGAGAGAGAGAGAGGTGAGACAGTTAGCAGCCTGTTGTTTGTTCTGTTTCACCAAACTACAGCTTCATAACTTCACTACTATTATAATATAATATTTAAACTTTTTATACATGTAACTCAGCACTGTTAGAAGTAAAGCTGACACAAGTAAAGCACTTATGGCTGCCTGTGCATGCACTCTCCTACTCTGCAGTGATGGGTAGTGCACAAATACTGAATTTAAATTGAGGTACCTGTAATTTTAGATGAGTATTTACGTTTTATGAAGTTAAATATGAATCAACCAGGTTTTAACGACCTCTGTTTCTCTCCCTGTCAGAAGCCCAGAGATGTGAGCCCTGACACCATCAAAGATGTCTTCTCAGGAGGAGACGGTGCAAGTGAGAAATACAAACCCACTCACTGATGTAATACAGGGCTCCAGACTGCTGCTAAATGGAGGCACTTTGTCCCTAAAATTTGTGGCAGTGCAAGTAAAATTATCATCTACTTGTGCGTGTACAACCAGAAAATATGCCTGTTCTTTAACACTGGTGAAACGTGGAAGGGGCGACTCAAATAATCCATAATCTGTCATCACAGGTGTCAGGCCAATGTGTGTGAGGATCATGAATGAGAAGGAAATGTGAATATTTGCTTTGCAAGAGGATTTACAGTGTGCCTCCCTAAATTTTCTGTTAGGGGCCATTGTGCTTCTAGTAGGAAAAGTTAGTCTGGAGCCCTGTAATTAGTCACATGCTTTTACTGCTATAGTACAGTTATATACTGTTCATACTGTTATGCAGTTACATATTTCTGTGATCCTGTTCCTCAGGTGCTGCCAATCTGGGATCTTGCCATCCCGCTCCCAGCAGTGCTGATGATCGCTGTGAGTTTCTACTTGATCATCATGATGATTGGGCTGTGGATCCGATTCTGCCTTAAGGTTGGTGCTGGTCACACGGTGGTCACGGTTACAAATGATAAATTGTGCTGTTTTTACTACAGCCTGGTCTTTGCTTAGAAAACCAATACGAAAACGCTCCAAGAATTTCAATATTTTGCACATTAATGCCACTTTTCAGTGTTAGAACAGACCCTTCTTTCTATATAATGAACAACTAAAGGTAAGGATGGGATGGACAGTCATTGTCTTAGTAGGACGTTATAACTGTTTCAGCCTCTGCACATTGCTTAGTACTTTAAATTGGATGAAATAAAGTTGTATGTCCCACTGTCTCACTATTTGTCACCACACACAAATAAAACATTGCAGAAACATCTCTGTCTCTGTTTTTCTGTCTCCCAAAGGACCAGTGTTCTCCAGACTGTGGCGATTGCTGTCCAAACCTTTCTCTATCGGAGCAGTGCTTCAGACTGGCTGAAATGTGTAACTGTAAACTGCCAACCCTGCGTTCGTGTGTGTCCGATATGTGCCCCTCTCCTTCTGTAAGTGACCCCCACACACTCTCCATCCATCAAGAAATAGTTCACCACATAAAAACCACCAATCAGATCATGTCTATTTCCTACAGTACTATCAGCTTATCCTCTTAACTTTTATCTTATTGAACAGGATGCCATTTTGGCCAAACCAGGGGCATCAGTTACAATACTTACAGGAGGTTTTATTGTTTTATCGGCCATTTGTTTTCCTGCTCAGTGAATTCTTGATATGTTTTCCCGACAGTGTGTCAAATGGGACTGTGCCTGCACCTGTCAGCCTCCCGAGTGCGAGTCCTGCAACTGTCTCTGCTTCGAGATCAGGATCAAGTAGTAGAAGACCAGGATGGACGTATGTACGCCGCTGACGCCGAACCATTTTTTACAGCCTTTGAAGAGACGGTGGAGAGAGCGAAAGAGGGAGACAGAGATGGGAATGACTTGCAGTGAATGTTTCAGTTCCTGCATGCCTTAAACCAGGCTGACTACTACTCTATATGACTGTTTCATTTGAAGAGCAGGACTGTGTTACTGCCCTCAGGTGGTGTCAGTCAGTGCTTACATGCTGAGGACTGAACCCGATGCTGCTAGCAGGTAACTACTGCTCTTTTTAGTTTGATTGTTTCATAGCAAGTATTCAATAGAACTGGTTCATATCAATAAACAGTTCTGCTCATTGATTCCCACTAAGGTCTAACACACTAGGAGATATTAAAGCATTAGACACCACAGCGCTGTTCTCTGTTCTTGATGATAACTGGGCTTGAAACATCTGTAAGTGCCTTTCGTGTTGTGTTTTGTTTGAGAATGGTTTGTTGAGTTAAGCTTGTAGCTGGTGTGTTACTCAGTGTAGCTCTCACTGAACAAATCCCAGTGAAAAAGACTCAAACCAACAGTGTGGTAGTTTGTCTCTCAACAGAAGACCTAAATCTCATACAGTTTCATCTACAAAAAGCTGTTCACGGGAGGTTTTGGTCTTTTTGTGGATTTTTGTATCACCAGACTTAAACTTGCTATGTGTGCGTTTACAAATTGTGTTGAGTGTGCTGTTTTTTATACGCTATGGTTTTTGAAAAAATAAAACTCTTAAATGTTTTAAAATGGATTCATCACTGTGGGTTTAACTTAACTTAACTAGTTTCGACTACTCACCCCCTACACTGATTACCTTGAAATTCTCATTGACACTAAATATGTTGAATAATTGTAAATAATCGTATAGCTATTTTTATATTGTCATATCTATGAAGGCTGGCTAGATAACAGAAACACCTCATCTGACATCACAAACTACATTCTTCATAGACAAAAATGTTACAAATACAAATCAACTGAATCAATAAGACCGACATGGACACTCTCCAGTGCTTTTGCTTCAAAAGTTTTATTTCAAATCAAATCATTTTCAACTCAAAGTGCAAGTGAAGTATTTTAGAAAAAAAAATACCATTTGTGTGAATCAAGTGTATTAGATCAGACTTTACGTTATGGCACAGTGACCCCCTGGTAATATGAGGTAGTTGATGGGACAAACTCGTTGTCACTACGCTCCTCAAACCTCCAAAATAGACCTCAGGACTGCGACACATTCAAAGAGGAAAAGTCAAGCTTTCTAGAACAACTTCAGCTACTTCCAGTGAGCTTGGAGATGAGGATAAAATCACAGTAGTAAAATAAAGTTATTCTGTATAGGTCAAGTGCGAGTTTTCACCCCTGCAAGAAATCAACAGTTAATCAATAATTTTAAATGATCATTTCAGTGCATTACTGTGATGTCTAATTCTAACTTTTTGAACAGTTGAAATCTTCATTACATACAAATTATATATTAACAGATTTCACATTTATCATTATATTGTACTGAAAAATATATATTAAAAAAAAAAAAGTTCAAAAACCATGAAATGCTGGGTGCTAGGCCACATGCAATTCGCATTTTTAAACTAACATTTCTTCATTGTATACCCATGTTTTACACTGTTCACTTAAACATCCAAAGTTTTACAATGGTGTTTCATTTTGAAGAGTTGACAAATACTTTTTTTCAGGGGGAATGGTCTTGGGGCCTCTCATTGATAATGGTAACAACAGAACTTTTTTAGTGCAATGTCTCTGATCAACAGAGGCAGAGTCAAGTCATAGATAAATTAATGGCGCTTTAAGATGACAGCATCTCTCAGTTAATGGGTGTAACATTCATTTGTGCTGCTCACATCATGTAAAACACGATTTGCAGAAAGAAAGACTCAGAGGTTTCTATGAGAAGAGGAAGAGACACATAAAGAGGATAAGGAGATGGCAGGAGAAGAAGAGGGATGGGGAGTGGGTAAGAACGCCGCTGCTGGTGGTCGTGGTGGGGGCAGCTGTGGTGGTGGTGTTGGTGGTGGAGGCTGGAGACAAGAACTCCCCGACTGTCCGAGACAGGAAGCTCTGGAACTCGCTCAGTTTGGTGAAGACCATCACTTCAGCTCGTGTTTGACGTGCGGTGGAGTTGCTGGTGGAGTTGCTGGTGGAGTTGTGTTCAAACGATAGCACGGCCGCCTGGAACCAGGAGTTTCCCTGCTTACACATGAGCGGGCCACCAGAATCACCCTGAACAGAGATGGAAACGTTCAAGTCCAACACACTTAGGATTCTGTATTAACACGTAACCTATAAAGACATTAGCCTCGTAAACCAGCCTCTCGCGGAAGTGCATTTCATTTCATTCCGAGGGAGAGTCTGGCCTCATCCCCATTCTAAGCGTTTGGACTGAAACCCTCAGAAGGCCGAGCCAATCAGCGTCGCCCGCTGTGATTGACACAGCACGTTGGCCAATCAGGGACCGACTGGTGCAAAGCCCCGTCACTACACCAACTTGCTGATTGGCTGAATGGGGTTGTTTGTCAACGCTACTACCAAAGATATTAAACCGTCTTTGCTACTACTCCCGCCCAGCTCCCGCCCACCCCAAACGCTTACAGGGGGGATGAGGCCAGACTCTCCCGAGAAATGAAATGAAATGCATTTCCGCGAGAGGCTGGTTTACGAGGCTATAAAGACATAGCCTATAGAAAAACACATGATCTCCCTTTCATGACTTTTGCTCTTGTGGCAACCTTAGGACAAACTTAACATCATATAAACTGAAATTTTAAAATGCAAGCTGTTGATTGATTTTATGGAAACCTGACCTTTGTTCCCTTTCAGAAAAAAAGCTTTAAATCTCTAATGTTAAAGGACCTACAAAACATCTAGACAAGACAAAGACATATCAACATGAATGAAAACCAAAATAATAGTCACCTGTTCCAGTGTAAATACTCCGGTACAAATGCTGCCGTCTGCGGTTGTGTTCCCACAGTCAACAACTGAGGTTTGGAACTCCTGCAGAACTTGTTCCTCTAGAGTTGGAAAAACAAGGAACTGGTCAGAGATGGATTAAAACCCAGACAACTCCTTTGTGGTGACATGATGCGGTGTGTTGGAAATACTGTGTCAAACTGTGTGTTATGGACTCACCGCCTCCTCGCTCTTCGTTCCAGCCGGCCGCCCAGCAAGTAGTGCCAACGCTGAAGGTTTGCCCGTTATCCAGGCAGATGGGCTGGATGTAGTCGGACAGGGTGGGTTTGGTTTCCAGGTGCAGCACTGCGACGTTAGACCCGTTCAGGCTGCTCAGAGTGATATTCGTCACATTGAAAGTCATCTCAAAGGAATTGGTTCCGTTCTGTCTCAGTCGGCCCAGGATGACGGTCCAGTTGGATGGTGAAGGTGAACTGAGGTAGATGAAGTGAACACAACACTTTAAAACATTGTGTTGCTTTAAGACAAAGACTGAACTTCTACATCTGTCTGGTTACTGGTATTAAGATATATACTTATTGTATAAAGGTTTCAATGTGCCAACTCAACCCAAACCAATCCCGATCTCCCTCACAGCCCATTGGTTCCTACTGAAGATGCAAATCTCTAAAAGTGTCTCACCTGGAGAAACAGTTGGCGTTGGACAGCACAGCGTCCTCGGACACCAGTGTCCCGCCACACATGTGAGTTCCATTCATCTGTACGCTCGCCATCCATGGCCAAATGCCAGCCGAGGCCACGGAGCTTCCCCCCAAAATACGTGAGTTTAACGGGGCCCGGCCACAGACCGCAGCTGGAGAGAGGAAACAACAGAGAGACAGTGGAGGTGTAAAGTTTTGTAAAATCAAACTCAAAATGACAGGGGACAAAGCTTCTGTAAAGGTCAGGTAGGACATTGGGGAAGTTAACACACAAAACATCCGGGATATTTCAATTTGATGGACAAATGTATTCAGTCATTGGTTTGTTTTTTTCCCCTCGATTTAAAGCGGCTAGTGTTAGCATAACCCTAATCGCTGTGGGAGCGTACCTATGGATTTTCCCAAAAAGGGTCCTATGTTCCCTGGTCCTATACATACTGGGGATGTTCCCCCGCTGTTGCCGGTCGGTGGACTCTCTCTTATCTGGACTTTCTCTATCTATCTGGCCTGTCTAGCCTCTACCTGGTCTTTTTTACTAAACTTAACCAACTCCTTTCTTCATTGCCTAAACCCAACCAAAGTCACAACTCAACTTCTCACTCAAAAATAGGCAAAAATCTGCAAAGTCACAACTTCACTTCCAGGTATGGGACCAAAAATTGAATGTCCCCCGGGTCGTTTTGGGGGAAAGCGGGGAACGTAGAGCCCTTTTTTTTTAGAAAAAGGATCCTACATAGGGATGACCCCATCGTGGTTTATTTACTAGTCGTGGCAAGAGTTCAGCCATTGTTCCACAAGAGGTTACATCATTAACGTGACGTCTTCAGGTAACAACGTAGTCTCTGCGATGTGGGAAGGGATCTGCAGCTACTTTCCAAGGTCTACCTCAACCTCCAGTCCTGTGCACTGAAGAGTATCTCAGTTGGCTTCTGGTGTTGTCTTGTTGGTTCTTCTGCTTCTTTTTCCTTCTTCCTGAACATCCCTATCATCCGGCAGATGTTACTGCAGATGATCTCAGCAATTGTCCGGTGGACCTGGTCATGCCGCTACCAATAGCGGCCATTGGCAAGAATTCCAAGACTTCCAACGCCAACCCCTCCCTCCGCACTTCGAGGCAGAGTTGTACCTCAACTCCTCCCACTGCAGTTTCTGCTCTCCACTTTCTACCCATTCTCACTTGCCACTCTTGTTCCAGCAACCTTTGGGTCTAACGATTCCTGGTATTGCAGCACTTCTCTAACGCACCTAACCATGAACTCCTCTTCTTCAGGTTTTCAGATTTCAGGGTGAGCATCCGTTTGTAGCTGCAGAGCAATGTGGTTGATGTTCCTTGGTAATCCTGGTAGATCCAAGCCTTGAAAGGGCCTGGGAGGCCAATCTTGTCTTGCAACCATTGGTCACACTCCCCACACGTGTTTCTTATTGCCACCTTGTCTCTGAGTGATATGTCAAATATCTTCCCAAGCCTTTTGATGGTTTTTTTTTTTAGATGGTTGAAATTTGAATGTCCTCTATTGAGAATTCTTCAACACTTTGCAAAGATATTATCGTAAACTGGCGGATGTTCTCTGAGTTTTCTTCTTTTGGAGTCTGTGTTCTGTTCACGTATCTCCATTGCTTAGACACATAGCCACAGCCACCAGTGAGGTTGAGGGCAGCATTTGTAGATGCTGTAGGTAGTACCACTTGGGCCAGGAACTACTGTGGGGGGCTACCTGACCCTGCCCGCCCCCCACCTCCCACCCCCCTCCAAAGAAAGTCTGGATACTCACGTGCAGGTGTAGGAGGGACCATGGTTGTAGGTGCAGGCAGGCCTGGACAGGTGACACTCTGGTCGCTGTCAGTCCCAGTGGACGTGAATGTGACAAAGCCCGGCTGGTTGCTGGCGATTTGGCTGTTGATCCAGGCCTGATAGCGAGACACTCTGGCGTAGACTCCTGGGATATTAGGCCGGGCACAACCAAGTCCAAAACTGACGACTCCTGACTGGACCCAGCGGTTGTTCTGCTTACTCATCATCGGCCCGCCAGAGTCGCCCTGAGACGAGAGGAACATTTAGGAGCTGGGAATCTTTGCATGAATTTAAATCTGAGATTAACACTGATGGTAAAATGATCACCTGGCAGGAGTCCCTCCCTCCTTCAGTTAAGCCGGCACATATCATGTTCTCTGTGATTGTACCCACTCCATAGTTACAGTTGCACTGTCTGTTCCCCACAACTGGCACCTCCACCTCCATCAGGTCCTGTGGTGACGGAAGTGGCACTAAGGAGACACAAACTCAGGTTAAATAAATGTGATGAAATACACTGTCTCACAAAATGAGTCAACAGTCACATTACTACACAGCCAAGATACCCTAGATAAAAATAAAAACAGCTATTAATCTTCTGCTGTTTAAGTTGTTCACATTGAGGTTGGTATGTTGATCAATGAAAATATTGCAGAAATGAAGCAACAAAAGCAACTGCTAGTAACCAAACATAGACTTTGTGACTCACCACCAGATCCAATGTCGCCCCAACCAGTGACCCACGAGTCAGTGCCTGCAAAGAAGGCGCTGTCTGACGCCGCCAGGCAGATGGGCCGGATGAAGTTGGTGAAAGTGACCGTTGAGGAGAGCCTCAGGAGGGCGATATCGTTGTCACTAGTTGATGGATTGTAATCAGGATGGACAATGGTCTGTGACACTGAAAGAGTAGCCTCGTTGGGGTTGGAGCCTTCTTGACTTTGGCGTCCCAGAATCACAGTCGGGTTTCGTGTGGAAGAGCTGAGGTGATGAGAAGAGTTGTTGTTAGTGAGGATTGTATGTAGCTTCGGAAGACATGATTAATGTGTATCCTCAAAACAGTTTTATGAACTGAAACATATGAATTTAAATATAAAAGTTATTTTGTTTTCTCTGTAAGCAGTAAAACAATGTTTTCTCACAGTATATGTGCTAAAGAAATGTCAAGGATGACGAATTGTGTACAGCTAAAACCCGATGTTTACCCATCGTCACATTTTGAGCTGATAGACACATTTAGTAAAAACATTTCACATCCAGCAGTTACAGTGAAAAATAATGATTCATGTGAAACGATGTTGTCTCCAGTGGTCACACACTTTTCGCTCAGTGTTTGTTCTCCACCAGCTCCTGAAGGAAACATCTGCTGCTAAATTTTTTCTCTGAACCGCTCAGACAGTTATAGAGTCTAAACGAAGAGCTGAGTAGTAAACCAATATTTTTCTTCTTGAACGCCCTCCATCCCCCTGATTTATCCTGTGATCCTGTGTTGGAGACATGTTGTGTTTCATTGCAGCTCTACCCTCAGTGCTCACCTTGAGACGCAGTGAGCAGCCGTCAGCACCCATGCGTTGTTGATGAGGGATCCTCCACAGAAGTGGGAAGACGAACGCTGCAGACTGGCCTGCCAGGGCCAGCTGCCCGTAGGGGCCGCCTGTCCTCCAACAATCCTGGTGTTGAGTGGAGCCACACCACAGTCTGAGGAGAGACATAATAATAATGGAACTATAAACAAACAACAACAATGTTCATAATGCCAAAGCAAAGTATGTGTAATATACAAACTTCAACTTACCATCAAGTTGGGAGTGAGACTCTGAAAAGAAGAGAAGAGAAAGCCTTGAAACAACAATACTGACATTTCTTGTGTTATATGACCACAGTCTATGGTTTAAACGCAATTACTAAATTGATTGTTTTGAGCCCAAACTCACAACTGACAATAACTGTTTATATTAAAGCTGCATATGATATAATGGTAGATGGCAAGGCAATTTTATTTCTATAGCCCATTTTTACAAACAGTTTTGTCTCAAAGGGCTTTACATAGCATCATAACAACATAACAACCCTCACTTCAACTGAGGAAAAATGTCCATGTGTAGTGTGATTATAAAGCAGCTCTAGGTTCTATATTAATACTGTGAAAGTATCGAAGCCTCAGTCCACAGAGAAATGCACACAGTCTGTATTCAAAAACTGAGCCTTAAAACCAGCCGTCAGGACTTCCTGTCACTTTGTGATGTCACAAAAAACTCATCACAAATATACCTTCTTTCTTATGGTCAACAATTCAAATAAAAGCCAGGAGTAGAGGAAAATATGTCACCTTTTAATTTTTTCACCATGAAGACACAGGACTCTGATACAAGTGTCAATGATTTAAAGATAAAAAACAGGTTTACATGTTTGTAATACCTCTTTGGCGTGACAACACCTGTTGTGACATGTACCGTGAATGGGTGTTGTGTGTCGTGTTGTTTTAACGGATCATTCCATTGTGAAGCGACACGGCGTCTGGTTCCCCCCCCCAGACTGGTTTTACTGCCCCGTCTTAGAGGACTTTCAACATTCCTTCCACCCCACATTGTCCACACTGGGAATTTTTTTTTTGCTGAAACAAGAAACACTGGGTACATATTTGTCTTAAAGTGTTTCTTCAGTTACCGTCATGTGTGATGACATACACGGACCGTAATGTCAACAGACCGAGAGGAGATGTTCAATGACCCGTGACCGGACAAACACTGATCACTGACTGTTTAAATCTCTCTCACATGATCCTCACCTTTAAAGTGCACGTCAGTCTTACAACCGGTTTGTTTTTGGACTATAAAGCAGCTCTAGGTTCTATATGTGAAAGTATTAAAGCCTCAGTCCACAGAGAAATGCACACAGCCTGTACTCAGAAACAGAGTCTTAAAACCAGCTGTCAGGACTTCCCGTCACTTTGTGATGTCACAACAAAGCAGGCACCAAGCCCCGACCCCTCACCACCTGGACCTACATTTCCAACATGGCAGGAAGTGTTTTACCTTAAATCTGCTCTATTTTTTATTAAATTACTCATCGACTGAGCTCCAGAGGGAAGACTGAAATGTAACTTCAGGCAAAACACAGTAAAAAAAAAAAGAAAGGCAGATATGGAGTTTTAACTAATATGTTTCCCTTGTGTAATGCAGATATTTCCCTCAAAACACATTTACTGTCATTTACTGTTGAATGAGTTGAATATTTAAAGTGATAGTTCAACATTTTGGCAAATTGGCCCATTATTATTATTATTATTATTAATTGTCGGTGCAACCTGTTTTTAGAACGGCGGGGCAGAGCCGCGAGCTGCTCAGAGCTACGCTACGGAGGCTCATGGGATTTCTTTTCCCTCATCAAACTCATCAAATACACAATCCAACAACTCCAAAACGCTCTGGTGGACAAGTTGTGACCTGCACATTCACCACGCTATGAGATAATAACAGAACGTTACCAGACAGAGTTGTTTTAGAGGGAAATGCAGAGACTGCTTGATGAAAAACTGCCCTCGACAGGAACATGCATCAGCGGTTTTGCATGAATTTACCTCTAAAACAACTCTGTCTCATAACGTTCTGTTATTATCTCATAGCGTGGTGAATGTGCAGGTCACAACTTGTCCACCAGAGCATTTTGGATTGTGTATTTGATGAGTTTGATGAGGAGAAACCAAGAAATCCCATTAGTCTCCGTAGTGTAGCTCTGAGCAGCTCGCGGCTCTGCTCCGCCGTCCTAAAAATAGCTTGCACCGACAATTAAAGGTAACAAACCTACTGCTAAGACTATAGGGGTTATGTCAGTCATGGAACTTGATTATTATGACCATTTGGCCCCTGAAAATGTTTGCATACGTCAAAATATAATTGTTTTTTCACCCTGCAGTCCTAACGCTCCATATTTTCCTACTCACATCAATAAAAATGTAAAGATTTATTGTAAAAGTGTGTGACACCTCCCACTGTTCAGTCAAGAGCAGGTGATTGTTTTGTCAGTAAATCATTAGCACTTCTGCAATCTGGGACTTAACGAGGAGTGACTGACCCACCCAGTGTAAATATGATGGAGAAAAGCAAAGTACTGATCCACACACACCCCAGCTGTGATCAAAGCAACAGCAAAACTGCACACTCATATCCTGTAAAACTTCTCCTTTAGATAGATTGATAGACTTCATTGTTGTCATTGCGCAAGCACAACGAAATTGGTCGCAATCCCAGGTGCAGAAGTATAAATACAGCAGCAATAGACAATAAATTAAAAACTCTAAAAAAAAAATGTATCCCACACACACCATACATATTGCAAACTTGTGACTTATTTCATATTGGTGTAAAATGTAAGTGGAAAATATGACTGTAATTGTTTACCTCAATTAATTCCATATTAAATATTAATATTAAACCTCTTTAGATATCCGAGCATCCAACTTTCATTTCTTTATCACACACTGTATTTACTGTATAATCTGCAGACTCAGATTCATTATTGTTTAAGTATTTGCCCAACATTATTTTTCCTCTTTTAAATCCTCATTAATTCTCTTAATACATCTTCTAATTCACACTCTGAGCGTGACACAGCCGCTATAACTTATTCACAGATTTGACTTCCTCCTCCTGTGTTTCTCGTCTCTGTCAGCAGATCTCTAATATGATTGGTTCAGGTGTACGGGTGTGAGGAGGCTCCTTACCTGGCGTCAGGAGAGTCAGCAGAGTCGCCACACAGATCACTTTGTAGAGAGCCATAACTGAAAGTCCATTTGTTCTCATCTCCACTGGTATAAATAAACTTATTCTCTCCTCCCTCCCTCCTTCTCCCTCCTTCTCCCTCCCTCCTTCTCCCTCCCTCTACTTGGTGGAGGTGAGTTGTTACCTGTCTAAGACACACCCACACCTGATCACAAACCACAAACCACAGACAGTCTCTACCAAACACAGCGGTATAGACAAACCCAACGACTAAACTCTAATAGTTTGAGAACATTTGGGAAGCTTCAGATATCTGATTTGTTCTCAGATGTTTTTCTCTGCGTTTCATTTTAAACCAACAAGGTGAAATAACCCAGAATCATTTTTGAAAAGCAAACATTAACATTAAAATCCAAATGTTGAAACCTGACTGATGAATCTGAGCTTTTGTTTTCTCCTCTTTTTCCCCCCATGAGTCATGTGACGACCCCTCAGATTTATCTGGTGAACCTTTAGAGGGGCCTGAACCCTGGTTTGGGAACCACTGGACTGATCTACTACTACTACTTTTACTTTTGATCCTTGTGTACTTTGGTTGGACTAAGACTTTTAATATGAAGTGATTCTACATAATGACACTGCTTTATTTTGAAGGCTTCTTCCGTGGTGTTGAAACCAAACTGATTTAATCTGTTTTCCAGTTTATTTATCTAAAGACTGATCTTGACATGTTGTTTCTGTTTCCACTTAAGTAAACATCAGATGAAAAGGTGGAACAACACCGGCCGACCGTTGTCTGGCAGCATTCCTCCACCTCCACGACGAGTTTGAATGTGTCTGACACAGAGTTTTTCCAAACCTTACAGGTGTTACATGTTTTTCTGCTCATTAATCATTAATCACTGTTAATTGCTGTAAATGACTAATCACAGCTAACATCAGCTTTGCTTTCGTTCTGTTGCAGGTTATAGCCTAGGTCAAGTATTGCACATTAAGTATCAGTTAAGTGTATCCCATAATATTGTGTTAATTTTCTTATTTGTTGTTGCTGTTATATCCGTCTGGGTAGTTTAATTTACAACAATCAGTTGTAAAATGGGCTAGGCTAATTGTAGTGAGAAGAAAGTTAGGTTGTAGGCTACATTTGTTTTTGTTTTTTTTTTAAGTATATTTATTTGGGGCTTTTTTCGCCCTTAAAGGACAGGAGAGTTGCAAGGCAATTTTATTTGTATAGCAAACAGTTTGTCTCACAGGGCTTTACATGGCATCATAAGAACATCCTCTGTCCTTAGACCCTCACATCGACTGAGGAAAAACTCTGTGGAAACCCTTTTAACAGGGAAAAATAGGAGAAACCTCAGGGTGAGCAACAGAGGAGGGATCCCTCACCCAGGACGGGCAGACGTGCAATAGATGTTGTTACATATGTACGAGAGAGACAGAAAATGGGAGGCAGAGGGGGGCGGGGGTAGGGGGGATGACACGCAGGATAGGGCCGCTCGTCACGGGATTTGAACTGGAGCCGCCTGCAGTGAGGACTATAGCCTCAATACATGGGGGGTGGGGGGCTCTACCAACTGAGCTAAACACCGTCCCTGTCCCGTAACGGTATACAGTATATTTTGTCCACGGTGTTGGTTCAGTGAAATGTTCTTCAAAGCAAAACCAAACCACAGATGGATGTGACGGTTTGTAAAACTGTGTGAATAGGTGAACATGCTGGTTCGTTCAACATTGTATCACAAGACAAACGACCAGGAAATAGGCTACAAAACATGCAACATAGTAAATCAACCGGACAGGAGACAATCCGACTGACAGGTCTGTGAATAGAACTGACATGTTGGATGAAGTTTTTGTTGGCAATAGAGTCACTGATCAATAAAGGATACAAAATTCATATTTGAAAAATCCCAACAGCAGTCAATTCTGGGGCTTCATCCTTCGGAGGACACATTTGAAGGCCGATTATGTCACAGCGAGGCCTGTCCCATTCATAGGCTCCTGTCCTGTCCCGCCTGACGTCAGAGGTTTCTCTCCGAAGCTGCTGCCTCCAAGCACGTAGGCTGTGTCCTTTGAAGGATGCAACCACGGGATTTTACCCGGGTCATGTTTCAGCTATTTTGTGATAGACAATGAGGGTGTCAAGTTTTATCTGTGAGATTTCATGAAGTGAATGATGAAACAAAAAGTTCTTTAAAGGGACAACAAGGAGTTTCTATTTGGTTATAAAAAAGTCTCACGTTAATGTGGATGAATCTACGTTACCACTTGTTAATGGGCCCATTTTCGATAAATATATTGTTTTGTCTCTATCGTTATTTTGTTATTATTAGTGGTGGCGGAGATGCTGGTCGAGCCGACCAGCGTTTCTTTACTTTTCGACCATCTTTCGTGGCGAGTCATGAGAATAACGCCGCCGAATCTCCGTTTATGGTCGGGACTACGACGGTATGTGATCGTCTTTGAACCTCTGACTTTAATTCTTGATGAATGAAAACATGAGTCTGTCTTGCGCCAGTCAAAGAATTTCACGGTGCGCGAAGGCTCATAAATGTAGTGTGAAAACGCTTCGCTTTTCCAAAACTCCATCGTTGTAAATCCATGGTTTCATCATCATTTTGTGAGAACACTTTCCTTACAGAAGTGGCAGCCATCTTGAATTTTCAAGCATGGCGTAATATCCATAGACTGTAGCCTATATAAAAAGGTAATACCAGTATCCACAATTGAAAGAATTACTCATTACCTGCTGCATTAGTGTGGACGTACAGGACCACAGGAGAGCTACACAACAGCCATGTGATGTGTCAAAACATGAAATAGCTTATGTAAAAATGTCCTTTAAAAAAAAAGTTCAAACAGCTGAAACAGGCCAACATGTCAGGCAATGATCAGTTAGGGGTGGGTTGTGCGTCATGGAAGCTCGTTTTAAAGAAAGAAACAGGTTTACATTTACATTTTGTCACATAGCAAATACCTTTTTTCTGACACCATTCATCATGAAGTCATGAAGGAAACAAACGGCACAGAATGAGCTCCATCCATCTCCTGTGACGGCTGAATGGAGACAGTGACGGTGAATGAACTGGTTAAACTGCACCTGGATGCCAGTTCACTATAATCAACTAGTCATCGTCAGTTCCAGAAGATTGTAATCTTTGAACAAGTAAAACTAGAGAAAGCCTGAGGATCAGAGGCAGGGTGTACATGAGTACAGGCAGGCACTGACTGTGTGACATCACAGCCATCACATATGGAAAATATTCACCTCCATGGAAAGTTTTGTGCTTTGTCATGTTTCAGTGTTGAATCAAAATGAGCTTAATGTGGCACTGATGAGCAGAGAAAGATGTTTTTATTCTGCTGGTTATTTGTACCAAAACAAATGTGAAAGCATTTGGTTTTGATTGAATTCTCTATCAGATCATTGATCCAAAGTCATCAATGATTCTTTCGTATGTTGGAATTGCTTTAGCTACTGTTAGTTCTGGTCCAAAACGTTTGCAATTCCTCTAAATATCACAATATAGGCCTACCAGTTGTTTTTTTAATAATACATATAATTCTATTTTACTTAAGCAATTTTTTTCTAAATATGGCATCATTTCCAAGCTATGGGATAAATAAAATACCTCTTACCTTATCATTATAGTAATGTGATTTATGTGTGAGATATAAGTGATGTTGCCGTTAAATAGCAGTACAGAGAGTTTTATTTGTCACATGTTGTATGCTTATTTGTCATTAGGGTAAACTGTGCAAAACTGCAATAAAATATAAATGAAAAATCTCCATTGTGAAAAATATCGCATATAGCGAAAATATTAGTGATTGCGTAGGCTAATATCAAGTACCAGCCAAACCTTAGAAACACTGGTTCATTCATTAGCAATTTATTGATCAATTGATAAAATTTAAACTAAAAATTATGTTACATAAGTTAAATGACACTTATCTTAAGTGATTAATAACAAAGTCCTTATAGGTAATACAATATAGAACGTCTCTGTCAATAATAAATAAATATTTTAAAAGCTTAAGGATTCAGGTGAAGCAGTGACTGCTACTGATGGGTTTGGTAACACTTTACAATAAGGGTCCCTTAATTAACATTAGTTAGTACATTATTAAGCATTAATTAACTGTTTACATGATATATTAACAATCATTAGTATGTATTACTTAGGATTAGGAAACACATTAATTCATGTAGCCTAAGCAGTTAATTAATGTTTACTACTCAAAGTTAGTTAATACATTTAAAAGTTGAATAATGTAATTACTTATCATTATGTATGCATGACTCAGCATTAATTAACACATTAGTTTATATATTAATGCTTAATAATGTACTAACTTACGTTAATTAAGGGACTTATTGTAAAGTGTTACCATAGGTTTTATTTATTTATTTGTCTTTGTCAACACACCCTCTGTTGCAGCAGTGATGAATGTTTATGTAAATTGTATTTTTTGCTTAAAAATGTTGTTTAAACATTGAAGCTCAGTTGATTTGTATGAAAAACCCGCAGAACCCTCAGACCCTGTATTTATATTTTCTCAGTATGAATGTGATTGTGTGTGTGATTAAGGAAATGCAAGTCATTCCCAGTTTCTGTAGCATGTCTTATTATAGTTTTCTCATGTAAAGGCTAAAGGCAAACCGGCTCTGCCAGTTAGTCTATAAACATTCAGATATCCTGAGCTGAACAAGGAAGTGAGGAGAAACAACAGGTGTCGACTGCCAGTAAGCAAAAGTGCAAAGTCATAATTGAAACTTTGACACAATTACGCTAAACAATCAATATAAATAGGCTGCGGGCTCATTCATCCAGGTGACAAAACAGCTGAGAGTGACGCAATTTAATCAGTTCCCATCCCTGTATAAACTGGTTAATCAGTAGTCAGGGATTGATGTTTCTGTACTAATGTGATTTTTGTTTGAGATATAAGTGATGTTGCAGTTGAAAAGCAGTTTTATTTGTCACATGCTGTATGCTTAGTAAAATGAGGGTTACATCTGTCAGAAGGGTAGACTGTGCAAAACTGCAATAAAATATAAATGAAGATTCTGTATTATATAACATATCGCATATATCAGAAAATATTAAAGCAGAAGTAAGCGGCAGGAAGCGATCCAGTCGTTTTCGCTAATGCTGCGTTCCAGGTAGGCTTTTGAAATCGTAAATTACAGTTTCAAGTCACAACTTACGACTTTGTAGCGTTTCAGGCAACCCACTCATGTTTTTCCGACCTGTTTTACCTGTGAAAGTCACTATAACGGCCACTCGTAACTTCCGACCCGTGAACTCGTACCAGATCAAACTGATACAACTTCACAGGTCGGAAAAACAGGAGTTACGAGTTTCCTTGAACGCACCATAACAGTCCTCGTCCCTACGTCACCACATTCACGGCGTTCCTTGGCTGCACACACAGCCCTGCATGCCGTTCTCTCTCCTCATTGGATAAAAACTGTAGGATACGATAAATGTTTTCTCTTCGGCTCAGAGCAGAGCAGAGGGACTGACAGACCCGTGTTTCAGACCAAACACTCTATGTAAGTGATTGCTGTCGGAAGATATAACTATTTAAGACTTATATTAACACAAATATATCACTTACTTCTGCTTTAAATACCAGCCAAACCTGGGAAAGACTGGTTTACTCATAAGCAATTTATTTATCATGTCATTTTAAACTAAAAATGATGTTACATAAGTTAAATGACACGTAGCTAAAGTGATTAATAAAAAATAAATAGTTTAAAAACTTAAAGATTAAGATGAAGCAGTGACTTATTTTTTGTCTTTGTCAACACACCCTCTGTTGCAGCAGTGATGAATGTTTATGTAAATTGTATTTTTTGCTTTATATTTCTCTTTGTTTAAACATTAAAGCTCAGTTGATTTCAAGGTCGAGGTCAAGGTCACGTTTATTTATAGAGCACATTATAACAACCGAGGTTGACCAAGGTGCTTTACATAAACCTTGGGTTTGTATGAAAAACCCACAGTGAACCTCAGCAGGTTTTTTTTAAAGACCCTATATTTATATTTTCTCAGTATGAATGTTGATTATAATGTGTGTGATTAGGCTTAAGGAAATGTGAGTCATTCCCAGTTTCTGCAGCATGTGTTAGGCCTATTAGTTGTAATGTGAAAGCAAACCGGCTCTGCCAGTTAGTCTATAAACAACGAGGAAGTCAGCTTCACTGAGGGGAAACAACAGGTGTCGACTGCCAAAACAGCTGAGATGCAATTTAACAAGTTCCCATCCCTGTGTAAACTGGTTAATCAGTAGTCAGCGTTGGGGCAACATACAAATCCTGTGTGCAGCTTGATGTTTGCATGTTTTCCCACAGGTTAATGTTGTTTCCTGCAGCAGCTGATGTTTCTGGTTCGGTGACATCACATATGTTTTAAAATCACTGCATTGGCTCCCTGTGATTGTTTTTAAGGATCTCTTAATGGTTTTTAAATGTCTTATAAGGGTCTTGGACCTTCTTATCTTTAAAGGTAGTGTAGGAATTACTCCCATCTAGCGTTGCGGTTGTATATCGCAAGCAACTCAATCGTATTTTTCATGCTGCATTCAATTGGGCAGACGGAACGTCAGACGTACTTTTGAACGAAATAGTCGATTTTCGTGAATAGATAACAGGAGAAGTTACACAATGTCCCTTTAAGAATTGCTCTTACCATATGAACCCTCGCAGACCCTGAGATCCTCCGGCACTGGCCTTTTATCCCCAAAGCTAAAACACAAATTTACGGTGAGGCATCTTTCCATTATGGCCGCCGTCTGTGGAATAGCCTGCCGGAGGACCTGAGGGTCGTAGTCGCAGAGAATGTTAATATTTTAAAAGCAGGCTTAAGACCCACCTATTTAATTTGGCTTTTAACTAATGTCTTATTTTCTTAGTCAATTCATAATTTAGCTTTTGTTATGACAGAGTTTATTTTATCTATTTTATTATTCATCATTTAATTTAATCTATTTATCTATTTTTATGTTCTTAGCCTATGTAGTTTTATATTTTTATTCCATATCTCCAAGGGTTTCCTCAGTTTAGTTAAGCAAGTTAAAAATGCATTTGTAGCTGCACTTGTGTGTGCCGCCATCTTGTAATAGAGGCATAACTGAGTCTTAATAAATGTAGTTCGGTGTCTCAGGTTGACAGCAGCGAGGTATAAAGTCTGATACACTGTACATACACACAAATCACAGACAAAGAGCAGCTTTAGTTCAGTTACAGTTTTCAAACCTGTTCACAAATTGTAAATAGACCAAATCTGTTGATATGACTGAGTCCTGAGTGAAGCGGGTCACAGCTTTTAGACAGAGGACTTAATCTGCAACAAAATACATTAGGTAGCTTCAACAGTTGATGAGAAAACATTTAAATGTCGGCACATTGACTGTCGCCCAACGTTAGAAAAATAAATCTAAACCAAAAACTACACAGAAAGATTGAATTTTCCATTAATTTATTATTTATGGAGTGAAAATAACCATCCTGCAGAGATGACTAAGACAACATTGTTCATCTGTTTGTTTTTTCCATTGATAGTGCTGGCGACTTCACTATTAACTTGTTTGTTTTTCTGAATGAGGCCCCACTGAGCAGGAGAAGGTGAAAGTGAGCAAACAGAAAGCAGGGAGAGTCACATATCTCTACACATTGAATCAAGAGGATCAAAGTCTTATAAGTCATAAAAAAAAGGAGTGGGAGGACTCAGGTTGTCCTTGGGCGATCTCGGTTCACCGTGGCAGTCCCATAGAAAATTACAGAAGAAAAATGATTGGACTTTTTCAAACATCTACTAAGCATACTTTTACCTAGAAACCACATTTAATCTTTAAAATCCACAGTTGTAGACGTATCAACTTTCTCACAATGCCAGTTAATGGGTGTTTACATTAATTTGTGCCGCTCACATCATGTAAAACACAATTTACAGAAAGATTCAGAAGTTTCTATGAGAAGAGGAGGAGACACATGAGGAGGATGAGGAGATGGTAGGAGAAGAAGAGGGACGGGGAGTGACCTCCACAGGTGACACTCTGGTCAGTGTCAGTCCCAGTGGATGTGAAGGTGATGAAGCCCGGATGGTTGGTGGTGATGATGCTGTTGATCCAGCTCTGATAGCGAGACACTCTGGTATAGACATTTGGGGAATTAGACAGGCCACAAGTGGCTACAGAATTCACTCCTGCTTGGATCCAGCGGCCGTTCTGCTTTCTCACCATCGGCACACCATAGTCGCCCTGAGACGAGAGGAACATTTAGGAGCTGGGAATCTATACATGAAGTAAAATCTGAGAAAAACACTGTAAAATAAAATAATTACAAAGCAGGCGCCCTTCCATTCTTCACCGGCACATATCATGTTCTCCGTGATCAAGCCCTCTCCATGTTCACAGTTACACTGTCTGTTCCCCACAACTGGCACCTGCACCTCCATCAGCTTCTCTGGAGTAATCTGATCTAAAGAGACACAGACTCATATTAGATAAATGTGGTGAAATACACTCTCTCACAAAATGGATCAACAGCCACCACATCACTTCAGAAGAGTAGATACAAGTAAAGACAGTTATATGGATCTTCTGAAAGCTATTGTCTACGATCTGAAAGACGATGAGAAAAATTTGAGGCGCTGAATTCATGGGTTCATGTGTCTGTAGCTGAGCAGCTCAGGACGGTTACAAACTACTTGTAGTTTCTAAGCAGAAGGGGGTGGGACGAGGCGGGTCGAGTCTGGGTGACGAGGAGCGGGGGAGACGAGGGGTTTGGATGGAGGGTACGAGCCAATACGAGTTTACCCTGACGGATGGACGGCATTGGTTCAATTTCTATGCAGGCCCACGGCTGATAGACTGAATGGATGTTTTTGGTTCTTTTTGCTATTCATATTGTGTAGATCGGACCACAGGACCATAATCGCCGTATAAATGATGTTAATAATAATTACCAATCTTCCAAATGGTAGACCATAGCTTTAAGTTGTTCGTGCTGAGGTTTGTGAAACAAAATCAAATATTCCTGAGAATATTAAAACTCCTCAGAAATTTTTAAAAGATGCCCTGATGAAACCACCAGGCAGTGACACTATGGAGGAGTGTTTTGACAGGTGAGTCACTATTTTATTTTTGTCATTCACACACAAGATGTTAATCATAAACATATGTGCTAAAGTTTCATACTATTCTGTGACTCAACACATGGTGGGAAAAAATGCAAAAAATTAAGCAACAAAGGCAACTGCCAAACATAGACTTTGTGACTCACCAGTTTTTCCAAGACCAGTGACCCACATGTCAGTGCCTGCAAAGAAGGTGCTGTCCGAGGCCGCCAGGCAGATGGGCCGGATGAAGTTGGTGAAAGAGACCGCTGAGGAGAGCCTCAGGAGGGCGATGTCGTTGTCCTTAGTTGTTGGATTGTAATCAGGATGGACAATGGTCTGTGACACTGAACGAGAAACCTCGTTGGGGTTGGAGCCCTCTTCACGTTGGCGTCCCAGAATCACAGTCTGTGGTGAGCTGAGGTGATGAGAAGAGTTGTTGCATGTTAGTAGACACAATGATTGTATGAAGCCTAGGAAGACAAGATTAAGGGCTCTAGTTTCTTGGCGCGGTGCAAGGTGGCGCAGGGTGGCGCGGCCTGCGTGGTGCAAGTTTCGTCCAGCGCGGCGCACGGTCAGTTTGCAGTTTGGTAGACAGAGCCGGGTGCGCAGAGATGGGTGTGGCGGCGCAGCGGGGGGAGGTGTCACATATTCAGCTTGGTGCAGTGACAGTTTCACACCAAAAAGCCGCGCCAACGGTGCGCTGAAAGCTCGCCAACTCAAACCAGGTCTAGCCTGCGCAAGGCAGTGCAGCGGTAGTTTGGCTGACAGGCGCAGAGTGCGCACGCGTCACCAAGACCTCACAGGCAGGTTTCCACAACTTCAGGCACATTTTAATGCAATAAATAATCACAACAACCACTATTCAATGCAACGATCTTAATCAGCACATACATCTTTATCTATATCGACTGTCCCGTCACATCTGATGTCAGATCAGAGGCGGTTGGCACGCGTAATGGAACTCAACCTGACTGATTTAACACAGATTAAAATGTGATGCTAACAAGTTCACGCGCAGCTGCTTCTGGTTTCATCCCGGTTACTATTTGTTTATGTTGATGTAATCTGTGCACACTACTCATCTTTGTTACAGGGGTTTAAATATAGGATATAGCGTCTTTATTAGTGGGGAAAGGGTGTGTTATTTTGTCTGTTTGTTTTTCACACATGGACAACGCAGGGCAAATCTGATTAATAATAACCCCCTCCTAGACTACTTCTGCTCAGTCCGTGGAGATCTCTTCGAGTTCGGCCACTGTGAGCTTGGACCTCCCCTCCCTCTTTGCCATTTGTGTGCCTGCGCCGGGCTGTACCGTGCACCAAACTTGTAAAGTGCTCCTGGACACACCCCGTTGGTGCTGCGTTGCGCCTAGACTGCGCCTGGTTTACGAAACTAGAGCCCTAAGTGTCTAATTAATTATTCAAGTTAAAGTAAATGGACAGGTGTGTAGTGAAAAGAAAAATGCTTAATGTATGAGTCATGAGTGGAAAATGGCCCATGGAACTACAGATTTTTTTAACCAATGCATGAGGCCTAAATAAAGAACCCCTCCACCCATGTTGTGTTTCATTGCAGCTCTACCCTCAGTGCTCACCCTGGGACGCAGCGAGCAGCCGTCAGCACCCATTCGTTGTTGATGAGGGTTCCTCCACAGAAGTGGATAGAAATATATTTCAATCGCACACTGGCCTGCCAGGGCCAGCTGCCCTCAGGGGCCGCCTGTCCTCCACTGATCCTGGTGTTGAGTGGAGCAAGACCACACACTGAGGAGAGACGTAATAATGATGGAACTATAAACAAACATGTTCACGATGTCGAAGTAAAGTATGTGTGTATACCAAAACTTTAACTTACCATCAAGTTGTGAGCGAGATTCTGAAAAGAAGAAAACAGAAAACTCTTGAAAAAACAATATGGCCGCATTCAGACTGCCAGCCAAAATCAGATTTTTAGCCCATTTAGATTGAAACCGAGTGGCTCTTATGAAGTCTGAACAGCCACAAATAACATGAAATCTTATTTTTGCAAACCGGATCGAAACCACCTTTGGGAGGTAGTTTCAAATCGCATTTGGACACGGATGCGTCTAAGTCCGAACAGCTCCAAACACTCAGATTGATTTTGACTCTCTGTGACATCACTCTACGCGGCGCCAGACCGCCCTCTGACCGCCCGCCTATTTCGAGTTGTGGAGCGATATCAACAGAGGAGCAGTCAATGGAAGACGTCAAAAACATCAGTCCTTGGACAGAGGACGAAACAAAATCTGTGGTGAGATGGCTTATGGATGGCTCCGTTGTTGGTGTTCTTGTTGCTGTCACAATTATATGACGTAACACAACCCATGCGCTGGATGACGCCTCCGTTCTGTCGTCATTGCTACAGCAACCTGTCAGATCGGTCAATAATGTGACCCATGTCTGAACAGAGCCAAATCCGATTTGGACACTTGCTAAAAACAGTGTGGACAGTCAGGCCTAAAAATCTGGTTTGAGAAGAAATCTGATTTGAATCAGATTTGCCTGCAGTCTGAACGCGGCCTAAGATAACACACACACAGTACCACACACCAAACCAAACTGTTTCAATAACCAAAACTGTAATCGACTGTTTTGAGACCAAACTGACAACTTCAAATGACAATTGCTGTTTGTATTAAAGCTCCATACAGTATAAAGGTAGTCTCTGTCAGCAGATCTCTAACATGATTCAGGTGTTCAGGTGTGAGGAGGCTCCTTACCTGGAGTCAGGAGAGTCAGCAGAGTCGCCACACAGGTCACTTTGTAGAGAGCCATGACTGAAAGACCGTTTGTTCCTATCTGCGCTGGTATAAAACAACCCGCCACCCCCCAATTAGGCAGGTAAATTGTAGTGAACGTAGTGAAGTCTTGTTAATAAATAACCAGAGTCCTCAGTGCAGCAGGTCAACGCTATGATGTAGCTCTGCAGTTTAGACAGACGACTAAATCTGCAACAAAAAACAGACCTACATTAAACAGTTGATGAGAAAAATGTAAATGTCGGCACATTGACTGTCGCCCAACGTTAGAAAAATAAATATAAACCAAAAACTACACAGAAAGACTGAATTTTCCATTAATTTATTATTTATGTGGTGGACACAGGAGTAAAAATATGCATCCTGCAGAGATGACTAAGACAACATTGTTCATCTGTTTGTTTTTTCCATTGATAGTGCTGGCGACTTCACTATTATCTCGTTTGTTTTTCTGAATGAGGCCGCACTGAGCAGGAGAAGGTGAAAGTGAGCAAACAGAAAGCAGGGAGAGTCACATATCTCTACACATTGAATCAAGAGGATCAAAGTCTTATAAGTCATAAAAAAAAGGAGTGGGAGGACTCAGGTTGTCCTTGGGCGATTTCGGTTCACCCCGGCAGTCCCATAAAAAATTACAGTGGAAAAATTATTGGACTTTTTCAAACATCTACTAAGCATACTTTTACCTAGAAACCACATTTAATCTTTAAAATCCACAGTTGTAGTCGTATCAACTTTCTCACAATGCCAGTTAATGGGTGTTCACATTAATTTGTGCCGATCACATCATGTAAAACACAATTTACAGAAAGATTCAGAAGTTTCTATGAGCAGAGGAGGAGACACATGAGGAGGATAAGGAGGTGGTAGGAGAAGAAGAGGGATGGGGAGTGGCCTCCACAGGTGACACTCTGGTCAGAATCAGTCCCAGTGGATGTGAAGGTGATGAAGCCTGGCTGGTTGGTGGTGATGATGCTGTTGATCCAGCTCTGATAGCGAGACACTCTGGTATAGATTCCAGGGGAATTAGGCCGGCCACAAGAGTACACAGAATCCACGCCCGCTTGGACCCAGCGGCCGTTCTGCTTACTCACCATCGGCCCACCAGAGTCGCCCTGAGACGAGAGGAGCATTTAGGAGCTGGGAATCTTTGCATGAAGTAAAATCTGAGAAAAACACTGTAAAACAAAATAATTACATAGCAGGAGCCCTTCCCTCCTTCACTTAACCCGGCACATATCATGTTCTGTGTGATAAAGCCAACTCCATAGTTACAGTTACACTGTCTGTTCCCCACAACTGGCACCTGCACCTCCATCAGCTTCTGTGGTGAAGAATCTGGATCTAAGGAGACACAGACTCATATTACAGTAAATAAATGTGGTGAAATACACTCTCTCACAAAATGGGTCAACATCCACATCACTTCAGGACCTATACAATTGACCTATGGCTAAGCCCCGCCCCCTCCACTCACTCGGACAAACAGTCAACATTCGGTGACAAGCGCTATAGCAGCTGTCACAGTAGGAGACATTTCACAGGAGGCAATTGATGATTTTTGGAGACAGAAAGATTAAATATCATCTCAAAGTCACCAAAACTTCACTTAGCATACTGCTATGGCTGCCGTTTGCCGTGAAACGCCGATAGCGACGGGCTAATTTCTGTTAGCCTGTCTATGGAGTTTTACTATACGTTAGCATTAAGCTAGCGGACTTTATGCTTAGTTGTGATACTGGCTAACATCTAAACATCTCTGACAATATGTTGCCTCAAATACGTTGTTGACTTAACTTAGAACAGATGTAGACATCCTTGTTAATTTTATCCACGTTTAGTTGGTGTTGTGGTCTACCGCATAACTTTATCCAGAGCAGACACTTCTCTCAGTTGAGATGTGGCTTGGGAAAAGGTAAAAAAAAATCCACCCCGTCGCCCAGCCTCTCGAGATACCTAGTGTCAGAGTTGCATGTACCCCATGCACACCGTTTGACCATTTTAAACTTAAAATGTCAAGAAAAAACATATACAAACGAATGAAAACTGACTAACTGCAATGCATTTCAATGGACGTGGAAGCAGAGAATGTCCGAACTATGGGCTAGCTATGCACACTGTGATTGGCTCATCGCGTTTGGGGGCGTGGCTTAGCCATAGGTCAATAGATACAAGTAAAGACAGTTATACAACAGTTAGTTCCGACCGGTTCCGATCGAGTTATTTGATTGGACAAGAGACATTCCATTACTCCGCTGTTCAGCTGGACAGGAGCAGTGTTCTGTGGAAATCTGGCGACTTTCCAACCCCTCTTGGTGACTTTTTTTGTCAAAAGCGACTAGCGACAAATCTAGCGACTTTTTCCCGTGATATTACAAACGTTTCTGGACCTGAAATCACGTTATCACAGCTGTTTTCAACGAGCAGCGGCGCTGCCGCGGGCACTCACAGGTATTCAGCCTACACAGTAGTGTCACGGAGCTGCCTCCGCTGCATTCAGAGACGCACTGCTCCACGCCACAGACATAAAGAGCACCGCTGGCCGCTGCCACCGGCACACCCCCCCCCCCCCCCCCCCCGCTGAGATAATGACGTCATTTAGCGACTTTTAGCGACTTTTACGACAGCCAATAGCGACTTAGCTTACTGAGGAGTTGGCAAAACTGGACAGGAGCTAACGCTCTCCACAGGAGCTGCCCTGTCTCTCTGCTGCCTGCTACAGTTTTAAACGGACCTGAAAATTAAGACCTGGACCTGACGTGGTCCGTCTAATTGGAGATAATTATCAGCCTATACCCGGCTGGAAAAAAAAAAAATCACTGCAGTGGCAAAGTTTTGACAGCAATGTGTTTTATTAGCGTTAGCTGTTGTTAATCACGTACAGTAGCTCAGCTACTTAGCTTCAACTGTGTTTATATTGATTACATAACAGATAAATAAATGTAGTAGGTATCAATAACGTCTCTGTATGTGTTTAAATAAACAAACAAATCACATCTCTTGTAGTTTATTACTGTTCTAAAATGCGCTCGTAGCACTGTTGTATAAATTGCCCTACGACCGAATCACACCCAGTAGCTACAACAGCACTCCCTCTCGTGTGATATCTTCTGTTGTTTAAGTTGTTCGTGCTGAGGTTTGTGAAACAAAATCAAATATTTCTGAGGCTGAGAATATTAAAACTCCTCAGAAATTTTAAAAGATGCCCCGATGAAACCACCAGAGACACTATGGAGGAGTGTTTTGACAGGTGAGTCACTATTTTATTTTTGTCATTGCTAATGCTAATCATAAACATATGGGTCCATGTGCTAAAGTTTCATGCTATTTTCTGACTCAACAAATGGTGGGGGGAAAGATGTAAAAATTAAGCAACATAAGGCAACTGCCAAACATAGACTTTGTGACTCACCAGTATAGTCAAGACCAGTGATCCACATGTCAGTGCCTGCAAAGAAGATGCTGTCTGAGGCCGCCAGGCAGATGGGCCGGATGAAGTTGGTGAAAGAGACCGTTGAGGAGAGCCTCAAGAGGGCGATGTTGTTGTCATAAAAAGTTGCTGGATTGTAATCAGGATGGACAATGGTCTGTGACACTGAACGAGAAACCTCGAAGGGTTTGGAGCCCAGAATCACAGTCGTGTTTTGTCTGGAAGGTCTGAAATGATGAGAAGAGTTGTTGCATGTTAGTAGACAAGGATTGTATGGCGCCTTGGAAGACACGATTAAGTGTGTAATTAATTATTTATTTACGCGCATCCCTTGGCTGCACACACAGCCCTTCATGCCGTTCTCTCTCCTCATTGGATAAAGCTTGTAGGATACAAGGAAGTAAACAAGAAGTTTTCTCTTCGGCTCAGAGCAGAGCAGAGTGACTGACAGACCCGTGTTTCAGACCAAACACTCTATGTAAATGATTGCTGTCGGAAGATATAACTATTTAAGACTTATATTAACACAAACATTCCACTTACTTCTGCTTTAATGGAGTTTGAAAACCCATGACCTAGACCAATTTTCTTTAACCAATGCATATTACGTCTTCTGTTTTTTTTTCTTCTTTTTGTTGTTTTTTACAGATGCACTTTTATACGGAAGCGTATTGCATTCACTTGAGTAATTTATTTTTTGGTTTGTTTTTCGGGGTAATTATTTCTGTTTTTCTGATTATTTTTTCTGTTTTTCGTGGTAATTTTTTTCCTCCTGTTTTCGGGGGGTTCTGACTGAAAAATCCCGCGAGAAGCTCCCACCTACCTGTAACGTTTAACCACTGCAGTCAAGCCTCCACTTCATCACGGATCTATTACATTTTAGACATCCATGAGATACATTGTGAAGGATTTTTATTCAAAATCCACCATTGCTTTATTTTCCAGACTGACGGCTCGAACATAAGCATCAACAAACTTTTCCCAGGGCAAGCTACACACGTCACATCTGTTGTGTATAACAAACATCCTTCAAAATAAAAGTACTACTCATAACACAATGAGTAAAGACGCTTTCTTATACAGTACATTGCTATACATCCATGGATATATGGATATGCTCCACAAAAAATACAGTCTAATTTTCACTGTGTTCCAAGTAAATTCAGATTTATATTGAAAGGAAACTACCTGTTACAGAACACCTCCTCGGAGAGTGTCACTAAAGTCCTTCAATATAGAACGTCTCTGGTGTCACCTTTATTTTGAAATCAGTCCTTACGTTACTTGCAGGTGGGAGCTTCTCACGGGATTTTCAAATCTCGAAACTAAGTCAGAAAAAATTACCCCGAAAAACAGGAGGAAAAAAAAATTAGTCAGAAAAACAGAAAAAAATCAGTAAAAAAAACAAACCAAAAAATAAATTACTCAGAAAAACAGGATTTAAAAAAAATTATTATTCTAGTGAATGCAACACATTTCTGTAGCAGTACATTTTCCAGGTGTTTCATTGAAAATAAATGCCTGTGACTTGAAGAACGCAATGTGTCATGATTAACTCATTGAGTGCCAACCACGTAATTTCTCGTTTTTCGTTCCCATGCGTTGAAGCAATACTTACCTTTCTGGAACTTTTGCACATTTCTTTGTCTAAGTTAAAATGCTATTAATAATCTGATGATACATTAAAATGTAAGAGAAACCCAACAGGGTTAAAAACTCATCATTTTTTAATTCTCATATAATTCTGATAAAAGTCTGACCAATAATATTATTCGGTCCGATTAATAAGATTTGACGAGCGACCGAACCTACTTAATATGTAATCACTTTGTGCACCCCTCTCCTCCTCTCCCCCCTCCCGACCAGGAAGAACGCTTATTGACACAGAGCAGTAGCAGGACACAGAGAGCAGAGGAGACTAGAGTCACAACACACAAGAAAGAAGGTTTTTGGAAATAAATAGTTTTTTAAAAGACCAATAACTGCAGCCGCAGCTGGTCGTGGAGTTTCATGTCTGATATTGTAACGTTGATAGTGATCAGCCCCGAGTGATACGTAAACACAGGAAGTCACATGTGTCTATAAAGCATCCAGTGCTAACGGCTAGGGGGCTAGGCTACTGTTAGCTCTGTGCTAACGGCTAGGCTACTGTTAGCTCTGTGAGTTCTCAGCGGTCCGGACCCGGTTGAACTCTGGACCGGCGCGGCTCGACTCGGCTCGGTCTGGATTTATTTTCGGCCTGAACCAGCGCATCAGGTGGCGCTGGTCCGGCCGCCAGCCCGGCTCGTTGAGAACTGTAATCTGTAACAATCACTTCCCCTGTGTCTCCAGTAGCAGTAGGCTAACAACAGTTTATTATAAAACTCATCAGTCATCCTCACTGAGTCCGTTTATACGGTTTAAAACTCCGGTGTTGTGTTTGTTTGTGTTGTTCCCGTTTCACTCGCGTTCCTGTTCTGTTTACCGTTGCCATGCCAACGCATGCAGCAGGGAGGGAGGGGGCTCGTGGAGATGCGGCAGGAGGGAGAGGTGGGTGGGACTTGTGAGGGAGGTGGAGCTGTTGATTTTCAAATGTTTGTGCTGTGCTGAGTGAAATGCCAGATCGGTAAGTATTGCTTTGAGTGCCAAAAACGAAATTTTTCATTTTTGGCTTTTTTTTTATTATTATGAAAATAGACACTTTAATACACATTATATGTAAATTTGGGGACTCTACGACGAGGAGAACTGAAATAGATGACGATCAAAGTCACATGACAGCTCATGATGTGTTTTTATCATAACTCAGCTTCTGCAAACGGAGTTCTGCATGCAGATGCAGCGCAGAAGAAAACTAGAAAACTCCTTTTCTAGAAAAAAAGGAGGGATTTTGGTGAAACCCAGCCATGTTTAGCTTGACTTTTCTCAGGAACGGAGGCACGTAGAACAAACGATTTGTGGTCATTTGAAGCATAAAGTTAAACCTTTCAATTGAGATACAGTATGTGTTGGTGGCAATAATATAGAATACACTATGGCTCTACATAAAAAGTCAAAAATGGTCTAAATTGCCGGTACACTTGACTAAAACTTTGGAAAGGAGCGCGGCACTCAATGAGTTAACTGAACAGGAGTTACAAGTGATGTTGTCTTCAGTGGTCACTCATTTACAGCTCAATGTTTGGTCTCCACCAGAGACAGCTTCTAACTGTTGCTAAAGATTTTCACTGAACTGTTAGAGGCCTAAATAAAGAACCCCCCCCCACCCATGTTGTGTTTCATTGCAGCTCTACCCTCAGTGCTCACTCTGAGATGCAGAGAGCAGCCGTCAGCACCCATTCGTTGTTGATGAGGGATCCTCCACAGGTAGAACCAAATTGCAGGCTAACCTGCCAGGGCCAGCTGCCCACAGGGGCCGCCTGTCCTCCAACAATCCTGGTGTTGAGTGGAGCCACACCACACACTGAGGAGAGACGTAATAATAATGGAACTACCGGTATAACAAACATGTTCACGATGTCGAAGTAAAGTATGTGTGTATACCAAAACTTTAACTTACCATCAAGTTGTGAGCGAGACTCTGAAAAGAAGAAAACAGAAAACTCTTGAAAAAACAATATGGCCGTGTTCAGACTGCCAGCCAAAATCCGATTTTTAGCCCATCCAGATTGGAACCGGATGGCTCTTTTTAAACCAGTACTTAAAGCAGAAGTAAGTGGTCCGGTCGTTTTCGCTAATGCTGCGTTCTAGGCAGGCTTTTGAAACCGTAAATTACAGCTTCATGTCACAACTTACGACTTTGTAGCGTTCCAGGCAACCCACTCGTGTTTTTCCAACCTGTTTTACCTGTGAAAGTCACTATAACGGCCACTCGTAACTTCCGACCGGTGAACTCGTACCAGATCGAACTGGTACGACTTCACAGGTCGGAAAAACACGAGTTACGGGCTGCCTTGAACGCACCATAACAGTCCTCGTCCCTACGTCACCACATTCACGCGCATCCCTTGGCTGCACACACAGCCCTGCATGCCGTTCTTTCTCCTCATTGGATAAAAACTGTAGGATAAGAGAAAAGTTTTCTCCTCGGCTCAGAGCAGAGCAGAGGGACTGACAGACCCGTGTTTCGGTCCAAACACTCTATGTAAGTGATTGCTGTCGGAAGATATAACTATTTAAGACTTATATTAACACAAATATATCGCTTACTTCTGCTTTAAGAACTTTCAGTTTTGGTTGAGTTTGGCGGCGCCAGTGGCCCAAAGCGGTAGTGTTTTGCCTGAAGGAAGACTCCATTTCCCATGAGCACCAGCGCCGTAAACATCCTGATCTCCCAGTGCATGGAAATTAACCAAAGATGTCCAAACTAAGTTTCTGTTACCAGTGGATCATTTCTCAGTAAACACACACACACAATCCGACGGAAAGGTGCATTGCCTGCTCCCTCCTCGTCGTGACTCGCGAAAGTGAAAGTGAAACTTAAAGCAGATATCAGTTTCACGGCCGTTTCGGCTAATGCTGCGTTCAAGGCAGGCTTTTGAAACCGTAAGTTACAGCTTCAAGTCACAACTACGACTTGGTAGCGTTCCAGGTAACCCGTAGCTCGTGTTTTTACCATCCTGTTGTCTGTGAAAGTTCCCTATAACGGCCACTCGTAACTTCCGACCCGTGAACTCGTACCAGATCGAACTGGTATGACTTCACAGGAAGGAAAAACACAAAGTACGAGTTTCTTTGAACGCACCATGAGTTAGCAGCCCCCGCCCTTGTCAGGCATCAATTGGTCCTCGTGCTACGTCACCACATTCACGCGCATCCCTTGGCTGCACACACAGCCCTTCATGCCGTTCTCTCTCCTCATTGGATAACACTTGTATCCCACAAGGAAAATTTTCTCCTCGGGTTACAGCAGAGCAGAGTGACGGAGAGACTCGTGTTTAGGCTGAAATACTTCATGTAAGTGATTGCTGACGGAAAATAGGACTATTTAGGACTTATATTAACAAAAACATTCCACTGATATCTGCTTTAAGTGAGAGCCGGGTTCCTACCATGCTCCTCAAAGCCGCTTAGTGCCAGTGAAGGCGATACAGACCATAATGATACAGACCCCCTCAGGCCATGACAGAGGTGTCATTCAACCTGTTGTAAGTCGATGTACCATCACAAAAGTTATTAAAAATATTATATGAAGGTTGAAAAGTTCCTTAGTGTTGGTTTAAGTCTGAACAGCCACAAATAACATGAAATCTTATTTTTGCAAACCGGATCGAAACCACCTTTGGGAGGTAGTTTCAAATCGCATTTGGACACAGATGCGTCTCAGTCTGAACAGCTCCAAACACTCAGATCGGTTTTGACTCTCTGTGACATCACTCTACGCGGCGCCAGGCCGCCCTCTGACCGCCCGCCTATTTCGAGTTGTGGAACGATATCAACAGAGGAGCAGTCAATGGAAGACGTCGAAAACAAAAGTCCCTGCAGAGGACGAAACAAAATGCCTCAATCTGTGGTGAGATGGCTTATGGATGGCTCCATTGTTGGTGTTCTTGTTGCTGTCACAATTATATGACGTAACACAACCCATGCGCTGGATGACGCCTCCGTTCTGTCGTCATTGCTACAGCAACCTGTCAGATCGGTCAATGATGTGACCCATGTCTGAACAGAGCCAAATCCGATTTGGACACTTGCTAAAAACAGTGCGGACAGTCAGGCCTAAAAATCTGGTTTGAGAAGATATCTGATTTGAATCAGATTTGCCTGCAGTCTGAACACGGCCTAAGATAACACACACACCACACACCACACACCAAACCAAACTGTTTCAATAACCAAAACTGTAAGTGGTGTAAATCAATAAATCGACTGTTTTGAGACCAAACTGACAACTTCCAATGACAATTACTGTTTATACTGTATACTATGGAGCTTTAATATAAAGGTAGATGTTTGTGTTAAAGCTCCATACAGTATAAAGGTAGACGTTTGTATTAAAGCTCCATACAGTATAAAGGTAGATGTTTGTGTTAAAGCTCCATACAGTATAAAGGTAGACGTTTGTATTAAAGCTCCATAGTATAAAGGTAGATGTTTGTGTTAAAGCTCCATACAGTATAAAGGTAGATGTTTGTGTTAAAGCTCCATACAGTATAAAGGTAGATGTTTGTATTAAAGCTCCATAGTATAAAGGTAGATGTTTGTTTTAAAGCTCCATAGTATAAAGGTAGATGTTTGTTTTAAAGCTCCATAGTATAAAGGTAGTCTCTGTCAGCAGATCTCTAACATGATTCAGGTGTTCAGGTGTGAGGAAGCTCCTTACCTGGAGTCAGGAGAGTCAGCAGAGTCGCCACACAGGTCACTTTGTAGAGAGCCATGACTGAACGTCTGTTTGTTCCTATCTCTGCTGATATGAAACAACCCCCCACCCCCCAATTAGGCAGGTAAATTGTTACCTGTCCGAGACACGCCCACAGGTGACCACAAATCACAGACTGAAGCACAGCAGTAGACAAACTCAACAATTGAAATTTTGGATGCTGCAGATGTCTGATTGTATTTTAATCAAACAGGGTGAAATGATCCACAATCATTTTTGAAAGGATGAAGGAAACAAACACTAAAAGCATTTCAAGCAAACATTAAAATCCAAACAATGAAAATTGACTGAATCTGAGCTTTTGTTTTCTCCTCCTCTTTCTCCCATGGGTAGGCAGTACAAATAGCAATGCCTTAAACCTCTCAAAGTATATCACAGAATTCACTATTTGATGTAACATACAAGGAGTGCCACTGTAACAGTGAGATTAAAAACTAAAAACTGAGACCAAACCAAAAATTACATGCATCTATGTAAGTTTATTGTGCATGTTCCAATACTAAAGCATCTAAAGAACTTATCACTGATGGTTAAATGAAGAACAGTGTCAGTGGTGTGGATCCTCACATTAGTAAAGCTGTCTTAAAGAACATATTCTGATAATACCAGTGAATGGTGAACATGTATTACTGTAATGGAAACCTTCAGCAGGAGGTCAGAAGCAGCTCATAGTCCATGTATAATTCCAGAAAAGATGGTGACACCTAATGACACTTAATAAAACAACAAAGATAAAAGGTGTTAGAATCATCCCCACCCCTGTCAGCCATTGTTTGACGAGCTGTACCAGCATGGTGGTTTGAAATAAACATTGATGAAATGACTCATATTTCAAGAAAGGGTGCAAGACTGTCAACACTTTTTGACAATAATATTAAAGTTGTGCAATGTACTGATGCTGACAGCCAAGGTCTTTCATTGTTCTGCTGCTTTACTGTAACTGAAAAGGCTGTCCTAGCGGGATCATCCCTATGTTTCCCGGGTCCTATGTTCCCCACTTTGTATGGGACCGGGGAACATAGGTATGCTCCCGTCCTAGCAAATTGTGTTGATCGAGATTGTCTTGTGTTAGATCTTGAAGATAGACAGGTAGGTAGGTAGCTAGCTAGATAGATATACCCCTTTCCCACTGGCCAAAAAACCCGTTTAAACCCGCTAACAATCGGCTTTTGGTGGCAGTGGGAAAGGCGCACCGAGCCGCGTTGACCCGCGTCGACGCGGGTCAAACGACTCGGCAAGCGACGCGGGTTAAAATCGCCTTTAATCGGCTCGGCTCCGAACGGCTTGCAGTGGGAACGCCAGACCCGCGTCAACCCGCTAATTTACGTGATGACACTGAACGTTACGTGACGCTACGTCATCGCGCCGGTCGCGTCTCATATCACGTAGGCCTACCAAAACAAAGCTCTGCTCCGCTCTGCTCTCATCCGAGAAACATCAGAGAACACTGACCGAAAACGATAGAAAAAAAGAAAAGAAAAGAAGCGACAGTCTGTTTAACTGACGTGTTGTGCCGCCGCGGACGTCCGTCATCCGGCCGCAGCAGACTCTCTGTCCTCCGCGGTCCTGGTGCTCCAGGTCAGCCAGCCAGAGAGTCTGCCTCGGCGGACGGACACTCCGCGGCGGGCGGCTGTGGCATGACTGTGTGTGTCTGTTGCACCGCGGATGAGAGCGGGGCGACTGGTTTATGCTCTGTCTGATCCCTCAGCGGGGGGCAGACTCGGCTCACTTTGGTCAATGGGAAAGGGGCCAAATGCCGATTGTTAGCGGGTCGACCCGCGTTTAAAAAACCCGCGTCGACCCGCTAATTTTAGTGGGAAAACGGCTATAGATAGCCAGCTTCGGGAGCAGCCATTGTGGCTGTAGATATCCTGAGCTGGACAAGGAAGTCGGCTTCACTGAGGGGGAAACAGGTGTGGATTGCACGTATGCAAAAGTGAAAAGTCATGATTGAAACTTTGCAGCTTGAAGTTTGCATGTTTTCCTGCAGGTTAAAGTTGTTTCCTGTAGCTGCTGATGTGTCCAGTACAGTGAAATAATCAGATTAACTAGTTTCCTCCCAGTTGAGCTGCTTCTCATTTGACTGGAGAATTTGAATTATGAGCCTGAATGCGGCCAAATCCCTTCCTGCTGTCCATTGACTCCAATACACTTTTCTTAAGCAGTTTCTGTTTTTAACTCGCAAGGGTTTCCAAAATATTTACTCTAGAAACACTAAATCAAATCTTTCTCTTGGTTTCTGTCTTGCACAGAGAAAGATGATCATGTGTCTGTAATTAGCTCTGTCTATAATATATGACTCTTGATCTCAATGTTATGAGTTAACCAGATCATGTGCCCTTGTGGCACTTGAAAAAATTCGCCATGGTAATTTTCTAGTTTTGAGTTTTGGAAACCCAAGTATTTTGGATTTGTTGATATTATATCAAGGACAAGTAAAACTCAAGATTTGCCACAAACATTTTTATTTATTTATTTTTTTTAACCTTCACAAAAATATTTAATTAATTTGAAAAATATGTACAGCTTGTTTTCTGTTGGCTGTTGGCATTTCTCCATGGACTGAACGCCCTACTTTCATAGTCTTAACATAGAGCCTAAATCTGATTTATAATAAAACAACAAATGGACATTCACATTGAGTCATAGTTAAGTGAATGCAGTTTTAAAGGGACAGTCCAAAATTTTGGCAAATTCACCCATTGCATGTTCATTACCTTTAATTGTCGGTGCAAGCTGTTTTGAGATCGGCGGGGCAGAGACACAAGCTGCTCAGTGCAACGCAACGGAGGCTAATGGATTGTGTATTTGATGAGTTTGATGAGGAAAAACCCAGAAATACAGCGCGCCGTGTAGAGCTCATGTCTGCCCCGCCGATCGAAAAATAGCTTGCACCATCAATTAAAGGTAATGAACCGACTCCTAAGACTATAGGGATAATGGCAATAGGCGAATTTGCCAAAATGTTGAACTATCCCTTTAAGATGACATTGTCTCTCAGTTAATGGGTGTTCACATTCATTTGTTCATCATGTAAAACACTATTAACAGAAGATTCAGAGGTTTCTATGAGAAGAGGAACAGACACATAAAGAGGATAAGGAGATGGCAGGAGAAGAAGAGGGATGGGGAGTGGGTAAGAACGCCGCTGCTGGTGGTCATGGTGGGGGCAGCTGTGGTGGCGTTGGTGGCGTTGGTGGTGTCTGGAGTCAGGAACTCCCCGACTGTCTCAGACAAGAAGCTCTGGAACTCGCTCAGTTTGGTGAAGACCATCATCCTTGCTGGTGATTCACGTCCAGATGAGTTGCTGGTAAAGTTGCTGGTGGAGTTGCTGGTGGAGTTGTTTTCGAACGATAACACGGCTGCCTGGAACCAGGAGTCTCCCTGCTTACACATGAGCGGGCTGCCAGAGTCACCCTGAACAGAGATGGAAACGTTCAAGTCCAACACACTTAGGATTCTGTATTAACATGTAACATATATAAATATATATTTAAAACATCAGCCAGATAAAAATCAGATATCGTTAAGAAAAATCACATCACATGGTCTCACTTCAATGACCTTTACTCTTGTGCCGACTGCAGGACAAATTCTGGATCTTGATTTTGTGAAAAGCTGCTAAACGGACCTTTTTTCTCTTCCCAAAAAATATTTTTGAATCTGAACTCTCTGACGCTAAATGTTAAAGAGAACCCGAGGAGTTTGCTTTTGGTTATAAAAGAGTCTCATATTAATGTGGATGAATCTACGTTACCCACACTTGTTAATGGGTCCATTTTCGATAAATATATCGTTTCGTCTTTATAGTTATTTTGATATTATTATTTAGTGGTCGACTCTGTTTCCCGGCCGCTGCCCAGCGGGTCATGGGAATAACACGGCCGAATCGCCATTTATAGTCAGAACTACTACTACTACTCTTCGAACCCCCGAATTTCATTCTTGATGAATGAAAACATTCTTGGCAAGTGTTTTAGCTTTTGTCCGTCTTGCGCCGGTCCAAGAATTTCACAGTGCCCACAGAGGCTCATGGGAAATGTAGTGTGAAAACATTTCGCTTTCCAAAACTCCTTGTTGTCCCTTTAAAGGACCTACAATTTAAAGGTCTGCCAATGACAAGTGACCTAAATATTTCACACGCATTTGGCAAAGCAGTGGGGGGTAATTTCAAACCATGGCTACAAACATCTAGATAAACACAAAGACGTAGCCAGATGAATGATAATGTTAATCATAATAACAATTAGGATCATTGTTATTATTATTATTATATCACCTGTTCCAGTGTAAATACTCCGGTACAAATGCTGCCGTTTGTGGTTGTGTTCCCACAGTCAATAACTGAGGTCTGGAACTCCTGCAGAACTTGTTCCTCTGGAGTTGGAAAAATAAGGAAATTGACAATGGTGGATTAAAACCCAGACAATTCCCTTGTGGTGAGTGTTTGAATTACTGTGTCAAACTGTGTGTTATGGACTCACCGCCTCCTTGCTCGGCGTTCCAGCCGGCCACCCAGCACGTAGTGCCAACGCTGAAGGTTTGCCCGTTGTCCATGCAGATGGGCCGGATGTAGTCAGAGAGGTTGGGTTTGGTTTCCAGGTGCAGCACGGCGACGTTAGACCCGTTCAGGCTGCTCATAGTGATATTCGTCACGTTCATTGTCACCTCAAAGGAATTGGTTCCGTTCTGTCTCAGTCGGCCCAGGATGACAGTCCAGTTGGATGGTGAAGGTGTACTGCTGTAGACAGAATGAATGCAAAACTTTAAAGGGATAGTTCAACATTTTGGCAAATTGGCCCATTGCCATAATCCCTATAGTCATAGCAGTAGGTTTGTTACCTTTAAATGTCGGTGCAAGCTATTTTTAGAACGGCGGAGCAGAGCCGCGAGCTGCTCACAGCTACGCTATGGAGGCTAATGGGATTTCTTGGTTTCACTCATCAAACTCATCAAATACACAATCCAACAACTAAAACTAAAACGCTCTGGTGGACAAGTTGTGACCTGCATTTGCCTCGAAAACAACTCTGTCTCGTATCGTTCTGTTATTATCTCATAGCGTGGTGAATGTGCAGGTCACAACTTTTCCACCACAGTGTTTTGGAGTTGTTGGATTGTGTATTTGATGAGTTTGATGAGGGAAAGCAAGAAATCCCATTAGCCTCTGTAGTGTAGCTGTGAGCAGCTCGCGGCTCTGCTCCGCCGTTCTAAAAATAGCTTGCACCGACAATTAAAGGTAACAAACCTACTTCTGTGACTATAGGGATTATGGCAATGGGCCGATTTGCCAAAATGTTGAACTATCCCTTTAAAACACTGGGTTGGTGTAAAACAAAGACCGAACTTCGGGCTGATACTGCCATATTTTCTTATCGTTAACCATTTCCAACCCAAGCTCACAACTTTCGTCCCCCTGACCTCCCTCCTCCGTCTGTAGCTCTCAGCCCGTTGGTTCCAAATCCCGTCGTGTCACTCAGGTGTCTCACCTGGGAAAACAGTTGGCGTTGGTTAGCACAGCGTCCTCGGACACCAGCGTCCCGCCACACATGTGAGTTCCATTCATCTGTACGCTCGCCATCCACGGCCACATGCCAGCTGAGGCCACGGAGCTTCCCCCAGAAATACGTGAGTTCAACTGAGCCTGGCCACAGAACACAGCTGGAGAGAGGAAACAACAGAGAGACAGAGGGGGTTGGGGGTGGGTTACCTTAAAATAAAACCACTGTCATTACAAACACAGGCTGTTTAGTCACACAAATGTAATGTGTGTAATACTCATAATGGACATCAGATGGCAAATGCATCACCATGCTGTTTTAAAAGCCTCCATGTTTCCCACTAGGTGAGTTGACAGCTTTTGGTGTGTAAAGGGAAAAAGTGTGAAGATACTATGCTAACTATGCTATCGTTAGCGCTGTAAAAATAGTACAGCTTCCAACCGAAACAGCTTCTTTAAAGGGATAGTTCAACATTTTGGCAAATTGGCCCATTGCCATAATCCCTATAGTCATAGCAGTAGGTTTGTTACCTTTAATTGTCGGTGCAAGCTGTTTTTAGAATGGCGGAGCAGAGCTGTGAGCTGCTCAGAGCTACGCTACGGAGGCTAATGGGATTTCTTGGTTTCCCTCATCAAACTCATCATTCATCACACTATGAGATAATAACACAACATTACGAGACAGTTGTTTTAGAGGTAAATTCATGCAAAACCGCTGATGCGCGTTCCTGTTGGGGGCAGTTTTTCAGCAGCAGTCTCTGCATTTACCTCGAAAACAACTCCGTCTGGTAACATTGTGTTATTATCTCATAGCGTGGTGAATGTGCAGGTCACAACTTGTCCACCAGAGCGTTTTGGAGTTGTTGGATTGTGTTTTTGATGAGTTTGATGAGGGAAACCAAGAAATCCCATTAGCCTCCGTAGCGTAGTTCTAAAAATAGCTTGCACCGACAATTAAAGGGACAACGAGGAGTTTCTATTTGGTTATAAAAAAAGTCTCACGTTAATGTGGATGAATCTCCGCTACCCACACTTGTTAATGGGCCCATTTTCGATAAATATATAGTTTTGTCTCTATCGTTATTTTGTTATTATTAGTGGTGGCGGAAATGCTGGTCGAGCCGACCAGAGTTTCCTTACTTTCGGTTTCGTGGCGAGTCATGAGAATAATGCCGCCGAAACGCCGTTTATGGTCGGAACTACGACGGTATGTGAACCTCTTTGAACCTCTGACTTTAATTATTGATTAATGAAAACATGAGTCTGTCTTGCGCCGGTCAAAGAATTTTACGGTGTGCGCGGAGGCTCATAAATGTAGTGTGAAAACGCTTCGCTTTTCCAAAACTCCTCGTTGTCCCTTTAAAGGTAACAAACCTACTGCTATGTCTATAGGGATTATGACAATGGGCCAATTTGCCAAAATGTTGAACTATCCCTTTAACCTTTAGAAACAAGGGGAGCTAGACTTTATATGAATGAGAATTTAAATCTGTGAAAGAATAAATACATTTTTATTAAATGAAAACTGAATGTCTGTTTTTGCAGAGTGTGGAGACTCACGTGCAGCAGCTGTGGTTACTGGAGGGGCTGGGGTTGTAGGTGGGGGCAGGCCTGTACAGGTGACGCTCTGGTCACTGTCAGTCCCAGTGGATGTGAAGGTGAGGAAGCCCGGCTTGTTGCTGGCGATTTGGCTGTTGATCCAGCTCTGATAGCGAGACACTCTGGCATAGACTCCTGGGATATTAGGCAGGGCACAACCAATTCCAAAACTCACGATTCCCGCTTGGATCCAGCGGCCGTTCTGCTTACTCACCATCGGCCCGCCAGAGTCGCCCTGAGACGAGAGGAACATTTAGGAGCTGGGAATCTATAGCTACATGAAGTAATATCTGAGATAAACACTGACGGTAAAATGATCACCTGGCAGGAGTCCTTCCCTCCTTCACTTAACCCGGCACATATCATGTTCCCTGTGATTGTACCCACTTCGTAGTTACAGTTACACTGTCTGTTCCCCACAACTGGCACCTGCACCTCCATCAGGTTCTGTGGTGACGGAAGTGGAACTAAGGAGACACAGACTCAGGTTAAATACTGTAAATGTGGTGAAATACACTCTCAGGGTTCCTACAGCTTAAGCCAAGTTAAATTTAAGACTTTTTAAGACTTTTTTAAAGCCACTTGAAATGAAATTTAAGACCGACTTCATAATAAACACAAATGCAGAAAAAAGAAGAAAAAAAACACCACATCAATTACATAGGGTCAGGGACAATTTTACCCACTTTCCTATATGATCCAAGGTAAAGTGACTGCTACATGAACATTGGATTGTGTCTCTTTCCAGCTGTCCTTTCAAAATAAATGCATAAAAAGTCCGAAAAAAAAAAAAAAAAAAAAACACTGACTCGGGAGCTGGTGGCGGTGAGAGATTTAGCGTTGACGGCCGCCACTAACTTCTCTATGTCGGAATGTTACCAATTATTTTGAGATTTGAGACTAATTACAACCATAAAATCCCACTTACCAAGTGTTAACATTTTTAAGACCTTTGAAAAATTGATTTAAGACATTTTAATGTCAATTAAGGCCTTGTTTTTAGATTAATGAATTCAATGCCTTTTAAGACTTTTTAAGGACCCGTAAGAACCCTGACTCTCTCACAAAATGGGTCAACATCACTTCAGAAGCTAGCAAGAAACTATAGATACAAGTAAATATAGAATATAAAATATTGATCTTCTGCTGTTTAAGTTGCTTGTCTTGAGGTTTGTGAAATGAAATCAACAAATGTTCCTGGGAACATTAAAACTCCTTAGATAAACAAACCTCTTTGATTTTAAAGATGGCCTGAGGAAACCACCAGTGACACTATGGAGGAGTGTTTTCACAGGTGAGTCACTTTGTGTCATGCACACACAAGATGCCAATCATAAACAAATCTATGGGTCCATGTGCTAAAGTTTTATGCTATTCTGTGACTCAACACATGGTGACGCTAATTCAAAAAAAAAAAACTCACCACCAGATCCAATGGTGCCCCAACCAGTGATCCACGAGTCAGTGCTTGCAAAGAAGATGCTGTCCGAGGCCGCCAGGCAGATGGGCCGGATGAAGTCGGTGAAAGAGACCGCCGAGGAGAGCTTTAGGAGGGCGATGTCGTTGTCACTAGTTGATGGATTGTAATCAGGATGGAGAATGGTCTGTGACACTGAACGAGAAACCTCGTTGGGGTTGGAGCCCTCTTGACTTTGGCGTCCCAGAATCACAGTCGGGTTTCGTATTCTGAGGTGATGAGAAGAGTTGTTGCATGTTAGTAGACACAAATATTGTATGGAGCCTAGGAAGACGGTTAATGTGTATCCTCAAAATATAAATTAAAGCAGAAGTAAGCGGAATGTTTGTGTTAATATAAGTCTTAAATAGTTGTATCTTCCGACAGCAATCACTTATATCGAGTGTTTGGTCCGGAACACAGGTCTGTCAGTCACTCTGCTCTGCCGTAAACCGAGGAGAAAACTTTCCTTGTATCCTACAACCTTTATCCAATGAGGAGAGAGAACGGCATAAAGGGGCGGCCCTCTCTGTGTGTGCAGCCAAGGGATGCGCGTGAATGTGGTGACGTAGGGACAAGGGCGGGGACGGCTAACTCCATCGGCTGACAGGAAGTTAGCCAAAACGACCGGATCGCTTACTTCTGCTTTAAATATTTTCTCAATTTACTTATTAGGGTCCGGGCAGCGCAGCTGACAGGACACTATTGTATTCCTAGGAATTCTTCTTCTTCTTCTTCTTCTTCTTCTTTCTTTCTTTCTTCTTCCAAGGAAGTCATACTTCCCATGGGCGAAAACTCACCAAACTTTGCACAAAGGTTCAGTCCCATGCCAGATTCACTCAACTCCAAGGACATGTGCCCCCCCCTCCTAGGGGGGGCACAATAAGCGTTTAAATTTAAAAACTTTAAAAATTCCTACCAAACCAACGGTAGATGCTACAGTGTTGAAACTTCACCACAATGTAGCCTCAATACTGCTGAAACTTTTGTCCACTTAAACTTATTACAAATTATGAAGTCCATCACTCTGTTTTTTTCAATAACTGTAAAACTTTTAAAATGTATCTCCTCCCACAATTTTTGCTCAATTGTCACCAAACTTGCTACAGAGCATCTCCAGACCGTCCTCCACAAAACTTGTTTCTCGGATTTTTGATTAAGCAAAAATTGAGCCTACAGTGCATGAAAACGTTTGACTGTAAACAGTACTGTAAACATATACCATCAAATTCTTGATAAATACATTTTCAATCTTCCTGAAAAAAAATGACAATATTCTGGAGTCATGGTTGATGAAGTTTAGCAAATATCAGAATTTTATCTCATAAACTGAATTTTTGAGAACATTTTGAATTCTGCTCTCATGGGAACAACTGCAGTCAATGTGAGTGTGGAATTTATAAACATCATATTTTCTCTTATGAAGCAAAACACTTATCATTAAAAACAAATCACCAACATTTCCATGCTGTCTAGATGCAATTTATGTATTATCATATTTTTGTTTAGATGACTGAATTTCTGAAATTTTGACCATTTCATCACAACAGCTGCCCGGGCACTGACTCACTTGAGTGGATAAATGAAGCTACACAGCAGGTCTCACTACCAGCCAATTAGCTCAGCAAGTTAGGAGCTGGTTCTTGGTGTCAGAGATTGTGAGTTCGAGACCCAGCCAGGGTGATGATGATGATGATGACAGATCAAAGTGTCATATCTCCTCAAGCTATTTTACTGTCTAAATGCAATTTATGTATTAACAGATTTTTGTTTAGATAATAGAATTTCTGACTTTCTTAAATCTGTCTTGACAACAGCTGCCCGGGCACTGACTCACCTGAGTGGATAAATGAAGCTACACAGCAGGTCTCACTACCAGTCAATTAGCTCAGTAAGTTAGGAGCTGGTTCTTGGTGTCAGAGGTTGTGAGTTCAAGACCCAGCCAGGGTGATGATGATGATGATCAAAATGTCAGTTGTCCTCAGCATGAAACACAAGACAATTGTCCTAATGGTGGCATCACAGCAAGCCTCTAAATTTAAAAATTCAAATAGCTTGGACTGGACCACGTGCGAAGGCTCCTAACATCTTAGACTCATAGTAGATGTTTGACAAATACATATCATTATTTTACCTCAAAAACTGATTTTTCTTTTTACTCTTATATTTTTGTCTAAATAACTGGATTTTTTTATTATGTAATATAATTCTGTAGGTCTGATCTAATTAGGGTCCGGGCAGCGCAGCTGACAGGACACTATTGTATTCATAGGAATTCTTCTTCTTCTTCTTCTTCTTCTTCTTCTTTCTTTCTTTCTTCTTCCAAGGAAGTCATACTTCCCATGGGCGAAAACTCACCAAACTTTGCACAAAGGTTCAGTCCCATGCCAGATTCACTCAACTCCAAGGACATGTGCCCCCCCCTCCTAGGGGGGGCACAATAAGCGTTTAAATTTAAAAACTTTAAAAATTCCTACCAAACCAACGGTAGATGCTACAGTGTTGAAACTTCACCACAATGTAGCCTCAATACTGCTGAAACTTTTGTCCACTTAAACTTATTACAAATTATGAAGTCCATCACTCTGTTTTTTTCAATAACTGTAAAACTTTTAAAATGTATCTCCTCCCACAATTTTTGCTCAATTGACACCAAACTTGCTACAGAGCATCTCCAGACCGTCCTCCACAAAACTTGTTTCTCGGATTTTTGATTAAGCAAAAATTGAGCCTACAGTGCATGAAAACGTTTGACTGCAAACAGTACTGTAAACATATACCATCAAATTCTTGATAAATACATTTTCAATCTTCCTGAAAAAAATGACAATATTCTGGAGTCATGGTTGATGAAGTTTGGCAAATATCAGAATTTTAACTCAAAAACTGAATTTTTGAGAATATTTTGAATTCTGCTCTCATGGGAACAACTGCAGTCAATGTGAGAGTGGAATTTATAAACATCAGATTTTCTCTTATGAAGCAAAACACTTATCATTAAAAACAAATCACCAACATTTCCATGCTGTCAAGATGCAATTTATGTATTATCAGATTTTTGTTTAGATGACTGAATTATTGACATTTTGACCATTTCATCACAACAGCTGCCCGGGCACTGGCTCACCTGAGTGGATAAATGAAGCTACACAGGAGGTCTCAATACCAGCCAATTAGCTCAGCGAGTTAGGAGCTGGTTCTTGGTGTCAGAGGTTGTGAGTTCGAGACCCAGCAAGGCTGATGGTGATGATGACAGATCAAAATGTCAGTTGACCTCAATATGAAACACAAGACAATTGTCCTAATGGTGGCATCACAGCAAGCCTCTAAATTAAAAACAAACAAACAAATAGCTTGGACTGGTCCATGTGTGAAGGCTCTTAACATCTTAGACTCATAGTAGATGTTTGACAAATATCATTATTTTACCTCAAAAACTGATTTTTCTTTTTACTGTGGTTTCAAATCTGCCTACACGACAGTGAATGGCTTACTCAATTTGTGAAGCCACTGTTGATCTGCCACTTGTCAATTAGCTCAGTGCGATAGACAATGGTCTTTGGTTCCCGAGGTTGTGGGTTCAATCCTCAACTGATGCAAATTGAACATTATAAGGTCAACTGTCTTGTCTTCCTATTCTCCTGTTTGTTGCTCAGAATTGCCGAAATTTGCCCAAAAGTAGCCCGGACCCGACCCATCGCTGCGCAGCAGCTATAATATTTGATATACTTTTTGATTACCTCACAAACTAACATTTTGTGCATTTTGTTATGCAAATATTATTGACCTCAGTTTTATGAGCTGAAACACATGTAATTATAATAGTTGTTTTGTTTTCTCTTAAACAGTGAAATGTCTTCTCATGGTATGTAGAAATGTAAAAGACAACAGGAAATTGTGTATTAACAGCTAACACCTGATGTCTATCCCAATCTCAGTCCAGATTAACTAAAAAAAACACTGTGGATTAAACATCCACAGGGTTAATTTGAGGATAATTATCAGTTGGATGACAGGCTTCCTTGTTGAGGGAGATACAAGTCTTAATTCTGTAAGTACAGTAATCTTAGTACATTTTGCAGCAACGTAGACTCATTAGAAAACAACTGTAAATTCAAACATTTCAAATCGAGCAGTTACAGAGCAAAACGATGATTCATGTGGTGCAATACTGTGACAGTGTTCACTGTCTTTTAGCTCAGTGTTTGTTCTCCACCAGTTCCTGAAGGAAACAGCTGCTCCACTATGTTCAACAGCAGGGAGACGACTACAGCCTCAGGTACAATTAAGATTTTCTCTGAACTTCTCAGACTGTTAGAGGCCTAAATAAAGAACTGAGAAGTTGGACAATATTTTTCTTCTTGAACGCCCCCCACCCATGTTGTGTTTCGGTGCAGCTCTACCCTCAGTACTCACTCTGAGACGCAGTGAGCAGCCGTCAGCACCCATCCGTTGTTGATGAGGGATCCTCCACAGAAGTGGCCTAAAGACTGCAGACTGACCTGCCAGGGCCAGCTGCCCGCAGAGGCCGCCTGTCCTCCAACAATCCTGCTGTTGAGTGGAGCAATACCACACACTGCGGAGAGACATGAAAACACACTGTGAGTGTAACGGAGGGTCCGGGTGCACTCACTCACCCATAAAGGACGTGCAAACCCGACTGCTAAGCGGTCATTGACCTCTTGGCACAACGGTTTGCATCATCACCTGCCGTGCGGGACCTGGGGCAGTCCGTACCAAAACACAACGCAGAGGGCCAGATAACATCGGCTACAGTGGTGCTGTGACCCGGATGCCCTGGGTGGAGTGAGTTCAGCAGGGGTGAGTGTAACGGAGGGTCCGGGTGCACTCACTCACCCATAAAGGACGTGCAAACCCAACTGCTAAGCGGTCATTGACCTCTTGGCACAACGGTTTGCGTCATCGCAGTCCGTACCGCACACAACGCAGAGGGCCAGATTAACATCGGCTACAGTACATGAGCAACACTTGCCCTGCCCGACCACTGCAGCATTGTAAACCATTGTGGATTATAGATTGGATTAAAAGAAAAACTAATCTCATCTTTTATCTAACGGTTGAATTGCTTTAATTTCAAAATTGCCAAGAGTTTAGTTTAAAGCAGCTAACAGAGTTAGCATTAGCATAAACGCTGTTTAGCCTACTACTGGTCTTGGCAGCCATTGTTACAACTATAATACAAAAGGGTTAAAATACGTCTTCTCACAAAACATGAGGGTCACTCTCCACCTCTGTAGACAGCTTTTGGTGTGTAAAGGATGAATTTTGAAGATACTGCTAATTATGCTATTGTTTGCTAGCCTGTGTAAAAAGAGCCAAATCTTCGACAGAAACAGCTTCTTTGACCTTTAGAAACAAGTGGAGCTAGAATTTATATAAAATGAGAATCAAAATCTGCGAAAGAATGAATTTAGATTTTGACTTACCCTCACTTATGTCGTCTTGAGGGGCTATGGTTTCTGGAGTGGGTTCGGTTTCTGGAGGGGCTGTGGTGCTTCCACAGGTGAAGTTCTGGTCAGTGTCAGTCCCATTGGATGTGAAGGTGAGGAAGCCCGGCTGCTTGGTGGTGATTGTGCTGTTGATCCAGCTCTGATACTGGGACACTCTGGCGTAGACTCCTGGGAAATTAGGCAGGGCACAACCAAGTCCAAAACTCACGATTCCCGCTTGGATCCAGCGGCCGTTCTGCTTACTCACCATCGGCCCGCCAGAGTCGCCCTGAGACGAGAGGAACATTTAGGAGCTGGGAATCTATAGCTACATGAACTTAAATCTGAGATAAACACTGACGGTAAAATGATCACCTGGCAGGAGTCCTTCCCTCCTTCACTTAACCCGGCACATATCATGTTCCCTGTGATTGTACCCGCTCCGTAGTTACAGTTACACTGTTTGTTCCCCACAACTGGCACCTGCACCTCCATCAGGTTCTGTGGTGACGGAAGTGGAACTAAGGAGACACAGACTCAGGTTAAACTTGTTGTGAAATACACTCTCTCACAAAATGGTTCAACATCCACATCACTTCAGAAGCTAGCAAGAAACTTTACAAGTAAATATAGAATATAAAATATTGATCTTCTGCTGTTTAAAGGCATAGTTCAACATTTTGGCAAATTGGCCCATTGCCATAGTCCCTATATAGTCATAGCAGTAGGTTTGTTACCTTTATTTGTCGGTGCAAGCTATTTTTAGAACGGCGGAGCAGAGCCACAAGCTGCTGATAGCTACGCTACGTGGGAAACCAAGAAATCCCATGAGCCTCCGTAGCGTAGCTCTGAGCAGCCGCCATTCTAAAAATAGCTTGCACCGAGAAATAAAGAACCTACTGCTATGACTATAGGGATTATGACAATGGGCAAATTTGCCAAAATGTTGAACTATCCCTTTAGGTTGCTTGTCATTCCTGGGAACATTAAAACTCTTTAGATAAACAAACCTCTTTGATTTTCAAGATGCCCTGAGGAAACCACCAGTGACACTATGGAGGAGTGTTTTCACAGGTGAGTCACCATTTAATAAGATGCTGCTAATCATAAACAAATCTATGGGTGCATATGCTAAAAAGTTTCATGCTATTCTGTGACTCAACACATGGTGGCACTAATTAAAAAAAAAAGAAAATGTAGAGATGAAGCAACAAAGGCAACTTCTAGCAACCAAACACAGTGACTCACCACCAGATCCAATGGTGCCCCAACCAGTGATCCATGAGTCAGTGCCTGCAAAGAAGTTGCTGTCCGAGGCCGCCAGGCAGATGGGCCGGATGAAGTTGGTGAAATTGACAGATGCGTTGAGCTTCAGGAGGGCGATATCATTGTTAATAGTTGTTGGATTGTAATCAGGATGGACCATGGTCTGTGACACTGAACGAGAAACCTCGTTGGGGTTGGAGCCCTCTTGACTTTGGCGTCCCAGAATCACAGTCTGTGGTGAAGCGCTGAGGTGATGAGAAGAGTTGTTGCATGTTAGTAGACACAAGGATTGTATGGAGCCTAGGAAGACATGGTTAATGTGTATCCTCGAAACAGTTTTATGAACTGAAAAAGATGTATTTAATATAAAAGTTATTTTGTTTTCTCTTTAAGAAGTGAACAGTATATTCAATAAATGTAAAAGATGACAGTTTGGCCACAGGCTTCATTAATGGTTGAGGGGGATACAAGTCTTAATTCTGTACAGTAAGTTTAGTACTGCGTAGTGGAACAGTACTTTTCTTCTTGAATGCCCCACTCCCCTGATTTATCCTGTTTTGTTGCAGCTCTACCCTCAGTACTCACTCTGCGACGCAGTGAGCAGCCGTCAGCACCCATTCGTTGTTGATGAGGGATCCTCCACAGAAGTGGCTAGAGCTCTGCAGGCTGACCTGCCAGGGCCAGCTGCCCGCAGTGGCCGCCTGTCCTCCAACAATCTTGCTGTTGAGTGGAGCAATACCACACACTGAGGAGAGACATGAAAACACACAGTGAGCAACACTTGCCCTGCCCGACCCTTGTAACATTGTAAACCATTATGGATTGGATTAAAAGCAAAACTAATCTCATTTTGTTAATTGTCTAAAGGTTTAATTGCTTTTAAATCTAAATTGTCTTTAGTTTATTTTAAAGCAGCTAACAGAGTTAGCATTAGCCTAAACGCTGTTTATTGATCTTGGCAAAAGTTTAGCCATTGTTAACATCATGAAAGGGTTAAAATACGTCTTCTCTCAAAACATGAGGGTCACTCTCCACCTCTGTAGACAGCTTTTGTTTTGTAAAGGTATAAAGTTTAAAGATACTATGCCAACTACCGTTAGCTATGTAAAAATAGTAGCCCATAATGGACTAAGCCACATTACTCTTAGGATGATGTGTTAGGGTTGAAACCTGGTTGAAACTGACATATTCATCTTGACACACTGAGGAGAGACATGAAAACACACTTGCCCTGCCGAACCCTTGTAGCATTGTAAACCATTATGAAATGAAATGAATCTCATTTCATAAATTGTCCAAAAAAATCCATATTGTCCCTAGTCTGAGGTTCTTTGCACTGCTCTCCTCTGCTCTTCCCTCCAAGTGGCCAGCTAACCCTAACCCTAACCCTGCTGCTTTAAAGGACAAGCACCAACCAGACATAAGGTCTGTTTGTGTTTACAGCACTGGGCCTAGTAAGCTTACTTTGTACTACACCGTTGGACTAAGCATAGGACTTTTCAGCTGTGCCAATGTACATATTGATTTAATTCAAAGTAATTGGAGCTTTGTCGTTTTGGCTCCTCGTAGTCAGATACCTTCTGATTTGGCGTTAAAAAAAAACAACTTACCATCAGACTGTGAGTGAGACTCTGAAAAGTAGAAAGAGAAAGATTCTTGAAACAACAATTCTGTGTCTTGTGTTTACACCACATAGATGTGAATTTTTTTTCCCCGTCTTTCAAAGTTTTGAACAGACAGACTGCAGATGGCATCAATGCAATCGATAAATAAATAGGTATGATTACATACAGTAATGGTATTTTGCAATGGTTCAAATATTGGCCATATAGTGCCCATGTTAAAACTCAGAAAACAAAACAAACAAGAACAAGAAAGAGAGAGAAAAAAAGATGTGCATATATGCATATATGCAAGCCGGATACACATGTGTCGAATATACTGTATGTGTATAGGCTACCTGCATATACACTAATCTATAAAGCTGAAAGCTAAGTCCAGTTGACCTGATTCAATTGCCTAGAGATGCTTACTTTGGAAATGGACAAATGAGAATTAACACAGACTAATCTATATAGGTTTCAAAGTTTGCTCGACATTATTTTTCCTTACCTGGTGTCAGGAGAGTCAGCAGAGTTGCCGCACACATCACTTTGTAGAGAGCCATAACTAAAAGTCCATATATTGTCATCTGCACTGATATAAGTACCCTTCGTCTCTCCTCCCTCTCTATAAACTCGGAACAGATCTGCTCAAGGTGGTGGAACAGGTCTGCTCCGGGCTTCTGTTAGTCATAGGTCACATCCCCTATACACCTTCATTCAGGTATGGTACATTATAGATGTCCTCACTCATGGTGTCTGATCAGGTCTGCCAACAACACATAATGGACATGATGTCTTCTTGTCATGAGGCATGTTTAGTGTTCAACTTATAATTATATAATAATAATAGCGCCATGCTGCAGGAGTGCATCTTGTGCGTGTCGCCTTTTTGATGGTGTGACTTTCTAGTGTCACATACTAACAATAAATAATTATAACTTAAGCACTTTTAAAAATAAAGTTGAGTCTGTCGTCCGTCTCTCTAAAACACCTGTGATTCAGCCTGCCCTCAGTGTCAAGGTGATTTTATCTGCTTAGTTTTTTCCTAAGTGAGATTCAGTTGGAATATACCTGTAAAATTTAGGCTTACAACTTAAATGGTTCAATGTCATTCATTGTCGTGAATACAAATTTGTACTCAGGTCCCAGTACAACAGTCAAGGTGAAAAGTAAACAGATGTAAAAATAGGCACAATCTAAAAACATACAATCCTGAAACTAATGTCCAGAAGATGATAGTGGATAGCAGCAGAGCAATAAAGTCCGTGTAGGTATGTGAAGTGCAATATGTAATACATATGGGCTTATTGTGACAAAACGGTAGCTCCTATCAGAAGAAGAAGCAGACCATGAGTGTCCAGAGGCCTGAATATATGTTTCCAGAATAAATATTTGGGAAGCTTTTTGCGGGACAGAAAAGAAACAGTCAATTCTGCTTTTCTCTGGAAATTGGTTTCAAATTATGTATTGGAGTCAAAGGGCAGCTGGATGGGACCGGCGTCAATAAGAAGCTTGTAGTACAAATTCTATAAGTGTCTCTGCTTTTTTAAGCACATTGTGAGAAAGATGATAAGTTTGTCTACAACTGTGTAAAAATGAGGGCACCCATACCTTACCCTCCTCTGTTGCTCACCCTGAGGTTTCTCCGATTTTTCCCTGTTAAAAGGGTTTTCCATGGAGTTTTTCCTCAGGCGATGTGAGGGTCTAAGGGCAGAGGATGTTGTTGTGATGCCATATAAAGCCCTTTGAGACAAACTGTTTGTAAAAACGGGCTATACAAATACAATTCCCTTGCCTTGCCTTACCACTCTAGCCTGAAGGCTCCTTGCAATACAGACCCATCCTGGTAATTTCGTGGTGTCCAGCTCAGAGGTCAGCAGTTTTTCAGGTGATGATGAGTAGGCTATATTGATCTTCCAGATGCCTTCACATGCAAGACAATACCCGAAGGTGAAGAAAACATAAACCACAACAACAGGATCTTGAAAGCTGGCCTTAGCCTACCTTAAATCTCAGTGGCCAGTCTGGAGAACTTGGCGTTTCAACTGTTTTTCAGCTGGATTTCCCAGAGGGAGGGAGCCATGATGAAGTGGACATGTTTATAGAGGACCACCAGTTTATGGACAGAAAACACAGGTCCACACAGTCAACCAATACACCATGTTTCTCTAGAAGAACAGGATGGTCAACATGCCCAACAATCAGCGAGAACAGAACTTGAGTGCTTTCACAAGGAATACACATATTTCTTGGACGACACTCTTCAGGAGGTCTATGCAGTGCGATAAGGGGAAGTATGGGACATACTGCTTACCACTGTCTATCACCCTGTGAAGCAGAAACTTGGTTGGGTGTTGAGATTATCTACTTTTACAAGGCTTTAAAGCAGAAGTAAGCGATATATTTGTGTTAATATAAGTCTTAAATAGTTATATCTTCCGACAGCAATCACTTCAATAGAGTGTTTGGTCTGAAACACGGGTCTGTCAGTCACTCTGCTCTGCTGTAAGCCGAGGAGAAAACTTCTTGTATCCTACAACCTTTATCCAATGAGGAGAGAGAACGGCATAAAGGGGCAGTCCTCTCTGTGTGTGCAGCCAAGGGATGCGCATGAATGTGGTGACGTAGGGACGAGGGCGGGGACTGCTAACTCCATCGGCTGATAAGAAGTTAGCCAAAACGACCGGTTCGCTTACTGCTTTAATCTGGCCTTGTCGTTTGATTTAGACGAAGAAACTGTTGCGATCATGGCGGACAGGGTAAAGCGGACGATGATGACTCCAATTAACGGTTCCTTCGGCAGCCAAGTGGATACTACAATCAAGCTTTTTTTTTTTGTATATTTTTAGGGGCTTTTTTTGCCTTCAATGGACAGGACAGTTGAGACAGAGACAGGAAATGGGAGGCAGAGAGGGGGGAAATGACATACAGGATAGGGCCGCTCGATGCAGGATTCAAACTGGGGCCGCCTGCAGTGAGGACTATTCACAAGTTTCCGAACGTCATCTATGGTCAAAACCGGAAGCCGGTTTTGCCGTTTGGTGGAATTGTACGTTTACGTTTCCACGGTTTTCAGTCGTTGTCATAGTTGAGGGTAAACGCATGGACCTATTAACGCTGGATTTTAACACGGATGTCAATTTGTGTGATATCCACTGTTAAAAGCCGGTGTGATGATCCATGCATTTTACAGATTTTAATTGAGAAAAAAAAAAAAAGAAATCCATGCATTTACCGCGACTACCGAAACCATGGAAACGTAAACATAAAATTCCACCGGAAGAGCAAAACCGGCAAAACAGGCTCACGTTTTTGACGTTCGGAAAAAGGTGGATAGCCTCAACACATAACTGAGCTAAACACCGCCCCTACCCCCCTACTACAATCAAACTTTGAACACAAAATGACTTTGCACCTGTTTGAAGCCACATCCTCCCCCATCTGCACAAGTAGAACAAACCAACTTGGCTGTTGCAGCGGAGATGAATGTTTATGCAAAATTGTATTTTTTGTTTTAGGTTTGTCATGAACTCTGTCTTCATGTAGACACTAAAAGCTCTGTTGATGAGTATCAAAAACCCACATTAGACCTCAGCAGGTGGGGGGCTCGGTGGTTGAGTGGATAGAGCGCATCGCATGTTGTTTTTTAAAGAAGCTGTATTGATGATATTTTGTAACACTTTATTTGATGCCTATCTCTATAATGCATTATAACCATACTTATAATGAGTTATAATGAAGTTATAGCACTGTTTATAAAACATTTCTCTTTTCACGTGCTTATAGCTGAGCTCTTTTAAGAACTTTAAACTTTATCTATTTTCTATTTTTATTTACCTTTAACTCTGTTTTTAGTGTTTTGTTTGTTTTTATTCTGTTCTATGCTTCTTTTTTTAATGTTTTGTCTTTATGTAAAGCACATTGAGTTGCCTTGGTATGAAATGCGCTATATAAATAAAGATGCCTTGCCTTGCCTCATAAATCATCATAATGCTTTATAACAATAATCATAACACACTATAAAGCATTTTATCATGACTCATAAGGTCAGGTATTATAATACATTATAATTGTTAGTAACTCGCTGACAATGCCCACATCGATAATGCATTATAAATAAAGTTATGTGTTACAATTGGCTTATCAACGTGTATAACACTCATAAATTATCATAAGGCTTTATAAAAATAAGCATAACACATTATAGAGCATTATAACTCTATTATAATACTTGACCTTATAAGCCATTATAAAATTATCTGTGTTATACTTATTGTTATAAAGTCTTATGATAATTTATCAGTGTTTATAATGATAGTTATACACGTTTATAAGCCAATTCTAACTATATTTATAATGTATTATCGAAGTGGGCATTGTCAGCGAGTTACTAACAATTATAATGTATACTTGACCTTATAAGTCATGATAAAATGCTTTATAGTGTGTTATGATTATTGTTGTATGTGTATTATTGTGTATAACTATAGTTATACAGTGCTATGACTGCATTATAACCCATCATAAGTATGGTTATAATGTGTTATAGAGATAGGTATCAAATAAAGTGTTACCGATATTTCTTCAGCATGGATGTGATGGGAGTCACTCCATTTGCGGAGCATCTATTATTATTTTTCTCATGTAAAGACAAACTGGATTTGCCAGTTAGTCTACAAACATTCAAGATATGCTGAGCCACACAAGGAAGTCTTCAGGAATGAAGAAGTGTAAACTGAAAAGTCATCACTGCAACTCCCACACAATGATTAAGAAAAAAAAAGCTCATGAGATGATAAACAATTAAAAATAATTACTTGCTCATTGCTCCAGGTGATGAAACCTCTATCGCCATTATATAAGAAAAAGGAAAACAATTTGGCCATCTTCATCGTTCTAGTTTCATGTGTTAGGATAAGCATTAAAATATGATGAATTAATGTTTAACATCCCTGATTACAGCAATGAGGATTGTAATAGTTGTGACAATTATGAGAGATTAAACCTGCATCATCTTTTCCATACTTAACACAAACCGAACAAGTTCGTGATGTTGGGTATGTTTTGCTTCTGCATCTCCCCCGGGGCACGTCTGTAGTTTCTGACACCAGAGCGCCATCAGTTTTATTAGTTTCCTGTACAAACCAGTTGCTTGAAAGCAGCATGATGTCAACTGTAAACAAGTCAATGGTGAATAAGGACCACAGAGGCACCGTTTGGTTTTATCAACACGTTCTTTTGAAAACCAGCACAAGACAATACAAAAATCAACTCATGAATAAATAAATACATAAGTAAGAGTTCAGCCTCAATAAAACACCTTCACTGTGGGGCCTCATTTACAAAAGTTTGTGTTAATATGGAGAGCGTCTCTCAAAATAAGATGAGAAGGAGGAAGTTAAAGGCATAACTGAGTCTTTATAAAGCAGGTTGGTGTGTCAGGTTGACAGCAGCGAGGTGAGGTGAGGTCTGGTAACCACACACATCACTGATAGGACAAAGAGCAGCTTTAGTTCAATTATAGTTAAACCTGTTCACAAACAAATAAATATATAAGACACTGGGACTTCACAGAGGTTCATCACAAACCTGTCTGATGACTCACGTTCATTAAACTGCACGAATGTCATGTCAATGAACTCTTCACCTCAATTCTCTCACGAATTCCCTTTAAACACTCAAATATGACAAAAAGAGAAAATCTCATCAACCGTTTCAGCACGTTAGAGGAATTAATCTTAAATCCCCTACAAGGAACTTTTAACTGGATATGCAAAAGTCTCTGGTTTCTGCTGATGTCGCTGTGTGTGACCTTTAACAGCAAATGAGCCCATCGGTGTGAAGATCAGCTGTTTCTAACTAGTGAAACCGGGACCTCAAGACCTCAAGTCGCGCAGACGTAAAATATGTAGGATGATAATTAATACGTTTATTTTCTTTTCACTGAAAATGCGCATATCACTACACACAAAAGGTACATTTCCAATGTAACTTGCCTAAAACTGCTCACAAAAAAAGTTAGTCTGGAGCCCTGACGCACGAGCGCTAGAGCTCATGGGAAATGCAGTCTTCATTCCGACAAAACGCAACCGCTTTTGTCCACAGGGAACGCCAAAATAAAGATAAACTGAAAGTTCCTTGTAGGGGCTTTAACTAAAAACTTAAAACTACTATCCGTTCTGCAGAGATGACTTTGATAACATTGTTCATCTGGTCTGTTTCCAGTGATGATGCTGGTGATTTAAATATTATCCTCATCGACTGGACTTACTGTTTGTTTTTCTGAATGAGGCCCCACTGAGCAGGAGAAGGTTGAAAGTGAGCAAACAGAAAACAGGGAGACTCACACATTTCTACACATTGAATCAAGAGGATCAAAGTTAACAGTTATATAAAAGGAGTGGGTGGGGTTCAGTATGAAGTGGTGGCTCTGGCTCACAAACAGAGGTGGGAGGGGTTTGTCCTCGGAGGATCTAGTAGGGTCGGCCCCGTCGCTCCTGCCTGCGATCCCCCCTGCAAATAACAAACACATTGACTTCACCACTACTGAACCAAAGAGAAAGAGCAGCTGACCCAGGATCAGTGAGGGTTCAAACAGGACGAGTTGCTAAACCAATCAAGAGTCTTACACAGACCTCCCTGTCCTAGCAGCATTCATCCATCAAACAAACCACCAGAGACAAACAAAGCTATGAAAAGAATGAGGAGGGGTTTCTGGGCGGAACAGCTGTAGGAGGTCTGGCTACGGTGAGTAAAGGTAAAAACCCATATTTATCATTAACATGCTTTACATGGATGACAGGCATACCAAACATTAGCTGAATGCTTGTCAAGATGATGGTAGACAACCCTTCATTAGTTAGTGCAGGTTCCACACAAATGACACGCTGAAGTAATTCACTATGGAACCTTTTGTTACTTTCACGTATGTGTTGCATGATGTTGTAGAAATACTTATTAAACAGTTAAAGGGGACATATTATGGAAATATCACTTTTTGAAGGCTCTTTAACATATATTTGAGTGTTTGTTTTGCCTTCCGGCCTCCAAAATGTGAGAATTGACAAAAAAATCTGTAATTTTCAGGCTCCCTAGGTTGAAATCCATGTGGTTTTACGAGCTGTTCCCTCAGTTGTCTTCTAGGGATGTAACTAGTTTTTGAATTTGCGTAATACCACCCCTACCTGGTACCAGTAGAAGGGGCGGGGCAAGCAGTGGTTCCAGCCGTTCTGAACAGGGCTGTTTTTAGTGTTTGAAAAGAGCTGTGATGTTTGATCCTTGTGGTATTTTGACTGAAGCATGTCACAGACATGTCTTTAAGACACCTGGGAACTATTTTAATTTGTGGAAAAGGGGAATAATATGTCTCCTTTAAAATCAATCCAACAAGAAGCTTTTGTGTCATGGCCAAACCACCATCTGAATGTTCGATACCTCATGTATAAAAACAAAACTTATTTTTTTTACCACATTTAGTTTTGAACCTTTGAACAAAGATTTGATTCTGACCTTGTGTCCATCTTGCCAGCACCATATCCTCCTCCCCTGTCGCCTCCTCGGCCTCCTCTGAAGCCCCCACGGTCGCCACCTCGGTCGCCGCCTCGGCCCCTGAAGCCGCCTCGATCAAACCCCCCTCTGCGTTCCCCACCAAAACCTCCTGACGGCACAAGAAAACTGGTCTCAGTCACACTGTGGGTTTAACTGCTGCCTGGCTCAATGGTTATGTGTAAATAAACAACTAAAAATATAATACAACAATGATAAAATACATTTCTATTGGATTATTACAGGAACAAAACCACTACAGAAGTCAATCAGTCATCACCCTTTAAACATAACTGTCTTATTAACTCATCACTAATCAAATCACTGACATCAGTATGAATACTAAGGGTGTATTCACACCTGCAGTGTTAGTGCGCACTAAATCTGGTGCGCACTAAATTTGGTCCAGTTTGGGTCAGTGTGAAAGCAAATCGCACTCTAATGCACCAAAACTAGTGCGGCCTGAGGAGGTGGTCTCGGTTCGGCTCCAGCCGAACTCTGGTGCGCACTAGTTTAGGTGTGAAAGCAACCGCACTCGGTGCGAGCCAACTGCCAGGCGAACTCAACAAGTTTGAGCTAAAAGGGCTCCCGTAGTCACTGACAACGGGTTAACGCAGCGGGGAGACCACCCGGTGCTCCGGTGCTGCGGAGCTCTGTCCCCACAAACGAAGCAGCAGCAGCGGGGCAACCGGTCGGTGCGTGTCCGCTGAGTCCGCTCAGGTCGGCGGGTCCGTCCCTCGGGTCCGCGGAGCAGCTGATTACCGAGCAGCGGAGGTCCGTGTTTAACGTTTAACCGGGAACTAACGGGACCGAGCTGGGTGAACGCAACCGGAAACCAGCCGGAAGTACCAAACAGAGTTATACATGCAAACAATATAGAAATAAATGACCAGAGCTACTAACAACCGGCCCTACTGGAGTCTCCATCATGAAAGTTTTATCAATCAGCGCTTCCAGATTCCAACCGGTAGTCATGGAGACGTGACGTTCTCCAAGTTTGGTCCCGAGTGATAAAAAGCAGGTGTGAACGCAACCGCACTAACTGAAAAATGAAACAATGTATCATTTTAACATTTGGTGCGCACCAGGGTGCGCACTAAACAGGTGTGAATACACCCTAAAACTCAAGTTGTGTTGTGGATTTCATTTATAATTCCACAAAAAAAAAAAAAAAAAAAAAAAAAAGGCATTTGAACAATTCAACGGCATCATGATACTCCAAAAGAGAAACAAGTGTAAACTTTATTTGTATAGTGTAAAAACTAACAATTAAAAACTTTCAACTGGACAAATGAGAATCAGACTACCTGTACACATTCAGTTAATAGGAAAATATGAAAAAAATACTTGAATTATTATATAGAAATTGCTTTTTTATTCAAGCTAAAATCATAATCAATATCTTCTTCCTTCATGTCAGCTGGTACATGGTGTGTCTAACCTCTTTCCATGGGCGACATCCCACCAGCATCCTCTGGTTTTGGAGCTTTACACTGGTTACACTCGTTACGCCACGAGAAGTTCAGGTTGCCACAGTTACTGAAAAGGATAAAAGAAATTACATCTGTGAGTGTGAAGTTCAGTTTATCATTGGTTGAAATGTCGCGGGATTTTTATCTCCTCAGTGAAATCACTAAAATCCTGACTCACGGGTTTGAACACTTCCAGTCCCCGGCTCTCTGCTGACCCCCTCCTCCACCTCCTCCACCTCCACCTCCTCCACCACCACCACCACCACCACCACCGTTGCCTCCTGGGAAGCCTCCACCTCCGCCTCGACCCCCTCCAAATCCTCCATGGCCCATCGGCCCTTCAAACAGACAAAAAAAGCGACACGGTTAGATTTGTTAGTGAGACACATTTGACTGTGATGGCGTCTCAGGAACTATGAAGTCAGGATTTACATTAAATAAGTTAAGCTGAATCTGCTCTATACCAGTGAGATAAATAACCTCAGCGTGTCACTGTAACTATTATGGTATACCAAATGTAGAAATAATGACTTACATATTATAATGAGAGACTTGAAATTTAACCTAGGTTATGTCAACGGTTAATGTTGATATAGATGAGAAATGAAAGCATAGAAAACAGAAATGTGAACCTCTACTGTGCCATTTCTTCTGGCAAGTAGGACTGGAAATAAGAGGTCTATTCTGTACCTGCAAAACATATTTTATCATATCACACCAAGTCAGGAATGAACCTTTGACCTCAATTAATCTCAAATAGGACATCTCCTGATCCCAAATTGTAATCTTCTAAAACAACGTTTAAGTATTAAAAAAAACTGGCTCACCGCCTCGTCCACGACCTCCTCTCATCCCACCTCGACCTCCAAAGTCAGCTCTGCGCGTGGCAAAGGAAACCTTGATGGGATTCCCACTGAATTCCTTTCCTGGTGAGGTAAGATAGATCAAAAGATCACAAGGAGCTGGGATGAAGTCCTAAATAAATGTGCTTTAAATCACAAAATGGATGAAGACGTTAAACAGCACAACAGCTTTGGTTACTGAGGTGGAGAAAGATCTGAAAACATCCATAATAAACAACCAATCAGGACGTTCTACACACTCATGTTTTATCCCACACTTTGCTGAAGCCTGGGGAGAACAGCCCTAAAGGACAGATAAACAACGCACCATCAAACCAGTCTATGGCGGCCTTAGCTGAGGGTGGGTCATCGAAGGACACTGTGGCCTCCCCCTTCAGTTTCCCTGTATCTCTGTCTGTGTACAGATTGATCATGGGCAGGCCCGTTTTCTTATTGACCTAAGAGGATGGACAGATGCAAAAAACAGGGACAATTCAGAGACAGAAGTTAGTGACTCAGTTGCAAAAAGTGTCAAACGTGGGGAAATGCAGATCAACATTTAATTTAAAAGCTGTAACTGCACTTCCATTTTTGAGGAAGAACCTGACTAGATCTACGCACCAAGGAAAAGCAAGAATTATCAGTTTCCATTTCAGATATTGTTGTGTCTCTACTCTGAAATACATGATTCTGATTGTATCAGCATTTGAGGTTTAACTTTACACGATGATGAACAGCATTAAACTCTTAAAAGCAAATACATATTCTTTGAATTCACATATCTACCAGAGCTATGACTCCATATCACACTGTTCAAGTAAATCATTCTATAAATGCATTAATAAGTGAATAAATAAATGACTGCTGGCCACTAATGTTTAGCAGTAATAATGCAGCACTTACCTTAATGATCCCAATCTGCTTGAAAAAGTCAGCCACTGACTCCACGGTGTAGTCGTCTCCCAGGCCTTGTACAAAGATGGTGTTATTGTCGGAGTTATCCTGGTCTTGCACTGTTGGCAGAAAACATGACAAGATGTTGATGACACATCACTGGACATCACAACCCTTTAATGATCACACATAACTGTTTGTAGATCAGTTTATTTTCTACAATAACTACGATTTATGGGAGGGTGGCAAGACAAACATTTCTCTTGGAAGTAGAACACAAATAAATATAATAATAAAGGACTTACTGAAGCCCGGTCCTCCATGTCCATGTCCTGGGTCTCTTGGTCCTTGAGGAAAACAAGACACAGATATCAGCTTTGGAAAAGAAATGTGTTTGTCCACAGCAAAACACCAGTCATACGAACTGTAAATTCATCCACACTGCGTTCCCACCAAAGCACCAGCGTTTAGCTCATAGCCACTCTGTGTGTGGAGATACATGATCTGAAGTGCTTACAGCGGCGGGGAAGCCTGCATACGTGTCACAGAAAGCCCATTTTACCATCCTGTCTTTCAAGTGTCAGTTTCAAGTCTTTCATGTCTTTATATCATTACGTCCTTTATAATTAATAACCACACTTCACAACAGCCGTACGCAGGTGGCAGTGAGTAGCTGATATCGTTCCACGAACAAGTATCGGAAACAGAATCGTCCACATTATTGAGATACTGCCCCTAAGTAGATTTTGAACTCCAGAATAACCACGGTACCACTTCCATGTTGTGAAATTATGTTTGTCTGTTTGTTTGTTTGCTTAAACAAAAACATCTGATACCTCATGCAAATTCACTTAGGTTGTGGTCCCGATTTGATATTTAAAACACTACACAAGTCAGTGCACTGTGTTTCTTCATGTTCTAAAAATCACTTCCTTTCACACAAACTTAACTCATGGAACCAAACACATTGAAACTCAATCCCCTTTTTGAGTATGTGACCTGGTAATCCTTGTCATTAACTTGTTCATTCCTTTGTCTACTTTAGTTTTCCCACCGTTTAACAAAGGATTCTTGGAAATTGTCCCAACATACATCTTGGGAACACACACCTTGTTAGCCATTGTGTTAGTTTTTTTGACCGATTTTAAAATATTTTGTGGTTTTGCACAGTTACCGGTACACATATTTTACCAAATCTTAAAACCAACTTGAAGTGTTTAGAGTTTCAGAGGTTACACATTAGAGTCAGGTGTCAAGTCCCGTCACCTTTTTGACGTCAGCAGCTTTAGTAACCAGAACTTCTGGGGCATGATCTTCCTTGTTTGAGACAAACTTTGCACTGTTATCGGGAGTGCCACACCCCTCACTTCAACAGAATATTTGAACCATTGACAGTGACTGTGAAACCAAGCAACAAAGAACTGATTATTTTTCTTCATGTGAAGAATGTCAATCAGGAAACCGACCACGGACACATTTATCTCATCACCTGTGACAACTGATGTCTCACCGATAACACACATGTGCAGCTTTTTCCATGGCAGTGCCAGGTCACCATGACTAATGTGAGCAGATGTTGATTTCAGGTTGGTGGAACACTCCTTGAGCGACTGCTAAAATGTGTTTCCAATACAACAAACAAACCCGTCATTAGATACGAAGACAATTTGCGCAGACTTTTACTATATTAATGGGATAGTTCAACATTTTGGCAAATTGGCCCATTGCCATAATCCCTATAGTCATAGCAGTAGGTTCGTTACCTTTATTTGTCGGTGCAAGCTATTTTTAGAATGGTGGAGCAGAGCTGCGAGCTGCTTAGAGCTATGCTACGGCTAATGGGATTTCTTGGTTTCCCTCATCAAACTCTTCAAATACACAATCCAACAACTCCAAAACACTCTGATGGACAAGTTGTGACCTGCACATTCACCACGCTATGAGATAATAACAGAACGTTACCAGACAGAGTTGTTTTTGAGCTAAATTCATGCAAAACCGCTGATGCGCATTCCCGTCGGGAGCAGTTTTTCAGCAAGCAGTCTCTGCATTTACCTCGAAAACAACTCAGTCTCGTAACGTTCGTTATTATGGGAAACCAAGAAATCCCATTAGCCTCCGTAGCGTAGCTCTGAGCAGCTCACGGCTCTGCTCCGCCGTTCTAAAAATAGCTTGCACTGACAATTAAAGGTAACGAACCTACTCCTAAAACTGTAGGGATTATGGCAATAGGCCAATTTGCCAAAATGTTGAACACAATCCGACAATCGATAAAGTCTTCAATACAAAGACACAAACACCAGCAATCTATTAATATAAACTATTTCTCATCAGCATTTTGTTTATTTCAGTTGCTGTTCACTTACAATATTTTGTAAAATTCATGTTATTCATGTTTAGGTAAGATCAGTTTAAGTATGAAGACTTTCCCTGGGGGTTCTAATGTTGATGTTACGACTAGAAATATTAACTACTGGTTTTGAATTCTGATTAAAATATATAACATAATAATAGCAACTTCAAGCTAAATGTTGTCAGTGTTGATGCCAAGTATCTCTCTGCCCCCATCTTAGGTCAGTCACAACAAAGCCTTCCAACAGTAAACCTATAACATACACTTACTCCAATGAAACCAAATGGGCGATTAAAAACCTTTTATGAGGTTTACCCACACAAAAGATTGAGTTGTTCAATAACAGCTTTAGGAACACCTCGTCTATTGTTCCAATCCAACCAGGCGGTTGTTGTTAAGAAACCACACACTTTCCTTCTGTTTACCGTTAACTAAGCACCGTATCAAGTTACTGGTACTTGATACGTAATACACCAGGCGCACAATAGATCCAGTTTTACCATCCAACACTCATCTTTAAACAGTGGAACCAAAACCTCCTCCAATGTTTATGGCCATTCTGGTTCTGGGCATTGATGTCATGACTGAATACCATGTTTGCAAAATCTGAGTTACAATGCATATTTGCAGGTTGTTGTGGTTCTACAGTCCAAGCTGCTGATATTCATTTCTTTTGACGCCTGACACAGAATCACATCAAGGCGTCAGGTTTAATGACTCGTGAAGCTCTGAACAACTGTCTATCAAATTCCAGTGGCAAAGACATGAGATAGAGTAGAGACCTAATCGCAGGGTTACCACACTACTCCCTCTGCTGAGTAAAAGCACACTTGCAGGACCTCAGGCTTTTAGCCAAAGAAACAATACAACGAGGGCTCTTGCTGTGAGGCCAGGCAATGAAAAAAGATCACAATTCAGACTCCAGTTCTATGTCTTGAGGATGAGTTCAGCCTCCACTGCCATATTTGTGTTTGTCAAACAGCTGGAATTTAAGTTTTCTGTGCATGTGTTTCCACACAATCAGTTAAATAGGTGTAATAGTAAGGTTTAACGTCATACTTGGGTTAAAACGCACACACACTTAAACCCACTTTATGTGTTAAGTATGGTCTCTGAGCCCCCCTCCCTTGACTCCAATTGTTTTTTGTCACTTACCACCAAACTTATTGAATCCTCCACGTTCGCCCATTCTGATGAAGAGGAAGAGAGAAACGACACGCATTGAAGACCGGTGTTGACAGCGATTTTCTCTCATTGGGTAATGGGTAACCTTCACTCTCAGTATCTTCACTAAGCCCACCCCTCTTCATTATGAACCCCTACTCAAGTCTTTTCAGAGCCTCTCAGAACATACCCTGAGGACAAGAGGCCGGTTTAAAGACCTTGTCTTTATTTGGTCTAAAGCAACTGAATTTTCACATATTTACCCCAAATTTATATAAAGTATTTCAGTAATTTGTTAGTTCCCATTTGACTCCATCATTCAACTGGGTTTGTGTCAATTAACCAACCCAATCATTAACACCTCTGGTCCCTGTATTGGTGTTGGGTATTTTTCAGGTCTCAGACAACCTTTACTCTTTACCACAAATACAGCAAATCCCTAAACAGGTGTACTTTGAGGCCCTTACCATTGTCACCTAAATTATTGATAATATTTTTATTTCATCTTTCCTCCATCTAAAAGAAGACTATTAACTGTCTGTAGACATCCCCCATTTTGAATTTTCCCAAAGGATGGCTTAAGAGCAGACAGCCAGTCTGAAGAGAAGGTAAAAGCCTAGGAGAAGATTCAAAGATTGATTAAAGCAGAGTATTACACAGTTATCGGTCAGGGCTGGTTGGGAAGGAGGTGGTAACAGGTGAGAAAAGCAGGTGATGGTAAATGTTCTGTGGCATGTGGGGCTGAGTCTAGGCCATGGTTTACTTGGCATGGAAATACATCTTGCAGACAAAAACACACTTGAGAACCATATTGGCTTTGATGTTTTCAGTGTGTAGCGGCTTAATGGCCATGCTAGCTGAATTTTATCTACAATCAACGCCTATAGGGCAAAAAATGTAACATATCTAGTTGTGCTGCTATGTATACGTTGGCACATTTGTCTTTCTAATAACTGCGCCTCTGCTTTTAGTCCACATTTCTTTTTTTTCTTTCTTTCTTTGTTTTATTTAGTCCACATTTTAACACCTGCTTGGTTTGCACCTTTTAAATATTGCACATACTGTACACTTATACCAGGATATCATGTCTGGTAGACAAACCAGAGGTGTGACCAGATTCAAGCACCAGCAGCTTTTTTAACTCACATTTTGATGTCCCTTCATTCTCAAACCTGAAACCAGGATCACTCATCATGCCATTGTTGAATAGTGAAGGAGGAAATCAGCTGGTTGGTGTATAGTGCCACCTGCCTGATTAAAGGATACTGACTGAGACTGACTGACTTTAAAATTGTAACGGGAAAAGAGATTTAAATATAGTCCACAACTGATGAGAAAACAAACAAATGGAATGGCAAACTAATTTGTCTAGGAGTTCATCATCACCAACATTATGGGGTCACAAAGAAGTACATGACATACTGTGCATCCTCTATAAGAAAATCAAAACATAAACTTACCATACCACTTTCTGCTTCATAGCTTCACTCATTCAATGGTGATGTTCTTGTTAAAAAACTAAAATGTATCCTAAATAATGTATTAGGGGACCAATTACACAATTTACATTAATGTTTTTAAGTTTTTACACAACTGAACAGTGTGTCGCAGGCAACTTTCACCACGGTTTGACAGGACTTCCTCTCAGCAGTTAGTGCAGATTTTTAAATATATACAATTTAGTTTTCCAGTGCTGTTGTTATTTATAATCTGACTTTCATGCAATGCTGAGTTGGGTGTGGTTCTACCATCATTTTTGTAATAATGGAGTGAAAGTTTGGGACCAGGCATCTTGTGGTTGCATAAGTACCCAGCTTTTTTGCCACACTGGCAGTGGAGCGTCTGCTGTACACAAGGTTTTTGGTGTTTAAATAAATGTATAAAGGACCGTTTACAGGACAGTATCATGTAGTGTGATTAAGAGCTGCTGTAGAGGGAACAGCACCAGACAACAGACACAGTATGTTAGCTTAAATAGGATCTGCTCTTGTCGCCTTCTCGAGTGAAACATTTGAGGGTGATACTGACCTGGTTCTGCAGAGACATGTTTTTGCTAAAGCTTTGCAATTGTGTTGTTCATTAAAAATTAACCTGTTCGTGATGACATTTGGCCTTTTCCCTGAGCCCATCACACCTCTCTTACTGATGTCAAGCATCACTGAAACAAGGGCCTTTACCCGATTTATTGACAGTGAGGAGAGGGTTAAGTTTGATACGGATACTCTGAAAGACCTTAAAGGAACCCACTGACTGCTGGACCCGATCCACTGACTGACCCTGGTTCCTCGTTGTAGCTTTTCATTCAGTCAATGATCCATTTTAATGGTCTTTAGGGAGTTAATATTGCATGTTCATGTCATTGATGTGTTTGTGTGTGTGTTTTTTTCTTTTCTTTTTTACCAAGGTTCAGCAACAAGGGCGTTAACTCCAAACCCCTCATCTCACCCTTCATATTGTGCATTGACACAGACAACAGAGTTCTGAGCAAGTGTAATGTCCTTTTGTGGGATCTGTGGAGGGAGTTCATGATGTAATGCACATCATGAAAAACTAGTTTGGTTTGTTTTGTTTATTGTATGAACATCGATATAAATTTCAAAACTGAATTTTGAACCACATCACAATATATGCGAATAATCATATTACTAAAACTGTGATAGGGTTTTACCACTTTGCCCAGCGGCAGCATAAAGGCAATGATTGATTTATGTCAACACTTGGGGCATGCAGCTCATTACCACACCGACTTAGGCTCAGTTTAGAGTTCTTTTTGAGGTAAATTCGTGCAAAACTACTGATGAGCATTCCCGTCGGGGGCAGTTTTTTGGCAAGCAGTCTCTGCATTTACCTCTAAAACAACTTTGTCTCGTAACGTACCGTTATTATCTCATAGCGTGGTGAATGTGCAGGTCACAACTTGTCCACCAGAGCATTTTGGAGTTGTTGGATTGTGTATTTATGAGTTTGATGAGGGAAACCAAGAAATCCCATTAGCCTCCGTAGCGTAGCTCTGAGCAGCTCGCGGCTCTGCTCCGCCGTTCTAAAAATAGCTTGCACTGACAATTAAAGGTAACAAACCTACTCCTAAAACTGTAGAGATTATAGCAATGGGCCAATTTGCCAAAATGTTGAACTATCCCTTTAAGAGTTATATTGATGACAGTGTCAGCTTAGATCATGTGCTTAACACATGAACACACAGTGCAGGTTTCCTCTGGTTCTTTCCAGCGGCCATGTGCATGTGTGCAGCAATAACTATGTTCGTGTGGAGAATCCACACAATGTAACTTTTAGTATTTTCATAAAGTCTGCTGTGTTTTAACTATTAAAAAGAAAATCACTAATTGCTGCCATTTCACAGAGTGGTAATAAAGTGTCTTGTAAATCATGTCTCATGTCTACTTCTTGTCATGGAACAGAACCATGTTTTATAACAAGTATTGGGATCAATATTGCTCTAACATAATTTAGCAAGGTGGCAGAAGTTACACCCAGAGTTGCAGCACAGCCTGTATGCAGTAGTTTAAGGCGCAGGTGGGTCATGTGCACTTGGTCTTATGTCAGCTTGGAGTTCACCTGCAGCGCATGCAGAGTTGGTGTTACATGAATGTCCACACAGAGCCTCATACACACCGTCTGATGACAAGATTTATATTACACCAACCACTGCATTGTCATGGATGCAGAGAGCATATCATTAGTTTATGTCAGGGCGGGGGTGTGAAAGCACAGTTTTAATTGTTAAATTGTTAATTTGTATTTGTTCACCTAAGAAGGGTGCATGTATAGCATAGCATACCACTCTGAGACAAAGATTTGTGCAGTCAGTGCTGCAAAGAGAAGGTACCTGAGATGATTGTTCTTCAAATGCAAGAGGGAGACGGATATTTAAACATCAGATGACGTCTCTTGGTTGATTTACCATGTAGTTATAATTGTGGAACAGATCCACATGCGACCGAAGGTGAGAAACATTTACATGCATCACTGTCCTCAAAGTGCGTAAAACCTACCAAAGAGACAACTGATAACATGGACACTGCTTGATTCTTTTAACACTTACCCCATGCCTCCTCTTCCTCTTGGTCCGCCTCGCCCACCTCGGTCGAAACCACGATCGTAACCGCCACCACCGCGACCTCCAAATCCACCTCCACGTCCCCGGCCACCACGGCCATCTTGACCTCCATAACCTCCATCAGAACCACTGTATCCTCCACCTCCTCCTCCTCCACTCAGTGGTGGGCTTTCATCTCCGTATCCTAAGAGAAATTTGAGACAATACGAGTTTACAATTTAGCACAATTCATCTACAGCAAAAAAACAACAACCCAGAAACCTCTAAATTTGGATGTCATGTCAGTCTTTGCTCCCTGCAAAGCTGATAACTTCTTAAAGCAGAAGTAAGCGGAATGTTTGTGTTAATATAGTAAGTCTTAAATAGTTATATCTTCTGACAGCAATCACTTATATAGAGTGTTTGGTCTGAAACACGGGTCTGTCAGTCACTCTGCTCTGCTGTAAGCCGAGGAGAAAACTTTCCTTGTATCCTACAACCTTTATCCAATGAGGAGAGAGAACGGCATAAAGGGGCGGTCCTCTCTGTGTGTGCAGCCAAGGGATGCGCGTGAATGTGGTAACGTAGGGATGAGGGCGGGGACTGCTAACTCCATCGGCTGACAAGAAGTTAGCCAAAACGACCGGATCGCTTACTTCTGCTTTAACACAGAGGATGGAAATAACAAAACACATAATATATACATAACAAGTTAGTGTGAACTTCTTCCTGACCTCCGCTTTGACCATACGGGCTCTGCTGACCGTAGCTCTGTGAAGGAGGGGAGTTGTAGCTGGGAGGCGGGTTGTAGTGACTTCCTCCATGTGGGGATGATTGTTGGTGACTCCCACTGCCACCGTATCCTCCTGTCTGACCTCCGCTGCTCCCATAACCACCTCCGCTCTGTCCACCACTGGGTGGTGGGTTATATCCAGGGGCCGGTGAGTTGCCTTCATAGCTGTTAAAGATGAGAAGAAGAAGACCATTAAAAAAAAATTGCAAAGCACTTGAGAGAACACAATGTGGCCAAGAATGCAGAGTCACAGCAAGGAAGCTCCCTGGAGGAAAACCCTGACTGGTGGTTCATCAGAAAACATATTTTAAATACCAGAGAACATCAACACCACTAACTTCTATGCATTTAACATACTGGCCAACAATATTTACAGCAAATTGTAAAAAAAATAATCATGTTTAAAGGGGTAGTTCAACATTTGTTGGTGCAAGCTATTTTTAGAACGGCGGAGCAAAGCTGTGTGAGCTGTTCAGAGCTACGCTACGGAGGCTCATGGGATTTCTTGGTTTCCCTCATCAAACTCATCAAATACACAATCCAACAACTCCAAAACGCTCTGGTGGACAAGTTGTGACCTGCACATTCACCACGCTATGAGATAATAACAGAACGTTACGAGACAGAGTTGTTTTCGAGGTAAATGCAGAGACTGCTTGTCGAAAAACTGCCCCCGACGGGAATGCTCATCAGCGGTTTTGCATGAATTTCCCTCTAAAACAACTCTGTCTGGTAACGTTCTGTTATTATCTCATAGCGTGGTAAATGTGCAGGTCACAACTTGTCCGGCAGAGCGTTTTGGAGTTGTTGGATTGTGTATTTGATGAGTTTGATGAGGGAAATCAGGAAATCCCATTAGCCTCCGTAGCGTAGCTCTGAGCAGCTCGCAGCTCTGCTCCGCCGTTCTAAAAATATCTTGCACCAACAATTAAAGGTAACAAACCTACTGCTATGACTATAGGGATTATGGCAATGGACCTATTTGCCAAAATGTTGAACTATCCCTTTAAAAGCAAAGATCTTCTCAATGCAGGATTAGGTGCCTCATCAACAATGCATGTGTATGCATATCATTATCATTGTAAAAAGAAAAGGTGAGTTTTTAGTTCAGTTAATAGAAGCTGGCAGTGTCTTACCCTGCAGAGGATGGAGGAGGCTGCTGCTGGCTGTAACCTGAGAAGGAGGACTGCTGGTTGTAGCTCATGTTGGACGGCTGGTTGCTGCTGCTGTATCCCCCAGAGCTGTAGGACTGACTGGAATGACTGTAACCACCCCCGCCACCCTGGTTAGAGGGTGGGGAACCATAACCTCCTGGGAGCAAGAAGGAGGAGACGGGGCATTTAATTAAATTCCAAAACATGTGTGACTCAACAACTGTGTGGTTTTTGGACTGTGAGTGAGTCTGCCTCTACCTGACTGGGATTGACCATAGCTGCCATAACCTCCCTGGTTGTAGGAGCCAGAGCTGTCGGAGCCCTGGTTGTAGCCGCCGTAGCCCTGTTGGTTGTAACTCTGGCTGGGGGACTGACCATAGCCCTGGTTAGCCCCGCCACCGCCACCGCCACCTCCACCTCCACCTCCACCTCCTCCGCTACCACCACCTCCACCATAGGACCCATACCTGCAAAGAAGGTTCAGAGAGGATTAGCTCTTGTCAGTGAGTTTTTAGAATAATATGAATAAGGTTCATTCATTTTAAGTGGTAATTATATATTTCTTAAACCTGAATGTTTGTACTATACATTTCTTATCTTTATCGTCTTAAGAAAGTGATTGGAGCTTTTGGCATAGGGATAGAGGTTACATTACTCACCCTTGGGCAGACGTTTGGGAATAATCTATGGTATAAACAAAACAAGGTGTCAATGTTAAAGATTATTATGTTTAAAAAAAACAAATTAATTAGCTGTGATGTACAGTGTCATTTATGATAAACAAGCAAGAACACTATTATAACCCTCTATCATTGTCCTGTGTTGGCAAAAAATATGCGAGAAATAAGGGTTGGCAAGATGAGCAATTCAGAAATATCTTGTTCCATCTTATTTGTTTTAAAAGCATCAGATTTGTTAACATTTACATTTTGTATACATGTTGGTTTCATGTCATTTGAAATGACATTTGAAGCATTTTTAACAAAAATAAGACTGAATGTCCCTAAAAATGTCAAATGGTGTAACCACAAAAGAATGAAGCTATGATATTTTATCCACCTACAGTGGATGTAAGTGTACTCATAAGAAAATATACCTAAAACATTAAATAAAAACAGATTGTTTCGCTGTGTTTCTATATTTAGGCCTAAATTTTAATACATTATGGCAACACTGGGCGGGACAGATCCTTAAAACACTGCTTCTTAAAAAAACAAACAAAAAAAACCCCAACAAGAAACATTGTGTTGCATTTGCATTGTTAAAGTGATTTACATTTATTCCACATTTGAGTCCAGATTTTTATGAAAACAGACCAGTTACACCACTTGATATTAGGCTGCATCACGTCATTGACCCTTATATACCATGTTGTTATGACAAGATAGCTCAATTATTAATTACATTAACAGTGCTGCCTGTCTTGTGAATATGTATGCTCCATACATAGGCTGCACTGCACCTCCACCGTAACCAGCCATCCACAGCGAGAGGCGGGGTCGCCATCACAAACTGGGTCAGTAACGTTAGCTGAAGCACACACACAACGACCTACTGTGTTAGCTCGTTAAGGTTCATGTTAACGTTAATAATAAAAGACAACAGGCTCGTTTTAACGCGACGCCAGGAGCACGTTTGTTCGGTGTTAGCGACCCAGTTCCCGGCTGGATAAATGATGTTTAGGAGGTGTTCACGAACCGCAACCGTGCAATTTGTGAAAATAAAATAAAAACAACACAGTAACGGCTACCCGTTACAAGAACCGATATAATAAGCAGCTAGCTAGTCGACCTAGGTGTTGACTGCAGATTAGCTTCTTCTAACGTAACCAGCTAAGTGAGTCGCCCCGGTACCGGTGTCGGTGCATCTCGGTGGAAATGTATTATTTTCTAGTGTTAATAATAAGCTAACCACCAGGTTCAACCTTCACATCGACCTCCAAACGCTGGACAAATGTTATTTATTTCAGAGATTAGCCGTGTTTTCTTACCGTTAGACGCCATTAGGACGGACGTTGAAGAGCCGTTGGTGACGCTCGATCGAACGGCGAGTTGATCACGGATCGAGGAGGAGGAGGAGGAGGAGGAGGAAGAAGATGCCCGAGCGCCTGTCGGTGTCCGGAGCGCTGCAGCTCCTCCACAGGCCGCAGGGTGGCGCTGAGAAGTGTGTTTTTTATTTTTTATTTTTTATTTTATTTTGCACGAACATTATCATTTAAAACAGCATGAACAATCATCATGACTAGGGTGGGCAAAGGGGAGGTATGAAACCCAAACGGGCTTATATTATGAAAACCTCACCCAAACCAAATTTGTTACTTAAAAACAAGAACATAGGGAATAATTAAACGATAACGAAAAATAAGTAGAAAAGTAAGTGATTAATTATACAGTAAATATAGGGAAGTAAGGAAAAATACATACATGGATGAATAATGCAAAACAATAATAATGAATGTAATAATGAGAAAAAGAAGAGAAGAAAAGAAAAGAAAAAATGACAAGAAATGACTTGATGGTACATGGTTTGACTGATGAGGTACTTTTTCAGAGCCTTTTTAAATAGATGTTAAATGAATAATATTTTTCAGATAGTCAGGTTCTACAGTAAACAAGCAACAAATAAGTAAAAAAAAAAAAAGAAAAAAAAAAAAAAAGTGGATTCATGTACCATCCATGACCACATTTCACACAAAACAATGGAGTAAACTGTGTTGTCTGTATTCTATTATTTTCAGTTCGGGGTGCTTCACATTCACTAGTAATGCCAATGCTACTAATATAATGATAATGTTCACATTCAATAATGCCAACGTGATTACTGTAATATAATGATAATAAGTTTAGGTATTATTAGGGAGATAAAAAACAAACAAACACATAAAACATAAGTGCTTGCAGGTGAATTTTACTCAAACATCTGCTTTGAATTAAGACGTTCACTCACTTTATTGTATGTGGAGTGTAAGTGGTTCACTTTATATCACTTCTTATAACCTGCAATATATTACCCACTACAGTAGCAAACATTTACGACTTCAGCTGTTATATTATTGTCTTTGTGTCTGACTGGGGCTGAGTCTATTTTTCTGATCAGAGTGGCACCTGTCAGGGTTGTTAATGTCGCTCTGTATGGGTCAAGTTTCACCTGAATTATTCAGGTCAGAACAATACGCCTGTATGTTGAATTAAAAGACAAAGAAAGCACTTCTTTGTCTTTTAATTCAACATACAGGCGTATTGTTCTGAGTGTGGATCTGCAACACTCACTCCATTTAAATGTGTTGCTAACACACAGAATACCTACCAGGTCATGACAATAATTTGTGCTAATTATCACTAATACTATTTTATCAATCATTAATCAGAGTAATTATCACATGAAGTATGAGTTTGACATACTGGTGATTTATTTCTAGGGCTCATTTTCCTTTGTTGCAGTTCACTACTGTGACCACCTGAGGACAGTGAACACATCAGTGTAAAACCAAATTCTCCACCAGCTGCAGGGAGGATCTCAGCCATATTGCTTTCTTATAGCATCACCTGCTGGTCCTGTTGGAGAGATGTCTGATTTAGATGCGACAGAAGTACTTAAACATTATCGTGTGAGGTTTTCATCTTTCTGTTCGACCTGTCTGCAGTCGAACACAATCAGATGACTGCACCACAGACCAGCTACAGGCTGTGGGAGACAGGCTCTGCATTCAGATTCACTCACAACACACATTACAAGAATTATATAATAATGAGTATTAAACATAAACTTTAAATGCAGGCTGTGTGTCAGGCTTTCGACACACTACAACAAATCTTCAAGTGTGGAACATCACTGGGAATTTTCTTTCTAAGAAATCACTGTGCAACAGAACAGCCCTGGGGGGGAAAACAGCATAGAGTCTCAGTGATGACATACAGCTACAACAGGAATTAGTATGAGTTTTAAAGATCATTTAAAATGAAGAAAAATGTGATAAACCATCCTTGTTTAACTTGAACATCTCTTGGTTTTAAGATGTTCACTTTGTTAAATGTATGTTTCTTACAAGATTGATCAAAATCAAAGTGTGACAAATCCAAGCTGAGCAGCTGGCACAAAACTTCAGTCATATTACTTAAATCAGATACACATGCTGGTGATGACTAACAGTTCTTCATTTAAAAAAAAAAAGTTTATTGAATAAAAAAGACTTTACTGTATTTTTCTGACTTATATAACTTCTGGAATTTTAAAAGCTACAAAAAGATCCTCATTTTGCATCTCAAGACTCAAATGTTTCAGTATGTTAAGTAAAACCAAACCCTGTAAACTTCCATACATCCCACTCTCAACCATTCAAGTCAAACCAAGGAACGATACACACGACCAGTGGAAATTCATTTAAATCAAATTTTATTTGTTTTCATAAAGATCTCCAATAAAGACAAATAATGACATGAGCTGAAAGACAGACCAGAAATAAGGAGACGGAGGAGGAAAGAACACATAAATAAAAGGATGACCGACAGGAACAGAGTGAGGGACAGGTCTATTTACACAGAGACACCCCACGCCTGTAACACATTAGGGGGTTTTTAATATAAGAGCTAATAGACCACAGAGTCCAGCTAGCAGCGGTACAGCAGTAGGCTTGGAACTAGAGACAGTTTCACTCCTGATGAGCTCTGCTTTAAAAATCCAGTTTTTGTTTTCAGCGCCGTTTTAAATACAACCTAAGTAGAGTAAGCAACCAAAAAAAAAAAAGTAAAACTTTCATGACCTGTTGTGACACAAAAGTCCCGACTGAGGAATCCAAGAGGTTCATATTGATGCAGTAATGCTACAAAAACTGCTCAGTAGTCACTTTGTCTAAGTAGAGGGAATGGCTTAAAAGCATTACTGACATCTTAAAACGTAGCACACTTAAACTAAGAAACGGAAGGAAGGATTTTAACTTTGTGTACATGATGGGGAGGAGGGAGGGGGGTTGTGTGCACGTGTTGCTGAATGTTTCAGTGTTGTGTATGAACTCGTGACAATATTGATAACCTTGTGGAGGCAGCATGCATGGCAGATAAACAAAAAATAATAATAATAATCGAGTGGGTGATGATGAAATGTCAAGTGGTGGGCGGGAGAAATTAAACTCACTGAACGTGTGAAGAAAAAAAAAAAAAAAAGTGCGTCTTGCTCTGTGGCTGAGACCGAGGAGGCGGGAGGCTCTCGGTCCTCCTTTCTTAAAAACTTCCTTCCACCTTTCATTTTGTGTGGTGGTTGTTGTTGTTCTTCTTCTTTCAGAGATTCCCCTCTTTCGTCTCCACACCTTCATCTACTCGTTCTTCTTCTCCTTCTGTTTGAGCAGTTTGTTGATCTCCCTCTTGGCCATGCCAGCGTACTTCGAGATGATGCCGTGCTGGTTCAGGCCGGGCAGCAGCAGCAGGAAACTCACTGAGGGAGAGACGAAGCAAATTTGATCAAATATGGAAGTGGATTAGAAAACAAAGATTTTAAAAGATTAAAAAAAGGTTTAAGACAAACACTTGTTAAATATTTAGTGTAGACACATTAAACCAGAATGAACTAATGTTTCTGTACAGCGGGGTTATGGGCTACAGAAACTACACTTTGACTTTCTGCTGTTGTTTCTGTTTTGTTTGTTTTAACACAGGGAGCCAAGTGCCTGATTGCTTGGTGTTGAATCAGTTATCACAGCAACACCACTGCTAGGCAACTGACAAATAAATGGATACCACACCATAAACATAACTTGACATTTTATCAAATTATGTTTTCTGCATTCCAACACCGTGATGAGCAACAAGGGAGCAGACAGTTTAGGAAATAAGATTATCAGAAAGCTCTTCACGCAAATGCCTCAGCAGCAACGGGTTTGCTTTATCTGGTATGAAGGCGTCACATCAGCACAACTATTCTATGAAGGTTGGTAGGTTTTTTTTTTTAAAGCAAAATCGACAGTATTGGTGGAGCTAATAGTGAGTCACGAATCTTAAGCTTTTAAGACTCGTGAGTCACTATTAACTTAATCTCAGATTAAAATACATAATACTTTGTTTCAGAGTCAGTCCTAGTTTATGGTTTTCCCGTCAGATGATACTTGACGTGTCTCAGGCAGCTTATATAACTGATGCCTGGCTCCTACACAGACAGAGGACTGGCTGACGCACCAACGGGCCTCTCTCCCTGAGGGACGCTGAGCTGCCGACAGTTTGTTCTCCGTTCACAGTAAAACCGAGAGGAGATTTTTAGTTTCGTTTTACACGTCACTCCTGTTTCTGTCTTATTCTGCAGACGAACACCCGCCCATCATCTGCCATTAATAAATAAGAGAGCAGCATCAGTTTAGTAGTGTAACCGCCTGCAGTCTCTGAGATCCAGGTATTGATCCACATTATTGCAGTATCTCTGAGTCACAGTGCCAGGAAGCCTGGTAATAATGGGCAGAGGTCATGCAATGACTCCTACTGCATCAGCACTGCAGTTTTCTCTCCTTTGTTACAACAGCCACGTCCGAGTCCAGCATGAGACTCGTTAAATAACCTCTCACACAGAAACAAGTCACTGACAAACATCGCTTCCTGTTTCTGCCATGTCACGCGAGACTATCGCCACATCTGTAGTTCACCACGGCAGCAGAGGGAAGAGGCATTTCCTCACTTTGTGTGATGAAAGGTTCTTTTAATCAATGGGTTGAATGTCTTACACCAACCCTCCAGTCAGGTCTGAGGCCCAGCTCCTTTCTGCATGAACAGCTACAACTTCTCCACAGTCACAGACTTTATCTGCTGTAAAAGGCCTCTGGGTAAAAAGATTCATATTTCTGGGAAAATGTTTAATCCCAAGAACCTTTTTAGGATGGAGAGATTTTCTTTCTTGGAATATAACAGTCCACTGCTGGTCCACAATAACTTTATTAAAAATATATGGTTTAAAATTAATTCTCAATTAAAAAAAAAAAGGTTGATTAATTTGAAAAAGACATGTGATGTTCTGCTAATAAACTGTATCAATCTTGGATCCTGATAAGTCAAAGCACAAACACAAAGACAAAGACTCTTTGTGCTGTGACGCAGCCCAATAAGTCAATATAACCAACACCAAACCACAGACTTCAGGAGGAAGTCTTTGAACATTTCACTTTGTGTTCAAGAGCTCAGACGAGTGACAGACTGAAAGACGCAAGTCCCTCCACACAGGAAAGGTAAAGTGGTAGAATTACTCCAATTTGTAAAATACTCACCGATCAGGTAAGTGAGGAACAGGTTGTGCACCTGCTGTCCGATCCACGCCACCGCCAGCAGGCTGCTGATCACTGAGGCAAAGTACTGTGAAAAGCAGGGAGATCATGTTACAGACGATCCACATCAGTGTGAGGCGTCATGACTGCACGCACAGCAGAGCATCACTGAGTTTAAAAGGAGCCATTCTCCAGATGCACTGCAGAGCTTATTCTTCTCCACAGAGCAGACGCTGTTTTGAAGGAACCAACAAAGCTGTCATTGAATTAAAGGTGGGTTAACAGAAGAGTGTGTCTAACAGTGTTAAAGCACGCTGTGAAAAACCCGGTTAGCACAGCCTGTAACCCAGTTTGAGCTCTGCTAAGTGGAGCAGCAAAGCCAAATCAGCTGAGGATATTTTTATCTGGAGCACAGAGAAAGATCACCATTGTTATAAACAGATATGGCTCCATTTACTGCAATGCTGCAGCCGGTGCATCGCCGCGTACGGCTCAGTTAGATGTCTACGGTACGTGATGCTCAGCTAATTTAACCAGCTTGTGTTGTTAGGAGTTGAAAGAGGTAAGAGTTAAATTTTTTTTTTTTTTACCATTTTGGGCTTCTCCTCCTTGAGGGCACAGAGACGCTTCCACCAGCCAACCATACGACGCTGGGTCTTCACCAGGTTACCGCAGATCTCATGGAAACGCTGCTGCTGCTCAGTGGTCCTGCACACGACAACATGGGTGGGAATTAAAAACAAAAAACAAAACACAACTGTGGGAGCTTGTGATCAGTCACCAACAACACTGTCAAGAGGAAACCTGTAAGGCCACTGTGGTTTGTCACATCAAACCAACTCTCATTTGTCAATAGCTGTTTTTAAATGAAATGACTCTGTGGCAACTTCAAAAACTCCCCAACTGTGCATTGTGCTGCTGCATCTACTTATTTCACCATGTGACCAAAGAGCAGAAATCCCTGGTTTCATCCGATTGCTCACTATGACTTATCTTCATTAGAGCTAAATAATAATTAGTTACTATTGATTGAGAGAATCAATTCAGAGATGAGGACCTTTCATGAGGATTGAGGTGTAACATGTCTAAAAGAGACGGCCACTGGTATGAGACTCTGGCCGGGGCGAGAGAAGGGCCTGACAAGAAGAAGAGGGAAGTGAGGCAGCTGGGAAGAGCGGTCTTCATTTTCTGCTTAGCCATCGTTCCCTATTTCAGTCCTTGTTGGGAGCGAGCCAAGCGATAGCCGTGACCGGACTCCGATAGCTCCATTTAACCGAAGAACAGACACTCCGGCTATATCTGGACCACTCTGCAGGAGACTTAGCAAGTCACAATATAAATCTCAAAACAATATTCAGACTGAGAAATAATCAATAGCTGCATTTTCCTGAGCTGCATCTAATAATATCCAGCTGCCTTCTGAACAGTTAGTACCAGACCAGACCGATCGAAACTCAACTCCTCCCTTAACTGAACTCTGTCAGAAGGTTTGTGACTCCACTAAACGTAAACATTAACATGCAAAACACAATAAAATACATTCAACTTCACCATTTACACAACATTGACCCTGCTGCTTCTTGCAGAAGAGACCCGGCATGTCAGAGGAATGTGCAGCGGTGTAATAGGGAGCAGGCCACACTCTGCTGATGCAGGGTTATATATTGAGGCTGAAGGTGTCTGGTGGGGGAACGGACGTCCAACACACTGCCAACTGTTACTCTATCCTGTTCTAGGTGTCTGGTTCTCCAGATCAAACACACAGCTGAGTCAAGGGGCTGTTGTAAGCACTGTATAATGTCAAAGCTCCATGAAGTGGCTGGACACCGTATAGGACTGGTTTCAGGTGACAGTGCCCAAGCTGTCACATTAGTTTCAGCAAAATTAAGTATGCATTCAAGACAGAACTCCATTATTCCATGTGACTAATTGAAAGTTTCACATAAATACATTTTATGGTGTAATGGAAAAGCCCATTTTGACAGTATGACCTTCATCCTGGAGCTCTCACCACTTATTGGAGCCGAAGACTCTGGGCGCGAGGGTGGGCACCAGGTAGTCGGCCAGGCAGAGCAACATGACGCTGCAGGAGAGCCCGGTCAGCACTGATGGGTCCAGGTAGTAGATCAGTCTGGAGGGGGAAGACAGAGCCGTCAGTCATGGTTAGAAACACGTTGCTCAGAATCAAACAAGGGCATTTTGTATCAGGTATTCATAAGCAGTTGCTCATTTCCATTATCTTAGTGTTTTTTTCTTCTTGAGTATGAGGGTTGCCTGCATGCTTGATCTGTAACTTTAGGAACCTCCAAACACCAGGGGTGAAGCAGATCTTAACAGGGAGGGTGTGTGCTTTAGGCAATATAAAAAAGGAATGCATTGTATTAGCAAAACAGCACTCGGTGGATTATGAGAACAGTCTGTTACTGTTCTGGCGTGGATTCTTCACCCAGAGTGTTTGCTTCAAAATTACTTTGAAAAAACTAAAGAATGTTGAAAGATAATCTAGTATTAATCTACAAAGTTTCCTTCCTCTAGTTTTGTGCTGCAGCAGTGCGAGAAAGCTTAACATAACTTTGACCAGAGCACTTCCACCTACATTTTGATGTTAGTTTAGATACTCCTTGTCTGTGTTTGTTACAGCTAGAGAGAGGCAGGAAATGTAAGTTATGCCAACTATGTGCCCAGCTGTGTATACCCCTGTGACACAGGGTGCAGTAAAAAAAAAAAAAAAAAAAAGGACTTACAGGAAGAGCACGGTGGTGGCGCCAATCAGGGCCCCGGGGAACCAAGGCTTCTCCCAGCGCAGGACTCGGTCCCCAGCGAGGATCACCTCACCCCAACCCTGCAGCTGCTCCTCCAGCTGGGCCGTTTCCTGAGCCTGGGCACAGAAGTTCACACATTATACACCACCAGACTACTACTCACCACTGTAATGTCAGCATTATTTCTGAGAGAACAACGGGGATTGCCTTAAAAGTCAAGGACAGGTGTCTCCCCTGGGGGTGAATTTCACATTCAGCCAATTAAGGGGCCAATGTGAAACTATAACGTATATGCAGTCTAATTAATTTGAATGAATGAGCGTATGTGCATTCTTAACTCACGCCTTGCACCATTTATATCATATGTATCTCCTGTAATACGATAAGTGTCAGCGCATTTAAAGTGTCAACTAAATTAAATTCTCAATCTTGACAATATTTTAACGTTTCGAGCTGTAGGTGATGTTATTCATTCATCAACATTTGTGGAAACTAGCAGGTTTTCAGTACATTCAAGGCTCACGTCTTGATCTACGGTGAACAGCGGTAACAGTAAGTTATGTCCCATCAGTGACATGACTATGCAGTATTATATCGACCCATGAGACGATATGATCAGCGCCGCTAACCACGTTTATCATTAGGGCTCCCATCGAGGGCGGATATAACTCGATTTCGGGGTTTTTAAGCTGAAAAAGGCCCCAAAAGCTGAAGCTGTTATCGTTATCGCACTGTAACAGGGAAACGTATCTGCTGCCATGTAAAGCGCATTAAACGGACGAGCTAACAGGCTAGCTAGCGTTAGCCGCTGCATCGTCACTGGTCGGATAAGCGATTGAATAATAATAATTTAAAAATAAACCACATCGCTGATAATGCTACTGCTGCTTACATCTTGGCAGTGCAAAGTCCACTTTGTCTAAGCAGCAAATCTTTAAACAAATGGCATCCTCGATTGCGTGAACGCCACCGGATTAGCATTGACAGCTTATGCTAACGTTACTGTTAACACACCCACATCTCACAGAGCCGTTTAAACTCAACGCTAAAAAAAATAAAATAAATATATGATTAAAAAAAATCTGGGTGATACTCACAAGCATATTCGCGCTTTTGTTGTCGACTTCAGTCATCGTTACTGAATCACCGTCGATTTTATTTATTTTTTTTATCGTGTTTTTAATGTATTTTGTAGAGAAACGACCCCGTAGAGCAGCAGCAGCGGCGCACGCGCTTCTTCCTTCACTGGTTTCAGCGTCACTAACGGTCGAGCTCTGGCAGGATGTTTTTATCTTCGAATTTGCGTCAAAAACCAGCCAATGGCATCATGGGAAATGGAGTCCTATTTGTCTTGGTTGGTTATGATATGACCTCTATGGTTATGACAGATACGGGCTATTTCTTCAGTAAAAACCAAACGCCACCGTAATATTTGACGAGATAAAATACCTACTTATGTAATTGAGGTGAGTCATTATATCATGACAGCTCATAATTTTTAGTCTGAGAATATACCTGAAAGATTTAATTAAATTGTAGCCTAATGGGAAACAGGTGTGTGGCCTTTGCTGACTAATCAAGGAAAGCATTCTGACTTTTAAAAAAAAAAAAATTGCAGTACTATTCATAAAAATAAAATTATTAGAACACATTCAATGCCATTGCAATGTTGAGAGACTTACATTGTAGTTAAAAATAAATAAACAAACAAACAACCTAGAACTTAATTTTTGTCGACCATAACTGTAATGTAAGACACCTGGCAGTGTTTATGGTTAGGTTGTGTTGACCCACAATTTTACTGTCTGTGTTGGTTTTGTTTGTAAATTAATTGATCTTTGTGTCTTGTGTCTTATGTTTTATGTTATGTTATGTTATGTTATGTAAGGACAAATAAATCTATCTATCTATCTATCTATCTATCTATCTATCTATCTATCTATCTATCTATCTATCTATCTATCTATCTATCTATCTATCTATCTATCTATCTATCTATCTATCTATCTATGTTTGCAATTACAACAAACATACAACTAATAGTTCATCATGCTTATACCTTAGTTTATTTGGCAAAGTTTCCATGTACATGTTCTACTACTACAACTATTATTTGAAATTGCATCAACACCTATGATCAACACCTGAGAGACTGTCTAAAACATAAATCCAGTTTGATTTCAGATTCAGATCAAGACCATTGGTGCAAACATAACACAATGGCAAAATATGTTTTTTTTTACTTGAACAGTGGTAGTTCTTCAAGAAGGCACATACATTCTTACATTGAAACAAAATGTGATTTTGCATGACACTGTGTACAATCCTTACTGTCTTTGCTGGTTCTCAACTGGTGATCAGTGAGTATCAAAAAACTACCTTCCAATATGCACTTCTCTCTTTTGCCACATGGGTGCAGTCTTTATCAGTGTAAGGTGTAAGACTGCAGCTGCTGTTAAATCAATTCTGTCTTTGTTCCCTTTGTTTAACCTTTTAATCAGCTGTTCTTTATTTAAAAACACTGACATAATTTCAGCCGACATATATTGTGTGTAAACTAGATTATGATACAGAGTTACTCTTGTCAGATTTGGCCACAAAAGTTCATACATTTGCCCCAAAACAAGTGCTCCATAAACAGTCTTGAATTTTTGAAGTCCACGAGTGTCTTGGGCCCAGGATGAAAAGGCACAATAACATCATTGGTCAATACTTAATTTATAGCAGCCATTTTAGTTTTATTAATGGCAGAATTGCAGTGTAGCACACCTCTATGACATAGTCTTTATTTATTTATTTTAAATATATATTTAGAAGACAATTTCTATGGTTAAACGCCACCCAACTGGAAATATTTTTGAAATATCCTCTCGTGATCGATTTACATTGACATTGATTTTAACACATTCGAGTTTCATTGTACAGTTTGTCCCTGAACGCAACTCACTTCAGACGTACGTTTCGTGCGTGTGACGTCACTTGGTTTTCATCTCGTTCCTAGTCTTGTGGTTGGAGAACAGATTAGCTAGCTGAGAGCTAACTAGTTGCCTTTCATTATTCTTAACAGTTGTGGTTACTCGGTTATCACACGGTCGGTTTCAGAGTCTGGTTCCACGGGATATTATCTATCACCAAATTCGCGCCGACACAGTTTTCTCTCCGCTCCCGGAGAAAACGCTGGTACGTAAGAAATACGTTAACGTTAGCTAGCTAAGTTAGCTAGGACAGGAATTGTTCGCTACGCACAAGTGTGGTGGGGCCTTTAGAAATGTGAAGCGTTAAATACACGAAGTTATAACATATAGAGGTATAGCAGCGAGTTTCAGCTCTGTGATCTAAAGTTTATTAGTCCAGTGTTTTATCCGATTGTCAACCTCGGCGTTAGTCATCATAAATTTGCTAGTTTACACACAGTCTTAGCAACAGGCCTGTTCTGGCGCACGTGTTAATGCGCATCTAGATGTTATTATCGTGAACAAATTCATAAGATATGAGTAAGAATATATGTTTAGACCACAGGAGAGACAGCGATCTGCTAAATTGTTCGTAAGCCCTTGAGCAACAGTGAGAAACCGCCGCCACACTTAACTCAAAACTGTGTCAACAAAAATGCCGCCGAATTATAACTGTGTTCGTGTCATTATTTCATTACGATTTCCTTCCGTGAACCACTTTTATGTGGGTTAGGAATTGAAAAACATGCAGCCCAATGGCCTTGAGCCTTTATACTAGTTTATTTATGTCAGCCATTTTAGAGTAGGAAGTCATTCAACATATTACAATGCTTTAAATAGTAAAGTGAAAGACTGCAGGAGGTTGTGTCCATACTTAAGTATGTATTATTAAAAATGCATCAGATACATTTAAAATCAATGGTGCTGCATGTTAGTTTGGGTGGTCCGTTTCTTGTCCATATCTTATTGGCTGTCTTAAGAAAGAATGTTATCTAATGTTGGCCTCAAAGGACCTTATAAAAAACAGATAAAATAGCTTTGCAAGACTAATATTGACAAACCCTCATTACAATTTGTCATTACTTTTTATTTCTACTTGGAGATTTCAGTATTAAGGTGTGATGGCGTCTTGTTATCTCTTCAAACAGTGTGCCTCTGTTTAATTTCTGCAGAGCCATGTACAATGGGATTGGCCTGACAACTCCAAGGGGCAGTGGCACCAATGGCTATGTGCAGCGCAACCTGTCGAGCCTGCGGGTGAAACGGCCCCGGGATGAGCGCGGGGGCGAGCGGGATGAGAAGGACCGGGAGAGGCTGGAGAGTCAGCTCAACAGGCAGCCCAATGCTGACATCTTGGAGCACCAGAGGAAGAGGCAGCTGGAGGTCAAGTGTGCAGAGTTACAAGACATGATGGAGGAGCAAGGGTAAAATAATACACACATTAACACTGACCTTTAATGGGCTGTATGCAAACTTGCAAGTAGTGGCAGAAAAAGTAAAATAGTAGTGTTAAATTAATGTTAAGTCCTTTTCTCTGTTTGGATGGTCAGGTATTCCGCCGAGGAGATTGAAGAGAAGGTGAACAGTTTCCGCATGATGCTGCAGGAGAAGCAGGAGCCAGCTCCCGCCACCACTGAGAGACCAACGTAAGAACACCGCAGTCAAACAACCTGACTAACATATGTTGAGATCATTGCATCCATTAAAATATTGTTTTGTAGTGTTGGTAACAAGTCTCTCTGGTTTGTTCTCTCCCAGGGTGACGGAGACTCACGCCCTGGCTGCAGCCAACCAGCAGAAGAACGACCGTCTTCGAGCTGCTTTCGGTATTTCCAGCGATTATGTGGATGGATCGTCCTTCCACGCCGACCGCAAGGAGAGGGAGAAGGAGAAGAGGGAGCAGGAACGCCTAGAGAGGGAGAAGCTGCAGCAGCAGAACTACACGTGAGTATGACGGGCACAAAACACTCACAGTGATGTTGCATGTATAAATGAATGGTTTCTTTTTTTTATTTAGACCCAGCTAAGCAAGAGCTGGCAAATGTGGCTAAAAATACTTGTCAGTGTTTCCCAGCATTAACTGAAGAAGGAAGAAGAGAACGAAGAAGCACAGACTGCGCAGTTAGAGACACGGGTTGACTTGTAATTAGAAAAGAATCAACCACAGGTGTGGGTGGTAGTGACAGCACACTGATCCTATAAAAGTATATGACCCAGATTCTTTTTTTAAACACCGAAGAGGAGTGTGTTTCACTCATGAAAAGCTTCGATGGGTGTTGATAATGGGATGTAATCAAAAACACTAAATGTGTGCAATCCCTTCTACAAACATTGGTGATCTGTTTTTGTTCTTATTGAATATACAGTGTGAGCAAAAAGATTTAATTTGAGGAAAATTCTCATTCATACTATTTTACAAAGACATGTTGGGTTTGTTCTTGACCTTGGAGGCAGTCACTCACTGGTGTGTGATTCTGCCGATATCCACTGAAAATAAACTTGGACATCTTTCAAATCTGCTTGAGTTACATAATCCATTATAGTGAACTGGCTCTTTAACTTCATATTTTTCAGAGGTAGCACTAGCTTGTGTGACGATGTAGTTGTGAACAGGGCCGGTTGCTAAAGGGTAGTTGAAGTGATAGTAGTAGTTAATCTAAACACGAGATTCAAGTCCAAACTTTGTCCGATCATCAGCTGATATAGTGTATCGTATCTTGTCTATAAAGACACTTTGATACTTATTGCCTTTTAGATTAGATTAGGTTTGATTCAACTTTACTGCCATTGCACATGCCACTAGTACTAGGCAGGCAACGAATTTCAGATTGCGTCTAACCAGAAGTGCATAAGCAGATAAGATAGATAAGATAACAATGAACAAACACAGTTTTGCTTTATTAAATTAACCGGTCACTATGGTTAACTACAGTTCACTACTCAACGTGCTGCCTCTGTTCTGTTCCTGACTCGGAAAGTGTTGTCCTTGTTCTCACAGGCTGGTGGAAGATTCAGACAATTCTGATTCCCCGCCAAAGAAAAGAGGTCGGAAGAAGAAAAAGAAAAACAAGAACAAAGACAGGTGAGAAAATTAATTGGATGAGAACGGAAAAGTAACTGATTACAGCAGGTGGCGGGTCTGACAGGGTTTTTTATTTCCTCTCCCAGCAGCTCAGAGAGTCCCTCCCCATCTCCCCGCAGAGAGAAGAAGAAGTCCAAAAAGAAGAAAAAGAAACGGTATTCTGCTGCCAGATTCTTTTTGTCAATGTTTCACCATTGAGTTTTTGTTTTTTTACTTACAATGATTTAATTTGTCTTTCAGAGACGCGTCAGAGGAGTCGGAGGAAGAAGATAGGTAGGTGTATCAGTGTGAATCCTGGTGCAGTTCATTCAATATGAAATGAGTTTTGTAGTGTGACAATTGTGGCTGTTATTTTAGTTGCATGTTTTCAATCTCAATCTCTTTCCCAACTTAAAGCTCCTCAGACGAGAAACAGAAGGTGTCAAAGAAGAAAAGAAGAAAGAGTGAAAGTGCGAGTCCTCCAAAAGCAAAGGCGGCACGACACAGGAGTGCATCCTCCAGCTCTGCTCACAGGTGTGTGAATAGGTGAAACCAACCTCAGGTGGCACATCAGATCAGTACCTTGGTGCAGTATGTTGCTGTGGACTGTTGAATAAATAAAGATAGAACTGTGTTTCAAGGTGGAGGTGGAGTGCAAATCTTTAAAGACTTAAAGACTCCACTAGAGACCAGTAGAGTCAGTCCCATTTTTCTTCAATAAACTGCATCTTGTTTTGCTCCTCCCCCCAAAGAAGTTAATTTACTGATTTACTTTTCCCCCCCTGTGATATTAACAGCCAGTCTCCAGCTCCAGTGAGGTCACGTCAACAGGACCAGGCTGCAAGAAAAGCTGATGATGGACGAAGGGAGAGATCACCAGACAGGAGGAGGCGGGGCTACGAGGAGCACAGCCCACCCCGTCACGGAGGTGACATGGTAAGAATTGGACTAGTTGCATACGTTTAAGAACAGAAACATCTGAACCTTTCACTCTAATGATCCCAAAGTTGAATTGATTTATCTGATGGTTAAAGGGATACGCCAACATTTTTTTTTTACGTGTCTTGCCTCACTCCCGAGTCCATGACAAGCAGGCAACGGCTAGCTTGAGTAGCGCCGAATTCGTCCGAAGAAAATTGTAAACAGCTGGTATTTAGACAAATTAACGACACACTGTTGATCTAAACGGCTACTTTCTCGCCTAAAAATGTTTGAAATGTGGATAAAGTGATATATTTACAGAGTTTAGAGCTAAAATGAAATCAGCTTCTGACTGCTGATTTCGGCTCGGGTAGGAGGCAGGCTAACACTACCTATGCACTTCCAGTGTTTGAGCTAAGCTAATTTGTTTATTTGTTTATTATACAGATCCCCATTAGCTGCAGCAAAGCCACAGCTATTCTTCCTGGGGTCCAACAGTATCAAATATACAGTTGAAAACACAAAACATAAACATTATAAAAATTTAAAACAAAAAAACAAGTGAGCGATATGCTTCACCTAACAAAACAAAAACAGAATAAGTGTTTACATTTCTTAACTGTGCTTCATTCCTTCTTTGTTATATTAATTGTTCACATACTAATCCTATTACCCACATTTCTACATATCATATATGTATACTGTACATCATTACACATCACACATCATACTTGTATATACATTCATTCTACAGAATATACATTATAATAACACATATCATATATCCATCGAAATATACTCCATATATAAATATACCATGTTGTCTTACTTTGATAAATGCTGTTTTATTAATATTTTGAATTTCTTTGTGTTCGTGGTGAGTTTGATATTTTTCGGCAGTGAATTCCATTCTTTCATACCTCTATACAAAACCGTATGCTTGATGGCGTTAGATCTTGCTTTAGGTAATGTAAAGTTTCCTACAGCTGCATGTCTGGTGATATATTTATGACTCTCTGCACTAAAAGCTAGGTTTTTAAATTACGGGCGATACGGCTCTATCTCCCTTGTTACTGCACGCACAGTCGAAAGGATGGTGTCTATCTGCTGGTCATGGACTCGGGAGTGAGGCAAGAAATGTTGGCGTATCACTTTAAAAGAATTTTGTATGTTCAAGTACATCAACAAATGTTTTTCTCCATCATCTAGAAGAGGACCAATCTTGAGAGAGAAAAAGAGCGACCCAGTCAAAAGGAGAAGGCCTCCACCAAAAGACGACATGACTCCTCATCCCCCTCTCCACCGCCACAGGCAGAGAAAAGCTGGGAGAGGGAGAAAGGCCGCAGATCCAGAAGCAAACAGAAGGAGAGCGAGAAAGAGATGCACTCCAGGAGCAGAGAGGTGCAAAAAAGTAGGCGTTCGAGGAGCGTAGAAAACGAGAGGGCGAAGGCGAGACGTTCTAGAAGCAAGGAGAAGGAGAGAGACAGAGAAAGGCGCTCCAAAAGCAGAGAGATGGACAAGGGACGGCGCTCGAGGAGCAGAGAAAAAAGGGACAAAGGGAAGGAGATTGTTCCTCAGAGGAGCAGGCATGACTCCTCCTCCTCCTCCTCCTCCTCCTCATCCCCATCTCCTCCCCCTCCTCCTCCTCCTTCTTCTCGTCCACCCAAACAGGACGCCCGGGGCGAGAGGAGCAGAGAGACCGAGCGGGAAAAAGACAGGAACAAACAGGACAGAAAGACAAGACACGACTCCTCGTCCCCTTCGCCGCCTCCCCCCGAGAAAGAGAGAGCGAGGAGGGAGAGGAGCGGAGAGAGGGAGCGCAGAGATGTACCCTCGAGGGCGACAAATGAGAGAGACAACAGGAAAGACGCCGGGAAGAGACAGGAGAGGGAGGCGTCTCCTCGCCAGCAGAAAAACGACAGGAGAAGGGACGGCGGTCCCCACCCGTCTCGAGATTCCGTGTCGCCCGCCGCTCGCTCGCCGGTCACCAACGGGCGTCAGAAGGAAAGAGACGGCGGCGACAGACAGAGAGATAAAGACAGAGAGAGCGTCAAGGAGAGGGACAGGCACCTGAACAAGCAGCAGCAGCAGCAGCAGCAGGAGGAAGAAGAAGACAGGGCGCGAGGTCAAGAGGGCGGCAGGAAGAGGGACGAGGTCGCTCGGTCATCTGCAGAAGTTAGACAAGACGGAAAGAAAGGAGCGGGCGAAAGACAGGAGAAGACGAGAAGCCCTCCGAGGAAAGACAAACGAGACGAGGCGAGCGCCAAACAGGCCGAGAAGAGAAAAGAGAGCAGCAGCAGCAGCAGCAGTAGTAGCGGTAGCGGCAGTAGTAGCAGCGGCAGCGGCAGCAGCAGCAGTGGCAGCGACAGCGACAGCTCCTCATCCTCCTCTTCGTCGTCGTCTTCCTCGTCGTCCTCGTCCTCCGAAGACGAGAGCAAGGCGAAGAAGAAGACGGGGCGGGAGAAAGCTACCAGCCCCGGGAAAAACACACCGGCCGCCATCGGAGCTGCAGTCGAGAGATATTTAGCCAATGGGAGAAAGGAGAGCTCCGCCTCCGCTTCCGCTTCCGAGGGCGACGGACCCAGGCAACGACCCCAGAGAGACAGAGTGGACGGAGGAGACAAACGTGAGCGGGAAAGAGAAAGAGAAAGAGAAAGACCTCCTCCTCCTCCTGCTCCTGCTGCTGCTCACAGAGCTCCTGCAGAGAGCTACCCACCCAGAACAAAAGGCCAGGAGCGCTACAGCCCCACGCAGATGGACAGCCCCAGTCCTCCTCCGCCCTCGCCGCCGCCCAGCAGAGCGGACAACAGCAGAGGCAGCAACAGGTCCGAGGCCACCGAGGCTGAGAAACCCAGGTCGGAGGCCAAAGTTAGGGACAGGGACGGTGGCAGAGACAGAGAAAGGGACAGGGAGAGGGAGAAGGACAGGGATGCAGCCAGGAGACCAGCGAGATCCAGCCCCGCAGCCCGCAGGTCTCGCTCTCCGCCCCAGAAATCCATCCCCACCACCTCCCCCGCCCGGCGCACGCCACCGAGGCAGTATCAGGATCCACCACCCCGGTCCAGGAGAGGTTCTCCTCCCCCTCCGCCTCCGGCCTGGTCGGATCGGGAGAGAGACAGGCAGAGGGACAGGGACAGAGACAGAGAGAGGGATAGAGAGAGGGAACGGGACAGAGAAAGAGAGAGAGAAAGAGACAGAGAGAGGGACAGAGAGCGTGAGCGAGCTGCCAGAAGAAGCAGATCCAGATCCAGAAGTCCGAGGAGGCGAAGCCCCCCCATCAGGTAGGACAGGAGAACACCACGCAGCCTTTTTAGGGGGATAGTTCAACATTTTGGCAAATTGGCCCATTGCCATAATCCCTATAGTTTTATGTTCGTTACCTTTAATTGCTGGTGCAAGCTGTTTTTAGAACAGCGGAGCAGAGCCGCCAGCTGCTCAGAGCTACGCTACGGAGGCTAATGGGATTTCTTGGTTTCCCTCATTAAAACTCGTCAAATACACAATCTAACAACTCCAAAACGCTCTGGTGGACAAGTTGTGACCTGCACATTCACCACGCTATGAGATAATAACAGAACGTTACGAGACAGAGTTATTTTACAGGCAAATACAGAGACTGCTTGCCGGAAAACTGTCCCTGAAGACAGCGTGCATCAGTGGTTTTGCATGAATTTACCTCTAAAACAACTCTGTCTGGTAACGTTCTGTTATTATCTCATAGCGTGGTGAATGTGCAGGTCACAACTTGTCCACCAGAGCGTTTTGGAGTTGGTGGATTGTGTATTTGATGGGATGAGTTTGATGACGGAAACCAAGAAATCCCTTTAGCCTCCGTAGCGTAGCTCTGAGCAGCTCGCATCTCTGCTCCACCGTTCTAAAAATAGCTTGCACCGACAATTAAAGTTAACGAACCTACTGCTATGACTATAGGAATTATAGCAATGGGCCAATTTGCCAAAATGTTGAACTATCCCTTTAAGGATCAAGGTTAAATGGTTTTGACATTCAGTTAGAGTTGGAGCGGCACTGATCGTTTATGTTGTAAGTTCAGTATTTAGTAGTTCACATATTCTTTTTGTAGGAATTTAAAACGTTTTTGTCCTTTTATTCATGAATAGGCTAACCCAAACTACTCATTGATGTATTGGGTAGATGAAGCTTTTAGTGGCTGAATTGTAAATTGTAAATGTTTTTGTCTTGTAGGACCCGTCGTTCTCCGTCTCCACAGCGACGAAGGAGAAGCAGTCGCTCCCTCTCAAGAGAGAGAGGGCGAGAGAGGGAACAGCAGAGGCCCAGGCAGAGGGAGGTCGAACCACAGAGAGAGATGGAGAAGGAGCAGCCGCACCCAAAAGATGTTCCCCAGTCGGCTAGGTCCTCCTCATCCTCCTCCTCCTCCAGCTCCTCCTCTTCCTCTTCATCCTCACCTTCACCACCTCGGGAAAGGAAAGACGTGCAGCCCCCCCAGGTAGCGGAGAAGGACCGGAGAAGAGACCGGGAGGACGAGAAGAAAGACGACAGGGAGCAGAAAAGTCGCTCCTCCTCCTCTCAGGCTCCTTCCAGAGACTCGTCCCGCGCTCCTCCCTCAGGTAGAGGAGCTTCCCAGTCTGAGCCCCGGCGCTCCGACGCGGCCTCCAGGAGGTCTCCCGCCGGCAACCAACCCGACGCCAAACCGTCGTCACGGGGACCAAGCAGGAAGCAGCCGTCACCGCCGGCAGCTCCTCCAGTGCCAGAGCCAACGGTCCGAAACGACGGCGCTGTGAACGGCAAGGAGGCGACCGCAAAGAAGAAGGCCAGCAGGAGCAGCAGCTCCAGCTCCTCCTCCTCCTCTTCATCCTCCTCCTCCTCCTCATCCTCGTCCTCCTCTTCAGACAGCTCCGACTCTGAGGCGGAGCAAGGAAAGGGGTAAGCAAGAGACCGGGAATGAGTTCCTAAAGAGCTGATCGAATAATCAATAATACAACAATGAGCATCACTGTACACAACAGTTATTAACAGTTTACTGTGTCGGTTTCTTTCAACAGGAAAACAACCAAAGCTCAAAGCTCTGCTTCCTCCTCATCCTCATCCGACGATGAAAAGGAAAAGAAGAATAAGAGGTAAGAGGAGAAAAAAACATTTCATTTTTATGTGACATTATTTTAAGGCAGATCTTTTATTTATTAATTAAAACAGAAAAAAAATAGCAGTAAAGGTCTTAGGAAGGAAAAATTACTTTTTAATGGTTTAAGTGAATGGTTACTGATTTAAAGGGGACATATCATGGCGTATGTATGCAATCACCTGAGAGTGAGCTAAAATTTCAGGTGTTAGTTGGTTGCATTAGTTAGTCTGTCTCGTCCTTAAAGAAACAACTGGCCAAGACGTGGTACCTATAGTTATATATAGACTGTTAAAGGGATAGTTCAGCATTTTGGCAAACTCGCCTATAGACCCTTTCAGAGAGTATAAACAAAGACAGGTGTGGCTCATTAGAAAACGCTCTGGTACACTAAATAGAATGGAGCCTTAATTAGTATCCTTGGTAACACCTGTCTTTGTTTATACTCTCTGAAAGGGTCTATTGCCATAATCCCTATAGTCTTAGGAGTACGTTCATTACCGTAATTGCAAGACACAAACTGCTCAGCTAACGCAACAGAGGCCTGCAGTACTTTTGCCTTTCCCTCATCAAATACACAATCCAACAGCTCCAAAATGCTCTAGTGGACAAGTTATGACCTGCACATTCAGCCCGCTGTGAAATAATCATGTATATTAATTATGTAACATTACGACACATGAAGCAAATACTCAGAACTACTTGCGCTTTTGAAATCCCTCCGCCCAGCAGCCGCATCTGGAATGTAGTTCCGGCTGCATTTGCCTCTAAAACAACTCCGTCTCGTAATGTTACATTATTATTTCATAGCTGGTGAATGTTTCTTGCAAACCAGAGTGGTATCACTGGATCAGGCTGTTTTTAATGAATGAATGAACAATTTCCATTTGGAGCAAAGGTGAGAAAGACAGACATCAGTTTTAAGGATCATGATCATGACGGAGTGAAAACACCAAACGATCCAAACTGAACGAGGAGTGTTTCTATCATATTTTTTAGTTTTAACCACATCTCCAGCTCTTATTGGTACATGAGTGTTATGTGAGAGTGTTGTGACGTTACACCTGTGCTCTCCCCTCAGCCCTGCCAGGCCTCAGAGGGTGCCGGCTGATTCGCTGAGAGATTCTCGCTCGCTCAGTTATTCTCCTCCAAGGCACATGAGAGGAGCGCCGTCCTCGCCGAGCCGCAGGTCCGTTTACGCTACAGAGAACTAGAACTAGCTGGCGGCTAATTGGCAGCTAGCGAAGTGTACAAATGGCGTGTGTGATAATGGTTCCTGTGTAAATACAGTGACACACCGTGTGTTTACATAGACGCATTGAAATGTGCAGCATATGAATAATATATGAAGGTCGGTTTCCTGGTTACAGATTAGATAAAATAGTTTCCATTAATCTGTGTTCAGAAAAATGCCTTTTAGGCTCCTCAGTGCTCATTTAGTCAAAGTTTTGGTCTTCCTTCTTAAAGGGATACTACACCCAAAATCCATAATTCACTAATTCCCTACTCACCGTCATGCCAAGGAAGGGTTTGGAGAACTTTCAGAGTCATCAAAACGCTTTAGGAGTTCCACGGGGGGTCACTTTTGAATCGTCCAAAACACACACTACGAAACATCCAGATACCTCCATACTGCTCGTCTGTACTGACCCAAGTGTCCTGAAGCCGCCACATGGAAAAGTTGTTCAGAAAAAATGAATGTGATCTCTGTTTTTAGATGCGAGAGATTTGCTGTGAGATGTTTTTCCGTGTTTACATCATACATCCAATGTTTTACAATGACGAACGAACATCTCGCAGCAAATCTCGCGCATGTGCACAAACATCAACAGAGCCACTGGGAGCTACTGCTACAACAAGGATAAAAACAGAGATCACATTAACTTTTTCCAAACAACTTTTCCATGTGGCAGCTTCAGGACACTTGGGTCAGTACAGACAAGCAGTATGGAGGTATCTGGATGTCTCATAGTGTGTGTTTTGGATGATTCAAAAGTGAACTCTATCCACCACCATTATATGAAAATCCGTTGCCAGCCGGACTCCAAAAGCGTTTTGATGACTCTGAAAGTTCTCCAAACCCTTCTTTGGCATGACGGTGAGCAGAAAACTGGTGAATTATTGATTTTGGGTGAAGTATCCCTTTTAATGTACTTTATTTCTGTATTTTGCATCAGACCTGTAACTGTACTGTTTTAGAAGTGATGATTGACCTTGTGTTTCTCCTCTCCGTAGGAGCGGCAGCAGACAGTCACCAAGCCGCTCGTCAACCAGCAGAAGAAGGAAATGAGCTGCCACCTCAGAGATGCCTCACTACTACTACTTCTATGTTGTTTCTCTGTTCACCTCCAGCTGGTTTGAACCGGGCCACAACACAGACTTCACAGCCAGCGGTCAGTAGATGCACATCTGTGAATGTCAGGAGGGGGACTCGTTTTGGTTCTGAGCTGCCACACAGTAAATCCCCAGTCGGTTTGTTTTTTTAAGCAGCGGCGGCGATGACCCAGGGCTGGCTTGTACATTTATTTTTATGAGCTGAGTAAGGAACGTACACATTTACACATTCTCACAAACACACAAACACACACATAAACACAGCTGAGTAAAATGTAACTCTAACAATGTTCCTCTGTACTTGTACCGTTCATTGAGTTCTACCTGTAGATATGAGCTGTCTGTATTTTGGTTATTATCATGTAACGGATCCTCGATTTCCATGTCAATGTGAGCAGAAGCTGAAATGTGGTTAATTTCTTTGTTGAAATAATAATAAAAGGCAATTGTACATTTTATTTGTGTGAAATTTAATTCCTGTTGTATATGGGATTTGTTTACCGTTGCAAAAAAAAAAAAAAAACCTTATGCTTGAATATCTTCAGCCCTGTAGGAGCCACTGTTGAGATTATTACCAACTCAAGTATGTTTCTTCAACCTCATCAAATTTAACTTGAAAAGATATAGTATTTCCTTTATTATCAGTTTGTGCTGCAGTCAAAAAAACATATGACATCTTAGGTTGTACTTTTTTAATATCTTTTTCAAAAGAGACCTAAAGTTAATTTGAAAATCCAGTTTAAAGGTTTTGCTTTGCGGATTCAGCTGTGGATTATGTTGTTTGTAGCATTACAGACGGATTATCAGCATAAAACTCTGTGATTACGAGAAATCAAAGAGGCTGAGTGAGTTTATTCCTCTCCTTGTCAATCACAGATGTTCACAGTGCTGTCATCTATATATTTTTAGATGAATAAGGCACATGTTGGATACTGTACTGCTTGAAATCTAGTGCAGATTAGTAGATTAGTACACTCTTTTCTTTCCAATTCATTTCTACTACAGTACAGTGTGATAGAATTACTGTAATGATTATCAAGCATTTTTACTACTTTCCCAAGCTGCGGATGGAACAATGACTCAACTTTAACTGTGACCGGACAGTGGATCCTGTTGCTGTTGCAATAGTGAAACTGGGATGGCGACATCAGAGTTTGGCGTGTCCTTACTGGCAGTTTCATTTCACAGAAGTCACACATCAGTTTTTGAACACAGCATTTTTAGAAAAATTTTAATTTCCAAGATGTCTTGATGCAAATGTCTGGTTTATTACTCTCTAGAAAGTACTAGAGTTTTTTTATTTTAACAATGTTTTTATTAATTTCCAATAAAAACATACAAAACACATTAACACATGCCACACAAGTTGCACAACGAGATGCAGGTAAACCTTGCTGCATACACATACATACAGAAAAGATAAACACGCACACAAACATACATACCCATGTAAAATAATAACAATAATAAATAAAATAGAATAAGATAAAATAAAATAAAATTAAAGTGTCACACACATAATAGCTTTACAAATAGATATAGTCTATTGTTGCTTGAGAACGTCCATTAAGGTGCCCACACTTCTTCAAATTCTTGTACTTTACCCCTGATTACATAAATTAGCTTTTCTAATGTAAGAAAATACTAGAGTTAGATAAAATTTGATTTTTTTATACACTATCTTAAAGCAACCATTTTTTGTTTCTTATTAGCAGTGTGCCTTATTCATTTTTGTTTTGTTATATCCTTCTTTCTTCCACCGTTGTGTCATATCATATGAGCCAAATTCAGTTTATTAAATTAGAGTTTAAGTAATATAAAACCACACAAGGTTTGGACACTGCTGCAGAAAGACAGAAAGAAAATGGGGCTTTCCCACATGACTTGAACGCAGCACCAGATGATGAGAGTCAGGGTCATCAGCTGCAGTCAGACAGTCAGGTGTGGTCGGTCGGTCGGTCGGTCGGCGGGGAGACATTCCGACTGGAGCGGAGATCCAGCGGACCTCACCGGGACAAAAACAACAACGTCTACCGCCGCTTAGATCTGCCACCATGAGCCACCGGACCACGACGAGCGACAAATAACTACAGACCAACGACCACGGTAAGCAATGTCGCTCAAAGTTTTTTTTTTTTTCTTTCCAAGGAGAGAAGTTTTCTGACGTTGTTTCTTGGGTGTTGAGTGCAAGACAAGTCCGCGGCAGCAGGCAGGCAGGCAGGCGGGCGGGCAGGCCAGGGTCACAGGCCCGGCGGAGACCGACCGTCCAACCTCCAGGCTGCTGGAGAAACAATCTGGGAAGTTGTCACGTTTTCTTTTTCCTAAAGCGACATCATTTCGCAGCGTGAATAACAAGCGCGACACGTTAACGTTAATCTGGGGGTTGTTTTAGCTCCTTCTTCCTTTGTCACTCCCGGCTGAAGAAGAAGTCAGGGCTTAACGCGAAGGGGGGAAAACAAACGGGATTAATTTGCTGTTTCATAGCAGAGTGGAATGGATCACTTCACCTCCTACGGTGAAAATAATGTTGTTGGACGACCGTTGGGATAAAATACAGTTTAACGAGTGAGTATTACGTGGTTTTACTGTGAGCCGAATTGAAAAAGGTGATTTTCAGACGACATTGACACGTTTTCCAGACTGATTCTGGTTTAAGATATGGTATTTTTAGGGTTGTATTTACGAAAAGTAAAGGATTTTAATGGGAAGTTTGGCCCAACGTTTGTAACGTTTAGAACGTGAGGGACAAGTTGAACAGCCCGCGCGTGCCTCAACGGTTAACTTAAACTACAAACGTTCCTTTTTTGAATAACACATAATTTGTATTACACGTTATTTCATGCAACCATGTGTTGTATCTCTGGTGTTGTTGACCTGCACTGATGAATGATGATTTATTTTTTTTTGGACACCAAACTACGTTAAAAATCTTTGCAAAAACTCAGCTCCTCTATTTCCAAGTGCTCGTACCTTTTTATATTAAATGTTTTCTGACACAGTAGGTATCACAACTGAATTAATGTCTAATTGATTGTGCGCTAATTTCAATGTTTATTTCCTGCACGTCACAATAAATCTCGTGTTCACCTGAACGCATCACCAAACTCGAGGGATTTACAGTCAAACTGCGTGTTGTTATTGTTGTTTCTTTATTGAAAGTGAGTCCGAATTGAGGGATTGATAATGCAAAAGGTAAATAGAGGTTTAATTGTATTTGACAGTGTGTTTTTACCTTTACAGACCAATGCAACATTGCATCATTAATATAAAGTTTTTAAACGGGGACCCGTAGCCAGCTCTGCACCAACAGTCGCTCACTGGGTCTTTAATTTGCTCACATTAGAAAGGTCCCATTGAATTGCTTTCACAGGCAGCCTTTTCCTGTTTTCATGGAAAATCGTCCCAGTGTTAGCTTAGCCTAGCCTTACAGTACTTCCCTAATTTAGCCTCTTGCTCCAGTGTGTCGGTTGCTTGTGTGTTGTGTGTATTGCTTCCTAGCTTACCGAGCTAAGTTGTAGGATGGGGGGTGGATAAAGCAGGATGAGGAAGTTATATTTAGTGACTCAGCTGTTGTTTGAAGAACTGGGAGGGAGGTAAGGAGGGGCATGCACTGCAAACAGTAATCAAAAATGAACTGTGGTGAGCTGCTTGATTGATGCTATTTACCTAACCTCATTTTTATCTTTGTCTCTTTTTCTTGTTTTAGCAGATTTTAACCCTGGGACGAAGAGGAGAGAAGTGAGACCATCGCCTTGTAATGAAACTAGGAATGGTTGACTCTTTACCCGACCACCAGAGGAAGTGAGGTGAAATTAAGGGACCAGCTTAAAGGAACCTCAGCAGATGCAACCACTACTGACTGACGTGAAAAGAGGAACATCATAGTTTCTCACATAATTTTAAATAAGGGATGGAGTAGTTGATGAGCAGGCAGTGGAGAAGTCCAGGGCAATAACTGGATTCACCATCAGCTGTCAAGTCACCCGTCCATTTGGCTGTCGGAGCAACAACCTCAGAGCGTCACGGAGCCTCAGATGAGGGACTACCACTGTTTTAAATGAGCAGAGACCTCTGTGAAGAAGTTTGAGTTCAATGTGGGCCTGCATCCAAAGGAGACGAGAGGGAGTGTCCACACTGCACTGACAGAACCGTGGATGTCATAATCAATGAGTCGTCACAAGTTGGAAATCCCCTGAGGGCGTTTCATTGTGTGGAACTGGAACTAAGGTGGAACCACGCGGCTTGTCTCAGCCGTCAAGCATGAATCATAAATGCACAACTCTCGAGAAATGTTCCACACTCGACCGGCCGCTGTGGTTTCACTTTGAGACCAAGGAGAATGATGTGAACATCTGAGCAACAACTTCAAGGATAAATCGAAACAAAACAAAAAAAAAAGTGGATAAGTTTCAACTGGAAATGTTTTCTTACCGGCAGGGGAACGTCTGTGATTCCTGGACAAACTCTGGTGCTGCTTTGAGCTCGTAGCATTGGGAGGTGGATCACACAAACAACACTGGGAAGAGTAGGGATATCACCTCCTCCTATGAAACTGATTTTACTTGGAAATACAGTAAGAGGCCATCCAGATGGCGGGGAAAGACTACAATCATCTCTTTAAACTGCTCATCATTGGAGACTCCAGTTAGTGCATTTTGAGTTATTAACAAAAGCAGCGTCTTTGTGGAGTCCTAGAGGAGACGAATGGCATCAACAGGCTGCGTGCAACCGTGTAGATTTTTACCGGCTTCCTCAACTGATAAAAAAAAAAAACTGATAAAAAATGGCGCCAAAGTAGATTTGAAATAAATGAACTGCATCATCCTTTTAAAGCATGGTCCTCATTAGCGGCTAGCATGTTAACTTGTTACATCAGGAGTTGCACTGGTGGAACAAATAACTGCAGATAAATTAACTTTGTTCCAGTTATTTTTGCAGTGCAATGCAGCAATTAATCATATTATTCGTTTTATCTGTGACGGTGGTCTATTTAACTTAAATAGTGCTGCACACACACACTCCCTCCGGTCATGTGCTCCTCTGCAGCACAGCACTACAGGGTTAAGTAGCAGGCTAATCAGTTTAATATTTCATATAATTGATTGGTATTTTCTCAGATTCTTCTCTGTTGAGTTGTAATATTTGTAATAGGTAGCAACATGTAGCCTGATTTCTGGTGATGCTTCCAGAGAGTTCCTCAGCAGCTGGTTATTTATTCCAAATGAAACCATATTCTGCTGTTCCTCTGTAATGATCTGTGTTAGAAATAGTTTGACCCGAACCTGGGGGTTGAATAGAGCTTCCTCCTGTTCTAATCAGAAACTCTATATTTCTCTCTTTGAAGCCTAAATAACAATAAAATGATTCATCAGAGGTCAAAAGAAGGTCATCAGAGTGAAGGTCACAAGTTCTGACCCAGAAAACCCCAGACCGGTCCACACCGTCAGCAGGTTTCAAACTGCTGAAGCTTCAGTCTTCAGTCCTCAGAGCAGCTCATGCATCGCTGCTGTGGAGAAGTGGAGAAGTGGAAAAACCCTCAGTGCTTTGGTATCTTACGTTATCACTGCTGTTGGGATTTTATTTTTTTATTTGATGAGTGGTATTTGTTCCCTGATACCAGCCAAAGTCTGGTTCAGAATCTGTTTTTCCCAGTTGGAAAATCTTATTCTGTGACATTAAGATTGTCAATAGGAGCATAAAAAAAAAAGAAAAATCTGTTTTTGGAGCTTCTGCAGGAAGTGCTGAGTCATTGTAGATCACCTTCCTCCCTGCAGGAAATTATTTTTATACAGTGATTAGATTTCATTGTATCGCTGTTGTGTTGTGTTGAAACACTGCTGTCTGAACTCCGGCTCCAGTCGACCACGATGTTAAAAAAACTATGTTGTTGTTGTAACAGACAGTCACAGGTGGTGATGGTGAGAAGAACTCGGTGCCCCCAGAAATTCACAATTAGTTTCAGGGATTTGACTTTTTTTTTAATTCCTTAAATTTACAGCTGAGCTCGGTCTGCTGAGCTTCAGAAGCTTCAGAGCTGCTTCTCTCTGTTCTTGTTTTTAACATTTTACTTGTGAACTTTTATTTCTTTATAAGGTCAATTCACCGTGCGTGATCAGGGTTTTTATGTTCCTTGAGTGGAACAATTCCCCCGAGGAGAGTTTCCTGTCCTGTTTCCTGGTTTGGAGAAGGGAGGAGACGTTTCTTTAGGATTAGTCTTGTTTCAACTCTTGCGTGTTCACAGGTTTTATAGTTTGAGGACACAGAGTCGGAGGTTGTGATCATTCCTTTTCTTTATTTTTTCCCACAATCTCATGTCTTGGCCTTTATTTTTAAAACAAGGATTCAAAGATGCTGACTGCTCGGCCTGTTGGTGACACTTGTCGCTTCTCGGACTCCTTAGTGATGTGGAACAAATCCCATCACGACATGTTCTGTTCTTTTAGCCAGTTTATGGTAAAGAAAGGGAACATTTTATTCCCCAGTTATTTCAGTGAGACAGAGACTCCTTTGTTGTTGACTGTAAAAAATATTGTGAGTGATAATGTGGCATCCCATTCTGCTGCTGCTGCTGCTGCTGCTGCTGCTGCCTCCTCCTCCAGGTTTGTCAGATCTCTGGGTTTCTCAGAGGAGTTTTCAGGTGATTGTTCAGGTTTCTCCAGATTTCTTTTGCTTCTTTTAAGTCGGCCATTTCCAGTACGAGTTCAGTTCAACCTCCATTGGCTTCCTGCCTAGTTTCACTTCTGTTACCCTGCCCCACATTTCACTAATGTTTATGACATTACAGCGAGGAGGCCGTCAGTCAGTCAGTCAGTCGGGATGGGACGGTCTTGTCACTCAGAGTGAACAGGTTTGTCTGTTTGCTAACTCCTCTGTTCTCTGTTTGTTGTCTCAGATGTGGGGAAAAGCAGCCTCCTGCTCCGCTTCGCAGACAATTCCTTCTCTGGTGAGTTACCACAAGTCTGTGTAAGTTACATTAGAGCTTGTATTTACCACCCCTCCTCTCCGTGTGGTAGGAAACCAGAGACATAAAAGCATTTTATCAGGACGCGTCATCTTATCTGCAGGGTTTATCTGAGCTGTTCTAACCTGTCGGAGGATCCAGAGGAGGCAGGTTTTTGGGCAAAAGTTGGGTGTTGGATAAAAGCATGTAGGACAGGAAATAATAATAATAAACTTTATTTGTATAGCACCTTTAAAAACACAGTTACAAAGTGCTTTACAGATCGAATAATAATAACACAGTGATCAAAAAAACATTAAGAAAAACATCAAACCAACCAAAAACCTGATCTGCTTTACAGAGTGAGATAAAACGGTAGGAACAGTAAAACAGTAGGAAATGTATTTTTTAAAATGGCAACAGCCCCCTTCAAAGATAAATTGCATATCTGATCACCTCATCAATGAGTTTGTGTCTGTTTGGATTAAAACCTTCCCACCCTACGGACCCTGAACGCCACACAGGTTCTGTCGGTTCTGTTCTTCATAGGCTCAAACATAGCCCTGTTACCTTCAGCATCATAAATCTAATGTCCTTTATAGTCCATGTAATTTAATAATACAGTGAGAATATGTATAGCAGCGTATATAATCTGTTATGAATGAGACATCTTTGATGTTTTCGTTGAAATGACTAAATTAGATTATTTAGTTATTTACACTGTTTCTTTGCAACTTAAAATCAAATCACCAGCAGGCACAAAGCAGCACTTAGAAACATCCCATCATACATACATACAGTAGGTCAAGGTGACACATTCTTAGAAGAAGAAACCAGTGCCGTGTGCAGCAGCTGGACGTTGTGGAGTGTGACTGTCCATGGTAACAGAAGGAGACCAGATGCTCTGAGGCCAGTGTGATCATAAACAAATGTCCAGTGCTTTTTATTGGTATTTAATGTCAGTATTGGTATGTAAAGTAAAGTAAAGTAAAGAATAAATTAGTGACTGAGCCCCATCACAATTTCCTAACTGGTTACATATTCATACAAATAAATTAATGTGACATAAAGGTGAGATTGAAGCAAATGGACAAAAAACAAACACAAGCAAACAGAATAAAAACAGATAAAATAGACAGAAAAAAAAAAGAAAGAAAAACGAGTTGGAGTTACAAGAAGATAAATTAAAATCCCAACATTTAATATAGGGCCAGTTTTTCAGTGTTGAGTGTTGAGCAATCCCTCTCGTCTTGTAGGTCAGTGAATCTTCTCCAGTGGGAAATGTTATAAAAATTCTTGAATCCACACGTGTCCAGTTGAACCCAGTCGTCTGAATGTCTGTTGCAGTCAAAGCCAAAAAAATGTTTTCGTATTCAACACTGAAAGAGAGTGGGTCAAAGTTTACTCCAGTTTTAACGCAAAATATAACAAATATTATTTATATATTTTTAATATTTAACTTTATTTAATCTCTCTTGTAAAATTGGGTTTGTTCACAACCTGTCATAGTTTATGTTGCTTCCTGCCGCAGGATGACGTGTTAAAATATTATTTTTATAGCTAAAAATGAGCAAAATAAATTATCTTAAAGCCCAAACTGGACAAAGCAACAAAGGTTTTGCAGCTCCGACTAACAGCCTGTCCTCCTGTTGGAGCTCATATCTGCCGTGTTTCCTATGAGACGAAGACAGATGTGTGGAGGTCATGTGACTCACATACAGTACATCCAGCACAGTGTTTGGTGTCGGTGCCGCCCGCTGCTCTCTGACGATTGGCTGCTCTCCTGCAGGCAGCTACATCACCACCATCGGCGTCGACTTCAAGATCCGCACCGTCGACATCGAGGGAGAGCGGGTGAAGCTGCAGATCTGGGACACGGCCGGACAGGAGAGATTCAGAACCATCACATCAACGTAAGTTTCATCCTCACTCACTGTGATATTAACCTGCTGGTTTATCAAACCATTCATTCATTCATTCATTCATTCATTCTGCTTCGTCTCTCCCTCTGCAGATATTACAGAAACACACACGGTGTCATTATTGTTTACGACGTGACAAATCCAGAGTCGTTTGTGAATGTGAAGAGGTGGTTAAATGAAATCTCCCAGAACTGTGACCAAGTCTGCAAAATCCTTGGTGAGTCAACAGCGTTAGATAATTTATTTTATTGATTTATTTATTTAAAAAGGACATTTCACATTGCAATGAAGTCTTTTGTGTGACAAGGACACAAAACACAGAGAACAGAGATAAAAGCAGACACAATATTGATGAACAAAGCAGAACAAACAACAAAATAATAACTCAAATCATGCTGTACCTGCACCGTGGAGCGTCGGGTTGTTCAAGGTTGCTCAGGACTTCTTCATGAGCCAGGAACCAAAACTAAAAAGTTTCACTAGTTGGAATAAATACAGAACACAATGAGTAAAAACGTTCCTGCTGCATCAGTAATGTTTAAAGACATGAGAGGAAAATCAGGAAGTTCAATCTGTTTGATTTGAATAGATATTTATTTTTACATTTGTCTGGTGTTTTAGTTGAAATGTGGTTTCATAAGATGATCTGTGTGTTGTGGTTTTCTGAGTGACGTAGTAAAAACAGAACAGCAACACTCAGAAACACCAAATGCTGCTTTTTAAATGTCGAAATGGTTTCCAGTAGGGGTGCACCGAATGGCATTTTTTTGGCCGAAGCCGAATACCGAATAAAATCAAAACGCTTGGCCGAATAACCGAATAATACCGAATACTGAAAGTGGTTATAAAGTTTTTAAATAAAATATTTTTTTTAACTTAATTTTCAAAGAAAGTAAATGTTTATTGACTATTCTGACAGTTTTTGAATATTCCAGTTGCCGTTGCTCATCAAAAAAACCCAAGTGTCTTTTCAAACAGTGGTTCCTAACCTTTCTTGGTTAGATTTTTTTTAATTAATCAATTAGGCTGCTAGACATTTCAGGCGACCTCATTTGAATTTCAGGCGACCCCAAGGTTGGGAAACTCTGTTTTAAAAGACGTCGGCCACGGACGGAGTTGGCGACATGCTGGGACGAGGAACTTTCGTTTTAACTGCTGCAGCCGTCTCTCCCTCTCGTAGCCTACTCAGCATGTTGTTGTTTGGTTTTTAAATGATTAATTAAAAGGCGCGTTCCTACAGGAACGGTCCCCTCACTCAGTCCTCTCAGTGGCCGTATCTCCGCTGCAGACAGCGACGGAGCGACGTGCAACGGTGCGCGCGGTCGCTGTGCAGCTTTCCCACCACTGCTCTTGTAGCTGTTGTTTTTCCAGCAGTAGGAGTCACCTACTAATAAAGCTCCATGGGGTTTAAGCTGCCGTTTCCATCGTCGCGCGATCGCGTATTTATCAGACTTTTTTTTTTTTTTTTTAATATTCGGCCTTGCTTTGCGCTCATTCCACCGAAGGCCGAATGTTGCTTTTTTTGCAATATTCGGCCGAATATATTCGGTTACCGAATAATCGGTGCACCCCTAGTTTCCAGCCTTTAAAATGAACTGTGCTTTGAAAGTTAATGATTTAATGACACACTGTAGGTGTTGGTTAAAGTGCAGAGATGAAGTTCCTGTTCCCTTTTTTTTCAGTGGGAAACAAGAACGACGACCCCGCCAGGAGACAGGTGGATACCCAGGATGCTGTGCGTTTTGGGGAGTCGGTGGGCGTCCGGGTGTTTGAGACCAGCGCCAAGGAGAATGTAAACGTAGAGGAGGTAACTTCAAGACGTCCTGTGTCCGGCTGCTTTGTTCATATTTACAGTATTCACCCTGAATTCTTCCTCAATATGAAAGGGACACTTCACCCAAAATCGATAATTCACCAATCATCTACTCACCGTCATGCCAAGGAAGGGTTTGGAGAACTTTCAGAGTCATCAAAATGCTTTAGGAGTTTCAGGGGGGGTCCGGCTGGCAATGGGTTTTCATTATAATGACGGCGGATAGAGTTCACTTTTGAATCGTCCAAAACACACACTATGAAACATCCAGATACCTCCATACTGCTCGTCTGTACTGACCCAAGTGTCCTGAAGCCGCCACATGAAAAAGTTGTTGGGAAAACATTAATGTGATCTCTGTTTTTAGCCTTGTTGTAGCAGTAGCTCCCAGTGGCTGTGTGAGATTTGCTGCGAGATGTTCTTCTGTGTTACATCAGACATCCAATGGTTTACAACGACGAGCGAACATCTCGCAGCAAATCTCGCACATCTGCACAAACATCAACAGCCACTGGGAGCTACTGCTACAACAAGGATAAAAACAGAGATCAAATTAATTTTAAAGCCGCCACTTTTTCATGTGGCGGCTTCAGGACACTTGGGTCAGTACAGACGAGCAGTATGGAGGTATCTGGATGTTTCATAGTGTGTGTTTGGACCATTCAAAAGTGAACTCTATCCCCCCTGGAACTCCTAAAACGTTTTGATGACTCTGAAAGTTCTCCAAACCCTTCCTTGGCATGATGGTGAGTAAGACGATTGGTGAATGATCGATTTTGGGTGAAGTATCCCTTTAATATTTTTTGTTGATTCTTTCTTAAAACTGAACAGATAACGAACTTGAGGTTTGTTAACGGTCGGTTGTGTTGTGTTGTGCTTCTCCGTTCAGATGTTCATGGCCTTCACCCGCATGGTGCTCCGGGCCAAGAAGCAGAGCCAGAACCGGGCCGAGAGGGAACGGGAGCGGGAGAAGGACACGGTCAACATGAACGCCCAGAGGGACAGAGACCGCAGGAAGAGAGGGAAGAAATGCTGCTGAGACGCAGACGGGACGCCGAGGCCGCTCGCCGCTTCACGCAAAGAGCGAAGCAAAGACAAAGAAGGAGAAGAAAAAGAGGAAAATTGGGAAAACTGTGCCTTAGGGAGGAGGTGTGGACATGAAAGTCAGAAACTGTTCACGGTTCACTCGTCTTACGGAGGCCGAGGGTTCAGTCCGTCAGCACTGATGATGATGATGATAAGTAGCAGCCTGGAGGGTTCAGGAGTTAAAGGACCAGTCTGTTGTTTTTTCTCCCTTTTTTTTTTATTTAAAGCTCATGTCTTACAAGTCAAATTTTAAAGCAGGTTGTAGTGATTTAGATTTCTGAATCCTGAGAATGGAGTTTTTTTTTTGGATTTTTATTATCTATTAATCTGGTGACTGTCAAATATATGAAATATCAGGACATGAGGAAAGTTTCCTATAATCAAGGTGAAACAGATTTGACCGTCAGTCCCAGCCAGAGACATAATCAAATGAGAAGTTAAGATTTATAAAATGACTTTGATCCTTCAGTTTTAGCCACGACATGATGTCCGACTCGAGATAACATGATGCTAAAGACGTCTGCACAACAAATGAATCTCATATTGTGGTGAAAGAAACAGAAAACTGTTGATTTAATTCAGAAATCACAACCACGACAATCTGCTTTGAGGTTATGGAGAGGTGCGGAGTGTGTGTGTGTGTAACTGTGGTAGAACAGCTAATAACACTGGTCTGGTCCTTTAACTGAGCTCTAGTGAACCACTGGTGTGTGCCGACGTCTTTTTTTTTCTTTTCTTAATAATACAGAACAAGTATTTTACCACTGAAAGGGAACTGGGTGCAGTTGTTACTAAATCGTAACCTTGACACACTAACAGGTGTGACGAGTGCAGTCCAACATGTGTGTGTGTGTGTTTGCCTTATTTCACTCAAATGAGGCCAGTAATCTACAACTACAGTACTTGTAACCTCGAGACAAACAAAGAGCCCAAAATGTTCACGTCATTCGTTTGTTGTCGTCTTTTTTTCTTCTTTTTTTTTTAATGTAAATCTATGTTGCCTAGCAAATGTGTCCAAATCCAAATAAAGCAATAAATACAGACTCTGTATCAACAATCATCTCCTCACTCAGACCAGAGCTTCAGCTGCAACAATAATGATGTAAAATTGGAAGATTTAATCAGAGGGATGATCACACTGCTGCAGAGTTTAACACATCTAGCTCCTGTTTTGTAGAAAATCCCCCAGATGTCTCTCGACAGTTAGAGGACAGGCTGTTTTTGGGAAACTGCTGAATCATAACTGAATAGATTAAAGTGTCCTTTAAAAAAATGCAAGAATGACTTTATCGCAGCTCCCCGCAGAGTTCCTCAAAATGTTTTTTTTTTCTGTCAGGTCACTGATGATAATTTGAAAGTCGATGATTCTTCAAAGAAAAAGAAAAAACAAAACAGGGACCAGCAGCAGCAGCAGCAGCAGATCCCCAGTGTGACTCCAAGCTGGTTGGACTGATTCACATCCCTGTCTGTCTCCACTGTGGTTGTCAAATAAAGGAAGTAAAATAGCCAAAAAGTTTAAAAAAAAAATGGTGGAAGAAGACTTGGTGTAGAGATACTGCATTACAGATGACAGCGGTTTTTAATATAAAATTTTAATTTGATAACAAACTTGTGACTCAGGTTGTCAGATGACGCATTTCTGTTATGCAGACGCTGCTACAAACGCTGCTCGTTCAGCTCAGAGGAAAACTGAAATAAATTGTGAGCAAAAAAAAAAAAAAAAAAAACTCTGGATGAAACAGCTCAAAGACACACGAGAGATTTTATAATCATTTATCAGTCGGTTACGCCAATAACACACACAACGTAGCAGCACTGACAATGTCTAGATAGAAGCTCAAGAAGAGTCTTGAAGTGCTTTTATTTTGAAATCCAAACTTTTCAGAGTAATAGCCTTCATAATATTGTATGGTATTCATTCCCACAGGAAAATCCAGTCTGAGAGGCGTTCATCTGAGTCTGTGAGAGTTTCTTCTCTCCCAAAGGCAAAAGGAGAAGAGGATTCTCATATTTCCCACAGCACTTAAACGCAGCATCACACTTGAACAGTTTGCCACCTCCTCCTCCTCCTCCTCCTCCTCCTCCTCCCTGGTCAGTTGGCTTTGGGGAGTCTGTAGACGCCTGCAGAGACCATCAGCTGATGGTCCCTCACCTTCCTCTGCAGGAAGGCCTCCAGCTCGTTGACGTCCATCTCCGTAACAACGGGCCCCGTGGCGACGAACATCCGGAGCATAGAGTGGATCCGCTCCAGCGTCATGGTGTCGAGGTTGGTCAGCATGGCCTGGATGTAGGCCCAGAACAGCTGCAGGGACAGAGAGCCAGTGTTTTAGAGGCGTCTTGGCATCCTGTGAACTGTTGTCGTATGTTTGACTCTATGTGTGTGTGTGTGTGTTTGTCAGAGATCGACCCCAGTACTTGAGTAAGAGTACAAATACTACTGGTCAAAATTTACACCGTTACAAGTAAAAGTAGCTCAGTCGACATGTTACTCGAGTAAGAGTAAAAAAGTACTTGCTTTTAAAGGTACTTAAAGCAGAAGTAAGCGGAATATTTGTGTTAATATAAGTCTTAAATAGTTATATCTTCCGACAGCAATCACTTACATAGAGTGTTTGGTCTGAAACACGGGTCTGTCAGTCACTCTGCTCTGCTGTAAGCCGAGGAGAAAACTTTCCTTGTATCCTACAACCTTTATCCAATGAGGAGAGAGAACGGCATAAAGGGGCGGTCCTCTCTGTGTGTGCAGCCAAGGGATGCGCGTGAATGTGGTGACGTAGGGACGAGGACCAATAGATCCATGACGAGGGCGGGGACTGCTAACTCCATCGGCTGACAAGAAGTTAGCCAAAACGACCAGATCGCTTACTTCTGCTTTAATTATCCAAAAGTACATGCTTTTAAATTTACTTTAAGTAAGAGTAAATTTCTTATTTTTCACATCAATGAATTACTATAATTTTTTCTAAATGAATTTAAGGACCTTTTAACTCTTGTTTCTGAGAATGAACTCTTTGAAACCACCTGCACTGATGTGCTGCTTTTAGGGGTTAGGGTTTCCTTCTTTGACAAACACAGCTTGTGTTCAATAGGATTTTAGAAAAATAAATAAATAAGAGCAGACCTGAAAGTAACGAGTACTTTTCAGCCTTTCTAGAAATGAACTCGAGTAAAAGTAAAAATATGTGTCTTGGAAATGTATTCAAGTAAGAGTAATAAGTACCAAAGGAATCTAATACTCAAGTAAAGTACAAATCCGGTCGTTTTGGCTAACTTCTTGTCAGCCGATGGAGTTAGCAGTCCCCGCCCTCGTCCCTACGTCACCACATTCACGCGCATCCCTTGGCTGCACACACAGAGAGGACCGCCCCTTTATGCCGTTCTCTCTCCTCATTGGATAAAGGTTGTAGGATACAAGGAAAGTTTTCTCCTCGGCTTACAGCAGAGCAGAGTGACTGACAGACCCGTGTTTCGGTCCTAACACTCTATGTAAGTGATTGCTGTCGGAAGATACAACTATTTAAGACTTATATTAACACAAATATTCCGCTTACTTCTGCTTTAAGTAGAGTACTCAAGTACATTTACTCCGTTACTGTCCACCACTGGTGTGTGTGTGTGTGTGTGTGTGTGTGTGTGTGTGTGTGTGTATGGTGTGTGTGTTGTGTGCGCACCTGCAGCTTCTCCTCCCTCTGCTCCGACTGGGTGGTGGTGTTGGAGTCTCTCTCCTCGTCGCTGTCGATCAGCATCACTCCTCTCTCCATCTTCTCCTTGGACGAGCCCGTCTCCACCACGTAGTAGCGCCCCCCCGCCTCCTCCCGCAGGACGCCCTGCTGCTGCCACAGCGCCAGCTTCCTGTGCACCAGCTCCTTCGGCGCGCCCAGCTTCATGCTCAGCTCCTCCAGCGTCCAAGAACCTGAGCGAGAGAGTGAGTTGAGTGAGTGAGTGAGCACACACACAAACGGACCACAAACGTTGGCTCGGACTGAAACACCTCAGGTCTGTTCTCACTGAATCAAAGTCGCCGACAGCACAAACACAAACACAGACTGGACTGAACCTGACTTCACGACTCAGAAGGAACTGTTGTTTGGTTTTTCACAGGGACGTGTTATTGTGTGACACCGCCTGAGTTATTACAGGGATGCAAACAGCGCGCCGAAAAGCGAAACTCGCTTTTTTCATGACCAATTAGGTGACTTGTGTGAATCGTTCAGATCCGAAGAGTTTTTGTTTTTGAGTTGGGGGGGGGGGTCTCAGCGTCTCAGCTGGGGTCAGTAAAATGTTTTTCTAACAGGCTGACAGTGACAATCACGTGAAACTGAGGCGAACTCATTCATGGTCTCTGATTATACTGGTAACAGCCTTCCTATTCACCTCCAATGTGTCAGGCAGGTGTCTCCCACGGAGCTCTGCCCCGTTTCAGAGGTGAAGGAGAGACGTCGCCTCCGTGATGTAGGATGTGTTCAATTAAAGTGAAACTAACACATTATATAGACCTATATGTCCATTACACACTGAATGGGATGTTAAATCCCATGTCTTTATTTCTTCAGTGTATTTTAATAGTAATAATTATGACTAACATTCAGTGAAGACCTAAAATTCAGTATCTCCAAAATTGAAATATTGCAATGGTTTTTATTTTTTTAAAGCATTTTTAATATAGAAATGTTGGCCTTCTGAAAACTATGTCCATCTACTGTATATGCACTCAATACTTGGTTGGGGTTGAACTACTGGAAATTGACTTTTCTGTGATATTGTTAATGGTCATCTCATCAAATACACAATCCAACAACTCCAAAAGGCTGTGGTGGACAAGTTGTGACCTGCACATTCACCACGCTATGAGATAATAACAGAACGTTACCAGACAGAGTTGTTTTAGAGGGAAATTCAGAGACTGCTTGATGAAAAACTGCCACCTACATTTTTTTTAAATGTAGGTGTTTCCATTACCTGTTTTTTATTGCAATATTTAGGTTTTTCTAGGGGTTAATGGAAACACAACTAGTGTCTGAACTCATTCTTTAAATTTATAAAACATCATGATTTGTAGCGTTTAAGTGCTATGGGAAATATGAAATATGAAAATCCTGTGTAATCTCCCACTGGCAGATTTTTCATTCTCCATGAGTTTACAGTGAAGAAGCCTCGGTGCAGTCGGCTGGTGACTACAACACAATAGACAATATCGTCATTATAAATCTAAATCAACATGTTCCATCTTAATCTCGTTAAGATGGAACGGGAACAGGAACTGGGAGACAACGAGGATTTCCCAGAACGCTTCCCAGGATCTTCACTTAACTTAACTTAATGATAAAATCAGATTCTGGGAAAAAAAAAAGAAAGAAAAAAAAACGTTAGGCCGACTGGGAAACGAAAGATGAGGTCATTACTTTTCTCCTGGAAGTGCAGGATGATGGCGGCGTGGATGGGCGACACGGTGAGGTTGGTGAGGGTTCGATCCTCCAGCTCCACGTCCAGAGTGACCGAGCCGAGGTGCGGCTTCCAGCTCAGCGTCCGCATGGCCTGAAACACAGGAGCAAACAAACCTGTTCCACAATACGAACGTAAACCTCAGCACGTAGCATTAGACAGTTTTTTTTCAAATCAAACCATATACAAGAGGTAAAATATCTAAACTCTATGGAATAATACAGAACGTGAATAACACATTGTCGGACTCATTTAAAGAGGCCTGGGGGAGAGAATTGGATAGGGAAATTTCAGATGAGATATGGGAGAATTGTATCAAAAATATTCATGGTAGCTCAATCAATGCAAGACATAATTTGATACAATTCAAGGTAGTACATAGATAGACTACACTATTCTCCCTCCAGGTTGCAGAAAAATATTTCCAGATGTGTCATCCCAATGTATTAAGTGTCAAAGTGAAGAAGGGACACTATCCCACTTATTTTTGTCATGTCATAAGCTACAATCACTTTGGGGCGGCTTGTTTGAGTTCTTCACTAAGGCCTTTAAACATCCATGTAACCCAGACCCATTCACCGTGTTGTTTGGGGTTAGGCCAATCCAGATAATGTGAAAAGTAGTTGTGAAGCTAAGGCTATTTCCCTTTCAACATTGTTAGCCAGAAAGCTAATTAATTTTACAGTCTTGGAAATCTGAAAGTGCTCCTACATTTGAAATGTGGTTGAGAGAACTGGGAAATGTATTACACTTGGAGAAAATCAGGTATATTATATCTGCCAAAGAGGAAATATTTTTTAAAGTCTGGCAACCTTTTCTCGATTTAATGTCTAATACAGGGTTCCTACAGCTAAAGCCAAGTTAAATTTAAGACTTTTTAAGACGTTTTTAAAGCCACTTGAAATGAAATTTAAGACCGACTTCACAAATGCAACAAAAACGTTGACGACAATTTTACCCACTTTCCTATGGTCCAAGGTAAAGCGACTGCTACATGAATGATTGGAGTGGGGGGGGCTATGAGTGAGTGAGTGACATCATTTAACAGCTGTGGAGTTGTGGAGAGATGATAAACTAAAAAATAACATATAAAATAAAGGACACGTTTGCTCGTCGGTACTGTTTGTTTCCATCCAAAGTGATTCAAATAACTGGGAAATGCGCATTAAAAGAAATTTGAGTTCTGTGTGTTTCCATTAAAAGTACGGACTTTGGTGAAAACTACAAACTCGCGCAAGTTTACCGCAGCTGTCCTTTCAAAATAAATGCATAAAAAGTCTTATGAACTGTCTTGGGAGCTGGTGGCGGTGAGAGATTTAGCTGTGACGGCCGCCACTAACTTCTCTATGTCAGAATGTTACCAATTATTTTGAGATTTGAGACTAATTACAATCATAAAATCCCACTTACCAAGTGTTAAATCAATTTTTCAAAGGTCTTAAAAATGTTAAGACATTTTAATGCCAATTAAGGCCTTGTTTTTAGATTAATGAATTCAATGCCTTTTAAGACTTTTTAAGGATCCGTAAGAACCCTGTAATAACTGAATTAGTGCTATTCTGCTGTTGTGCCATTTATTTTATACATACTATATGTCCTGTTTGTCTCATGTAAGAAGAAACTGTACTGTTCTGTTTAGCACCACCATCTCTTGTTAATTTGTATCTATTTTTTCTGTTAAAAAAGCAATACAAATAATAAATACACAAGAAAAAAAAACTCCTTCAGCTTCAGTTTCTCTTCTTGTGATTGTTGTGTGACGCTTCTCAGCAGGCGAGCGCCACCTTGAGCTTCTCGTAGCGGTGCGTGTAGGCCTCCATGGCCTGGCAGACGACCGGCGGCAGCTCCAGCTTCTCCTCCTTCAGCTGCGGCCAGAACTCGGAGGACAGGATGATGGACGACAGCGAGAGCGGCGGCTGCTCCTCCTCGCTCAGCCGCGACTCCTCCTCGCGGATGTTACTGTTGATCCTGCGAGAGTCGGCCATGTCCTGGACCAGAGAGAGAGAGGAGAGAGACTGAGTGTTTAGATGTTACTTAGAGCCTTGGCGTGTGCGTTTATGGGCTTAGTGTAAGTGCACAAGTGTGTCCCATTTCTCCAACGGCCAAAAGTACAGCAAGACCGCACCTGAGCGGTATTTGGCCAAGTATAAATCCCACAATGCACCAGCTGGGGAAGTCTGCTGTCACCGGGAGACACAATCCATGTTTGGGAAACACCACTGGATAAATTTCAATAAAATGAATTTGACTTTCTATCTCATAATTATGACTTTTAAATCTTATATAACGTACTTTGTAGGCTTCATTTACCTTTACATCTGATCATTTTTGACCTGTTATCACATAATTAGGAATTTTCTCTATTGATTATAACTTATGTGAATATTTTTCATCACGCTCTGTTTAAAGAGACAACGAGGAGTTTGTATTTGGTTATAAAAGAGTCTCATATTAATGCGGATGAATCTATGTTACCCACACTTGTTAATGGGTCCATTTTCGATAAATATATCGTTTTGTCTTTATAGTTATTTTGATATTATTATTTAGTGGTCGACTCGTCCAGCATTTCCTAGTTTCGGTTTTACAGACGCTGCCCGAATCGCCGTTTAACTACGACGGTATCTGATCGTCTTTGAACCTCCGACTTTCATTCTTGAGTAATGAAAACATTCTTGGCAAATGTTTTCGCTTTCAGCCGTCTTGTGCCGGTCCAAGAATTTCACCGTGCCCGCAGAGGCTCATGGGAAATGGAGTGTAAAAACACTTTGCTTTCCAAAACTCCTCGTAGTCCCTTTAATCCGATGTGTTTTTCTCTTTTTTTTTCTTACGGAGTTGTGTTTACACATTTATGATTCGAATCTTGTGCATAGAGACACTTTTGGAGTAGATGAGACTGTGATCCAGCAGCACTGTTTATTAAAACTGTTGCTGTGCTGTGTGTGTGTGTGTGTGTGTGTGTCGGAGTTGTGCTAGTGTGCACAATAGCACTCAGATGACAGGCTGCACTTGTCAAGTTTGTCCCGATTGCTTCTAAAGTGCACTTGGCCACTTCGTACATGCTGCACATTGTATGGGAATGTACGTTCCACCAGCAAAACGTCACCAAAGTGTGTGCGTGACCGAGAGCACTCAGCCAAGTGTGGAGAAATGGAAAAAGGCCCTGAGACGCATCACGGAGACAGTTTTATTGTTTCCTGTCCCTGTCCACAGAGGGAATCACAGATTTACAGTTGAATCCTATTTTATCTATTTTCTGTCGTAAACACGAGTGAAAGTCGGCTTCTTCTGCAGCTGGAAACCTGAGTCAGTGTTTTCAGATCACTTGTGTGTGTCAGAGTGTGTGTGTGTTTTTACCTTCAGCATGACCTCACAGTAATGCATGTGAGACTCCCCGAACCGGAGCTTCAGCAGCTCCACGTTACGGATCTCCCTGCAAACACACAAACATGTCGAGGTTGAATAAAAAACACGAAAGTGATTCAAATCTGAAAATTAAATAAAATCTATCGAGTTAAACCTTGGACATCAGCGTGTGTGTGTGTGTGTGTAGACGTACCTGGCGGTGTTGTAGTTGAGCTGGTGCAGCAGGCGGTCGGCGAGCACGGCTCTGTATTCGTCGATGAAGATGTCCTTGCTGCCGTAGATACTGACCAGGAGGCTGATGATGTCAGACGAGCGACGCTTCGAGCCCATTTTATCTGACAGACGTTCACAAGAGACACGTTAGTTAGTTAGTTTGTCAGATCGTTGAACGCCACCTGCACATTAACACCAGGGTTCCTACGCCAAGTATGGAGAAGTATGGAATTTGATTTTATACATTTCCAGGTCTGGAAAAGTATGGGAAATGGAAAATATTGTAAGGAAATCGATTTATTTATTGGTTTGGTCTTAATCTGAAGTGATTTGGGTTAATTTGTATGCCATATTGTACCTATCTACCTGGAAATTATTTGGTTATATAATGGCATACACATTCAGAACAATGAAAACAAATGATTAATTGCATGATTTTTTTATATTATGCACATCTATTTACTCAGATATCACAAATTGGAATTTTTTTTACCGAGAAGTCTGGAAAAAGTCTGGAATTTGGAAATTTCAAATGTGTAGGAACCCTGTGACACGCCCGTGATGCGTTCACTGACCTGGCACGGCGTCGGTGGGGTCTGGGGTCCAGTCCTCCGGGTGGTTTCCCTCCTCGTCGCTGTCCTGCATCTCCAGGGTGACGGGGTCTCCTCTCGACAGCTCCGACGCCAGGTCGGTGCAGCCCTCGGCGTCTCCGGTGAGACCGGCGACGATCTGTCTCACCGTGTCCTCACGCGTCCTTGAACGCACCACAGAGGATTAAAACAACGTCAGCTGTTTGAGTGTGAGAGTAGAAACCGTCTCTACTCGTCTGTTTGTGCTTTCGATCAAATTCTACGCTTTTTATTTTCATCTTTTATAGTCGTTCTCTTCAAATAAAGATTTATTTATTATTGTTAAGGAGTTGTATGTCACTTTTTTTCTTTCTTTGAAGGCAAATAAAAAAAGAAAAAGGGACACTGACCTGAGGTATTTGCGGATGGGCTGGCAGGCGACCTGCAGGATGACCATGGACGGGTCCAGCTCTCTGAGCGCCTTGATGGCCGAGATGTAAACGGTGAGGATGTCAGAGGTGTGAACTCCTGAGGACAGACGGAGACACAGAGACAGAGATATACGTATATTCCATAAATTATCTTCCTTTACTTTTTTTTCTCACTTTAAATCTGTATAATTGAGTTTATGTTCTATTTATTATCATTTTATCGTACTGCATTATTCTACAACTTTTGATTATAAGGGTTAAGATAATGTGCAGCTGTAAAAAAGAAAAAAAAATTATATGAAGGGAAATGGATTTGTCATGTTACCATTGTGAAAAAATACATTTTTTAATAAATAAAGTAAAAAAAATAAATAAATAAAAAAGATTCATTTTTTCTTTGATTTTGTCTTAAAAAAGTATTTTTCCGGTCTTGAAAAAGGGCGGTCGTCTTATATTCGGGTCAGTACGGTTTCATACGAGCTGTAAACTCGGCTCACTGGCGCTGACCTGGGTGCAGGAGACGACTCTCAAACGCTGCTTTTAACGAGGTGAGGAGCTGCTGCCTCTGATTGGTTCGTTCCAGACAGAACTTCAGATCCTCGATGGCAGCTTTGGATTCTGGGAAATCTGAGAAACAGGAAACAAGGAAACCTCAAACTCAACACGTGGAAGCAGAAACCTGAGGAAGACGATTGTTCCTTTAGTGTGAGATGAGTTTTTAAGGATTTACAGAACCAGTCGAAACCGGTAACGAGCCGTTTCCTCTCTGACCTCTGATGATGCTGAACAGCTCCTCGATCCGCATGTTGACGTAGATCCTGCAGAAGAACTGGTGCATGTGGCATCTCCACTGCTTCAGGATGGAGCTGGTGGGCTGGCCGCTCTGGCTGCTGGGAGCGCCGGGTGTCATGGGAATCATGGGAACGCTGGGAACGCTGGGAACGCTGGGAACGCTGGGAGCAGGGACGGGACCCTCCGAGTCCGTCTCACTGGCAAACACTTTGCTGAGCCAGCCCAGCACCAGCTCCAGCCACTGACACACAAAAACACACACAGGATGAATCAGAGACCACACAGCTAACGAGGAGATAAAACTTATTTAAAGGGATAGTTCAACATTTTGGCAAATTCTCCTATCCTACCTATTCGTAGCAGTAGGTTCGTCACCTTTAATTATCGGTGCATGTTGTTTTGAGATCAGCGGGGCAGAGACGTGAGCTGCTCAGTGAACACAATGGAGGTGAACGGTATCCCCGGTATACCCTCATCAAACTCATCAGATACACAATCCAACAACTCCAAAACACTCTGGTGGACAAGTTGTGACCTGCACATTCACCACGCTATGAGATAATAACAGAACGTTACCAGAGTTGTTTTAGAGGGAAATGCAGCCGGAACTACATCCCAGACACGGCTGCTGGGCGGAGTGATTTCAAAAGCGCAAGTAGTTCAGAGTATTTGCTTCATGTGTCGTAATGTTACATAATGTTTCATGATTATTTCATAGCGTGGTGAGTGTGCAGGTCACAACTTGTCCACCAGAATGTTGTGGAGTTGTTGGATTGTGTATTTGATGAGTTTGATGAGGGACAGGGGACCTGTACCGTTCACCTCCATTGTGTTCACTGAGCAGCTCACGTCTCTGCCCCGCCGATCTCAAAACAACATGCACCGATAATTAAAGGTAACGAACCTACTGCTATGTTGAAAAAAGTTGAACTATCCCTTTAAGTTTCACAGACGTTGTTGTTTCACCTCCTGAAACTCCAGCAGGAAGGAGCACTCGTACTCGCCCCTGCAGTGCTGCTCCATCCGCTGCTCGATGAGCTTGTGCAGGATGGAGGTGACGGCCTCCGAGCTGACCCACTCCAGCAGCTGCAGCTTGGACCTGGAACCACAGAAAAGATCAATCAAATTATTAATTATCAATTAACAACATAAACATCAAATGGAGAGTATTAAAGTTTGCTGACTTAGTAAAAATTAAAACTGCACAGATAATATACAAAGCCAAGAAAAATTTACTCCCAACCAAGAATAAATACTACATAAAAAGCATGTGTATCTCTGTGGCGGGAGTAAAACTGTGAAATAGCTTGACAGAGGATCTCAAACAAAGCAAAAACATAACACAATTTAAAAATAGATTAAATCATAGTATGATAGAAAGCTATAAACAGGATTGATTAATTGGGTGTTGATTGCAACTGTAATGCTGTTTCTTTATTTATTGTATTTTTTGGCTTCATTTGTTAATTATTGGATACTTGTTTCTTTCTATGACTCTGAAACCATGAAGAGCTCTAATGGATTTACTGAAATAATTAATTAAAGGGTAGTAGGCATTTATAAGCTATATAGCTTCAGCCTACACCTTTTCGATCTATTTATGAACTAGTTGAACGAATGATGGTTTTATGGAAGGTTGACTGACTGTGATTGATGCTCAACTGTAAACAATTTTGTGTAAAAGATCAAATAAACTACTACTACTACTACTACTAGGGTTGCAAAATTCTGGGAAGTTATATTTGGGAATTAACAGGAAATAACGGGAATATATGGGAATAAAGCAGAAATTTACAAAATTGAAGGTTGGCCCTTAACGAGGAACTTAAATATAGTTGGGGAAAATTTCATTTTACTTTTTGAAATCTGTTGAAATGTCGTGTTTTTTATTAATTGTATTATTTTGCATGGATGTCTGCTTATGACAAAACAAAATATTTACGTTTGGAAATGATACAGTTTGTTTAAATTACACCCAATTTTGAGTTAATTCCCATGAATTCCCGATAATTCTCATAAATTCCCATAATTCCCATGGAAAGTTTCCAATTTGGAATATTTCCAAAATTCCCAACCTTAACTTCCCATGGAAAGTTTCTGGGAAATTTACTGGAAATCTTCCGCCCCTTTGCAACCCTAACTACTACTACTAAGATAAATGTTTGACTGCGTCCACTGACAGGATGTGGCTGAGCTCCTGCAGCTGCTCCAGAGCCTCCTGACACCAGCAGCGCTGAGCGGGAACGCCGCAGCCGGGACAGACGCCTCCCTCGGGAACGTCGGCCCCGTCCTCCGTCTCCCCCTCCTGGTTCATGTAGACGGAGAACGTCCGGCTGTAGAACTCCAGCACGCGCTCCTGCAGGACGGGCGACGGGGAGAAGAGGAGCAGCGCCCGGATGATGGTGAAGGCCCGTTCCCGCAGGCCGCCGGGCCCCGGGCCGCGCAGACCGCCACGGCCCTCGTCCTGCCACGAGCCCAACCGCTCCAGACCGTCTAGAGGAGGAAGAGGAGGAGGAGGAGGAGGAGGAGGAAGAGGAGGAGGAGGAGGAAGAGGAGGAGGAGGAGGAGGAGGAGGAGGAGGAGGAAGGTTTGAGTGCTGCTGCTCACATTCATTCACATTCAAGGCAAGGTAAGGCATCTTTATTTATATAGCGCATTTCATACCAAGGCAACTCAATGTGCTTTACATAAAGACAAAACATTTAAAAAAAGAAGCATAAAACAGAATAAAAACAAACACTAAAAACAGAGTTAAAAGCAAGAGCAAATAAAAGTAAAAGAAAAGAAAATAGATAAAGTTTTAAAGTTCTTAAAAGAACTTCACAGAAAACCAGTGACCCCATCAGAACCGATCCAGTCCAGGGGCCAGATTCCCAAAACCTTCTTAATGGAATAGTTCACCAAAAAATGAAATTCACCCTCATGCTGATGAATACTCTGGAGTAGTTTTTTATTCCTCAAAGTGCATCTGGAGACCCGGGAGGCCGGTTCGTAGTCCAACGAAAACTTTATATGAGAGTCAATAGCACTTTAGCACATAGCACTTTAACTAGCACTATAGCACTTTATAACTTCTCAGTAATCTTTTGGTCCCCTTACCCACTCTTTTAACCGTCTATGGTCAGTTAACTGGTGGTTTATGTATCTCGTTCATATATGTTTTGTGTAAGATGTCAAGGTGTTTTGTTGTCCTAGTCCTGCCTCTTGTACTTTTTACTTTTTGTACTTTTTATCGTCATTGTTTTTTATGTCTAACATCAACCTGCCAATGGGACTGGGGATGGAAATTAGCCACTTGGCTACAATCCCACATATTTACATGTCAATGTCCATCAATATGTACTGTTCCCATTTTTACAAAAATAAATAAATCTGAAATCTGAAATAGCACCTGACACAAAAACGTCCATAAAACTACACAGAAACTATTTAATATTCCTCCACACTGCTCGTCCACTGCAATCCAAGTGAATCCTGAAGGGATATAGTCCAGAGTTTACTCGAAACGACTTCATTTAGGACATTTTTACAGCCTAAACAGTCTTGTATTGAATTTGCCTGGGGCGCACTCTCAGGTTCACACTGTAAAAATGTCCTAAATGACTTTTTTTCCAGTAAACTCTGGACTATATCCCTTCAGGACACTTGGATTGCAGCAGACGAGCAGTGTGGAGGAATATTAAATGGTTTTTGTGTAGTTTTATGGACGTTTTTGTGTCGTGACTCTCATATAAAGTTTTCGTTGGACTACGAACCCCCCTCCCGGGTCTCCAGATGCACTTTGAGGAATAAAAAACTACTCCGGATTATTCATCAGCATCAGCAGTCAACAATGACTGAATTTCATTTTTTGGTGAACTATTCCTTTAAGAATAAATGGTATTCTTGAAATCAAAGTTCTCAAATCTATAGGACATATTGGTGAATCCGCCCCAGGTTTCTACTTGCCCAGAAACGGTGCCAGTCGGTCCAGCAGCGTCCTGAAGGCGGTGAGCAGCACCCAGGCCCGGCCGCGCTCCTCCAGCTCGTTCTCCGGCTGTTTGAGTCCGGACCAGAACTCGGGAACCACGGAGGAGGACAGACTCATCTGCAGCGTCTCCAGCAGCCAGCCGCCCAGCAGCGGGCCCAGACCCTGACCACACAGCAGGGCCAGGGAGTCGAACAGGGTCCGGTCCGCCACCGCCGAGCCGGGGGACACCTGGACATGGACAGAGAGAAGAGACTCAGGATTCACTGTTGCACTCAGAACAGAAGTATTTATGTAATATTATTCTTACTACTGTTATTTGAACCTTTTTTTTTTAAATGGTGCTAAACATGGACCTGTGAACTCTCTTTCCTGCACTTTAATATGTTTTCTTGTATTCTCATCAATGTTTTTAGGGCAAATGTTTTGTACTTGTGTTTCTTTTTAGATGACTGTGGGCCTATATCTGGGGTTACTGTCCTTCTTATCTTATTTTAAGTTGTATGTACCCAGCTGTCTTATCATTTACCTATGAGCTACCCCACCCTGGATACTTTTATATCTCGTCTTAAAACTCATTTTTACCCCTTGGCTTTTAATACAGCATGAGAGTTGTGTGGTCTCTGTTCGTCTTTTATTGTATTTTTATATTTCTTAGTGTTTTGTCTGATCCTCTTTGTGCTTTTATATGCTTTTAATTTACTGTATTTTAACTTTAACTTTATTTATTTTAGTGTTTTTGTATCTGTTACTTGTGCAGCACTTTGGTAACCTTTTTGTTTTTAAAACATGCTATATAAATAAAGTGGATTGGATTGGATATGTTTGTTTCACAGTCTTAAGTGTGAATCTCTCGCAGTTGTTTTCCAATACGGATTTTAGTGCAAATGGCAAATAAACTCTGACTCTGACTTCTAGTCATGATGCGTTTCTCCTATTACTTCTTCTTACATTTGAATAAATACACCGGATATTAACAGGGACAGTGGATGTTGGTGGTTTGTGTAAAGACAGATGTAAAGAGCCGGTAGAGACAGAAAATAACCAAAAATCAGGGTTCCCACTCTTTTCTTTAAATCATTTTCCAGGACTTTTGCAGCTGCTACAGCCTGACAGACATGTTATCACACCATAACACTAACACATCCTATGACCCGTCCAGGCTTTGGAGAAGTCTTTTCCACAGCTGTATCTTATTTTGGACATTTAACCAGTTTGTTTCAATGTTTATTCTTCTCTCTCATTCTCTCTCCCAGAAGTCTGTATAAAGATGTGCAATCAATGGCTTTAACTTATCTATGAAATAATCTCTTACATGCTTAGAATAAAGACAAATTTATCATAGAACAACGCAAAAACATGTTGTTTTTGTTCTTTTAAACCACATCCAACACAGCTATCTGTAAACTATCTATCTGTCACTCAGCAGAGGAGACAATAGTTAGACAATAGTCGGTAGTTTTCAAGTTTTCACTCAAGCTTTTCCTGGACATTTGACAACCATATTCCAGGTTTTCCAGGAAATACACTGAGCTGAATTTAGCCGAACAATCGGACTAATTGCTGAGTTGTCTCGGTCACATCCCACTGACTAGTGATCAACGACACAAGCCAGTTTATATTAAATAGTTTAACATCTGAATGAGACCCTGCAGCACCAACAGGCTCCCTGCGTGCTGCCTTCACGGTCCTCCTGCTACAAACACACACGCACACAGAGTCAGAGAAACGTGTTGGCTGATAAATAAACCTCTAAACATCTCACCAGAGCTGCTGTGACAGTTTCCCAGGCATCAGCGACCCCGTGTTGAGACGAAGATCCGGAGATTTCGACCGAGTCCGATTCCATCACAGTTTCCTCCATTTTCTGGCTCTTTCCTCAGAGACAACGCGACTTGTAATTTAACATTTAATCTACAGACACTTTGTTGTGTTATAATAACGCCGCACACGCCTGTCTACAAGCAGACATTGTGCTGTATTAATGTTTAAACTAATAATAAGCTCATGTCTTTTTTTTTTTTTTTTTTTTTTTTTTGTTATGAACATGAAATAACGTTTGCGTATCGCGGGTTTACTTCTACTTCTTCGTTGGATTTCGTCTTCTTCTTCCGATGAGCTGCGGGGAAAAACCGGAAAGCAGATGCTCAGACGCGCCCCCCACTGTTGGCGGTGCAGGTAGTTTTATTTTGAAAATCCACCGGAAGTATTTACAACAGGTATGACGTGAGCTTGACTAACTTGCCTGACTTGCCCTCTAGTGGCCACAGCGATGAACTGCAACACCCCGTTTAAATCCATGGTAACCGTTTGATACGCTATCCGTGTAACATTAACTAGCATAATTATGACAATTGCGTTAGATATTCGTATAATAAGTTATTTTAACAACCGCTGTCTAGCATTTACCGATGAAAAGTGCCAATCTCAGTCTGTATTTATAATTATTAATGGCGTGCCCTCTAGTGGTCATGACAAGTAACTACAACTACATGCTAAAATCGTAAAGCTAGCGATGTTAAGTGTAGTACTACTTCCGGTTTCAAAATTCAATGTAAAACGTTACATCGTCACCGTGTAATCACAAATTTTGGCCACCCGCGGACAGTGGACACTCATAATTGAACATTAACGAGTAAAGTTACTAAATCTACAAAAACTACAAAAAAAAACTGTCCTGTTAGCCTTGTTAGAGTTGTTCCGCTGGAGATTTGTGTGTGTAACTTTTTACAGTCTATGGTGTAACCATGATTACCGGTAAGTCCGCCCTCTGGTGGCCACAGTTTGTAATTACACCTGCTAGTCAAGCGGAAATATTAAGTGTAGTATTACTTCCGGTCAAAGCACCAAAATAAAACTTTTGCAAACGATGTAATTAATTACGCACTGTGACCACAAGACGCCAGTGTAGAGACTTGGGATAACTACGACCTAATATTTAGAATTCATTGTCTTTCCTCCTTTTACAACATAGCTACAAATTTACAGTTCATTTTACTTTTTTACTACAGGCCAGGGCAGTCGACATTCATGATGACCGCAGCAAGTAGGCCTACACCTTCCGGTAAAGACTTTCAAAATAAACTATCAATTTGAGCGTAACCGTAGTTACGCGATTTGTATTCGGGAATACGGAGGTTACGCTCATGGATGTAGGGTTACGCATAGATATATATAAGAACTAGATGACTCACCCCCAGCTGTTTCCCAAAGACACGGCGTAGCCAGTACGGCGGCCATCTTGGAACGGGCAACTCTCTCCCTCAGAGCACTAAGCCTATGGTGCATATTCTGCTATAATGACCACAACTTACTCAGTTTTTGTCCGATTTCAAAATGGTTTGATTTTTATGAACGTTTATGCAGTTATGATGCAGCATATTTAGAATCACGGATAATTTTAATAATATATATTTTTTTGTAAAAGTAACATTTTAGTGACATTATGCAAATAGTTAAAGTAATAGCTACATATTGATTTATTTTACACAGAGTTATGAATCGTTTTTTTAGTGCAGATGACTGGATCACATATCTACTGCACTGTAACTGCAGCCAGAGTCAGAGCAAGTTGCCCGTCCTCATATGGCCGACTGTGAGCTACGCCTGCGTGTAGTCAGATCCACCCCCTTGGGGTTACGCTCCGCGACCATAGACTGTAAAAAGAATGGACGTAGCGTCCGTGACGTCACCCATTGGTTTGGGGGAGTCTGTTTTGTGCCGCTACTACGGGGGTTTGAGCCGCGCCATGTTGGATTCTACTTGCCATATTTGGAGCGGTGCGGCCGTTGGCCGGCCGAGAGCCCGCCCACTGGCCTCGAAGCAGCGGTCGCCGGACCTGTCACTCAACGGTTCTGCGCCCTGATTGGCCAGAACTTTAAACCTAATAACAGTAAAACTGTAGAGTTTAAAAAAAATTCACCCCCCTCAGAGTGTGTGCGGGGGTAGAAACTATCGATTGAGACCAAAAAAATGAAATGTACCAGGCTGTAAATATGTTTTTTAAAGCTGTAAAATCGGCTATTTTAACATGGGGCTCAACTGGAGTTGCTCCCTTCTGGAGCCAGCCCCCAGCGACAGCCGAGGGTATTGCAGCTTTTTGAACGCGGAAGTGAGCTTCACTTCTCAGACCGACAACTGCCCCCTTGTCCGCGACAGGCGTAAATAACCGGATTCAGTTCGTGGTGCGTTTACGTGCTTTTCTTAAGCGTGGTTGGTTGGTTGGTTGGTTGGTTGGTTGAATCGGGATAACGACGCCGGGACACCCAGCGGCTCTCACAGAAACATCATCATGGCAGCGGAGTGCGAGTGAGTTTGTTTTGACAGAAGACAGCATGTCTCAGTAACACCATATTGTTCATTTAACCTGCTCGGTGTCTGTCACGGCACTTCACCCCAAATCTGATGTTTTAAAAAAAAAAGAAAAGAAAAGAAAGAAAAAGAAGTGTGGGGTTGGTCAGTCAGAGCTGCTGCTGCTGCACAGTGTCCGAGCTAACATGCTAACGCTAAGTTAGCTCGCTCCCGGTGTGAGCTCGGTAAATAACTGTGAATAAATAAACAGACAGACAGACAGGTGCAGAGTTTAACTGCTGCGGGTTTCTCCTCCTTTTCTCCTCCTTTTCTCCTCCTTTTTCCGCAGTGTTCAGTCCGAGATCGAGGTGCTAGAGTCCATCTACCTGGACGAGCTGCAGGCGGACCGGAGAGAGGACGGGTGAGACAAGCTGTTATCTGTCTTTTCAGCGTTTTTTACACCTGGTAACATGTCACACACAGAGACACAGACACATGGACACAGAGACTCCCATCTTCTTCATGTAGAGTTACAGACTGTGACAGGGAACAGACTGAGGTTTTACTACCTGTTCCCTACAGATGCTTCACTGTGTCAACAAAAAATACCTGCAAAACAAATGACAGAAGCTGATATTAAGAGATATTATATCCTGTATCAGACCCTGGTACCTGTGAGGAGGAGGGTGTGTTCAGTGACCTGTCATCACAGTTACACCTCAGTTAATTTCACATGTTTTAATGCAGGGGTCCTCAACTAGTCTCACTCTGGGACCCACATTTTCCCATGATCATTAAGTCACGACCAACTTTCATAGAATTCAAACCAAGATTTTTTTTAAGCCTTTAAAAACTCATTTTGCTCTTTATTGAGCAAACTGCATTTCAGAGCACATGAATGAAACTGAGGAGGATTTAAAGGAGAATAAAAAAATATCAAACTGCACAAAATGGAGACCAACAAAATGATATATTTGACTTCTAATGCATCTCTGCATTCAGAGCATGTTCACAAAAGTGAATAAATATCAAATTGCACAAAATAAAGACCCACAAAACAAAACAAGATTCACTGCATTCAGGCCACATTAATAAGAAACTGAGGAGGAGCATTACAACTGCATGTGTTCACGTGACGCATGCCTTTCAATATAAGTTATTTTTCAAAATAAAAGACATGTCCAACATCAGATGTGCATTAAATATAATTTACTTTTTTGACCAGCTGTCCGCGACCCATCCAGAACGGGTCCGCGACCCACTTTTGGGTCCCGACCCACCAGTTGAGAACCACTGTTTTAATGGAAACCAAAGATTCAATAAATATTATATGAGTGCTCCTTCTTATAACAGAAAGACTAATAATATATTTAGCTATAATATATAGGCTACTCACAAGACACAACTTGTGTCACATCCCGATCTGCCATAGCTGAACTAAATAAGACAATGAAAAGAACATAATCATGGGGAATGTACATGTAAATGTGGGAAACTAGGCAGGGTGTGGGGTTTTATGTTTTACATTTCTATGTATTCGTGGTGTATGAAATGTGGGAATGTACGTAAAGGAATGTAATTTGCACTTCTCGAGGCCGTTTGTACACAATGGTGAAAACAATTTTCCTTGTAAAGGACAAATAAATTCATCTATCTATCTAACACAGGGTATCCGCGGGGTCTTAAAAAGTCTAAAATTTGAAAATCGAAATTTTAGGCCTTAAAATGTCTTAAATTTGTTGAATTATTGTGTTCAAGTCTTAAATAATTTTAGACATAATGGTCTTAAAAAGTCTTAAATTTGAGCTGGTGAAACCTGCAGAGACCCTGTAACATTCCCATGTTTTGCATATTCTATGCTATAAAACAGTTTTCTTGTCTGTAACAACATCTATTGCACGTCTGTCCGTCCTGGGTGAGGGATCCCTCCTCACCCTGAGGTTTTCCTATTTTTCCCTGTTAAAAGGGTTTTCCATGGAGTATTTCCTCAGTCGATGTGAGGGTCTAAGGGCAGAGGATGTTGTTGTGATGCCATGTGAAGCCCTTTGAGACAAACTGTGTGTAAAAATGGGCTGTACAAATAAAATTTCCTTGCCTTTCCAATGACCATAATTTAAGCAATAATTGTCAAAAAAACAAATGTGTACAAGCTGAAGAAGAAGCGCAGCTGAGATGAGGTCGTCCAGGATTAGAGCAAAGTTTAAACTTGAGGTAAATCAGCTTCATCAGTTGAATAATTTCTTGTAAATTCTCTGTAGCAAACAAACATAAATCCCCCATATGTTTAAATGGAGAGTGTCTGCTCACAGCTCATGGTGTGTGTCTCTTTGTTGGACCTTGTTGATGCTGTTTTTGCTGCGTCGGCCTTGTTGACGTCCGACTTTAATTCGGCCCACTGCGTCAGCCATTTTAACACTGTTTCATCAGTTTTCTTTACTGTAAGGTTAGCTGCAGATTTCAACTCTTCTAAATCTTCAACTGTTACACTTCAACATTCATGATTTCTACATTTTCTTCTACCTTTTTCTTCCGCTAATTCAGAATTGTTTCAACAATTTCTTCAGTTCATGCTTCAGCAATGGCATTCAGCTTTCAGCATTCACCCGTATTTCCTTCAGGAAATGTATTCTCTAGTTTCTGGTAAACTGTCTGTATGAAACAAACATAAATCCTCCATATATTTATATATATTTAAATGGAGAGCTCACAGTGTGTGTCTCTTGTTGATGCTGGTTTTTGCAGCGTCGGCCTTGTTGGCGTCTGACTTTACTTCGGCCCTCAGAGGTTTCTCCTTGTAGTTTAGTTTATATGTATTGTTGTTAAAGCAGCTGCTGCTCTCTGTCCTGCAGGAGCTGGGAGGTGAGTCTGGTCCTGTACCCGTCCACAGGAGAGGACTCTGTCTCCCAGTTCGTCCGACTCACCCTGACTCTGACCCTCGATCAGCAGGTACCTGTCTCTGTGACCTTTGACCTTTGACCTTGTTGGTCCAGGCTCAGGATTTGATTGAGCAACATGAAAGAAACAAAATGCAAAGTGTTCGTTATTGTTGAATATTCGCTGATCTGATCAATATAAGTGAAGAGTCTCTGTCTCTGTCTCTAGTACCCGTCGTCTTCTCCGGCCATCTCCATCCACAACCCCCGCGGACTCTCTGATGACAAACTCAGCAGGTGATGAACTGAAGCTGTCGACTCCGTGTGTGCGTGTTTTATATAACCAGTGTGAAACATTATAATCACGTGCATCCTCTCTGTCCTAGTGTCCAGAAGTGTCTTCAGGTGGAGGCTCAGTCCTGCCTGGGCTCACCGGTGTTGTATCAGCTCATCGAGGTCATTACACGGTTTTATTCTTCATTATTATTTAATAGAATATGTAGATGATCGTATGTGGAGTTAATGTAAATGATACCATGACATGATGTTGTGGTAACCCTTTAATTTACAGGCCGTTATTATGTGATGATATCAAAAAATAGCAGAGAAATAACAAGTAATTTTGTCATTATGTCTAGAAATAGCCTAGAAATAACAAGTAATTTTGTCATTATGTCTAGAAATAGCCTAGAAATAACCATCAATTTCATAGTAATGTCAAGAAATAGAGGCAAGAAATAACGATTGATTGTAATTGACAACTGCAAGGACTTGGTGGAGTAAAATTCTGGCCTTTCCCAAAAAATTCAAAGCATAAAAAGCACATGTAATCTTTTACCTTCATCAAAAACATCACATTACTATGAAATTGACCGTTATTTCTAGGCCATTTCTTGACATTATGACACAATTAATTGTTATTTCTAGGCTATTTCTTGACATTATCACATAATTAACGGCCTGTAAATTAAAGGGTTACCGATGTTGTTTGTATTAACCGTCCTCCATCTTTATTTCTTCTCCAGAAAGCTAAAGAAATCTTGACTGAAAGCAACATTCCTCATGGAAACTGTGTCATTTGCCTTTATGGCTTCAAGGTGAGCTGTCGGTCACAGCGTCCTCGTGCTGTTCAGTGAAATGAAATGAAAAGTGCTTTAATGTCTCTTGTCTTTAATCATGATCACAAATATTCCTGTGCTGTGTGTGTGGTCAGGAGGGGGAGACGTTCACCAAGACGAGCTGCTACCACTACTTCCACTCCCACTGCCTCGGCCGCTACGCCAGCCACTCGGAGAGGGAGCTGCGCCAGCGGGAGAAGGAGCTGGAGGAGGACAAGACCAGAGAGAGAGCCGACTGTCAGGTTTGAGTTTGAGCTGCTGCTGCTGCTGCTGCTGCTGCTGCTGTGGTCACTCTGGCTGTCTTTACACTACATGATTCAAGTGGCCCAATTATGATTTGTTTTCCTCTCAAGTGGCTCAGATTGGATCTGTAACATGAACGTGTAAACGGGACAAATACGCCCCTAAACTACCTGTTATATGTGGAAATAAATCAGATACAAATCGAATTATCAGCCAATACGTCTGCAGTCTAAATAGACAGATCGGATCTTTCCTGGCAATGCGTGTCCTATGTCGTACATCAATTATAATATTAATTGCCGTGCCCACGCATTTCGCCGAACCTCTGTAGCCTGTGACTGACACGTGGGTCTGACCTGGACTATTTCATTTATATGCGAATCGAAGGCAAGCGAGGGAGTGCGAAAAAAGAGAGCGTGTTAGAGAAACACCAGATTTCACGTTTGCCTACCGGAAAAAACTGAAACGAGCCGATTAGAAATCAAGAGAGGAAAAACAAACAATGTACATAGTATGTGTCCAAGAGGCTTTGTCCCGTCCTGAAAAAGTTCACTGGCTTATTTCCTCTTCAGCAGGTTGTTTCACGCAGGCAAAGCAGGTGTAAGTGCAGATATCAGATCTGGGTCACTTCTGATAAAACATGTAAATAGATAGTTTAAAAAATCAGATATAGGCAACAAATGGGAATTGGGCATCGAGGCCTGTAGTGTAACGACAGCCTCTGTGTCGCTGAGAAACACCGAGTCCTGACTCTGAGTCCTCCCACAGGAGCTGACCGTGGTGTGTCCCGTGTGTCGAGAGCCGCTGGCGTACGACGTCGATCTGCTCCTGACGTCCCCGGCGCCACAGCTGCCTGAGGTGACACCAGCTCCGATCCACTGTTTGAACATCTCCAGCTGTTTCTGGGAAATAAAATGTGTGTGTTTTGTTTTGTGTCTCTCAGCTGGACGAAGCAGCGATCGGCTCAGAGTTTCAGCGCAAGTGGATTGAACTCCAGAAGCTTCTGGAGAGACAAAGGTCAAAAGGAGGAATCATCGACCCGGAGGAGGAATCGAACCGTTTTCTCATCCACATCAACGAGGTGAGGACCAATCAGCTGGACACATGTCAGCAGTGTAACATGATGTCTGTCCATGTCCGAAGCCTCGATATCAGACTCCAACCACCAGACAACTTCATAAGAACCTACACACTGTTATTGTAAAGCCAACTCTCATTTTATTGTCAGTTTAATATTATTAAACAATATTTTATTTCAGAAATCATCCACATACTGCAATAACGCACCTCCACCTGGAAAACACAGACTGTCCAAGTTTTCTTTCAAGGCAGCATTATAAATTGTAGGACTTTCACAATACCCAGTGGGTAATCAAGTCCACGTCCATGTCTTCCCCTTGAAAGAAAACGCAAACCAGTACTGTGATTCCTTTGCACTGGAACGCTGAAAAAAGCATTTGCCAAATCAATAACAGAAAACCATTTACTTGTTGGTGGAACTTGTGATAAAATAGTATGTGGATTAGGTACATTTGGTACTCGAGCATGCACCGTTTTTAATGAGGTTTAATGAGGTTACAAAATCCTCCTTTTATTTCTCCAACTACAAATCACAGTGTTAAAATACAAATTCAGTTAAAGGGATAGTTCAACATTTTGGCAAATTGGCCCATTGCCATAATCCCTATAGTCATAGCAGTAAACACGTTACCTTTAAGTCGGTGCAAGCTATTTTTAGAACGGCGGAGCAGAGCCGCGAGCTGCTCAGAGCTACGCTACGGAGGCTCATGGGATTTCTTGGTTTCCCTCATCAAAGTTTTGACCTGCACATTCACCACCCTATGAGATAATAACAGAACGTTACCAGCCTCCAACGGGAACGCGCATCAGCGGTTTTGCATGAATTTATCTCTAAAACAACTCTGTCTGGTAACGTTCTGTTATTATCTCATAGCGTGGTGAATGTGCAGGTCACAACTTGTCCACCAGAGCGTTGTGGAGTTGTTGGATTGTGTATTTGATGAGTTTGATGAGGGAAACCAAGAAATCCCATGAGCCTCCGTAGCGTAGCTCTGAGCAGCTCACGGCTCTGCTCCGCCGTTCTAAAAACAACTTGCACCGACAATTAAAGGTAACGAACCTACTGCTATGACTATAGGGATTATGGCAATGGGCCAATTTGCCAAAATGTTGAACTACCCCTTTAATGTTTAATAAAAACATTTAAATTGATTCATGCTCCCACAGCCTCCATCTGTCGCTGAGAACGGAAACCTGGACGCGGACCCGTGCCCCGGCCCCCAGGTGTCCTCGGCCTCTAACGTGTCCCCTGATGGCGGCGGCGGCGTGAGGACGGAGCCGTCTGTTCCCCCCGGACTGTCCCACTGCAGAGGAGGTCAGGGCCCGAGGCGCCATCAGCACCAGGCGAGGGGGGGGCCGAGGAGGGGGGGCCGGTCCAGACCGCATCACGGCAGAGCGGCGGCGGCCCCCGTCGCCGAGCAACTGGACAAACTGTCTCTGTCCTCGAACTGGCCGGACTGGACCGAAGGGCCGGTCAGAGCTCAGCGGACGACCCTCGACCCTCAGATGCACCACGTCGCCAACGCTGAAAAGCTGAGGAATAATGTAAATATCAAGCCACTTGATTATTATGAGTACTGGTGCTGAATACAGCAACGGCCTCTGACTACAACACCAGCAGAAACTGTGGACGAGCTGATGAGAGTTGATATTTCACTGTTAAAGTTTGGCTGATTAGAGGATTGATGAATGTAATAATCCACAATAATCTTACATTTTAGCAGGATAAATAACAGTAGTGTTGCTTACTGGTGCAAATGTGGAGGTAAAGTCTGAATGAATCCAAACTACATCTGTGGTGTAAACTGCTCTTAGGGGGGACACTACAGATGAATAGTGTAAACATTTTAACTAACAGACATCACCATGAAACTTCCCAAGTTTATCACTTACATTAAAGCAGAAGTAAGCGATATTTTTGTGTTAATATAAGTCTTAAATAGTTATATCTTCCGACAGCAATCACTTATATAGAGTGTTTGGTCTGAAACACGGGTCTGTCAGTCCCTCTGCTCTGCTCTGAGTCGAGGAGAAAACATTTATCGTATCCTACAGTTTTTATCCAATGAGGAGAGAGAACGGCATGCAGGGCTGTGTGTGCAGCCAAGGGATGCGCTTGAGTGTGGTGACGTAGGGACGAGGACCAATAGATCCAAGACGAGGGTGGGGACCGGATCGCTTACTTCTGCTTTAACTAACAGATATCACCATTAAAACTTCCCAAGTTTATCACTTACAATAAGGCAAATATTTTTTGTATTACAAGTTTTAATTGTCAAATATTTTGTTTAAATGTGAGCTCAGCAGACGACCCTCGACCCTCAGATGCACGTCGTCGACGCTGCTGAAAAGTGCGAGGTGAAGCCGCCGCGCAGGGACGTCGTCCACCACCACGCAGAGTCGGCTCTGGAGACCGAGTGCCAAAACGACAACGCCGCCGCCGCCGACTCTGCAGGCGGCCGAGGTCATCGGGGAAGGAGGAGGGGCCCTCACCGCCCCGCAGCGCATGGCGGTGGCGGCCCTGGATCCTCACGATACCACTGGGACGGGCGGCCGTCGAGAAGCAGAGGAGGCGGCGGGGGCAACAGCATGTACAGCAGAGGAGGCGGCGGGGGCAACAGCATGTACAGCAGAGGAGGCGGGGGCAACAGGGGACACGGACGCGGCTACCAGCAGAAGGCGGCGGCGGCGGAGAGGGAGAGAGGACGAGAGGAGGTGCTATGACAAAGGGCAACAGGAGGGCCGATGAACAAACGTGTGTGTGCCTCCATCATGAGTTTACATAGATTAAAGCCCTGCAGCAGCAGCAGAAATGACATTCGCTCTAGTGTCCTCACCTCCTCCTGCACATCGCCGCCGCCGCCATCGCCCCGGTCTCTGATTCGTCCTCTCATGCACACCGATATCAGACACCGATGGTTGTTGTTTTTTGTTGTGATGCAATATGACCTGAAAGAACCACGAATTAAATTTCCTCTGGACGTCAGCGTGTTTTCATTTCATGTCTGTCTGTGATATTATTTACATAAGAATCACTGACATGTGAAAATAACGCTGTAATTCGAAGCCACCGGACAAGGAAATGTTGTATTTTATTACATTTATGACAGATCTGGTTACTGTATATTTTCTAAATATATAATTAACCTTAAAGGTGTACAGAAATGGCCGTTTGTCTGTTTGTCGCGCCGAGTTGTCACGAGCTGCAACACGAGTTTACCCGAGTGAGGAAAACGAATTTGATTGGTCGTTATCGAGCGGGCGGGATATTCAAAGCTTGGGGCGAGCCCGAGCTCCGTGTGTGTGTGCGTGTCTCAGACGTTTGAATGACGGATTACGGATCCAATATCAGTGGCTGGTGAATCGTGTACAGGCTGACGTATAATCCGTGCGCCTGCATTATCCAATGCGAAAAAAAAAATACACACTTTCATCCCGGATTTACTCAAAAATAGAATTTTGCACAAAGTTTGGCCTACAACGTCTGAAAGATGAGTTATCACATTAATTTTATCACCCAAAGTGGGCTCAAATTCAATTTTCTTTTCTGTACACCTTTAACAACTTTGCAAGACCATCAGGGCTACATTTTTAGGATCTTATGTTTGTGTCAATTTGTCAAATTATTATTAATTTAATGCTTAATATAATTCTTTATTTCAGACAGACAATTCAGAAAATTAACACAAAAAACAGGAGGAAGTACTTTGAACAGTACTTAACCATAAGTTACTACTGCAATTATTAAAAATACTTTTAATGTCAATATGTATCAACAAAATGAAACCAAGCTTTTGAATCTGGCATCATCCAATGTCAGTGATTCTGTTCTTGGCAATATATGCAAATTAGCGCATATTTGAATTGAATTGAATTGAATTAACTTTATTGATCCCCCAAGGAGGGAAATTTTGTTTGTTTGTCCCAGCACCACACAACAATAAAAGGCAAATACAAAATATATATAAAAATAGACATATTTAATGAGTTAGTGCCTCATTTGCATATATAAACATGAATTAAGAACATTTGCAACACATTTTTACACAACACATAACAAACTGAAATTTTCATAGTGATATCTATTAAAATATTTATTATTTTATTTATTCAAAATGTATCTTCATTTATTTTCTCAGTTTTTATGTACACAACAAACTGAAAGTTTCATAGTGATATATATTAAAATATTTATTATTTTATTTATTATTTATATAATTATTTATTCAAATGTATCTTCATTTATTTTCTCTAAATAGAAACAAAGAATTTCCAATACAGAATTATTTTTACTGTTGAAATATTAAAAAAAAGAAAATTACGAATGAAACATAGGGAATGAAAGCAGAAATTCTCTGATGAAAGTAAACACGGCGCAAAGGCTCATGGGAGCTGTAGTTGTGGAACGCTAAGGCTCATGGGAGCTGTAGTTGTGGGTGTGGAACACTTCTTCCGTTGCCGTTTTACGATAAACTGCTTTTTTCCCCCGGATGAAACGTGATGTTTTAAACAGGTAGAGGACATATTTTTTTCTCAAGGCACAATTCAATCGGATCACGAAATAAAACTTTCAGTCCCGTTCACTTGCATGGATAGTTTTTCAGAGTTGAGGTCCCATGGCGACGTTACTTGTGTGGAACGTTGAGGGAGGGGGAGGAGCCTCCTGGGAGGAAGACAGCAGCAGCAGCAACCGGAACCTACCGCCGCCATCTTGGCAGTTTGTTGTCGTTTCATCTGCGCAGGGTCGCAGCAGCAGCAGCAGCAGCAGAAGAGGCGTGTGGTTGTTTTCAAAACGGCCGAGGTAATGACTGGCGGGACCGAGTTTCACAAAAGCTACAGCAGCAGCAACAGCAGCAGCAGCGGCGGCGGCGGCGGAAGCAACAACAACATCATCAACAGCAACAAAGAGTCCGAGTGCGGCGGCGGCGGCGGCGGGATGGACGTCGACATGGAGCCCGGTCACATGGAGGCGGAGCGCGGGGAGCTGGACAGCGGCGTCCCGGCGCCCTGCTCCTCCAACGGCAGCGGCGGGGAGGAGGACGAGGCGGAGGCCGTCGGACGAGGGAGACAAGCCGGGGGCTCGAGTAGTCAGCACACGCCGGACGGAGGAGGACTAGGAGGCGGAGGAGGAGGAGGAGGAGGAGTAGTGCTCAGCGGCGGCGGCAGAGAGCAAGAAGTGTCGGTGGAGATCGGAGAGACGTATTTATGTCAGAGAGCCGACAAGACGTGGCGTGAGTTGATCGATCCCGCTTCTTGTTGTTCTTCTCCCAGGTTTTCATGGAGCGGGTCAAAGGCTGTGGCTGTGTTGGTGGTGGTGCAGAGTCTCCTTTGTTTTGGGACACGGACTCAACGCCAAACTCTCACTAATTCCCCCGGAGTGCATTAATTTATTTAACAACAAGACTTAACCAAAGTCTTTTATGTAACTTAACCGGTGTCTTTCTGGAAACTTCTGCACAGATGTCTAAAATCATAACGGTGCAGAAACTAGAAACTAGTGTTGTTGTGGTACTTGGGACCACATTTTCAAGATCTTGGTCTCGGTCGAGCTGGACTCAGGATTTCCTTTTCTCAAGACCACAGCTGCAGTTTTTTTTTTTTACCTCAAAAGTCACTCGCTCACTTTGGTTTATCTAATGTATTTCCAGTAACTTTAACATAATTAAATTGTTCTGTAAAAGTATCTGCTTGTGTGTAACCATCTGAAAAACTTGGTTGCACCAGTGTAAACAGTGGGAGGAGACTTCAGCTGCTGTGTTATTATTCTGTTCAATCCAAACTTTGTTTCAATTAAATATAGTAAAGGTTTTATATATTATTATATATATTTATATATTATATCATTTATTTTTAGCTGAGGAATAATGTAAATATCAAGCCACTTGATTATTATGAGTACTGGTGCTGAAAACAGTAATGGTCTTGACTACAACACCAGCAGAAACTGTGGACGAGCTGATGAGAGTTGATATTTCACTGTTAAAGTTTGGCTGATTAGAGGATTGACAGATGTAATAATCCTCAATAATTTATTTTTTAGCAGGATAAATAACAGTAGTGTTGCTTACTGTTGCAAATGTAGAGTTAAAGTCTGAATGAAGTTTGTCTCCAAACTACATCTGTGGTGTAAACTGCTCTTAGGGGGGACACTACAGGTGAATTTTAACTAATAGACATCACCATGAAACTTCCCAAGTTTATCACTTACTTTAAGATAAATATTTTTTGTATTACAAGTTTTGTCAAATTTTATGTTTAGATATGTAAATGAGGCAATATCTAATGAAATACGCACTCATTTGCATACATTCCCAGAACTGAAATCTGACCAATGGATAAAGCCACTTTCAAAATTTTTGTTTTATTTTGTTGACACATTAGAAGTTTTTACAGAAGGGATTTTGGATATCTCTTTTTGTCACTCTGTAAATGAGAAAATACTGTCACCAGCAGCAAAAAAATCTAACTTCGCCATGTTTTTGGGAAATGTTGTATAAATCCGGCTTTGAATTATATATCAACAATCCACTCAGTAAAAAGCTTCAGAATATAGACAGGAATAAAAGTGGAAGGTTTGGTGTCTGTAAGTGCTGCTGAAACTTAGAGTCTGAGGAAAAACTAATTTTGAGAAAACAGCCTTTAAAGACTTGTACTGTAAAAATCCATAGATTGTTAATGTAAATCGTACTTTTACGATTGGTTGTGGATAGCATGTTAACTTTTGGTGAATTTAGGAGAAATCTACTGACTAAAGAGACAAAATGAAGTAAAATAAAAACATCTTAATGTGGATTTTCTATCATTTCTTTCGACTTTTCTGAAAGAATACATGTAAAGGAAGAAAAATAGCCCAAAATCTCAAAATTCATCAGTGCATTTCTGTGTTTTTGCCTGTAATGTCTCGCATGAACCGACTCTGATCTGATTTTTTCTGACTTTTCAGACGCAGCAGAAGTTATTCAGTCCCGGCTGAATGAGCAGGAGGGCAGGGAGGAGTTTTATGTCCACTATGTAGGATGTGAGTACGCACACAAACACACACACACACAGACACACAGTAATCCTCCCTGCTGTATCCTCTCCATCCATCCGTCCCTCCTCCACAGTGACCTTCATCTCCTGTTCTTTGGCCTGCAGTCAACAGGAGGCTGGATGAGTGGGTGGGGAAAGCCCGGCTGGCTCTGACCAAGACGGTGAAGGACGCGGTGAGGAAGAGCACGGAGATCGGAGGCGTCGGAGACTTGGGCGACCAGCCTGAGAGGAAGATCACCCGCAACCAGAAACGCAAACACGACGAGATCAACCATGTGCAGAAGGTTTGAGACGTTATCTCTGGTGTAGATTGTTGTGTTAAAGCCCCAGTGTGTAACTTATTTAGCTTTTTATCAGCAAAAATCAAATATTGCTTTCATAAATACGTATTTCACTGAAGTCGAATCACACCCACATACAACTGAAAGCTTTCTCGTACCTTAGAATGGGTTGTTACAAGTCGTTACAAATATACACAGGTATACAAGGGCACCGAACCTTGGCTGCCATGTTGCATCGCCATTTTTTACGTTAAATTGGCAGCGTGACCGTAGGTAACCACGGAAACTCAGCGGAGCTGTGGGCTCGGCCTGTTAAAACTGTCACCACTGTGTAGTGTGAGGAAGGACGGAGGCACTGGTGTTGCATTCAGGTGCAGTCAGGCAGACGGCCGTCGGCAAACCAACCGGATGTCATTTTACTCCACGAGAAAAAGACGGTAAAGCGTGGGTCAGGTAAACAATACGACATCACCATGACAACATATTGTCAGGCCTGTATTGTTTTGCGTCGTGCTGGCGGACCACTTGTTTACATAGACGCTTGTTTAGACGCCGATTTCACGTGAATGCAACATCAAGAATACGTTCAGATATGCAACCGCACCGCTAGATGGGGGGAATTCCTACATACTATACCTTTAAACGCCGGTCTGTGGTGCTCAATGCATCTTCTTTTTTCTTTTACAGACGTATGCAGAGATGGACCCAACAACAGCTGCACTGGAGAAGGAGCACGAGGCGGTAAGGTGGACGTCACGTGTGTGTTAGTTTGTGTTTATAACCGTCGCCATGTCCAGGTAGCTTCACCTGTCTCTTTGCTCTTCTCTCTGACAGATCACCAAAGTAAAATATGTGGATAAAATCCAGATCGGAAACTTTGAGATCGACGCCTGGTACTTCTCGCCGTTCCCAGAGGATTACGGCAAACAGCCCAAACTGTGGATCTGCGAGTACTGCCTTAAATACATGAAGTATGAGAAGACCTTCAGACATCACCTGGTCAGTCCAGATCCAGCTGCAGTTTAGAAAATAAGTTTGTGCCTCTCAGGGAATCACCTTTTTCTTTTTGTAAACAAAGACGTCTAGAAACAACATCTGTTCATTTGTCTTTCTGCTTACAATAGACACCTGACATATGGAGCTAAATGTATTTAAAGGGATAGTTCAACATTTTGGCGAATTGGCCCATTGCTATAATCTCTATAGTCATAGCAGTAGATTTGTTACTTTTAATTGTCGGTGCAAGCTATTTTTAGAACGGCAGAGCAGAGCCGCGAGCTGCTCAGAGCTACGCTACGGAGACCAATGGGATTTCTTGGTTTCCCTCATCAAACTCATCAAATACACAATCCAACAACTCCAAAACGCTCTGGTGGACAAGTTGTGACCTGCACATTCACCACGCTATGAGATAATAACAGAACGTTACGAGACGGAGTTGTTTTAGAGGTAAATTCATGCAAAACCACTGATGCGCGTTTCCGTCGGGGGCAGTTTTTCATCAAGCAGTCTCTGTGTTTCCCTCCAAAACAACTCTGTCTCGTAACGTCCTGTTATTATCTCATAGCGTGGTGAATGTGCAGGTCACAACTTGTCCACCAGAGCGTTTTGGAGTTGTTGGATTGTGTATTTTGATGTGTTTGATGAGGGAAACCAAGAAATCCCATTAGCCTCCGTAGCGTAGCTCTGAGCAGCTCGCGGCTCTGCTCCACCGTTCTAAAAATAGCTTGCACCGACAATTAAAGGTAACGAACCTACACCTAAAACTATAGTGTCTATCAAGTGTCCTGATATTTATCATACATTAATTTAGGGAGAAAGTGTCTCTTTTTTCTAACATGTAATCATCAGTCACATGATTAATTGTGACATTTGTTCATGTTCATGCCATCTGAAGTTCGTCTCATGACCTTCTTGTCTCTTCAGTCCCATTGTCAGTGGAAGCAGCCTCCAGGTAAAGAGATCTACAGACGGAGCAACATATCAGTGTACGAGGTGGACGGGCGGGACCATAAGGTTGGTAAACACAATATGACATGAAGATATTTTCTGTTTCCTACGGCACCTGATGATGATGATGAGACTGATTTTTATTGCCGGCCTGTGTTTTGCAGATCTACTGTCAGAATCTGTGTCTACTAGCAAAACTATTCCTCGACCACAAGACGCTGTACTTCGACGTGGAGCCGTTCATCTTCTACATCCTCACTGAAGTCAACAAACAGGGAGCACACATAGTCGGCTACTTCTCCAAAGTAAGTCTCGCCACTGCTCATGTATTACTGCACATGTATTAACGTGTAAATATTGACATTTATATCGACAAGACGAGCTGACGGCTGTTGGTCTCACCCTGAGTCTGTTGGGTTTGTGTTTTTTCAGGAGAAAGAGTCTCCAGACGGGAACAACGTGGCGTGTATTCTCACACTACCGCCGTACCAACGCAGAGGCTACGGGAAGTTCCTCATAGCTTTCAGTAAGTGCTGCTATCAGGGATGCAAACAGCGCGCCGAAAAGCGAAACTCGCTTTTTTCATGACCAATTAGGTGACTTGTGTGAATCATTCAGATCCGAAGAGTTTTTGTTTTGAGGGGGGGGGGTCTCAGCGTCTCAGCTGGGGTCAGTAAAATGTTTTTCTAACAGGCTGACAGTGACAATCACGTGAAACTGAGGCGAACTCATTCATGGTTTCTGATCATGCTGATAACTGCCTACCTCCAATGTTGACGCGCGACGTGTGCGCTCGTTACGTACGTACATTACTGTGTCAGGCAGGTCTCTGCCCCGTTTCAGAGGTGAAGGAGAGACGTCTGAAAAAAAAACAGTAAAGGAGAACTTGGACAAGTGACTGAAAAGACGCGTGGTGCGCAATGGAGACACCAGGCAGCTGGAGCGGACCGTGGTCACGGTGCGGCCGCTCTGCTGCTCACCTCTGTGTGTGCGACAACTCATTCATGGTTGTCTCTGATTATACTGGTAACAGCCTTCCTATTCACCTCCAATGTAGACGCGACGTGCGCGCTCGTTACCCAAAGCGGCGCGTATCCGCGTGCAGTCGGTGCGACGGCGCCGCCGTTTTCCCCCCCGTGCATGTCCGTTGCTGTGTCAGGCAGGTGTCTCCCACGGAGCTCTGCCCCGTTTCAGAGGTGAAGGAGAGACGTCGCCTCCGCGATGTAGAATGTGTTCAATTAAAGTGAAACTAACACATTATATAGGCCTATATGTCCATTACACACTGAATGGGATGTTAAATCCCATGTCTTTATTTCTTCTGTTTATTTTAATAGTAATAATTATGACTAACATTCAGTGAAGACCTAAAAATCAGTATCTCCAAAATTGAAATATTGCAATGGTTTTTATTTTTTTAAAGCATTTTTAATATAGAAATGTTGACCTTCTGAAAACTGTCCATCTATATGCACTCAATACTTGGTTGGGGTTGAACTACTGGAAATTGACTTTTCTGTGATATTGTAAATGGTGAGCCCCCCCCCTGCCAGACAATTCCTCTCTTTTTTGGTCCTGACCCGTTTGCATCCCTGTGCTATAATGTGTGTGTGTTGTAATAATTTTACTAAAGATTACATATTTTATTTATTTTTTCTCAGTCTTTTAGTAATAACTCAACCAGAGAGATGAGAAAAGTTACCAAACTAGCCGACAATTAAATCTTAGATGATGAGCAAAAGGTCTAAGCAGAAATATTCAAATCTATATCAATTTGTCTATTTGTTCATCGTATCAGTTGCAGCTGTGATGCACGTCCAGCTCTGCAGATATCTACTGCAATAACACAGGCTCACTCACATTTACATGAGTTTACATCAACTCAGACGTCATATGAAAAAAATGCATATTGGACAAAAAATGGCTCTAAACTTTTCAAATTAACACAATTTGTCTCAAGCAGGAACAGAAAATGAATAAAAGCTGAATTTGCTTTGTCTGAATATTAATAATAATCGTCACTTGAGATGAAAAGTATGGAAGCTGTTGATAATAAATAATATTTCAGTTGCTCTGATGCGAAATGTGACAAGTATCGACTGTTGGATCAATAAAATCAAAAGTTTCTACATCATTTTAAATAATAAACTATATAAATCAGCTACAATCTTTAGTAGAGTAAATAATTTGACGTAGTGTTTGAGTCCTGACTCACATATTAAGTGGATAAATGTATTTGAAGCCCAGCACGTGAATCGTCATTCCATCGTTTTCTAACAAGAGCTGTGTTGTTGCCGTGTTGAGGTTACGAGCTGTCGAAGCTGGAGAACACGGTCGGCTCTCCGGAGAAGCCTCTGTCCGACCTGGGGAAGCTGAGCTACAGAAGCTACTGGTCCTGGGTCCTGCTGGAGATCCTGAGGGACTTCAGAGGAACGCTGTCCATCAAAGACCTCAGGTAGGGTAGACACACTCAGGTAGCACCAACCCCGACACCTCGTATACTGTAATACTGCAGCTTTGAAGTGTCTGACTTGGAAGATATACTCATCAACTCAGATACAATTAAAGGCAAAATTAGAGAAATATACGATATTTTAATTAAAGGATGCCACTCAAGTTTCTCTACCTTACTAAAAAAACTGGGAGACAGACACAGCAACGAAGCTGGATGAAAATGCTTGCCAAAACATTTGCGAACGAATACACTTCGCATTTACGAGTAATAAAACCAAAGAAACAAATTATAAATTCATTCATAAATTTTATTTGACTCCTGTAGAAATGTACAAAATTTCAAAAGAAAACTCACCAAATTGTTATTATTGTTATTATTATAAAAAAGAATTTGAACATACTGTAATAATACTGCTGTTACTGGGATGTCACCACCCCCCTCCGTTTTTATCTGCAGCCAGATGACCAGCATCACGCAGAGCGACATCATCAGCACGCTGCAGTCGCTCAACATGGTGAAGTACTGGAAAGGTCAACACGTGATCTGTGTGACGCCCAAACTGGTGGAGGAGCATCTGAAGAGCGCCCAGTACAAGAAACCACCAATCACAGGTCAGTGCAGACATCGTGTTTTATTGTATTGTATCCTTTGGATCCACATTAGTCCACATTAAATCAAACTATTATTACAACAATTACATCATTACAGCATTTATACAAAGAATTACATTAGATCATTCATCCTAAATATATTAACATGATAATAGAAATGTACTGTATATAAAGTAGTACAATGTAAATGTGTTAACATGATAAAGAGAAATAATATAGTTTTTTACATGATTATAAAAGAGTTACGTGATTATATAACAGTATACATGAAGTAACCTGAAGCATAAAATGTACCTAGTTGTTCAACGCATAGATAGATGAATTTATTTGTCCTTTACAGGGAAAATTGTTTTCACCATTTCGTACAAACGGCCTCGAGAAGTGCAGACAGTCAAGGAAAAGGACCACAGGAGTGTGTCCTTGACCATATTACATACCGTAAAACACCAAATAAGGGCCCGGGCGTTTATTTGCTTAAATCGCTCAAATCAACAGGCGTTTATTAGGGACCTGCGTTTATTTGGGACCTGCGTTTATTAATAGTGTTCAACCTGGACCTCCTTCTGGGGAAAGAGGCTTCACTCTGTGGCGGCAGGCGGCGGTGGAATGATACATGTTTCTCAAGGCATTACTGTAAATACGGCCAGGGCGGACTCGTTCTCTGTCTCGCTGACCTCCGCCGTCCTGGCCCGCACAGGTAGGCTACCAGGAGACCGAGACCCCCGTCATGTCGGTCCTCTGCCCTCTCTGATCCGCCGCAAGTTGCAAAAACCCTGCGGACGCCCAGTCTCTCCACTCCTCTCCCACACTTCAGCACCTGTGTTGGCTCGCACCACCGTCCTTTTTTTTTTTTGATTGAATGAATGAAGTAGGCCTACAACTAATAATAATGCAACGTATAGCCTAACTAAATACTCGTATGAGTAATCAAACTTGTAAAAGGAGTAAAGTCATTTAAAATGAGGAGCGAGCCGAGCCGAGCCGACACGGTGCAGCCCAGGAGAGGTGCTGAAGTGCGGATGAGAGCCCAGAGGCGTCTCGTCGGTCCTCGGCCGTCTTTAACGTCACGAGACACCCGCTATATTTGCATAGAATATTTTTTGGCAACCAGAAAAACAATGTTTGACCCGGCGTTTATTTGGGATGGGCGTTTAATATTAAAATATTTTGCTACACCCGGCGGTTAATTGGGACCAGCGGCAATTTGGGACTCGGCCATTATTTGAAGTTTTACGGTACATTTACATACATTCCCACATTTCATACACCCACAAAATACATAGAAACATAAAACATAAAACCCCACACCCTACCTAGTTTCCCACATTTACATTCCCCATATTATAATACTATTGTACAACAGGCTGAAAGGGAACTAATCAATAACATATCTGATAAGTGAATCATGTGTCTTGTCTCTTTTCTCAGTGGACACAATGTGTTTGAAGTGGGCGCCGCCGAAAAACAAACAGGCCAAGTTGTCGAAGAAGTGAGAGGACGAGCGAGAGACGCCGTCAGTCAGTCTGTGCATATCAACTCCTCAACTGGCAAAAACTCCTGCTGTTTATAAAAACCTGCTGTACATAGTTACTAGTAGCATCTGTCAGTATTTTCTTAAATATATATGTAAAAACAACAAACACGTTTCTTGATTCCTTCTTTTCTGCTTCTAAAAGTCAGTGTACAGTCTCAGCAGTAATCACATGATGCTGTTTTTAAATATATATATTTTTTATTGTATCATATAAGTGATGTGTAATTACTGAAATGATTTTAATGTCCCTCTCTGGTGTAATGAACAGATTGAACACAAGGGGGCGGCATTGTTTTATCTGACTGCTGATTGTTAGAAAAAAAATCCCATGCACAGTGATTTCTAAAAAAAAACAAGATTAACTTAATTTTATATATATATATAGGGTTTTTTGTCCCACTGTCAAATTAAGTTACTTTAAGTTGCAACAGAAATGTAGTAAAACTGTAAATTTTACACAATAAAAGTACTACACAGATTAGAAACAACCATATACAGAGCAGTAATAATAACATATTACCAATTAAAGTTAATGATCAGAGTCAGAGTATCTTTATTGTCATTATTCTGGATAATGAAATTGTCTTTGGACCCACGGCTTAAAAACACAACATACAATACAGTAATAAATAGAATAGAAAAAAAAATAAAGAATACAATTTAATCCAATTTAATTAAAAAAGGAAAGAGAGATGCGACAGAGATGTTTGCACAAGTATGTGGGGGTGGCTGGGGACGGGAATAAAGTGCATTAGTGCAAGTCTGAGAGTGTCTGTGTGCGTGTATGCCACTACAAGGGGGCGATTGCCTTCACCGCTCTAGGAAAAAAACTGTTCTTAAGCCTAACTCATGATATGATTTAACTTAAATATATAAATACATTCCTAATAACATAAATGAAATGGGAACATGTAGTAGCTGCTCCAAGATAATAGTAGCAGTTGTAGTGTTGTTTCACTACCAAAATAAAAGCTCAATTTGCATCCTTGCTCAGCTATCTTTCAACAGTGAATGATTTACTAGAGAAACTGTAATACATTTATAGAAAATTTCATATGGACTAGAAACAGTTTGGATAAATAAATAAAATCAGCATTTTGGCTGCAGAAAATCAATAACGAAACATATGGAGTCTTATTTTGGTGAATGGTGCTGATGATGTGGCAGTAACACTGGAAACCCTGAATCTGAAGTGATTCTACTGAGATAAATAAGGATTCATTGTTACTCAACAAAACAATGAGTAGTTTATTAGTTGTAGTTTAGTATAAATATGTTGTGTTTACATCTGGGACTTGGGTTTAATAACAAAAAACTCTAGATAAATATCTTTATTATATCCCCATGGGTTGTTCTGTGTGATGGCTGCCCGGCGTCACATGCTGCAGGACACACAAACAATAATTAGCTCTGTCCTTCAGCTGTTTGTTATCGATCCGCTTTTATTGATGATTCCATCACCGCCGGCTGTTTGTGCTCTTCGGCGCAGATATGAAGCACTCATCAAAGTTCAATAAGGAAAATCTCAAGATCGTTTCAGTTAAAACGAAGCAGGGGAGAGACATCATGTATTGATCAGTTGTATGATTGATCCGTTACCGTGGTGATGTTTTGTATTTATGTTACTGTCCCACGAAAAAACTAAAAACGCTGAAGGTGAAATAAACCAAACGGGCACAAGATGAAGAGAGATTCTGTTTTTATTTCCAAAATTGTACTTCAAAACCACTATGGGCATTTTATAAGGCATTCACAACAATTCTCTTTTTCTTTTTTTTTTGGTTTTTGGACATTTGAGACAGAGTGTCGATGCTTTCAGAGAGGGTTTCCTAAAACAGGAGAACAGCTAAGGCACAACACTACCCCCAGAGAGGGAACCATAGAGAAAAACATACAAAATAAAATAAAATAAAATGAAGAAAAAGACAAAGTCAATGAGACAAAGACCATGGCACAGAGAGAAAAACTTGTGGATACTGAGTAGAAGAGAAAAACAGCAACAACATGAGGCAGAAATTAAGTCTGAAAAAGAACAAACCTCTCAAAGTCTGAAAACTTTATCAACATGTGAATTAATTTTCACACTATTAAAATGTTACGTGTGACTCCTGTGGCACCGTCACAGCGCTGTGTCCAAACATCTGGACCTGGGCTAATCATTAACTTAATACTGTACATCCTCTAATAGGTATTTTACAAAAACACTGATTTACATCGACTCAGTCGTCATATGAAAAAAAAAAAAAAAAGCATATTGGACAAAAAATGGCTCTAAAACTTTCAAATTAACACCATTTGTCTCAAGCAGGAACAGAAAATAAATAAAAAAGCTGAATTTGCTGTAATTTTGTGTCTGAATATTAATAATAATCGTCATCACTTCAGATCAAAAGTATGGAAGCTGTTGATAATAAATAATATTTCAGTCGTTCTGATGCGACGATGCAACATTTAAACCAATCGACTGTCGGATCAATGAAATCAAAAGGTTTCTGCATCATTTTAAATAATAAAACTATATAAATCAGCTACAATCTTTAGTAGAATAAATATGACGTAGTGTTCGAGTCCTGACTAAGTGCCGACTGTCACAGAACAACAGGTCACCCCTCGACCTTTAACCTTTCACCTCTGACCCTGAACTCCACTGTTTTCCAGTATTGGTCCCAATAATATTATTATTATTTTCATTATATAAGCTAACTACACACACTAAAACCATTTATTCCAACATTATTAAATATTAGCTTTTATTGTAATGAACAATGTAACAAAGGATGGATTGCACCACTAAAGGATCGACTGTTAGCTTATATTAGCTTAGCGTAAAGACACAGTTGGGATGGGTCAGTCCAAAGGTGAAGACATAATAATTTGTAATTATGTGCTTGACAGCGTCTTTTACAGGTGTTTGTTGTCAGTGAGCTGTTTCCTTTGGACTGAACCTGTTTAACCATTTATTTCCAACCTGCTTCTATTCTTGATGCTAAGCTATAGCTAACATGCTGCAGGCTGTATAGTGTTGAGGTAGGCTACCACGTGTCTTAAAAATATCAAACTACTGTCTTATTATTAGCCTGTTTAGCTAAAACTCAAATTTATTAGACATTAAAAGGACACTGTGGAGTTGCCACTGTGAATTGTATTCAGTGTCTCTCAGTAAAACTCAACTTCCTGCCTGTGAAAACAACTTTAGCAGGAAAAAGGAGCGTCACTGGACATTATCAACACATCACATACTTGTTTTTTTTTTATAAATGCTAATAGGTGCAGCTCGGACCTGGTGTAAATATCTGCTGTTTTGGCACTAAATGCATCACTGAGCACTGAGCAGCATGAAAATCTAAAAGGTGCATCGACGTGTCTGTGGCCTCCTCCTCCTCCACCTGCTACTACATCCAACTGAACTGACAGGAAGTGATGTCACTCCTGTACGGAAGAAAATGTGTTGCAAAATTCAGAAATTCATATAAAAAAATATTAGAAATCAGTACAACAACTGATATTCATTTGACCTCTCAACATATTCAGATGACTTCATGACAATTTAATCGATTTGTTTACAGCAAATAGATTTGCTTTGATATTAGATAATATTTCTCCTATATATACACAATTAATATCAATAAAATAACGTATCAATGAGTCATTTTCGAGGCTTGTGCTTTGCTAACTGCTGATGGGCGATGGTTATATAAATTACATTTAAAAAAATTTGGCTGACTATGACGGAGTATTAGGGCCACATCGATAAATAAAAAAATCACAAACTTCGAGAATAAAGTCGCAAATTTACAACTTTATTCTCGTAGGAAATGTACGGCTTTATTCTCGTAAATTTACGACTTTATTCTCGTGAATGTACGACTTTATTCTCGTAATGTTATGACTTTTTTTCTCGTAGGAAATGTACGACTTTATTCTTGTAAATTTACGATTTTATTCTCGTAAATTTATGACTTGATTCTCAATGTGGCCCTAATACTCCGTTGCAGGCTGACAAACCCAATAAAAAATAGACTTTAGACTAAAAACTAGACTAAAAAATAAAGTTACAATAAAGTTTGAAATGAGAGCAGTGAAGTTGAAGGCAGTGAGGAGAGGAGGCCATTTCATTCAAAACTAACTGAGGCAGATGCCGCAAATCAGCATCAAATATTAGTCACTGAATTAGTCACTAATATAACAAAAAACTAAAACAAAAAACCTAACTTGTCTTATAGCTATAAACTTCTAAAATAAATTACAGTCACATCAGGTGCTACAACAAAAGAGCAAAAAGAAAAAAGAAAAGAAAAGAAGAATTTAAAAATGGAAGAAGAAAGAAGAAACAGGAGTCCCAGCATGGCAGACGTCACACTTCAAGTCTCAGGCGGTCTGAAGGATTCAGACATGGCACACAGAGGAGACAAAGAAAGAAACACACACACATACACACACACACACACACACGCACACACACACACACTGATGATCGTTGCGAAGGGGAAACGTGTTCACCAAGTTCTTCGTAGGTAGTTTTGCAGCGGTGGTTTAATCAAGTACGACAGTCCAGTTACGTTAAAGTAAAGTAAAACAACTCTGAGGTTTCCTGTGTGGAGGAAGATCTTCTAGTTTCCAGGGCAACAAGTGACTGAAACTGAAGAAATAACAACAACACGTTTTCTGTGTGCAAATTAGTTTTCAGAAACACAACGTCGTCCATGGGTACCGGTACCATTTCGACCCATTATCATCTAGAACACAAATGCTGCTCCTGCTGAGTGTTAGATAGATTTATTATTAAGAAATCAAATGATGTTGTGGTGATGAGTTGATTCCTCATTATTTCTGTTCAACCGGCTTCATTCATGGTTTTTGTTCAGAGGCGTCGGATTAAAACAGTGTTTTCAGTTTGTTATCAAGATAATGAGACAGTAACAGTTTCAACATAATAACATAGCTCACAGGATTTTACTCCCTGGTGAGAAACTACAACGACATTTAGCTGCTCATCAAGGTAACAGTCGACTTTCTTTCTTTTCCAAAGCAGCAGCTGAATTTTCTTAAAGGAATAGTTCACCAAAAAATGAAATTCAGTCATTATTGAGGCCGGTTCGTAGTCCAACGTAAACTTTATATGAGACTAATAGGGACTGACACAAAATCGTCCATAAAACTACACAAAAACCATCTAATATTCCTCCACACTGCTCGTCCACTGCAATCCAAGTGTCCTGAAGGGAGATAGTCCAGAGTTTACTCGAAACAACGTCATTGAGGCAAGTCCGGTCACGTCCGCGTGCATCGCTGTAAAAATGTCAGTTCGAGTAAACTCTGCATTATATCCCTTCAGGACACTTGGATTGCAGTGGACGAGCAGTGTGGAGGAATATTTCAAGGTTTTTGTGTAGTTTCATGGACGTTTTTGTGTTGGGCGCTATTGACTCTCATATAAAGTTTTCGTTGAACTACGAACCGGCCTCCCGGGTCTCCAGATGTACTTTGAGGAATAAAAAACTACTCCAGAGTATTCATCAGCATGAGGATGGGTCAATAATGACTGAATTTCATTTTTTGGTGAACTATTCCTTTAACTTCTGTTCATTTTCTAGATAAGAACTGACTGAGGCGATCCAGGATTTCTTGTTTCTTAGATAAAATAAATGAGCTGTGGTGTGAAACTTTTGTCTGAAGATAATGGGCCTGAAAATGAGCGACCACGTCTGTTTTTGAGCTTCTCAACCTATAAAAACACATTCACACAACAAAGAGGTATACAGTTCTGCTCACACACTCCAACACACACTCCAACACACACACACACACACACAGCTTTGTAGTCCCAAATCTCAGCGAGAGCAGCCGACCGAGGACCGAAGCATCTGCTCCTCTTCCTCTCATCGCTGCCTCTGAAGTTTCGCCTCCTCGCCGTCACTTACAAACTTTAAATAAATAAATATGACACTAAAAAAGGGTCTCGGCCCCTCGTCCTCCTTCATTTGTTCCCCTCCTCCGTTTCTTATACGTCCCTCGGTTCATCCGTCCGTCCATCTGTGCGGCTGCTACCTGATCCGTCCGTCCTCTCTGGGCGCGCCGACCTCGGACTTGGGGTCGGGGCTGGCGGAGCTCCAGGCGGTGAGGCGGCAGCGCTGCATGACGGGACAGGCGCTGGGGCCGGTGGAGCACACGTCCGAGGCCGACCAGTGGCCCTCCAGCAGCCCGTCCAGCCAGCGGCGCAGCGGCGGCCCCGTCAGCGCGGCGTTGGCCTCGGCCTCCTCCACGGCGCCCAGGCTCACCGGCAGCCGCAGCACCGGGTTCAGGCCGTGGAAGCTCTGCTCCATGTAGGAGTTCCTGGGCGGACCGCCGTGCAGCCGCCGCGTGTCGTCTGCAACAAACAACCAGGAGGAAGAGGAAGAGAGAATTTAATATTTAAAAACTTCATGGTGGATTTGAAACTAGATCATTTTCCTCAGAGTGAAACCAGTATTTTCACCTGGTATTCCCTCAGAGTGCAGGTTGTGCCAAGGACCAACGGTTTCTCCTTTAAGGTTTAAAAAAAAAAAAAGCTTACAAGTTGTGTAATGATTTTTCCCAGAAAGTAAATAAAAGCCCAACTTTATCCGAACCGTAAGTTTGTTTAACAGAACTTAAACTGATCCAAAGGTTTGTCCAGAATCAACACAGAACAAAATCTTCTTCCTGCTGATTTTTATCTTGTTTTCCAGGTAGCAGCTCGAAACTCAAACAAGGTGGACCGGTCGTGAAGCAAACAGAAAATGTTTTTCTTTATAGGTGTATTTTAGCACATTTAATTATGTATTAAAGGGGAATTGCCGTTTTTTACAATATAAAATATGATCATTTACTCACCCAGATAACTTTGGTGTCATTACAAGTGGTTCCGACAAAATTAGCTCCAGCCGAGAGCCATGTATATCCGGATAATGTGAGTCTACAGGGCAGCGGAATGCAGCCTCTAAATAACACATTATCTGCTACGAAACTCGTTCAATTTCACCAATATTTTGTTATGATAGGCTAGTGCTATTCCCCTCTGAGTCCGGGGTTAGCTGTTATCAACATCCGGGGTCTGTAGGTTGACCTACTGACCTCTGACCTGGATGATGTCATCCCTTGTTGCTACTGCTAATGCTACGGTTCGTTTCTGCGTGTTTCCAACTTGTCAGAACAAAATGAGCAGCTGGATGAAGTTCAGCTTCCACAGGCTTCCTCTCCTCAACCTGGACTCACTAAAGCTCCGGCTAGTTGAGATAAAAATGGACCCGAATGCCGAAGCAGAATTATTATCATCAGAATGAGCCGGGCAGCGGTCGGAGATGACATCACCCAGGTCAGAGGTCAGTAGGTCAACCTACAGACCCCGGATGTTGATAACAGCTAACCCCGGACTCAGAGGGGAATAGCACTAGCGTATCATAACAAAATATTGGTGAAATGAACGAGTTTCGCGGCAGATAATGTGTTATTTGGAGGCTGCATTCTGCTGCCCTGTAGACTCGCATTATACGGATATACGCAGCTCTCGGATGGATCTAATTTCGTCAGAAGGACTTGTAATGACACCAAAGTTATCTGGGTGAGTAAATGATCGTATTTTATGCTAGAAATAAGGTCCAGATCGTTAAAAAACGGCAATTATCCTTTAAAATGCATTTTTAACGTCTAAAGGAACATTTCTAAAACCAGTTTGTCTTTGTGGATTCTATAGATGTGGAGTTAAACAAGCTTTTTCCCTCAAAGATTAGGTTTAAGTTATCTCGAGTTGAACCTGTTGTCTTTGAACGCACCACCGGCACTCGTTTTAGTGCAGTGGATCCCAGAGCACAGAAAAAACACAATGACACACACTCAGATCAGATCACATCACATGTCTCCTTCGCTTTATAACACCGACCCATAAAAACCTCACCGTCTATTCGTGCTCTGGGATTTACTGAGACACACACACACACACACACACACACACACACACACACACACACACACACACACACACACACACACACACACACACACACACACACACACACACACACACACACACACACACACACACACACACACACACACACACACACACGGAGGTCAAGCAAATCAAACGGTTGCCCAGGGGAGGCTAATTTAGACAGAGGTGACCCTGTATGTGTGTGTGTGTGAGACTGGATACGTGCACTATAAATATAAGTATGCATAGTGTTGACAGCTGTGACAGAAAGGCCTCCACTCTGCATATATGTGTGTGTGTGTGTGTGTGTGTGTGTTATTGACGTGTGAACCTCGGTGACCTCTCTAAAGCTCACATCAACAGGTGTCTGAACATGAGACGTTACATCCAGATGACGAGGTGAAGTTTGGCAGTTTGTGTTTTTTACCGACCAGTGACCAGATTTACAGGTGGACACATCTGGCCTCAGGATTCAGATTCAGACAAAACTGTGTCTGTAGGATCTTGATCTTGAGGAATTTAATGAAATATGACTACTTCATCATCCACAGTCACTTTGTAAATTACCTGTATATTATGACTTGTGTCTCTCAATGTGTTTTTCTTTTCTTTTCCTTTTTTCTTTCTTCAATTCATCCATATCATATATGCACATACACAAAAAAGCGTACCCTCTCATGCGTACATACTGATTAATACAATAATAAAGGATGTTACAAGTCATCGAATTAATAATACCAGTAATAATGACATAACACAGGTATCAAGTGAGTAATGGAATGAAAAATAAAATAAGTAAATAACAAAATATTATATCATAATAATAAAAACACTAACAACTACAACATAAAAACATTAAATAAAATATATATCGATCAGCAAATTATTAAAAGAGAAAATTGCTGCCTTTTTTTATTATGTGTAATGTTGTATTGTTTTGAACTGTTTATGTTATTGGGACTACGGATGGAAACTAGCGTCCTGCTGTAATCCGGCGTATTTACATGTTCTTATGTCCATTAATGTGCACTGTCCCATTCAAATAAATAAATAAATACATTTGCTGAAATTACTTACACAGTCTCATCTCTCACCAACAGTGTACAGGACATGATGTGCTGTGTATTTACTCCTGAACTGAGCGAACTAACTGCTAATTCGTTTCATTAGAGAAGCTCTGGAAAACCTGAGTGCTGTGTGTGTGTGTGTGTGTGTGTGTGTGTGCGTGCGTGCGTGCGTGCGTGCGTGCGTGCGTGCGTGCGTGCGTGCGTGCGTGCGTGTGTGTGTGTGTGTGTGTGTGTGTAAGCGCTTCCTTAACTGAATAAACAGAAAATTAGATTTACGGTAATATACTGTGTACACCAGTTTATTGGGAACATCTATCCACAACACGCTGTCTAATAAAACCGCGGCGTAATAAATCCTCCTCCATGAAGGTTATTAAATAAAGTTTGTGTTGAAGCTCAGTTAAAGAGGTGATGAGTAAACAGAGTGAGGCTGCGTATTATTGTGTGTTTAAATAACACACACCTGTATTTATGATGGTGGTGCAGCCCAGTCAGCAGCTCTTTAGATCTGGATTTCCTGCAGGACTTTAGTCTAAATACAGAGTACTGTAATCACATTACACTTTCCTTTATAACATCCTAACACTGGCTCCCAGTCGGCTGCAGAATAGATTTCAAAGTTCTGCTACTGGTCTAAAAACCACTGAACGGTTCAGGTCCAGAATACATGAATGACATCATGGCATGACAACATGGTGAAGCAGCGTTTAGTCGTTATGCTGCACACAACTGGAACAAACTACCAGCTGAACTGAAACCAGCCCCAACTGTAAGCACTTTTACATCCAGGTTAAAAACATTTCTCTTGTCAAGTGCTGAGCTCTTTTTAAGAACTTAAAAGTTTATTCTTCTTTGCTCTTGCTTTTAAAGAGACCCCGAGGAGTTGTTTGCTTTTGGTTATAAAAGAGTCTCATATTAATGTGGATGAATCTACGTTACCACTTGTTAATGGGACCATTTTCGATAAATATATCGTTTTGTCTTTATAGTTATTTTGATATTATTATTTAGTGGTCGACTCGCCCAGCATTTCCTAGTTTCGGTTTCGCCATTTATGGTTGGAACTACGACGGTATCTGATCGTCTTCGAACCTCTGACTTTCATTTGATGAATGGAAACATTCTTGGCAAATGTTTTCGCTTTCTCTACTGTATGTTTAATGTTTACAAATTGAATGCTGTTTTAAAATGTTTTAAAATGTTTTGTCTTTATGTAAAGCACATTGAGTTGCCTTAGTATGAAATGTGCTATATAAATAAAGATGTCTTGCCTTGTCTGCCTACTGTATAAACACAATGGCAACTTTTTCCAAACATTATGATGCCACTGCTCCACTTTTCTTGAAATGTAATGTATTGTATCATCTATTTTTGATATTAACATCTTTCAAATATGCACTTTTATTTTTAAGTCTAAACACATGATGCCTTCAGCTTTACCAGACAGCCTCACAACATCTTTCATTTGTACTTGTCAGGTTCATCAATATTCCACTAGACAAATCAATAACCTATACCTACCTTTGTATCAGACATCTCGTGGACAATTTTCAATAAGATACCGTGGAGCATGCATTTATTTACTAATTCTCTGTCTTTACCCAGATTCAAATCGAGACTAAAAAATGCTCTGATCACAAAACATTGTTGCACATGATACTGACTTTTTGTAATGCCTTGTAATTAGTTTTGGGGGGTTTTTTTCTTCCTTTATTTCATTCTATTTTGTATTATTTTGTTTATAATGCTATGCTCAAGATATATCAATGTTTCTTTTGTTCGTTTTGCTTTGTTATTTGTGCAATTGCTTTTATAGGTGAGGTTTAAAGCAGAAGTAAGCGGAATATTTGTGTTAATATAAGTCTTAAATAGTTATATCTTCCGACAGCAATCACTTCTATAGAGTGTTTGGTCTGAAACACGGGTCTGTCAGTCACTCTGCTCTGCTGTAAGCCGAGGAGAAAACTTTCCTTGTATCCTACAACCTTTATCCAATGAGGAGAGAGAACGGCATAAAGGGGCGGTCCTCTCTGTGTGTGCAGCCAAGGGATGCGCGTGAATGTGGTGACGTAGGGACGAGGGCGGGGACTGCTAACTCCATCGGCTGACAGGAAGTTAGCCAAAACGACCGGATCGCTCACTTCTGCTTTAAATAAAAGCCCGTAGTTTTATTTTACTTTTTTTCTATTTCATTGTTGCTTTTATAATCGTGCAAATAAAAATCAAAAAACATAAAACTCAGCAGCAGCAGCAGCAGTGTTGTTGTGCTCGCTCACCTTGTCCTATGGGCTGCTGGCGGTGAAACTCCAGCGGCGCCACGACGAAGCTGGTCTGGCCCAGCGGGTTCCAGTGGTGCAGCACGCGGAGCGTCCACACGCCGGGCCGCAGCGGCGCGCTGAGCGGCGGCCGGTAGTGGGTGACCTCGGCGGAGGCGTCCACCAGGATGTCGTAGGTGGCGGCGATGACGTTGGTGGGGTCGACCCACACCACGGTGGCCGTCAGGTTGCTCTGGCCGCGGCTCCAGCGCTGCACCGCCACCGGCTCGTCCTCGGGCCCCAGGAGACCCCCCCAGTTCCTGAAGAGACGCTCCTTAGGGTCCCAGTCCGCGCCCACCTGAGGAACGGGAGGAGGAGGGGGGGCAGAGTGTCGAATATTTTCTCCATCATGTGTGTTATTTATTACTTTGGCATGTTTTGTTCATTTTCTGTTCGTTCAATACAACTCGACAACAGTGACTCATAACAGTCGCGCCTCTTTGATACGAACATGAGTCATTTGTTTATGATAAGTGGATGACGACGTGGGAGATGCGTGTTCTCACTTTGAGGATTATTTTAAGATTCTGAGCATCACATTTACATTTGTTTTCATTTCAAACAACATTAATTACAGATATTTTTGATGAAATAATGAGATTAAAGGGATAGTTCAACATTTTGACAAATTGGCCCATTGCCATAATCCCTATAGTTTTAGGAGTAGGTTTGTTACTTTTAATTGTCGGTGCAAGCTATTTTTAGAACGGTGGAGCAGAGCCGTGAGCTGCTCAGAGCTACGCTACGGAGGCTCATGGGATTTCTTGGTTTCCCTCATCAAACTCATCAAATACACAATCCAACAACTCCAAACCGCTCTGGCATCAGCTGTTTTGCATGAATTTACCTCTAAAACAACTCTGTCTGGTAACGTTCTGTTATTATCTCATAGTGTGGTGAATGTGCAGGTCACAACTTGTCCACCAGAGCGTTTTGGAGTTGTTGGATTGTGTATTTGATGAGTTTGATGAGGGAAACCAAGAAATCCCATGAGCCTCCGTAGCGTAGCTCTGAGCAGCTTGCGGCTCTGCTCCGCCGTTCTAAAAATAGCTTGCACCGACAATTAAAGGTAACAAACCTACTGCTAAAACTATAGGGATTATGGCAATGGGCCAATTTGCCAATATGTTGAACTATCCCTTTAAATATTTTCTATGTACTACAGCAAAAGACCAAATACCATATATAATTTTTGTCCAGTGATAGTGATAGTGGTAAATTCCTGTTGGATAAATATTCATAATCTTGCCGTGTGAGTAGCAGCAGCAGAATAAACCCCCTGTATGTTCAGACAGTAAACAGTGACAGGACTGAGGGGGTTAGTGTGTGTGAGTCTGACCTGGACGTGCTGCAGCCTGTTGGTGGGGGTGGGGGTGGGGGGGCTGGCCGGCGTGTAGTGGTCTTTGGGAGTGACCCAGGTCTCCAGAGTCTCCAGCTGCGTGGACGCTCGGTTTGTGGCCACGTGACGCACGAGGTAGCCCTGGAACTGGTCCGACAGGAAGTAGAGGTGGACGGACACTGGGTGGTTCATGGCCATGTACCTGAAAAACACACACACACACACACAAACACACACACACTGTACTTAGACCATGTCTGTAGTAACACAGTGGGTAGAGTTTCTTGTTTATTTTACCTGAAATCTGCTCTATTTTTATTGGGTCGCTGACAAAACCGTCAGCCAATCAGAAGAGAAGCTTAGAGCCTCCTCTCCTCTGATTGGCTCCAGAGAGAAACCAGAGATGCTTTTCGGTTCTTAAAACAACAAATACATGTTTTTATGGCTCAACACTTCAAATAAAATACAAGAAAAATGTAAAATATGGACGTTTAACTCATCCAGTATTTTGTTTTATGAATTATTTAGGAAACTTAAGCACCTTAAAGGGATAGTTCAACATTTTAGCAAATTGGCCCATTGCCATAAGCCCTATAGTCATAGCAGTAGGTTCATTACCTTTAATTGCCGGTGCAAGTTATTTTTAGAACGGTGGAGCAGAGCCGTGAGCTGCTCAGAGCTACGCTACGGAGGCTCATGGGATTTCTTGGTTTCCCTCATCAAACTCATCAAATACACAATCCAACAACTCCAAAACGCTCTGGTGGACAAGTTGTGACCTGCACATTCACCACGCTATGAGATAATAACAGAACGTTACCAGACAGAGTTGTTTTAGAGGTAAATACAGAGACTGCTTGCTGAAAAACTGCCCCAAACGGAAACATGCATCACCGTTTTTGCATGAATTTACCTCATTACCTTGACGAGTTTGATGAGGGAAACCAATAAATCCCATTAGCCTCCGTAGCGTAGCTCTGAGCAGCTCGCGGCTCTGCTCCGCTGTTCTAAAAATAGCTTGCACCAAGAATTAAAGGTAACAAACCTACTCCTAAGACTATGTGGCAATGGGCCAATTTGCCAAAACCTGAGTTTGGAAACTGGATAAACATTATACCTGTAAATCAGCAGCATGTTTAGCGAGCTGACATTAGTATTTAACTGAAATGTCTGCTCTGCCTGTGCACACCCTCACCGAGCCGTCAGACTAAATCCTGTGGTGTTCCCGTGGTCAGACTGCTAATCAGCGTACAACAGAGGTTTAGGAGGAGGCTGGAACACAGTGGCCCAGTAATTAGACTAAGCCCATGGTATCAACAAACTAAACCTTTGATCAAATCACTTTTTAAACACACACCATGTGAGTAATAATAACACCAGCACCACCATCATGTGATCGTGTTAACATGTACGAGTTGGTGTCAGCGATGATCTCATTTGAGTTGTATTATTTTTATTTTTGTTGTGCAGCTTCACATGTGGAAACGGTGTAAAGTCTCTAAAACAACGACCGACCGAGCGAGGTCCGACATGTTTTCTAATTTATTCCACATCAGTTGGAGTTGACGTAGTTTAAGATGTAGCAGACTGGAGGGAACAGACCGGTCCTGTTTAAACCCCCCCACCTTACCCCCTCCCCTCTGTCTCACACACTTCCCATAATGCTGCCCCCACCCATTCTGGCCACCAATCCCCACCCCAACTCCAACAACAAGTACCTCCTTGTACCTACTGTGGGTCTCCACCACACACACACACACACACACACACACACACACTGCTGGAAAAATCCAGCCCGTGCAGCAACTGAAGCCTGATTGTGCCTCAGGACAAGCTAACGTTATCTTCATATTTAATTTGGACGGGCAAACACACACACACACAGACACCAGCAGCAGCAGCAGCAGCAGCAGCAGCAGCAGCAGCGGTAGTAGCGGTGGTGGTGATGTGTTTATTGGTTTCATCTGCCAGTCGTCCTCAGAAAGTGACGGTGCAGTTTCTCCCTCAGTGAATTTATTGACTGATTATGAACTCATACGAAGCAGCTTAATGCACCGACGAGACGACAGGTGAGGAGAGACACCTGGATGAACCTTAACAGCTGAGAGTGACTTTATAATAACTACACGCTGTAGAGCATTTTTCCTAATAATAATAATGTAATTTAGACAGTTATAAATGTTTAAAGGGATAGTTCAACATTTTGGTAAACTGGCCCATTGCCATAATACATATAGTCATAGCTGTAGGTTCAAGAAGTCTGTAAATTAGGGTCTGTCACTGTCAAAATCACTGTCATACTAAATTATGTATTCGTCATTGATAAATTAAGCATTATATCAATCACAGACCAGTTATTTAGGAGATGTCAGTGGTTTATAAGATCATTTATAAGCAGATTGACAAACTATTAAAAAAACAAAACATTTATGCTGCACATACACAGAATGATTTTGAATGAACTAATGGTTAGTAAGTGTGTTAATATGATAAATGAGCTTCTTACCTGAGAGTTAAACATTTACAGCTGTTTATAAATTACTGACTAAATAGTATCAATGCAGGAAAAATGCTTTACAAATGATAAATGATCGATTAAGGCTTTAATGACACCAAACTAATGCTTGATAATGTTTAGTAATCATAATTATCAAGACGTGTGAAATCAAATTTCTGGTCTGGTTAAAAATTGAGATAAACCTCAGATCTGAATTTGAGAGACAAAACAGAGAAAATGTGTCTTGTATCTCTTCAAATCTGAAATTCAGAGTTTAGGTCTAACTCCTCTTTGATTTGAACAGTTAAGGTTTAAATATTCTTTCTTAAATGCTTTCGTTAAAGTCGACTACTGGAGCGATTTTCTTTTTCAGCCACACTGAAAATAAGTTTCAGTCCCGGTGGAAATTAAACAGAAACTCCTGGAACACTTCAGGCGGCCACATGAGATCCATCACAAACCCCTGGATCTGCTCAGCTCCCTCCACAAACACCCCCTGGACCCACATCTGGGACTCAGGCTGCCCCATTAAGAACAACACCTCGACCCCGTTTGGCTCCACACACACACACCAGTCCTGGAGGTGCTGGAGCGTTTGCACACGATGCATCATATGTTTGTTTTTGTTTTGTTTTTCTGGGTTGTGATGAAAGTTTTACAATCCCTCAACCTTCATGTCGTAAAGGTTCAAACAGCACAGTGTCATCGCTGACCTCGCTGCGGTTGGAGGTGTCCTGTCAGAGAGTCTTTTATAATGCCGCTGTATGTGGAGAATGTTTAATGGGAGGTTTTTTTTAGACCGACTATCTCACTGCATCCAGATCTGTTAAAGGGATAGTTCACCCAAAATAGAAATTTCACTCATTATCTACTCACCATCATGTCGACTAAGTAAGGGCTGGGAGAAGTTTCAGAGTCCGCCGTGGCTTCTCTGAGTTACAGGGGGTCTCGGCGTAGCAGTGCATGTCCATATAACGGTTACAAATGGATACCAACTGTCTTCGTAACAAAAAGACACACCAAAAAACATCCAAATACCTCCATGCTGCTCGTATGTAATGTCCGTCTTGTATTGACGCCCCAAAATGTCCATCCTCTTCCCAGTTCGACCAAATTTGACGAAACGGGAAGAGGAGCTTCGAGAAGCTTCCGCTACAAAACAAGCTTGAAATATAGACTTATTTAATTTTTTTCGGGACAATTTCGCATTTCGGGGATTCAATACAAGACGGACATTGCATACGAGCAGCACGGAGGTATTTGGATGTTTTTTGGTGTGTCTTTTTGTTACGAAGACAGTTGGTATCCATTTGCAACCATTATATGGACATGCAGTGCTATGCCGAGACCCCCTGTAACTCAGAGAAGCCACGGAGGACTCTGAAACTTCTCCCAGCCCTTAGTCCACATGAGGGTGAGTAGATAATGAGTGAAATTTCAATTTTGAGTGAACTATCCCTAACCCTAATGCATCAACGGCGTGCGCGGTGCCAGTGTGCGTACCTGCAGCTGTTGTCGTTGGGATGCCCCTGCAGCGAGCTGGCGGCGCGGGACAGTCCCATGCGGGCGAAGGCGTGGTAGTGGCTGAGCGCCGAGTCCGACAGGCCGGCGGGACCGTCCGTCTCCTGCTCGTAGATGTTTTCCCAGTAGGCCTGGAGAGCCGCGGTGGCCGGGGGGTACGAGCCGAACAGGTACGAGTCCAGCTGGCTGATGATCTCCTGGCTGACGCTGGCCTCGAACTTCCTGGCGAAGAAGGTCGGTCGGGACGCTTGCTGTGGGAGACACGAGACAGGAGTGATTACAGATCACCTGGAAAGCTACCAGAGCTCTGTCTGTTTGACTTTTTCAGACCCCGCTAAGGATTTGTTTTCCAAAGAAGTGACGAGTGAGAAAACTAGAGACTTTTAGTTGATGAGTGTTTCCAGTGTTGGACCAAGAGCACAGAGCTGTTAGTAGGCCTGGTTTAATCACAAAAACATGTTTTTGCGTTGTTCTGTGACAAATTTGTCATAATTTCTAAGCATGTAAGAGATTATTTCATACATAAGTCAGAGCCACAGACTGCACATCTTTAAAGGGATAGTTCAACATTTTGGCAAATTGGCCCATTGTCATAATCCCTATAGTCATAGCAGTAGGTTCGTTACCTTTAATTGTCGGTGCAAGCTATTTTTAGAACGGCGGAGCAGAGCCGTGAGCTGCTCAGAGCTACGCTACGGAGGCTCATGGGATTTCTTGGTTTCCCTCATCAAACACATCAAATACACAATCCAACAACTCCACAACGCTCTGGTGGACAAGTTGTGACCTGCACATTCACCACGCTATGAGATAATAACAGAACAGAGTTGTTTTCGTGGTAAATGCAGAGACTGCTTGCTGAAAAACTGCCCTCAACGGGAAAGCATATCAGTGGTTTTGCATGAATTTACCTCTAAAACAACTCTGTCTGGTAACGTTCTGTTATTATCTCATAGCGTGGTGAATGTGCAGGTCACAACTTGTCCACCAGAGCGTTTTGGAGTTGTTGGATTGTGTATTTGATGAGTTTGATGAGGGAAACCAAGAAATCCCATGAGCCTCCGGAACGTTACGAGACAGAGTTGTTTTAGAGGTAAATGCAGAGACTGCTTGCTGAAAAACTGCCCCTGACGGGATCACGCATCAGTGGTTTTGCATGAATTTACCTAACTGAAAAAGTCCTGGAAAAGTCTTGGAAAATGATTTCAAGAAAAGAGTGGGACCCCTGCGGATATGTCCACTATCAAACACAGCAGCAGCAGCAGCAGCAGCAGGGTCAGAGATGTGGTTCAAGAGGTTCAAGAAGAAAACGGCCTTGTTAACACAGATTCAGAGTCACTTAGTGCAGCCTGCTTCTGCTCTGGTCATGGCTCTGGTGCAGCTGGATGATAAATGCCTTGCTCCATGGCATCTTGTCACCAAGTGTTGTGGTGCCAGATGACAACAACAGCAGCATCGACGGCTGCCACGGGCTGGACTCGGTGTGTGAGCCAAAAATAACTTCACAACGATCTCTGTAGTGACAGATCACTTACAATCACACACACACACTAACCATTCATACACACAGTTTGAAAACTATGATTTTATTTCCATCAACTCATGCTCCATCCAAACCTTATGATGCCATGGCAACCACAGATTACTCCCTGGCAACACACACACACACACACACACACACACTCACAGAGTCTATGACCAACAGAGTTTGACATCATGCCATCAGAGGAGAAGTGAAGGGTTTTCCTCTGTAAAAAAGAAATAAAACACTGGAGCTGATGATCTGTGAAAAACACATGTAATAAACTGAACAAGCAGTGTATTCGATTATATTAGATTAATATAATATAATTAATACAAAGGAAGACCCTTTCACAATAATTTAATGCTACGCCACCAGTAATTTAAATGTTATGAAGCCTAATGGTTATTATCTCAGAAGAAAGTCTTTTATTTTGAAGGCAGACCATGCACACTGGACTGTATTTTGACCAACAGGTTTGTTTTGGTGTTTTTTGCTGCTGTCCAGATTCTGATAGATAAGATTGTTCAAGGTGATCTGTGTCTATCTTTTTTTTTTTTCATCAGACATTGGTTTATTGGCTTTAGCCCGTGTGTAGCTACCAGATGCGTTCAAGGACGTTTAGAAAAGACAGAACCCCTAACCCACAGACAAGTATATATTTCTGTTGTGTTAAGGTCTTGATGATGTGAGCTGCAAGTTGCATTTACCATTATTATTGATTCATCTACAGATTATTTCTACTTTTAACCGATTCATATTATAGTTACAGTTTCAGGAAACACTGAAAATATCAGATATTGATCAGCATGAAGCTGGAACTAACGATTTTTGCTGACAACCTTTGCTCTGGAGTGACACCACAGCGTTAATGCATTTGCATGATGTCATTGATGAGGTCATGTTGTCATTAAAAACACACAAAACTAACTGTTTCTATATCGACACTAAAACGATCAAGAAATGAACATTTATAACCTGACAACCTCCGCTCTGCATCCAGTGGAAAAGTTAAACATTGGTCCAGTTTCTCACACACACACACACACTTGTCACGAGGCCCAGCCCGGAGGAAGGAAGGGCGTGGTTCATGATGCCTTCAGGAGCAGCCCGGCTCTTGGTGGGCTCCGGCAGGGAAACCCCAGAGTAATGAGAACCTCCAGAACCGCAGCGGAGCGCGTTACTCAGCAGGACGGGTTGATCCGAGAGGTTTCTCTGACCTTACACAGCTAAAGACAACAGAGGAAACCACTGGTTCCCGGCTCAGGGAGGGAGAGGGAGGAGGTTTCTGTCCTCATCATCAGATCAGAGGGAAACTTCTTTAATCTGAGCTGCTGCAGCCCTGAGAACATGACGCTCTGAGTTTTAGTTTACTCTAAAGATACATTTTTAGTTACGGTGATAGCTAATAATTACCATCAATACATGCTATTTATATAAGTGTGTGTGTATTTAAAACCCCTTAACACCCAGTGGCCAAACCAGGACCCAGCAGACTCAGCTTTAACTAGAAGCAACACGACCCACCGTTAAATGATCTTTAAAAACATAAATAAGTGTTTAAAAACACCTTTTACTGTCTTTTTCTTCACACATGCTCTGGTAGGGGTATGGGATTTATTGGTTTCCCTTATCAAACTTATCAAATACACAATCCAACAACTCCAAAACGCTATTGGAGTTGTGACAATGGGCCAATTTGCCAAAATGTTGAACTATCCCTTTAAAGAAATTTTAAATTGGAAAAAGAAAAAGGAAGATAAAGCATCCGACATGTTTCTCTGCTCTCAGTTCAGTCCTGAATGTTAGATGTTATCATTAAAACAAAAGCTTTTCTGATGATGTATTATTTGACCTCAGGACTGATGTGGAGTAAAATGTTGTCCGTCAACATTTTTGACATTTGAGTCTGAAAAGTAAAAAAAAAAAAGGCAAAAAACAAAGATATGGAAAAGTTCAGACAGGACAAGTCTCAAATGGTTAAATAATAAAAAACTACAGTACAGTGTGAACGTGTATATTGTCCTGTACCAACTGTACATGTGTGTGTTCCTGACTCTTTACAGTCGGAGCTCTTCGCTCGCTGGTGAAACCCGACATTATGATAATGACAACGTTACAAACCGAGCTACAAAGCTCTAAAAATACGCCTCCAGAGCCTCCAGTGTACAGCTGTTTCCAGGATCAGCTCTTCTTATAGAAACCATCAGTAGCTCGACCACAGGCGCTGTCTCCAGGTCTGTCGTTAGTTACGCAGAGCCCAGCGCCGCCTGCTCTCCGAGTAAAAGCGGCGCTTGCTAATTTGTGAATAGGAAGCTATTTCTGGTCCCTCGCTGCCGTTCGAGGCCCCGAGAGGGAAAGGTGGACGGACAAGACGGACGGACGGGGACGAGGTCGAGGACGAGGTTTAATGTAATCACTGTTATCTTTGTATCTGTGCTGAACCGGCCCCGACACGCCTGAAACTCTATCACACTTGATGCTAAAAAAAAAGAAACCAGCCGATGGAAACTGTGACGAGCGGGAGGTTAAAAAGGTCACGTTCAGGGTCGTGCTCGAAAAAGTCCAGTGATAGAAGATAGAAGGTTTCTTTTTCTTGCTCAGAAATAATCCAACAAGACATCATCCACAGAGTGCAACAAGGACATTCATGTTCCCCAGTTGCAGTAAAGTGTGTGAGTCTCTAAATAAATCTGAATAAATGCCACTGTACTTGGAGCAGAGCTGCTCTTTAACAACTGGGCCAACATGGAAACACAGCCCTTCATCTTGGTCAGCAGCAAAGTGGCAGAATTTCAGAAAATAGTAACTCGCAGCAAAACTTCACCAGACAACTTTTTTTTTTTTTTTTTTATAAATCTGAGATCTCGGTTTGTGTCGTTGCACGTGGTGTTTCTCACCTGGAAGCGCGGCAGGTCTGAGGGTTTGAAGTCGTTGGGCGAGCAGCCGCACCAGTCCACGATGTGTTTGTACTGGCACTTGCATCCCAGTTTACGGTTCCAGTTGGTGAGTCTCAGGTTGTTGTCCACCATGGTCTCACAGTGGGCGCTGTTCTCCAGCACGGTGTGGAAGAACGACTGGACGATGAAGAGCAGAGAGACAAGACAAGATAAGACAGGGGTCTTTACATTGTCTGCCACTCTTTATATAAATCTTAAAGGCATAGTTCGGCAAATTGGCCCATTGCCATAATCCCTATAGTTTTAGCAGTAGGTTCGTTACCTTTATTTGTCGGTGTAAGCTATTTTTAGAACGGCGGAGCAGAGCCGTGAGCTGCTCAGAGCTACGCTACGGAGGCTCATGGGATTTCTTGGTTTCCCTCAGCTTCTGCCATCAAACAGAAGGTTTAGAGTTCCACAAGCTCGACTGAACAGGCTGAGGAACTCTTTTGTCCCTCAGTCTGTCAAACTGCTAAATCAGAGTTTGGTCTCTAAATAGACCCTAAGGTTCATGTACAGACTGAGCACTGGGTGTTGCACCAAAGACACATTGTAATGTTGGATTTATGTTGTGAATGGAGTTAGGAGGTAGTTTGTGTTTTTCTTTAAATGTGACCTTTGAGGGTAACATTTATGCTTTCTGTAAATGTATGTTTTTTGTATTTTGTTATTATTTGTGTGAAACTTTGGACGTCATGGGACGCAAGACAAATTTCAGAGTGATCTGACAATAAAGTATAATCTTATCTTATCTCTTATCTTATCATCAAACTTACACAATCCAACAACTCCACAACGCTCTGGTGGACAAGTTGTGACCTGCACATTCACCACGCTATGAGATAATAACGAAACTTACGAGACAAGAGTTGTTTTAGAGGCAAATGCAGAGACTGCTTGCTGAAAAACTGTCCCCGACAGGAACGCATGAATTTACCTCTAAAACAACTCTTTCTGGTAACGTTCTGTTATTATCTCATAGCGTGGTGAATGTCACAACTTGTCCACCAGAGCGTTTTGGAGTTTGTGCATTTGATGAGTTTGATGAGGGAAACCAAGAAATCTCATGAGCCTCCGTAGCGTAGCTCTGAGCAGCTCACGGCTCTGCTCCACCGATTTAAAGGTGTACAGAAAAGAAAATTGAATTTGAGCCCACTTTGGGTCATAAAATTAATGTGATAACTCATCTTTCAGACGTTGTAGCCCAAACTTTGTGCAAAATTCTATTTTTGAGTAAATCCGGGATGAAAGTGTGTATTTTTTTTTTCGCATTGGATAATGCAGGCGCACGGATTATACGTCAGCCTGTACACGATTCACCAGCCACTGATATTGGATCCGTAATCCGTCATTCAAACGTCTGAGACATGCACACACACACGGAGCTCGGGCTCGCCCCCAGCTTTGAATATCCCGCCCGCTCGATAACGACCAATCAAATTCGTTTCCCTCACTCGGGTAAACTCGTGTTGCAGCTCGTGACAACTCGGCGCGACAAACAGGACAAACGGCCATTTCTGTACACCTTTAATAAAATAGCTTGCACCGACAATTTAAGGTAACGAACCTACTGCTATGACTATAGGGATTATAGCAATGGGCCAATTTGCCAAAATGTTGAACTATCCCTTTAATCTTATATTCAATTATCATATTTCAATAACCAGTGTTGGTTAGAATTGAATTTATGAATTAAAACAAGGATCAACACAAATTCTTCGAGCTCTTTAGTAAGGCTCCTCTCTTCTGATTGGCTGAGGCTGACCTGTCGTTAGTAGAGCTCCATAGAGAAGATGGAAAACTACACCAAGATGGTTTTTCATTCTTTAAACAACAAAAAGATCTTCAGCATTTCAAACAAAAACACAGAATAAGTAGAAAATATGAAGCTTTAAAGAAAAAAAAAAGTCAAGATATTTTAGTCCAGAGAACAAAGCAAAGATTATGGTGAAAAATGACGCTCGTATTCTCTGAATCTGAGATGCCGCCTTTCTACTCGAACATGGAGTTTGAAGAGGTAACTTCAGTGCCAAGTGTGTGTGTGTGTGTGTGTGTGTGTGTGTGTGTGTGTGTGTGTGTTACCTCGGCAGGCAGCAGTGTGTAGGCGTAGAAGCGCTTCATGCTGCTGACCAGCTCGTCCCTGGAGTTCACCACATAATCCACGAAGGGCCGGTTGAGCAGGAACCAATCAGAGCCTCCGTCCACCGCGATGCCTTCGGGGATCTTGCGGTCGCCGAGACGCCACATGTGGGTGTCGCACTCGTAGAAGAGACGGTCCAGACCCTGTTTCCTGATGAACCTGGGATGACAGGGTGCTGAGGTGAGACACGAATCAAACGCCCCCCATGCTGCAGAGGTGAACTGTGTATTTAACCTACATTACTTTTATTATAGGACGTAGGCGGAAACATCTAAACTTGTGTCTAGAGACCAAGAAACTGACTCAAGTTTCACATTTTGGACGAATCAAATTTATACACGAGGATCCGAAATGATGGAAGAATATTTGTTAAGATGCCAGATGTTGTTGTGAGAAGCCTCAGATCTCAGACATGTGGAGGACGTCCGGCGGCCGAGACGTCTGTGAATTTACAGCTGCTTGTTCCAAATGCAGTTGTTTGTTGGATGTCTGTATATGTCTCTTTGGGACTTCAGACGTCTTATTACCATTTTTTAAGCCACTTAAAAGTCGCTGTGCTCAAGACACAAAAAAAAAAAAAAAGTGAACCTCAAATCATGCGAGCTGAGAACGTGTGATCTTATTTTGGCCAAAACCTGGCACAAGGACTTGTCATGTGAATGTTAAGTAGTTTTTTTTATTTTTATGATTTCTTCTATTGTTTTGAATCTATAAAAGAAAATCACGAGACATTTAAAGGGATAGTTCAAACATTTTGGAGTAGGTTCGTTACCTTTAATTGTCGGTGCAAGCTATGTTTAGAACGGCGGAGCAGAGCCGTGAGCTGCTCAGGCTAATGGGATTTCCTGGTTTCCCTCATCAAACTCATCAAATACACAATCCAACAACTCCAAAACGCTCTGGTGGACAAGTTGTGACCTGCACATTCACCACGCTATGAGATTATAACAGAACGTTACCACACAGAGTTGTTTTAGAGGGAAATTCATGCAAAACCGCTGATGCACGTTCCCGTCGGGCGCAGTTTTTCATCAAGCAGTCTCTGCATTTACCTCTAAAACAACTCTGTCTGGTAACGTTCTGTTATTATCTCATAGCGTGGTGAATGTGCAGGTCACAACTTGTCCACCAGAGCGTTTTGGAGTTGTTGGATTGTGTATTTGATGAGTTTGATGAGGGAAACCAAGAAATCCCATGAGCTTCCGTAGCGTAGCTCTGAGCAGCTCACGGCTCTGTTCCGCCGTTCTAAAAATAGCTTGCACCGACAATTAAAGGTAATAAACCTACTGCTATGACTATAGGGATTATGGCAATGGGCCAATTTGCCAAAATGTTGAACTATCCCTTTAAAAGCAGAGGTTTTCCACCTTGTTCAGTTTGTAACAAAAACACAAACAGAGAGAGAGAGACTGTGATGAAGAGACACAGGGGGCCGATGACTCTCTTACCGAGCGTTGTCTCTGCCGTGAGACTTGATGAAGTTCATGTCGCGGTACTTGGACAGGAACGCCACCAGCTGCTCATTGGTCCTGAGGGGGAGACAGCAGCCGTCAATCATCAGCTCACACAACCACAGAAACACTTCAGCCTGTAAACACTGTCATGGTCATGGTCCCCAGATGATGACTCTGCACCACCATGAGGTTGACATTTATAGTTTTACTGTTTACTGCAACTTCACCAGATCAAAACCTTGCCCAATACTTTGGTTCATGACACATAACCTGCACAAATAAACACAACACCGTCCCAGCACCGACTAAAGTGGAAGAAGAAGTTGTTTTTATATTCAAAAGACGGAAGCTGCATGTTTAATTCTGCACAATTACGACTGAAAACCTTCATTGTGTTGTGCAGATAATTCATTGCCGAGTCTGGTTTGATGATAACACTTAGCGGCAGACGTTCAGTCCAATCTCAACTACCCATCATCTTTCTGAGACTGAATTTACTTCGTCGTCTGACAGTTAAAAGCTCTTCAATCATCGTTGTCACGTTTGATAAGAAGAAGAATAAAAAGTCTTCAAATTAAAACATAGACAGACCCATGATTTATAATCCTGATAGATTTTCTCAGCAGTGTTTGAAGAATTTTCTCTTTTTACTGGATTCGTGTCTAAACAGGTTGTAATTAAACATTTAAACGACACGTATGGGTTTTTAAACAATGCAGAACAATCTTCCTTCTAGGGAAGTTGGAGCGAGTCCAGCCTGAGGAGGCGGCGGCGGCGGCGGCGGCGGCGGCGGCCACTCCCTGTGTGTACAACAAGCTGTGTGGTGTCGTCCTAATGAGTAGACGGATCGGCAGACAGACACATCGCTTTGATTACATTTGATTACAGTCGTTAGGACGAACCACAGGCGTGTGTGTGTGCGTGTGTGTGTGTTCGAGGGCATATTTGTGTTCACGAATTACTGACACGAATCAAACTGTAAAAACCGAAGCTGCTGGGATTTTTTTTTGCAGATATTTTATATACACAACTGGTCACATGAGATGTTCCTCATCTTGGATTTCTTTCTGCTAATTATGATCTTTCACACTAGGCAGCGTCACGGGTCGGTGGGGAAGCTGCACGTTTCACACAGGATGACACATGCAGGCTTTAAACCAGGTGTGGACTGACTGACCCACAGCTCAGTCAGCGCATTCGCTTCCAGATACAAGTTTGATTTCTGTCTCTTTTTTTGTCTTAGCTGAAAATCAGGAACAATAGTCAGTACAGTCCAAAATCAATACTGTGAGTTCTCCTGTCAGGCCTCAGGGATCATCAGACTTGTAGGAACAGGAACAGAGAAAAGAGTGTGAGCGATAAGACTTCATCCTGCTTCTTCTTCTAAAAGAAGAGAGAGGAAACTGAGAACAGTAAAGCTCACAGCTCACAGCATGAGTAGCCAATCAAAAGCAAGGATACAGTCAGCATCCACTATAATATGCAACATAAAATAAAATGTCAGTTTATTCTTGTCTTTATTGCTATGATAAATAAAATAAAAAAGATGTAAAGTCCCATTATTAAACTATTAAACACGTCGCTCCAGCTGAAACATTTTATTCTCAGTTTACTTTTAAAATCCTGTACGAGGACACATCATGTGACCCAGATGGAAATCTGTGTGACATTTAAAAAGTTTATGCAACCTTCTCACTGCAAACACACACACACGCACACACACAGCCCCATTGACTCACACTGCATGTGCCTTAATAACGTCACAGCTATTGATGATGTGCTGCTAATGCTGTGGCTGCGTTATGGATTTTAGCTGCGAGCGTGTTCAAACGGTCACTTTGATGGGAGGACAGGAGAGAACACATCAGATCTCTGTGTGTTTGTGTTTGTGTGTGTGTGTGTGTTTCCATTCTTATGAGGAGATGAAGAAAACACTCGAGTGGTTGAAGAGACACTCTGGCAACCAGATAAACTGTTTGAGACGAGGTTACTAAGAGCAACTCTCTGAGTGTTGGGATCAACAACGAACATCACATGTTGGAAACACGTCGTCCCAGTTTGAGCCGGTGACTAAACTCAACCCAGTGGACAGCGACATGTTTCACCTCTGCAGGTCACACATCATGGTTTAACTGACCGCAGCTCTAAAGCCGAAACCAAACCCACAGCATTAGATTTATACACACACCACACGGCTGAAATAATCAATTAATTGATGGAAAATCTATTGGCAACAAATCTGATAACTGCTTGACCTTTTGACGCTGATCTGGCATCAGCCGTGACGTGAACCAATCGACTTTAAATTTGCATCTTTGTCGAGATTCACTTCTGTTTCCTGCAGTTTGATATAAAGATGGAGGTTTTTACAGCGACTGAGTTGTTTTGAATCAGTATGAATGAATCTTTATTTGACGATGACTGGCCGATGCAGCACATTTTGGACGAGTAGGTTTTTAACGGGCCAAAGAAATCATGTTAAATTCGACGGGCCAAACCGACTCCAGGCAGAGTTTTGGTGGACTTCACCGTGGTCAAAACCAGCTCGCACTTCTGAAGCCAGAACTGTGCAGCCGGCCTGACTCGGCAGTTTTGTTGAGGAAGGACGTCACAGCGACTCTGCACCAGGTCCAGTGTGAGCCAACACAACACTGACCACAAACCTGGCTCTTCCTCTCTCTGCTTCCTGCTGCTGCAGCTCCACAGAGTGAAGCATCAGTCGATATCTCCGCTGATCACAGCCGAGCGCTCCCCCCCCCCCCCCCCCCCCCCCAAACAATAAAGATCTCCTCAAACCCCCAAGACGGTCATTAAACAGCTCCGCGTCGAAGCTATAGACTCCCGCTGCATCCAGAGTCAATGCAGCTGTGGTCTATTGGCCAAATAACCTGATCCATAAGACCTAAAACAAACCAGAGCCGCTGGTTAGTGGCCATTAACCGACACAGTCCAATAACAGATCAATGCGCTGGGTGTTTGGCAGGAACTTGACATGATCTGTAAACCTCCTGCAGCGCTGCGTAATGAGAACAACCAGACCGTCAGGGATGGAAGACAAAAGCTCAGTTTAAAGACCATTTGCACAAACGGCTTCAATTCATGAACGGCTCCTGTGCAGCTGCTTTGATCAATTTTGAGATTTCGGTTTTTTTTCTTCCTTAACATGTATTCTTTCAGAAAAGTCGAAAGAAATGGTAGGAAATCCACATTAAGGTTTTTATTTTACTTCATTTTGTCTCTTTGTCAGTAGATTTCTCCTAAATTCACCAAAAGTTAGTCTGCTCTCTCTCTCTTGAACAGTGATGTAGGCTCCAAAAATTGTAATAATTTCCTCCGTATCCGCAACCAATCGTAAAAGTACGATTTATATTACCAATCTATGGATTTTTAAAGGCCGTTTTCTCAAAATTAATTTTTCCTCAGACTCTGAGCTAGAAATCTCCACTTCAGCAGCACTTGCAGACACCAAACCTTCCAGTTTTATTCCTGTTTATATTCTGAAGGTTTTTACAGAGGGGAGTGTTGATATATCATTCACAGCCTGATTTATACAACATTTTATTCCTAAAAATGTGGCGAAATAAGATTTTTTTTTAGGGCTGGTGACAGTATTTTATAATTTACAGAGTGATAAAAAGAGATATCCAAAATCCCCTCTGTAAAAACCTCTGACTCTAACTCTCTCTAACTGTCAACAAAATAAAACAAGAATTTTGAAAGTAGCTTTATCCATTGTTCAGATTTCGGTTCTGGAAATGTATGCAAATTAGCACATTTTTCATTAGATATTGCCTCATTTACATATTTAAACATAAAATTTGACAAAACTTATGATACAAAAAATATTTGTCTTAATGTAAGTGATAAACTTGGGAAGTTTCATATCTGTTAATTAAAATTTGTACCCTATTCACCAGTAGAGTCTCCCCTAAAGACCAACAACAAAAGGCCTAAAAAAGATAAAGTAACTAAAGTTCGTCTCAAAATGTTGCACTTGCTCTTTAAACCAAAGAAATAAAGAAAGATGGTGGATGTTAATATTTTCAACAACATTTCATCTTTACATCAGAAGAAGCATCGTCATGTTCTCTCACCTGATGGGGTAGTCGGCAGCGCTGAGGTTGATGAAGAAGTCCCAGGACCAGTCGGCCATCTTGAGGAGGTCCTCCATGCTGCGCAGGTACATGGTCAGCAGGCTGGCGCCGCCCCAGATGGTCGCCATGCGCCAAGGAGTGATCCGGACGTTGGGATACCGGCTGGCCAGCGACAGGACTTCTCTGTGGAGGTAGTTGGACCTCTGAGAAGACGACAGAGAACAGTAACAGAGGTTATTAATACTCACTTCTAAGGATCATCTTTAAAGGGATAGTTCAACATTTTGGCAAATTGGCCCATTACCATAATCCCTATAGTCATAGCAGTAGGTTCGTTACCTTTAATTGTCGGTGCAAGCTATTTTTAGAACGGCGGAGCAGAGCCGCAAGCTTCTGCATTTGCCTCGAAAACGCTAAACTGTTTTCGAGGCAAATGCAGAGACTGCTTGATGAAAAACTGCTCCTGACGGGAATGTGCATCAGTGGTTTTGCATGAATTTACCACTAAAACAACTCTGTCTGGTAACGTTGTGTTATTATCTCATAGCGTGGTGAATGTCACAACTTGTCCACCAGAGCATTTTGGAGTTGTTGGATTGTGTATTTGATGAGTTTGATGAGGGAAACCAAGAAATCCCATTCCTGTGATGTGAAAGTGCTCCAACTGCTTCCAGTCACTTATCTGTTTAACTCTCTCTCTCACCTTGTCTACGTGGATGTAGTAGTAGTGCGACGTGTGGTAAATGGCTTTGAAGAGACGCTGGAACTGGCGCGAGGCTCGGCCGTGGACGACCAGGACGAAGGCGATCCGCACCGGCGCCGCCGTCAGCTGGACTGCTTTTGCAGGATTGTCGTCCCACTGCACGTTGACGTTGACTTTACCTGAAACACACACACACACACAGTTCAAATTGTGTTGAGAAAGTAACACGGCTGATGTTCATATCAATATCTGTGGACAGATGTGTAGTTTAGATCAAAACGGCGGCCCGATTATCTTGTGTCGGACGTCGTGGCCGGTGTTCGATCACAAGATCCCACTGACTGTTTGGTTTAAATATGATGATGATGATGGTTTTAACATCCTGTTCCACTCAGCAGCTGGAAACAGCCTCACAACTCTTTTATTTCTGCCTTTTCCTGCAAACTAAGCTGAAAATTAGACAGAACATGAACTGTCAATCAAAGGTAATTCTCTGATTCCAGCTTCTTTTTGTTTCTAATTGTCATGCGACTGAAATTCAAAGATGTACAGTATATATATATATATATATATAATTCTCGGTTTGTAAGACGACTCTGTGTCTCTTTTATCTTTCCTGGAAACATCCAGTGTTGTGGCCAGCTGGAGCTAAATCTGCCTCTTGTATATACAGTCGAGTCTATATGACAGCCTAATGCTTCTCCATCATCACTCTAAAGATGGCGCGGGTTGGGGCCTGCGAAGCCTAATTAGTGACCTTCCCAGGCTGTGGTGCATGCTGGGATTCGGAGCTCGGGGGAGAAATAACTGTAATCAGGCGGCGCTGCTGCTGTTCAGACGGAGGGGAGGGAGACGATGTCGAGCTCCATGTCATGCTCTTGTGTCTGCACGAGCTTTAGAAACACCAAACTTTGTTTCAACAACCCTCTCGTTGAGTTTTTAAAATATGGAGAGCGCACGTCAGTCAAACATCAGAACAAACCGAATCGTGCGTCCGCGCTGCTGCTGCTCCGGCTTCCGTCTGCAGATATAATGACTGGTGCAGCATCAAAGGAACCTGTAATCATATAAATTAAACCTCAAACGGCCCTGGGTGGTTCAAGAGAGTACGACTACAGTACAAGTAAATCATTAGCCAGCCATTCCCAAAATAAGACGACAAACTGCTTGTTTAATTAGGGTGTAATTACGCTGGATGAATATCATCCTTGTTGGGAGCAGCCTCACTGGGTCCATTCATGCTTCAAGTTCCCTGAAAATAGAAACGAAAAAACCGACGGGATGCTTCGTCAGGGCTCTGGCGCGTGCCGGGTTAAAAATGTTCTTCAGCGGGTAAATTTAGAAAAGAGCGAAGTCTTGGACTTGTTGCAATCTGCCACTTCAAAGCTTCGGGACGTTCTTTTTCGCTTTCTGTCCGTCAGACCGTCACCCTGTCATTTGTTGGACTGACTCAGTGACTCTGTGAACACGGAGGGATAATTCAGCCCTAAATACATTACAGCTGGTTATTATACATTTAAAGCAGCTATGTATAATAGCTCTGTGCGCTCTTTTACTGTGGATTCACTCCCTGTACAAGCTCAGTCAGACAAAAGGACATAACTCACAAGAGGCTCTTTAAAACACAGACATGTCTCCTGTTGTGTCCTTACAGATTATTCCACTCTAACATTTGGACTCTTTGGTTCCTGGAGATGTCACGAGAATCAATTATAGCAGCTAGCGATTCATCACAGTGTTATAGAAATCACAACATGGCTAAATGCAATATCCAGTACAGTACAATACAGTATTTGCCCACATAGTTGCAACATTATGTTTTTTGCATGTTGCTCAGCTCCAGTATCAAGCCATTGCAGAACATTTGATCAAACTTGTTCTGCTGTAACTGAAGCCAAACATTAAAAATAAAAGTAAGAAGAAAGTCAGAAGTCAGCAGCAAGTTGGATCTTTAGCCCTGAGGAGAACTAAGCCGTGACTCACACACACATTTTTCACCGTGCACCTGTTCTTGCCTTGGGGTTAAATGCATCTGCAAAATATTATAGACTCCTTATTCACTGTTGCTGCCCCATTCGACACTGGCTCCTTTCAGCCCTGTGTTTAGTCAATGTCCAGGTGGTAACACACCACAAAGCTCGGAGCTAAACCTGCTTCAGACCAGAGGCAGCAGACTCAAGGTTTACTGTAGGACAATGTGTGACCTTAGAGACGGAAAACAGCCAGGTGTCACAGCGTTTTGGACAAATGGAGGAACTGGCTCAAACCTGAAACAACCAAAGTGTTGAAACCTTGGCAGAAAATGTCCTGTTGCAGTAGGGCCGAGTGTCTGACCTTGTTCTTTGTATGTTTCTGTCTCTGCATCAGGATTAAAATCACAAATGTGATATTGTAATGTATTTCAACATAGAAATATGGTTATGTTGAGTTACATGAAGCTAAACCTGATCTGAGATGAAGGGCAAACACATTTTGCCTTCACTAGTACTGTAAGTCATAGATATTTTTTCTTTTCCCATGGGTATGTATGTATGTGCAACTCATGTATGTGGATGAATATCTTTGTTTTATAATGTGGCTACATTTGTGCTGTTTGATTCATAGTTTGGGTGTGAAATTAATAAAATCCATAAAAAAAAGAAAAAAAAAAGATCTGAGAGTATTTTGTTTTCATGACACAGTAAACAAACCCACGTGCTGCTGTGATTTAAAGGAGACATATTATGCTCCCTTTCTACAAAATTAAAATAGTTCCCAGGTGTCTTAAAGACATATCTGTGACATGTTTTAGTCAAAATACCCCAAGGATCAAACGTCACAGCTCTTTTCATCCTCTCAAAACAGCCCTGTTCAGAACGGCTGGTTTCAGTGCCTGTCCCTTTAAATGCAAATGAACCACTGCTTGCCCCGCCCCTTCTACTGGTACCAGGTAGGGGTGGGGTTATGCAAATTCTAAAACTAGTTACATCACTGGAAGACAACTGAGGGAACAACTCGTAAAACTACATGGATTTCTACCTAGGGAGCCTGAAAATTACAGATTTTTTTTGTCAATTCTCAAATTTTGGGACCCAAATATGTGTTAAAGAGCCTTCAAAAAGTGTTATTTCCATAATATGTCCCCTTTAAATTACTCTTCATTACTTTACGATTAACTTGTGTCCGTATAAGGCTCCTCCGTCAGCTGACCTCACCTTCCACTCTGCAGTATCGAGGCACTTTCTCAGGCATCAGCGCTCTCTCCTTGTGTTTACAGTAAACCTCCACGATCTGCTGCCGACACTCGCGGCTCTTGGCCCTGGACAGAGCGGAGATCGCCTCCTTCCCGCTGATCTCGCACTGCGGCGGCTGCTCCTTCCTCGGCTCCAGACCGGCGGCCGGCTTCTTCGACGGGTGGGACGGCGGATCCTGATTGGACTTGGACTTCTGGACCGGCGCCGGCACGGTGGGCGCCGGGGGGTGGGGCTTACGGACGTGGGTGCGGTTGTGGCCGTGACTTTGCCCCGTCCCTCTGGGCTGCACGGGGGGGAACTTGAGGACCTCGTTGGCAGATTTGTCCAGCATGCTCTGGACCTGGGCCTTGTCCAGCTTGTGTTTGCCGTTTCCGCCCGGCGCTCGCTGGCGTTGGGACTGGGCACCAAGGTTACTGTTGCTGTCGATGGACTCAAAGTCTTTGGGCACCGAGTTCTCATTGTTGTTGCTGTCCAGACGGACTTTCTCCTTAGGGCGGTGGGAGTGATAGGCGTCCTGTGGAGAAGAAAGAAGGAGAACGATTAGATATAAAACCATGGTGCACATAAAAACTGATCGAACATGATATGAGGTTAAATATGCAAACTACAAACATTAAAAAGACACTACTTTCAAAGTTATCGTTAGTTGAAAATGCACTTCCTGCTGCTCTTTCAAATTAAAAGCTGAACCAAAAGTGTCTGTTGGTATTTGGGTCAATGACGTCATGCAACCCAATATCAAGTGGTGTAACCGGTTTATTTTCATAAAAATCTAATTATATACAGGGGAAATAAATCTGGACCCAAATGTGGAATAAATGTAATTCATTTTTTTTCAATGCAACACTATGTTTTTTGACAAATTTCGCATAATTTGTCACTTTATTGAGAAAAAAAGTGGTGTTTTTTGGATAAGTCCTGCCTGGTTTTGCTAAAATGCATTAAAATTCAAATATAGAAACACAGTATTTCAATTTAATGTTTTTAGAAGAAAGTATATATTTTTATAAGTACACTTAAATCCACAAGGTGGATAAGATATTTAATATTCATTATTCTTTTGCGGTTACACCATTTGACATTTTCAGGGGCCTCAGTATTACCATTGTTTAAAAAAAGTTCAAATGTCATTTGAAATGACATAAAACCAATGTGAATACAAAATGAACATTTTAACAAATCCAGTGCTTTTAAATCAATTATTTATTTATTAAAGACATTTTTTTATTTATCACTGACCCATTTATATTATAAACGTTGGAGAGGATGAAGAGTGAGGGAAGTAGCAGGAACAGGGAACCAGATACAGATCAGTGTGTTGATAACTTTCCTTTAACAACATCCAGACGAAGGTATTGAGCTCCAGTGTGTAGAAACATGTGAGCACATGTCTAATAATATCTGTGTGTGTATGAGCCCTTTTATTTCTCTGGGGCTGAATGATAGTCTCTTGTCAATAACAGCTCAGGGTGAAAGTCTGGAATGTGGCTCCTCGTGCTCCAGAGGGAAAAACTACAGGATGGAAGATGAATCAGTATTTTATATCGACGACGGATTAAAATGATCATTTGTTTCATTTGTTTTTTGTCATTTTGTCCCGGAGGAGCAGGTGGAGACCAACACCAGAGCTAAAAGAGAGATGGATCGTGTGACCATAACACCGCTCCACATGGAAAATAATGCATGGACACCTCACTTTATACAGCATTAGACCTTTAAAAACTTAACAACAGCTGTGTTCTGATTGGTCCTTCTGATGCAACCAGCAGTTCAATAGAGATTCATTCTCCTGGACCATCACTATCAACAACTGTCAAGTGTATCACGTCTGTTATTGCAGAAACTGTTCAGGTACTATATTCTATATATATATTATATGGTGTTTATTCTGGTTCTGTAGAGTCCTCAGTCCGTCAGGGCCTGAGGTGCATGCTGGGAATTCAACGACGTTCCCTTTCTAGGAACAAAATAATACAGAGACCAGAGAGAGAAGAGGAAGTGACATTTGACCCCCGGAGACACAGGCAGCTGTGGCCTCGGCCTTGACCCATCAGAGTCAGGTGTTGATGTTGATGTGTGCGTGCGTGTGTGTGTGTGTGTGAGAGAGAAAGAGAGTGTGTGTGTTTGTATGTGTGTGCATGTGTGTGTGTGTGTGTGTGTGTGTGTGTGTGTGTGTGTGTGTGTGTGTGTGTGTGTGTGTGCATGTGTGTGTGTGTGTTTGTATGTGAGAGAGAAAATGTGTTTCAGTAGGAAAAGCCACATGACCTCGATGGGTATTTTAATCCCACAGATTACCCTATATCTGTCTTTTCCAGGGATAAAGATTGTGTTTACGAGTGGATTCGTACATGAGCCACACACACACACACACACACATGCACGCACATACACACACACACGCACACACATACACGCACGCACACACACACTCAGAGCGCCTGTGGGAAACCAGTAATATCAGCTCTTGCCACCTGCTCCTCAGACAACCTTTCATTATCTCATCTGTAATATCAGCTTAAAGGAATGTGTGTGTGTGTGTGTGTGTGTGTGTGTGTGTGTGTAGCTGTGGTGAATATTTTAAAGTGAAATGCACAGGAAACCGTGAATAAAACCCCCAGTGCACAGAGAGAGATAAAAGGTTTAGACACACATTGATACACCCACAAACACACACACACACACGCACGCACGCACGCACACATGGACGGACTTAACATACATACATTAACATAAATATACATACTGAGGATTATTCTATTCATAGAGTCTTATAAATAATGCAGTTTAAAATCTAAACTTTGTCTTGATGGTGGCGTTGAAGCTGGAAAACTGGGATTTTGACAAGTTTCTAAATCTTCCAATTAATTTTTCTATCAATCAACTGATTATTTTGTTAATTAAATGTCAGACAATAGTGAGAAAGTTTATTTCCTATCTGACCACAAGTCCAAAGCTGAAATATATAAATTACTAAAACACAATAATAATAAACCAAACAGTACAAAGGTCAGAGAGGTTAACTAATCAATAATCGCCTCATTAGCTGCGTTTACATGCAGTGTTTTCCTCAATCTGATTGAAAACAAATCGGATTAAATGAATCTTATTCGTTCTGTATACATGAACACGAAATAAAACGATCCACATTCAATCCGCATATACATGGTCCCAGCTGAAGCCAATTATATACCGCTGTGAGACTGACCGCCGGTGCCGCTGCTCGTTGAAGACAGCAGTGATACGTGCTTATACGACGTCGGAGTCTCCAAACCAGAAACTTCTTTAACAGCAGCGGGAAAAGTCGCTAGATTGTCGCTAGTCGCTTTTGACAAAAAAAGTTGCCAGATTTAGCGAGAAAGTCGCCAAGTTGGCAACACTGCTTTGACTTTCCTATTTCCTGTTTCCTATTTCCAGCGAACGTCAATCGTGACTCCACTCTATCAACCGAATCCATTCTATTCAGCCGTTTACATGCGGCATGAAGCTGATTATCAATCGGCGTAGACTACTGTACCTCTTTCAATCCAATCTGAAATTTAAACAGTTCCAGGTGAATCAAATCCAGTAAAGTGTTTACATGAGGCATTTTGAATCTGATTGACCTTTTAATCTGACTGTAAATAGGATTTTTGGACCTATGTAGACGCAGCTATTGTTTCATCTCTCTGATAGATTTACTCTTCAATCTTCCTGCGTTCTCTTACTGTGATCCAGATGTTATTGATGACACCTTCATCGACTACCATGTATGAACTCTGAGTGCAGCACGTGTTTGGCTTCTTTTTTGTCAAATTTCATCTTTTATGTTACAACCGACTGATCGATGGAGGGGGTGTGGGGTTTTTTTTTTTACAAGATGTTTTTAGAGACAGACAGGAGGCGCAGGATGAAAGCGGGCGGATCATGTAACGAGTCCCAACTCGTTAATCTGAGTGAAAACATTTCAATTACACGGTCTGCACCTTAACGAGAAGCCGAGAGGCCTCAAAGTCATTTACTGTACATTTCAAGAAGTGTTTAGAAGAAGAGTTTAGTCTTTTATCTTTTATATGATACCACTGTTGTGCAAATAATTGTTTTCATCATATGTCTTATCTCAGCTGCTGTAAAATAGAGTTGAATTGATTAGACAGTTCATTTTAAACAGATTCATATCAATTAATTAAACACTTTTCATTTAAAAAAAAATAGTGAATCGATGCAAAATATTCAACAGGATTTGTTGCTTTTATTTGTCATTGCTGACTGTTAAAGAAAACTATTTGGGTTTTTGGTCTATTAGTTGATTAAATCAGATGTTTGAAGTCGTCACACTGAACTCTTAATGTGTCAAAGACGAACGACTGGTCCATTAACTGCAGAATTAATAGACAGATTAATCAATTATTAAAACAGCAGCCATAATTCTTGACAAAAACTTTTACTTTTACTGAAGTATCTGCAGTTGGTTGGATAAAACACATGATTTGAATGAACTGCCTTCTTGTTCTATGTTATCTTTCATTAGTTTTTGACATTTCAGAGATCAAACTGATCAATGGGTGGAGAGAACAAGTCACAGACGAGCCGTGACATTCGCTGCAGAGCCAATATCATTATTATCACATCTGTCAAACTTTTGCTCCCACACATTTCCATGGTGATTGGTTTCTCCTCCTGTGGCTGTGTGTGTGTCTGTGTGTGTGTGTGTGTAGTAGGACGCTGCTGCAGGACTGTAAGAAGAAATGTCCTCGAACGATTCTGAGTTTCTCTCCTTCACAGATCTTTCTAAAAAGCCGTGCGTTTTTTCCCAGAAGCCCCTGCATTCCATGGAGACGAGCCACGGCTAAAATACCACCGCTTACCTACAAAGGCATCATTCTTTATCCTCGTGCGCACACACACACACACACACAGACACACACAGACACACTGAGTCACTGCTTTCTTGCTGTGCTCTTGTATGAGTCAGTTTGCTCTCCTCCTCAGCAGGTCCTCATTCACGGCGTCTGCGCTGCCTTCAGACCTCCTGCTGCTCCACGATAAAGGCGACAGAAAAGAGACAAGAGAGCCCGTTCCCTCGGGCGCCCGGGGCGAGAGACATTACAAAGAGGCAAGAGAGAGGGAGGAGAGAGAGAGGAGGGAGGGAGGGGAAGAAAGGAAACCTGTTGCTTTGACATCTGTTGATTACAAGGCCATGTTCACACTGATGGGGGTAAATATGAAAATGCCAGCGTTTAAAATTCTTCCCTAAACGTTTGACGACTGAAACACTAAACATCAAACAGGAAAAGTTTTACTTTTGGCTTAATGGTGGTTCATGAACAAAATACTGCAGTTGTGCCGCCGTCGATAGAGCAGTGTGGTTCGATAGCTCCAATTATAAATCTGATGGTATTCTACTCTTCTCTTATACAAAAAAACCCCCACATGCAGCCTGAAGCCATCAAAAAACCCTACAAACTCGTTCACCAAATGCAACCAATTCATATCGTCCCAACGACTGCAAACAGATTTCAATTATATAATTAAAAAAATAACTCAAACTACAGCGAGCATCTGTTTTAAGAAAATTCATTAATATACAGATGGACGTAGTCTCTGTGACATCACCCACAGGTTTCTGAAGAGTGAGCTGCTGCACTGTCACCATCATGGCAGCACCTGGCTCCGCCCCCTAACTCCTGGCTATTCCAAAAACCCTCAATTCTGCTTCAACATTGAAGCCTTAAAGGGCCCATATTATACAAAATCCACTTTATACTGGTTTTGTAGTGGTTCTGTTGTGTGTCCCGTGGCCTTTCTCTGACGCCTGAGGTGAAAAAAGTCTGTTCACTACCTTAATGGATTGCTTCACTTCTTTGAGATCGTGTCTCCAAACGGGCCAGTTGGAACCGCAGCTCCACTTGACGTCAAGAGTCAACAGTAAAAAGGGAACTTTTACATTTTTTCCAACAAGACAATTGTCTCACAAACTAGGCTATTCAATTCTTTTTTTTTTTAATTGAATAACTATTGATCATTCATTCTATCATTGCCCATCCCTATTTCCAATGTCAACATTAGCACATGGTGAGAGAACCACACCCTCTCCCTGTGACGGGTGTGGAGTGGACATGGTTTACACATCTTATTTGCATTTCAAGGTGCAGACTGAAACGTTCTCAGGAGAGCTACTTTTAGATTGCTGAGATTTAGAGCTGCAGATTGATTTGGGGGCAACACGCTACGAATACGACGTGGTTGGACAACTTAGACCTATGTGAAGTGGTTGAAAAACAGCATAATATGGGACCTGAAATGTAAATGTTGGACATTTTAACATGGGAGGCTATGGGGACTGTTGGGGACTCACTCTAATGGTCATTAGAGGAACTGCAGCTGCTGGTTCCTGTATTGTTAGTTTCAATTTTATCTGCTTGGTTTCATTGGATAGACTCAAATGAGAACTTTAATGTTCTCTCTTCGTCTCACTCTGGGTCCAACAATGAGACCAGTTAGGTGCTCACACTTCTGCACGACGGTGAAAGGATTCATGGTGCAGCTTTAAAGAACAGTAACGAGTGTGTGTAGAGAAAACACCTTCCTATCAGGCAATAAAGAGCTCTTTGACCAGGCTGCACTCAGCATCCAGTCCCCAGCTCTGACTAACTTGTGTACACTTGTGTACATGGGTGTGTGTTTATACTCAGTGTACCTGTGGGAATGTAGCACAACCTGGAATTTATTGCCGCTGCCCCGTGTGTCAGGGTTTTTAAGAGAAACAGTCTCGTCTGTATGAAGCTACTGGAAGGGTTGAGAGTTTTCATGAACATGCAGCAGCTAAGAAATTAAAATCCAGGACTTCTGTAATAAACAAAAAGCTATTTGTTCATTATTTGTTAATTACTCATTCAGTGCTAACTTCTAGTCTGTCTGTCTGAGCTCTTTGCCGCCGTTCTTTCACTCCTTTGCCTCATTTTTCCTCCGTTACTTCAACTTCCTGCTCTGATTAATTTGCAGAGTGAGTGATTCATTACCGAGCTGAATCAGACGTATCCCGAGTTCCCGACACATCTCGCTGCCTTGTGAACAATGAACTTTGACGACCGGTTTAATCGATCACTTCCTAAATATGTAGCCATATGATGTAGTGCCACTAAAGCAGAATAAGCCTTTTATTTCATCAACATTTAATGATTTGTTCTGACGCTGCCAGAGGCGTTGCTGTGTTTCAGAAACGCAGCTGTAAAAGCTCCAGAGCAGAAATGAGACGTTTATATATCGAACTAACAATCCACCAACCAGACTCCAGACACGCTCTGTTCACAGCAGGACTAAAATAAATACAACATTAAATATAAAAATAGTTAGGATGTGATTTGTGTTGGGGCTACAACTAATGCATTTTCCCTTAAAATCTGGAGAATTTGATTTGCAGGTTCAGTCTCTGTTGCACCGAAACGCTTCATTTACAGCTCCTGTGACTTGACTTTATCCATATTTTGATAAATTTCTCCACCCTCGTTTAAAGAGACATGAAACAACTGTTATTTACTCTTAAAAAATGACTTAATCAGCTAACTAACCACTAAAGATGTGTGAAGAAGAGCAACAGTGTTCATCGAGCCTGAAGAAAAACACATAAACATCTTGTTACCATGGGACTCTTAAAAAAAAAACGTTTCTGTCCCTTTTTCATCCAGAACATGTGTGAACTGAAAGCTGTGAAACCATGTAGCTACTGTAACTGCATGTGAGGATCATTATCTGCTCTGTGTGTCTCACTTCATCCAACCATGGAGTGAAAATAAATACTTTAGAAACTGATCAGTTTCACAAATACTCAAGAAAAAAAAAAAAACCTAGAATAAAACATCATCTCCCTGAGGAACTGAGTGGAGCTATGTGTCTAAACAAAACACTGAAAATAGAGCTGGAGAGACAAAAGGAAAAACAGAGGCAGATGGAGAGACAGAGAGACAGAGAGAGAGGAAGCTGAATGGATGATGTCGAGGGACGAGCTGGTGCTGCAGCAGCTCCGTTCTCACAGGACGAGCCGGGATTACAGCGAAGGATTTGAGTCTATCTACGGACTACGGCAGATTTAGACTGAATTATAAATTAAAAAAAAGAGAAAACATAAAGCAGCTTTCTGGGTTTAACATCCATGTGTTTTTACAAAGTCACTAATAGAGAGACAGTGATGCCGGACAGAGGGATCATCTGGGACTCTGAGCCCTGCGCTGCTGACTGGAGGCAACGTCAGGACTTCATCACACGTTTCTCTGCTTCACAAACATGAAACTCTGAATAAGTAGAACTTACATAATACTATTATGTATTACATTTTGTGCAATATCTACACACTTCTGCTTGTGCAACTGGGTGTAATGGGCATCGGGCAATACAACCTGGCACTTTAAACTGATGTGCACTTTAGGGCCTCGTGCAATACTATTATATCTGGCACTTTGATAAATACTCTTATAGGGCATCGTGTAATACAACCTGGTACCTATGCACTTTGTACTTTAGCACTCGTCACTTTAACCCAGCACTTATGCACTTTATCTCCCAGAACAAAACTCTTATGGTCCCCCTACCTGTGGAATGTGTTTCTCAATATGTTTTTCATTGTTATAGTTGCCTTTTTGCATTGTCTACTTCTTTTTTTTCTTTTTCTTTTCATTTATTATGTGTAATGTGTACTGCTGTTGAACTGTTTTTATGTTAAAGGGACTACGGAGGGAAATTAGCATCTTGCTATAATCCGGTACAATTACATGTTATGTCCATGATGTGCACTGTCCCATTCAAATAAACAGATAAAGTAAAGTAATAACAACTCCAGTATAGTTCAGAATATTATGGGATAAGTTAGAAAAATGTTAATAATAATAATACAGAGTTTCCGATTAGACACATTTCACAAGGAAGTGAAGCTCGCCATGGGTCCTCAACTCGGAAAAATCTCGATGGAAGTGAATGAGAGTCAAAATTTTATTTCGTGATCCGATTGAATTGTGTCATGAGAAAAAATATGTGACCTCTACCTATTTAAAACATTGTGTTTCATGCCAAAAAATCAGCAGTTTGTCGTAAAACGGCAATGGAAGAATGTATTTAGTGTGCAGACCGCTCTACGGACTACAGTAACAGGCAGTGGAGCAGCTAACATGGGATTTTATTTTATTTTATAATAGTTTTACAACAAACTGCTGCTTTCGTGGCATGAAACATGTTTTAAATAAGTAGAGGTCATAATTCAGTTGGATCGCGACATAAAATTTTGACTTTTTGATATTTTCCGAATTGAGGTCCCATGGCGAGCGTTACTTCCTGCTTCAGCTCAGGCTCTCTATTATGGCGTGATTTGGATATAAAATGGCATCACTTAATTTTTTTTCCTATCCTGACCAACTTTGAGGTCCCAGCTGTCGGTGGCAGCAGGTCTGGACCTCCTCCTGTGCTGCTAATAACCAAGATGGCTGCCGCTGATGTGTTCAATCTGCCGCTGCAGCAGTAGCTGCAGGGCACTGGATGGACCGTACGGTGGCCCTGAGGGCTCAACACACTGCAACTTGAAGACACAAAACAGAAAACAGCGTCATCAATCTGAAAACATACGTGCTGCTGCAAAATGCACAAAGCAAAGCACATGTTTGTAATATTATCTGAATTGCGTGATATTGATGTTATAATAAACCAACAGGCGCCATTGTTGTCATATTGAAGACAGTGTTTTCTTGAGTTGCAGTGAGTTGAGCCCTCAGGGCCACCATACAATGGTTAAAGAAAAGTCCTGCTGATTCATCCAACAGTAATAATTTAATAATCACTAACACACTAACACACTGACACACACACACTGCTGACCATGTGTGTGTGTGTGTGTGTCAGAGCAGACTGACATCCTCACAGCCAGGTCAGATCAGATTAGAGGATTGGTTTGGTTTCACTGATGAGATTTATACTTTTTAATCTAGTTTGGATTCTTCAATAATCCCTAACTACTACTGTGTGTGTGTGTGTGTGTGTGTGTGTGTGTGTGTGTGTGTGTGTGTGTGTGTGTGTGTGTGTGTGTGTGTGTGTGTGTGTGTGTGTGTGTACGTGTGTATATGTGTGTGTCCATCCAAAGGTGCGATGAATGTGTGAGTTGTGTTACCGTGGCGCCATCCATGACGGCTGAAACACTGTGGTCAGGATAGTGACAACGCTGCTTCAGTGGAACCACAACTTCTTATTGCCTAACACCAAACTGAACCTGATCCTAACATGAAAGCACGTCCTCACTTTCATTATGCGGCCTATAACTCAAACCGATAACACACACACAGACACACACACACACGCACACACACTATATAAAGTGGTGGGAGGTGCTGTTTTATTGAGCTCCCTCAAACGACGTCCACTCTTTTATTGGAAAGAAGACGCTTCTTCCTGCCAATAAACATGCACCCCAGCACACTAACACACATACACACACACACACACACACACATATACGCAAAACACACACACACACACAGACACACACCAGACCATCAGGCGGCGCCACACGCTGCAGGTCGTCTGTGTGGAGGATAAATTACAAATTAGTTTGGTGAAATGTACAGTGGTGTTACTCGCCTCTGCTTTGCTTCCTGCTTCACCACATGTGTTGGTGTGTGTTTACGAGTGTGTGTGTGTGTGTGTGTGTGTGTGTGTGTGTGTGTGTGTGTGTGTGTGTGTGTGTGTGTTTTAACCCCTCCCACACACACACACCAAGCAGAGGAGACAAGTTGACAACTCATGACCTCCAGTGCAACAGAAGCTTTTCAACAAGTGTTAGAAACCAGTGATGAGCATCGGCCTCAAACATCAGAACAGAATATCAACGCTGCCTGACAACACACACACACACACACACACTGTGCATGGGGAGGGGTGGGAGGTTTTACTCTGCAGCCAATAGCAGCGAAGGTAATCCTGGATAGTATCAGTACAGTACTCCTCCTGGACAGGACCAGTGTTGTAGTGAACTTAACTTTTTTTTTTAAGTTGTAGCAACTTCAATCAAACAGAATCTGAACAGACGTGATAAAACAACTTTAAAATGTTAATTCTCAGCTGAACTAAACATCACAGTCACAGTTCTGACCCCACTCATTAACCCTCTGATCTCAGTCTCAGTGAGAAGAACCCATGTGCAGGTGAACTCCAAACTGTCGCCTCCAATACAAAGTGTTCAAATAGATTTTGAGGGATCAGTTAAAGAGACAACGAGGAGTTTGCTTTTGGTTATAAAAGAGTGTCATATTAATGTGGATGAATCTACGTTACCACTTGTTATGGGTCCATTTTTGATAAATATATTGTTTTGTCTGTATAGTTATGTTGTTATTATTATTTAGTGGTCGACTCGCCCAGCATTTCCTAGTTTCGGTTTCGTGGCCGTTGCCCAGAGGGTCATGGGAATAACTCCGCCGAATCGCCGTTTATGGTCGGAACTACAACGGTATCTGATCGTCTTTGAACCTCTGACTTTCATTCTTGATGAATGAAAACATTCTTAGCAAATGTTTTCACTTTCGTCCATCTTGCGCCAGTCCAAGAATTTTCCCCGTGCGCGCAGTGGCTCATGGGAAATGTAGTGTGAAAACACTTTGCTTTCCAAAACTCCTCGTTGTCCCTTTAAAATATAAATTAATTTGGGACCAGTGTGGTAAAGTAAAGTACATTTCAAGCAGAGATTTTCAGTTCATGTTGACATTAAAACTGATAAAAACATCTGTTTCTTAGACTTCGTGTTATCTCCCCCCTCTTTAACACACAGCGGTTTATGGCTCTACGTCTGTTTGTGGTGGTTTTGTGTCGTCCTCCTCCTGTGTTCATCCTCATCTGCAGAAGTTGAATCATCTCTGTGCAGCTTCATATCTCAGATTCTGACCTACAACCACACACACACATGCACAGCACCAGTTGGTTTTGTAAACTCACACACCCTCACTCACTGTGGTTTTATCTCTGCTCAGCTGTGTCTTCACATCTCTCTCTCTCTCTCCTTTTCTCTTTAATCACTCGTCCAACTCTCACATCAACTTTTGCTTTTGTTTCATTTGATCCCGTTTTCTCCTGCGCCGCCGCCTCGCCCCGTCTGTCTTCACCTCCCAAACTCCTGTCCTATAAAAAGTGCTGGCATGTACCTCCGAGGTTTTAAAAGCCAATATCTGTCAGGACGTACCATGGCTCACACACACACAGACACACACACACACAGAGGGAAGATCACAGGGCATCCGCCCAACTGTAATGAAAGGCCATAAAAATGGATCCCTGCAATATAACCCACAGCTCCCTCTCCCTCTCTCTCTCTCACACTCAACCACATACTGAGCAGCTCATACAGTTTGTTCCTGTCTCAGTGACATGTCAGAACACCTGGATCCCAGCAGGTGAAGCAACACACACGTAAACATTGTATAGACACTCCTGTATATGTGTACTACACATCATGCACACTGTGATGTACACACACATAATCCATATAAAGCAATAGGTGATGGAGGGGATGCATACTGAGCAGAGGCTGCAAATAAAAAATATGCATGACTTATTCTTTTTACAATCTAATATCAATGGAGACTACTTTACATTTATATATATAGCCTATATAGGCTATATTTAAAAAAACAGCTTCATCATTTCTTCAATGCCCAAACTGTCAGTTCAGTCCAGTGGTCTCTCTCTCCTTGAATCACAAACCCAAGTCAGGCTGACATTTAAGTTTTATCCCCTGAAGACACTGAGGATACTAATTCAGTGCACAGTGCAAACCTTAAATGGTTGGTGCAGTTCACTGTTAAAGAATTCATAACAATACACTGGCCATCTAACATTAAAAAACCTGCGAGAATAACGTTTTTAAAGGCGACGTTGCACCAAACTCCGTTTATAAACCACACAATTATAAACTCGTCCTTTGTTTCCGATCAATTAACATGTGTTGGAAACATGTCTGCTTGTATTTTAAGGACCTATCTGCTTCATTCTTACAATCGGTGAAGATATTATCGATTAATTGGCACTCAATCCATTAAAACATAAATATTTTTGATGATGCTACTTGTCTGTCGCCCATTAACGAAGAGTGGTGGTAACACAATGAGTTTGACTGCAGGTTAAAGTTCATTCATCTAAATACTGTTACACACTGCTGGGCAGTAGCTCCTAATTCTTCTAGTTGTGATTAACCCTTGCATATTGTGCATTAATCGACACCTTACATTTGCAGTGAGTGTGCTCCTCCTGACCCACGGCTGGATGGAGACTGTGTTGATGCAAAAAAAAAAAAAGCCAAAACAACAGGCGAGCAGCAGCTGCAGCAGCCGCTCAGTAGCATCCTCTCCTCGGCTACCATGCGGCTGGCTTCCCCCCCCGGGGGTCAAGCCAGCCAGCACAGCCGCTCGTTTTCCAGTCGTTTTAATAAGCATGTGTGGAATCTTAATTAAAAACCCTCACACTACGCTTCACCGTGAATATCCGAGCAGGTAGAAATTACTCATTCAAACCTACCGCCTGCAGCTTGTGCCGGACGGCCGCCCTTCCGAACAGCGGCGGCGGGTTCGGGTTAGGGTCTCCCCTCCTCAGCAGCCCCTTCCTCGGCTGCTCCCTGTCGGCTTTGTTGAGCCCCGCGGCGGCGGATCGGTGCTCCTCTCTCTTCTCCCGGCTCCTCCGGGCGCCTCCGTCCGCGCCGGCTGCAGAGTCCAGGCTGCTGAAGTTCCACACGATGAGGGTCTGGACCAGCAGCACGGCCAGCGCGGCCAGCAGCAGCGCCGACCGGGAGTGCCGCGCCAGCCTGCGGGCGCACGGGCTGCTACCGTTCATCTTCCTCTACTCCTCCTCCTCCTCCCTCCGGCTTCAAGCAGAGAGCCCCATCCGCTAAACGCCGACAGCGGGGTATGAATGCTCCCCTACGCGGCCTGAGAGGGGCTACTGGCAGGCAGAGAGGAGGAGGAGGGAGGAGGAGGAGGAGGAGGGAGGAGGGGAAAGGAGGAGGGAATTTGGCAAAGGCTTGAAATGAGGAGAGAGGTTTGGAGGTGTGAGGCAGCAGCAGCAGCAGAGAGGACACAGGGGCCCTCATGTGGCCACCACAGAGTCCACAGTTTAGAGAAAGCGCTTATTTTCTCATTTAGAGCAAATGACGTCGCTGCAGTTTGTGAACCAGAGCTGCAGGGCCGTAGCCTGCTGATCAGCGGCCCCGGGCTGCAGCCGAAAGCCTGGAAATAGTCACCTACTAATGCAAATATCCATCATAGCTACTACCACTACCTACCTGCTGCCATTTATAATCTAATATTTAATTTAATAATATATATTTTATATTCAACACGTAGTAGCCCACATTTTAACCACAGCATCAAAATATGAAGAGTTCATTTGCAAAAGCAGATAAATGCCATTTTGAAAAAAAATTAGCTGATGCTTTTGAATTATTCTTTGCAGTGTTGTTTTCAATAGCCTAAAGCTTTTTTTTTTTTTTTTTTTTTTTAGATACGTCTGTTTTTTTTTTTTTACGTCTCATCTCCTTGGTCAAAGCCACTCAACTTTGGTTTGATTGATATCACCTGGTGTAAATAATAATTAAAAATGTTCAATTTTTTTAAAAACAGTTATCTGCTTTTGCAAATGAACTCTTCATATATACAAGCAATAAAACAAATAAAGCCAAAATACAGACCTCACAATAAAATGTGAATCCAATACTACACTCCAACATTGAGTGCACAAGTCCACGATTTAAATAAGCCTCATGACTATTGTGCTCCCCCCCAAAAGCAACAAATGCACACAAATGTTTCATGGTTATCCACTTTGTTTTGTAAAATTAAGAATGTTTAACCATGTGACAGAATTTTTATGTGTAGAAAATCACATTAAATAAGGAGTTTAAATGCAAAATGCAGATTCAGATGCATAAAGAGGGGTAAACCAAGCGGACAGTCTTTCAGGAGTAGCCTATAGATAGATTAAAGAATAAAAATCTGTAAGAAGATGGTGCACATGGTGGAGGAGGAGCTGACGCTGTTGATCTGCACATGCACATTAGACAGACAACACACAAAGGTTCAGTGGTGCGACGGATCAGATGATCCACTAATTGTAATTGTCGGAGCATTGTTTGGATGAGAACACACACATTCCCGTCATATATGCATACAAACAAAGCCTCCTTTATATGACCTGAGGAAATGACGACTGCTCCATACATTCTGTGTCTCCAGCCATGCAGTAAACACACACACACAGACACACACATACTGTATATGCATATATGCAATATGCTCCAGCAGCTTTGTGGATCCTGCTCCGCTCCATCATTGCTCGCCCACTAATACACTTTCCACCAGATTAGTCTGATTTCATGCATATTGCAGAGAAGTGCCAGTGATCTAATTGAATGAACATCTAAAAATAGAGATGAATTCTTCCCCTTTCGATCCTTTGCCCCGTCTCTCTCTCTCTCTCTCTCTCTCTCTTTGGTCTCTCCCCATCTCTTTGTCCTTCCAGATGCTTCAGTTCAGACGTCTTGGATCTGGAGCTTTGTCCTCCAGCAGACTCACACTCAACTTTTATCTCCCCTCATTGTCTCTCTTTGTAATTTATGTCCTTGGGTTTTGTCTCGTTGTGTTAATGTGTACTTCCTCCAGGGGTTGTATGGCCCAGGACAAAACAGAATTTACCCAAAGTCAATCTAATATTGTTGCTGTGTTTCTTCAAAATGAGATTTCATTATTGTGTAAATATGTCTGCCCTTTACTGACCACATCTATAATATCTATTTATTCTGTAATCCAAAATGCAAAAGTGGAATATTATGACGCTAGAACAGTAAAGATAAGTAACAGCAGCAGTTGTGTGATTTGTTGTCAGCTGTGCAACAAATTGCCCCACAAAGATGATAAGGCATTGACCCTTGACCATCAGCTGGACTATTTAAAGTATCTCTTAAAATGACGTAGCTATATAAGGTGCATTTATACTTGAATTAAACCAAATCTGTCTTCAGATGGATTGTGATTTTGCACAGCTCTTTTTCCTTGTAAATCTGTTTGCTCTTAGATGTTATCTGAGTCTTATCAGGAGGAAATAAAGACTAACAGTGAAGTCCAGTGACGTCTGTAGCAGCTGACAATGTTTCTGAAAGGTTTAGGGTTAGAACAGATGTGGAAGAATGAAGACACTGACTCAGATGAAAACCAGACACATTTATTTTGCAGGTTACAATGACACAGTAACAAAATACAATGTCCAATATATAAAAATATACTTTAACATACAAAATAAATTGGTCACAGCTCAGAGAACTCACATGTAGCCTCGAGCACCATAGCCAGTGGTCCCTGCATTTGACACTGGTTTGGGGTTGATGATTTTAATGACCCTGATTCTCTTGGGGTCCCAGACACAATCCTCCTCCAAACCGCTAGGCACCATCCCACAGTTGGGTGGCACCCAGGCAGTGTCGTATCCGTAGTCATGCCAGTTCTTCTGTTGTGGGTGGCGCTGACGATTGATGGCGATCACTTTTCCCACGTTGACTGAAACCTTAATAACGGCCCTGTCAGACTCAGGGTGATCGATGGGATAGCGGCTGGCTTTCTGCAGGTCTCTGCTGAGGTAGACACCACGGCCGAGCATCCCATCTGAGGACTGACGAAAACCTGAGGCCTTGATCAGCTGAGCAGTTCCCTTGGTGGTGCCGTGGAACATGACATAGGTTTTGCCATCAGCTGGCTGACGCTCAGTGGGGCCAAAGCGAAATGCCCCTGCAGGCAGATCAAAGTCTTCTTCAGCCCACTGGAACCGGCTCATGTTGGTGTTAGTATCACTGTGGAAAGACATTGAAGGAAAAATTTGATGGAAAAGAACGTTAGTTTTAGGTTCTGGCTGTGTTTAATTTAGCTTGGCAAAAAGAGCAAAGGGAAACTATTGTTTATGGCTTTATTCAGGAGGATGTTCCTACTGCAGATTAACATTAACATTATTAACAACAGTGCATGGTACAATTGAATCAATGGGTTAAAACAGAAAGTGTTTCACACATACCTTGTCCGAAGTTCGTCAAAGAATGCAGATCATGAGTTCACTTCGCTTTATATAGAACTGTTCAGACTTTGGGAGGAGATTCAACAAGCATTCAACTTTTTACTTTCGTTTCCGTAGCACAGTTGACTTTCGTTTACAGTCAGACAGGATATATTTATTTAGGTGTGTCTATTTTGAGAGCCAGCTGTTGGCAATTAATGTTGCAGATTAGAACATGGGACTTTCCGGGAGTTCTTTGTCACGGTGCAGATGCATCTGTAGTTTTACAGATACATCTGCATAACAGTGGCGATAACTGATCAAGAACATCACTGAGGAATGAGGAAATGAGGAAATGGTTTTAGTCCCTGGGAACAAGATTTGCAACCACATTCCCTAGGTTTCGTTTTCATTTGGCTCACATTGAGCAGCTAACAATTTATGAACCTAATAAAAAGGAACACTAAGGTATTTTCCGATCTGGGGTAATTCCCATCAATGCGGCCACTGTGATTTTGCTATTGAACTACCAGCAGAAATTAAATCAGCCCCAACTGGAAGCACTTTTAAATCCAGGTTAAAAACATTTCTCTTTTCACTTTATCTATTTAGTTTTTTGTTTTTATGCAGTTTCATGCTGTTCTTTAAAAAAAAAAATCTTTTGTCTTTATGTAAAGCACATTGAGTTGCCTTGGTATGAAATGCACTATATAAATAAAGATGCCTTGCCTTGCCTTGCCTATTGTGCTAACTTGATGGAAAGTAAACACTGTGCTTGATCTGTGTGCAGGTGAAGCCCTGAAAACCAGACAAGCAGCATACCTGTGGCAAACTTTACTGACCTGAGTATCAGACAAGCTGCAGGTGGACTACAGTCAACATTACAGTTCTTGAAGAGATGACTCTTCTTTTCTTTTTTTTCACAGTATCTTTTGTTTTATATGAATCACAGGACTATGAATATCTTAAGTTTTAAATTCAGTCATGGTATTAGATGTTTGTTGTCTTTTGTTGTCAAACTCTGCATCACATGCCACATATTTTACTTTGTTTCTTCAATGTATTTCAAGTTAAAATGTTCTATCGGGCACTGATAGCTGCCTCATTTTTGTGGTTCTTCCAGGATTAATTGGAGCTTTTAGATTTAAAGACTTTCACATGGAACTAGAAAATGCGATTGGGTTACTATTCTCGGCACAAGCTGCTTGATTTTGTATGAAGAAGTAGTTGGAGATGGGAAAAATGAAAAAGAGAGTGGAAGCTGCATAAAAGTTTAGATGTGATAGATGTGAAACTGGGTCAAGTCTGTGTTCACACTGTGACGGCTGCACGCAAACTTTAGTTCAGTCCAGTAACATCATGAGTGTTCAACTTGTGTGTAGCTGCATCACCAACACACAGTTTCTCCCTCACAGACAATGCAGTATCAAACATACCATGATGGCTGTGACTCATCCTTAAACAAACACTCAAACAATCAGCACGAAGTGAACAAACTGATCCATCTCGAGCTTCACTTCTGCTCAAACTTGTTTTGTGCTCAGCGATGTTCTGCTCTAATTTTCCGAAGCCTAAACAATTAAACTGAAAGAGACAGAAACACTTGTCTGACTCTGACTTAAAATCCAGACGCCTAACTATTAAAATCCTTCATCTGGTTAAAACAGTTGAAAAGGGCTGAGTTATAAAACAGTGTATCACAATATCACATAGGTCCGGTCATATTTCAACATTTCAAAGTGGATAAGTGAGAGATAAAGGTGTCTGAGATCTGCCTTAATGGAGATGTGAAATCACAAAGACCGAAAACATCTCAAAGCCAAATGAGACTAACCAACCACTGACAGAAGAGGATGTTCATCTGCAACTGTGAAGAAACTACTGATCACACTCTCTGCTCCTGCTCCCACATCCACTGCATCAACCGATGACACATAAACCTCTTTGTTTCTGCCCGAACTCTCTGCTGAAAATTTACCAAAAAGATCAAGTGTGACACATGATGAGTCACCAGGGATGATGAAGTTTCCCTGCTCTCTGCATCACTGCTTCTTTCCTTATTTTGTTTTTGTGACGAGTTGACGTCTATTTCTGACGTCTTATCCAGAGTCTTTGCCCTCCATACTGTCCTAAAATGCTCTATAACAAAAAACCTTTTTTTTTTTTTTTTCTAAAACAGGCAGTTGACAGGACAATAAAGAGAGAGAAGACACACAAGAAAAACAAAATTAAGTAACATCAATCAAATAAATGGGGATTGGATATGTCCAGATTAATAAATCTTAAGGGGCATAATGTATGCGTTTTCATAATGCTTGTGTGTAAAATAACTTAAATACATCCGCACCTGTAGGAGAGACCGGGGATTGTTGTCACATTGCAATTATCTTCTCAACCAGAGGGGGCAACTAAAAAGTGGAATACTAGTTTTCTTCCTTTACATGGTCAGAGGTCATATCCTGGCTGAGAAGACAATAGCACGTTGTAAGCTGAGCTAAGCACCAATTAACCATTTTGCACAACCCAAAGTAAAATATATCAACTTTAAATATTTCAAAAATACATGTCTTTCAGATAAAAAACCTAACAGTAATGCATGTGGACTTGTTAGAGGAGAGATTAAGCTATCCTGTCATACCTCAACCATTGTTCTATTTTAAGCTAACTTTAAGCTAGAGCTAGTGTTAGCAAACATGGTAGTTTGGGGCAACTTGTCTCAGTCATGTTGGGGTAAGTTGTCACTCACATGTGAAAACATAATTAACCAATGCTTTCTTTTTTGTAATTCAATTCTATCTGGAATTTTGATCTTAAAGTAGCACTATCACAAACACAGCAGTAATAGCAATACAAAAAACTGAAATATGCAATAAATGGGTCCGTCAGGGGAGCCATAACTATCTGTACACAAAATATAGCCGATGGTGTAATGCCTGTGGAGCAAATGCTGAATTCCTTTTTGTTATGAGACAAGCCGGCTGGCCCCATCTCCTGGACGGCATGCTATACACTGCACCACTGGCCCCATCTAGTGGCCAAACAAAGAATTGGAATTTGTGATAGTGCTACTTTAAGGAAGGTAAAACAGGTATTTGAGGCTGAGAGCCCATAGCCTACATGCCAGCAGTTCCTATGGACTTTAATCCAGTGCATGTTGCATAATATTTTACGTTAACGTTTGTTCAGTGGCTGTGTTCAATGACTTTTTCAAGCTCAATGATAAACATTTTCTGTGCCTAACTTCAGTGTTCACTTTCAAGTAAAAAAAAGAACAACAACAATAATTTTGTCCTTGTTTAATTAGTTGCAAAATCCAGTGTGACATCTTACCCCATATGAGACAATTTACCCGATGGTGGGGCAACATGTCACAAATTTGATTGCTTATAACTCTGCACTGACACAAGATATAAAAATGACATGGATACAAAATATAAACCTGAGACATTGGTCTTTCATCTGGTACACATTGTTTTATATGATGAATTGATTCCAATAAATATGTAAGAGTGTAAAAAGTGTGACAACAACATCTACCTGGTCTCCCCTGCCCAGGACCTGCTTGTTGTGAGACAGATGTGTTAAACATGGAGCCACCTGGATAAAGAAACCTGTTTTACACACCATCGGCCTGCGAGTAACTCGATGCAGAACAGTAGAATTAGTAAAGGGTCACTTACTTTCTCTGTGTCATCTAAGAGCACATTTGCCATCCTGACAACCACCTGTCAAGGCTCGGTAGATAAGCAAATAAAACATAGTAAATATGAAGGAAGAGGGACGAGGATGCCGTTAGAGCGTTAGAAAAGGAGAATTTCTCTGCGCGGGAAAGACTCAGCTTTGTTGAGGATGTGACAGCAAAAATGACGACTGATTTAATTGGTTTACCACGGGGGTCTCTGCTCGCTCCGTTACTCTCTCCATTATCGATGAACTTCCTGTTGCTCTGCAGGGTTTTGGTTGGTTTGTTCTCCTTTCTGCGGGATAGGCCTACGAATTAAAACAAAATGGAGCGACGTCCTGGAGTGTGTTCACCAGCACATATGGCACTGCAGTGAGAACTCTTTATCTTCTTTATATTTCACACACCACATAATCATTCTACAAATCATTTTGTGTTATAGTATGGATGTTAAAATGAAGTGTAGCCAATGTTGTGCAAAATCTGAGTAACATTATGAAAATAGAAATGCAGACAGTTTATATCAAATGACAAAAACTGGCATCTCATTTACAAAAAAGTAAAAAAAAAAAAAAAAAACCAAAACAGAACAGTGCAATTATTGTACAATAAAACCAACAGAGGAAGACACAGACATAGAGAGGCAAATTATCTACAAGTTTATAGTTTATGAATGTGACTCCCAGCATTGAATTCACATGAAAACTACATCCGTCTTCGTCAGTGGTCAAGATTAGATGAGGCAGAGATCACATCATGAAGGGAGGTCATGAGTTATCATGCAGTGTTGCTCAATTTCACATTATTAGACTGTGTGGATGAACAGGAGAAACAACAGACTCTGCTAAAAGAAACTCATCCAGGTGGTGATTCAGCAGCTTTAAAAGGTAACGTTTCTGTATGTCACTCTATTTATAATCTGGTCCAAACCGTAAAGTTATTAACAGTAAAGTCTCTCTTGTCTTAAATGCTCCATCACTCTAACAGCACTTCACAGCTTGAGTATCATCACTGAACAATGCCAGGTAGACATTAAACTTGCTCTTCTCTCCAACAACAGGTTTCGCACTGAAGAATGGAAGATTTCAATGGAAGCAACATTGACTACGACTACAACTATGACTACAACAGCACGGACATAGACAAGATACTACCACCTGCCATACATGTGGTGTTGTACATCATCATCATTATCAGCCTACCACTGACCCTACTGGCCATCTATCAACTTTATTCTCAGGTGAGAACTCAGTACATGACTGAGGAAGAGTTTGATGAGTGCAGAGCACAACAACATAAACAGATGTCATCAGCTCACAACATGTTTCCAACCACTGTGTTTACTCTTCTCAATGTTTTCCTGCAGGTCAGAAAGGATCACGTGGCTCCGATCTACATCATCAACCTTCTCATTTCTGACATGATCCAACTCTGCTGCATGATTGGTTTTTTGACAGCAAATCTTGAGAATGTTTTGATAATCTTTGCGTTCATCTACATTTATGGTCTGATGACCAGCGTTGGATTCATGGTGTGTGTCGCTCTGGAGAGGTAGCTATCAGTTTACAAAGTGTGTGTGTAGCTTTTCTCTGTCTGATTATTTTATTTCATCATAATTCAGAATCAAACTCCACAAAGACGACCTGTGTGTCTGTGTATTACAGGTATTTGGTCATCGCCTGGCCGCTGTGGTACCGCTTCAGACGAAACATCAAGACCTCTGTCTTGGTCTGTGTGGTGGTCTGGATCCTTCCTCTTCTATATATCTTTTTTTTTAATGGCATTGGCAACCAAATCATATTTGGTGTCTTCTTCCTCCTTCCCCTCCCTCTGTTCATATTCTTCCTGTTTGGGACCATTAAAGCTCTGTCTGCAGCCATCAGTGTCCCTCCTGATGAAAAACGACGAATTGTGGCCATTTTGGTTTTGGTGCTGCTTATTTACACACTGCTGTTCCTGCCTGCCATCATTTATTATCTTGCAGAAGAAGAAGCGAGGACTGTTAACTTCACTCTTGCTATGTTCTCTTCCTTTATGCTCAGTCCTCTTGCAGACTTGTTTCTGTATGTTTTCAGTAGGAAAGGAGCTGGAGACAAGTTTTTGGCCTGTGTGTGTCGTTGCAGGATGAACAGTGACAGAGATGTCAGCATGACTGATGTCAACGTAGACAGTCGCTCCATGTAGAGTCAGCAGACAAACATCATGAATGATCACAATTTATACATGGTTGATTAGTAGACAGAGAAAGAAAGAAAGAAAAACAGAGAAAGTAAACAATTACAGAAAAGATCATTACATAAATATAAAACTGCACCACTTCCCAAAGGAGACCAACTCTCACCAAACCATAACCAGCTTGAAAAGAAGCAATATATTGAATTATCCTGCTTTGCCTGCATTTAATCTTCTAATCCTGCTCATCTGTTTTGTAATCTGTGCCATTACGTTTTTATTCCATTCTTTTAGTATGCATTTACTAATATTTTCTAAGCACATTGAATGACCTTTGTGTGATAAAATACTGTACTGTACTGTCTGTTTCCTTTTCTGAAATAAAGGTATTGATTTGATTACTTGAGGAGACATTTGATCATTGACCATAAATACATTACATAGATGATCATTTTTGACTCAAACCTAAATAGCAATTCTTTCCCCACACTCTTTGATATCCGTTTCCAAACTGTTTTCATGAATCATCTGTGACATAATGCTGCTGAATAAAGTAGAACATAGTGTGGCATAATTACAGTAAGTGCTCAAGGAAAATCCTCATTGATTGACACTGTCCAACTGCTTTTAAAATCCAAACTAGTACTACTCTACTACTCTATTTCTAAGCCACTGCTAAAAAGTTAGTCCAAATCATGTTCTGACAGATAACATCTGTATTGCGTGAATCGTGATACCGCACAAGGAAATTGTTGATAACCCCAGTATCTCTTCCTATTTCTCAGAAATGAAAACAGTTATTTCTCAGAACATACATAGTACATTTAAACAGATATTGTTTTGTTGTTGTTGTTGTTGTTGTTGTTGTTGTTTGTTTCCAGTGGACATCTTTCAAAATGTCTACAACTATTTTTTTCTGTAATGTGAGGTGAGACTGTCCATGATTACCTCATAACAACTGTGTGTCAATTGAATTATCCCTATGTTGAAAGGCAGCAGTAACATGTATATGAGAAAAGAGAGAGAGAGAGAGAGAGAGAGCGAGAGAGAGAGAGAGAGAGAGAGAGAGAGCAGTGATGCTGGTGAGCATCTGTGAATGCACAGTGATGTAAGTGTCATGGTTATGGGTATAACTGTCATATACTCAGTGCAAAAATAGAGTGAATGGGAAAATATAAAAAGAGCTTAGGGATGAATATTATAACTCATAGTAAAGACATAAAGAGGCCATAGTTCATTGTTTTTCATAAGTTTTAGGTTAAAATGATCTGTTGATCGGTCGTGTTTGTGATTGATTGCTCTTGCCTTCCGGGTGGAAGAGGTTAAGAAAGATTAAACATGATTTTTGTTTAATGCACCTTCTGTAATAATAGAGAGAATGCATGGGTCATAGGGTCATAACTACGCTGGGCCAAAGTGTTGATTGATTACTGTATGTGTTGTTCTGCCTGAGAAGAGAACGTGTGCTAGGGTGCTAACGTAAGAAAAAAAAAAAAAAAAAACAACAGCAGCAGACTTGAGGCATGGATCTTGAATGAGAATTTATATAATAGATCCATGACTTAAGGAAGTGACAGCGTGTCTGTGTGCTCTTCTTCCGCTCTAAAACAGAGACAGAGAAGAAAAGCACCTACAGTTTGTAACAAGTTTATGTGCTAGATTGATTTTTATCAAGAAGCTAATGTTTGATTGCAACAGTCATAGCACAAATAGCACAAAAAAAACCTGCATAAGTCTGAATTGTTTAGAAGGTTAAAATCATTGAAAATGGATTGCCAAGGTAAAAAAACAAACTTTTTAATAAAGTGTGAAAAAAAAGTCTGCCAAAGGAATTAAAAGACAATATACTTCTGAACTTCTGAGCCTGTTCTGAAGGATGATACTTGTGACTGATTAATCATGTTTGCAAAGGCCAGAAGGGGGAGCTCTGCTACTGCTGTGCTTCATTCTCAGTGAAACTATAAGAGACAAAGCAGCATGTGTCCAGTATATTTATTGAAATATCCCCTTTTCAAGGTTCAACATAGCCTATAGTTAAGAGCAAGAATGTCACTCTCAGCAGTTGATTCACCAGGCCTATACGTCTGTCCTCATTAGCGGTGAAGCAAGACTGAAAACACATCACTTTGTTTTTCTATGTCATTATTACACTTTAGTTGGAAAACCAACGTTTATATCACTTTAATAACTGAAATAATCTGCAGTATGATCACTCTGTCATTATAACCACAGCTCTCTCATTCCTACATCTTTATTTTGTCTGTTTTCTGTATTTGAACTCTTTCCCGCTTATAGCTTATTAATATCCAACCAGAACTGGATTTGGATACTGGATAAAACAAACAACATACTTGTTTACTTGTTTAAAACAACACTTAACACCAATTTGTTGTTGCAGGATGAACAGTGACATAGATGTCAGCAGACAAACATCATGAAGGATCACATCTTATGGTTGTTTAGTTGGCAGAGAAAGAAAGGAAGAAAAACAGATAAAGTAAAGCAGGCAATTACAGACAAGACCATTTTTTCCCCTTTATTTGTTCAAGAGGGACAGTGTACATTAATGAACATTTTAAAAAGATAAAATGTAAATGCACCCAATTATTGCCAAAAGGCTAATTTCCGTTGGCAGTCCCCCCCAAATTAAATTATATAAAACTGCAACACTTCCCAATCGAGACCAACTCTCATCAAACCAGCTTGAAAAGAAGCAATATATTGAATTTTTATATTCTGCATTATAGCCGCTGGTCATAGATGTGTGAAAAACACAACTTACAAACAGAAAACTGCAGAGAAGAAATAAAAAATACAAAGTCCACTGCAAATCCGCCAGGTCCTCTGGCTGCATTGGGCCACAAAGCCATACTCAACAACATTGTTTTTGTAAATGTAATAATGATATACATAAAGCTTTAATAGACATAAAGAGAAAACAAAACTTTGTGAATATAGACGTGATGTGGTGAATCATGTCAGAGGACAACAGTATCTGATTTGTCTGACTCTCTGTACATTTCTTCCTCCATTTTCTTCTCTATGGCGAGACTGTCTATAAGTTGACATCAGTCATGATGACATCTCCGTCACTTTTCATCCTGCAACGACATACACAGGCCAAAAACTTGTCTCCAGCTCCTTTCCTGCTGAAAACATACAGAAACAAGTCTGCAAGAGGATTGAGCTTTACAAAAGTGAAAGAAAAAATCCTGAAGGTATCATTAGTCATCATGTCTTCTGCAAGCTGATAAATGGTGACAGGCAGGAACAGCAGTGTGTAAATAAGCAGCACCAAAACCAAAATGGCCACAATTCTTCGTTTTTCATCAGGAGGGACACTGATGGCTGCAGACAGAGCTTTAATGGTCCCAAACAGGAAGAATATGAACAGAGGGAGGGGAAGGAAGAAGAAGACACCACTGATGATTTGCATGGCCTTCTGAAAAACTCCAAAACTGAAGAAAAAGAGAAGAGGAAAGATCCAGACCACCACACAGACCAAGACAGAGGTCTTGATGTTTCTTCTGAAGCGGTACCACAGCGGCCAGGCGATGCCCAAATACCTGTAATACACAGACACACAGGTCGTCTTTGTGGAGTTTGATTCTGAATTATGATGAAATAAAATAATCAGACAGAGAAAAGCTACACACACACACTAACTGGGTAGACTGAAAGCTACCTTTCCAGAGCGACACACACCATGAATCCAACGCTGGTCATCACACAATAATTGTAAACAGAAATTAAGGTTGATGTGATGATGCAAGTCTTCGGTGTTGCCATAGTAACGATCATGGTGCAGAGCTGAATGATGTCAGAAATGAGAAGGTTGATGATGTAGATCGGAGCCACGTGATCCTTTCTGACCTGCAGGAAAACATTGAGAAGAGTAAACACAGTAGTTGGAAACATGTTGTGAGCTGATGATTTTATCTTGTTCTGCTGAAAACTGCACTCATATGTATTTGTCATCAAACTCTTCCTCAGTCATGTACTGAGTCCTCACCAGAGAGTAAAGTTGGCGGATGGCCAGTAGAGCCAGTGGCAGGCTGATAATGATGATGATGCTCATCATCACATTCCTGAAGAGTGAATATTTCAGTATGATTCTGATGATGTCGTTGATTTTTCTTTCGTAGTCTGACTCGATGTTGCTGTTATTGTAGCTTTTGTCCACTGAGGTGTTGTTAATGTGGAAATCTTCCATATTCCTATCAAATCTGTTGTTAGAGAGAAGAGCATGTATTTTAATGTAGACCTCACATCGTTCAGTGATGATACTAAAGCTGTGAGGTGAATCTGGCCCACGGGTCTACTCAGTAAAAGTGTGAGGTCATCCCTCACTACACTAAATGACACACTATCAACCTAGAATTGTCCCTATGTCAGGATATTGATCTTAATGATAATTTAAGTTACTTAATAATATAAATAATAGTCCAGTAATTTTGAGCCAAAATGGGGGTCAACCTTGAACAAATTGCAACAGAAGCAAACTCAACTGATTTTGTATATTCAACATGTCCTGAGTGAGGGAAAAAAGTCCTGAAGAATCCCATTAGGGGAAAAAGACCAAAAATATAGCTCATTTATACAGGTATTACATATTTTTCTCATGTGAATAGGGTACTTTTAAAAAAAAAAAGGTTTTTACGTTTTCAAGATTACCACCACCTTAGTGGAGCAGGTAGGTAGGAGCCGGAGTTGTTTTCGAGGCAAATGCAGAGACTGCTTGCCGAATAACTGCCCCCGACGGGAGCGCGCTTCAGTGGTTTTGCATGAATTGACCTCTAAAACAACTCTGTCTGGTAACGTTCTGTTATTATCTCATAGCGTGGTGAATGTGTAGGTCATAACTTGTCCACCAGAGCGTTTTGGAGTTGTTGGATTGTGTATTTGATGAGTTTAATGAGGGAAACCAAGAAATACCATGAGCCTCCATAGCGTAGCTCTGAGCAGCTTGCGGCTCTGCTCCGCTGTTCTAAAAATAGCTTGCACTGACAATTAAAGGTAACGAACCTACTGCTAAAACTATAGGGATTATGGCAATGGGCCAATTTGCCAAAATGTTGAACTATCCCTTTAAGGAGGTGATTGCTGCTGAGTTCAAGGAGCTCCAGCAGACACTTATCTGTTGATGGTTGTTTTGATCCAACAGTTCTTTAAATAATAATATTCTTGACATTTTAGCCTTTAGTGATAGATAGACAGATATTTGTAGGAAGGACTTGCAGCAAAGGACGTGGACTGGATTTGAACCCGTCGCTGTGGGAAGCACTCGTTTTACATGGTTGCCTAAGTACAGTACCCTAGCCTATTTAGCTACTGTGTGCCTAACTGTACTATGGGCTATACTAAGCTTCTTTTTACTGTTTTCAACCAATCTGACCGGCAAAACTTCACTGTACTACGTTACAGTGACTTTATTCTCATGCACGCATGCACATTTTAATGGGATCCCTTTATTTCACAGTCTACAGTGAAGTTGGAAAATCCAATGAGAATGATTATAATCTGATTGTGGAAAAAATGTAGCCTGACAAGCCAGACTATATGTATAGTATGGCAACGACCGGTAGACCTCGGCTCAATCCAGGGGGCGGGATGAAGGCTGTCTTTCAAACTGCCTCTGCACACAATAGGGTAGCGCTACGACTAATCAGAACAAAGAGCAGGATGACGTTAGCCTGACAAGCCAATTAAAATGTATATCGCCATTGCGTTAAGCCCGCCCAATGACTCTCAGATGGATAGACAGATAGAGCGCTGTGATTAGTGAACACAAACGGTGTTCGAGACTCAAAAAGTTCCTATGGCTCGTTTCTAGACCCACCTACGGAGCAAATATATTTGCTGCCGCTAGGGTGCGTCTAGATTTCTAGACAAGAAAAAATGCACATATACTGTAAACGGTTACATGCTGCCATTCCGACATGCTGCCACTCCGACATATCGCCATTCCGACATTTTACTATTCAGACATGTCACCACTCAGACATACCACCATTCCGACATGAAAACGTCCTGCCATTCCGACAGTTTCGTCCCGCCATTCCGACAAGGCTTTAATTTCCATAAGGAAATGTGCGTTACTCCGAGCGGCGGTTAGGTGTATGTGTGTATGTTTTTTTTTTTTGTTTTTTTTTCATGTTTTAAGACATGTGTACAGATGTGATACAGTCAGTGGAAGCTTAATAAATAAACAAACACAAAGTCTCGCCATGTACAATCACACACTCCGATGTCAGTTTGTAACCATTTCCCTTACAATAAGGATATAAGGGGAACTGGCACAACGCTGCAGGCGGATCTAGGCTCGCGCTACTGGTGCGTCCAGGGAAGCAATAATCAAAGTCGCTACTTAGAGTCTCTGTATTTCACTGAACTCAAAACGCGCCCATCACAGGCAGCATATAATAAACAATTACACACAGATCAACAGAACCCGAAAGACCTCCCCCCTCCCACTGTCCATTAAATCCGAGTGGGAATGAGTGTGTGTGTGGGTGCGCGAGCGCACTGTCACTGTCCGTGCAGGCGTGTGTGTGTGTGTGCGGGGGTGCGCGAGCTCACAGTCAATGTGTGTGTGTGTGTGTGTGTGTGTGTGTGTGTGTGTGCGCGCGTGCGTGTGTGTGTGTGTTGGTGCGTGGTGAGGGTGAGTGAGAGAGTTTGTTTGTCCTACTGTCCACACGAGACGCCGCGGCTCCGCCGAGGTGACCACCAGTCCTCTCCCTCGTCCCGCTTGGCTGAAAACGGGCTGTGAGGTGTCCAAACGGGCCTTTATGATCCACAGGGTAATCCACCGGGAAAAATAATCCACTATGCCGCCTCTCCTCCCCTCTCACCACGTCACTTCTCCATTTAAACCCTCGGTCCCACTAATGCACTTTTACGCATTACGCACACAACTTAGGCTACAGAAAAAAAGAAACATTCATTCATTCATTCATTCATTCATTCATTAAAGGTCCGCACGTCCCAGTGCGCAAACCACAAGGATAATTGATCATCTGGCCAGGCAAAACCCAGTGTATCACTACAAGTTGTTGCAACCTTTGGGAATTTACTCCTGGTAAAAACAGCACGAAGTAGTCAAAATATGTGTTTTACGCATGCCTCTGTGCGTCTGCAGATCAAATTGTCTATAATTAAACTTATAGCCAGACCCGGCCAGGCTACAGGAGAGATCAAAAATATGCAGGGGTCCAGGACCCCCATGAGAACCACTGATTCTGTTGAACGTACTGTAACCACTGTGATACAATAATAAAAAACAACACTGATCTGATTCACCGGCGTAGCGGTCCCTCTCTCCATTAACTCTCTATCTCTCTCGACCACAGCTGCAAACTATAGCACAGCGCCAATAATAATAATAATAATAATAATAATAATAATAATAATAATAATAATAATAATAATAATAATTAAAGCCGCAAGCGGCGATGGCGGGCCCTCGCTCGCCCATGCCACTGCGGGGCCTGAGGCACGCCGGGGCTGTGGCGCGGAGCAGAAACGGAGAAAAAACCTGGAAGGAGGCAAAAAATGCAATGTTTCGTTCATCCACCAGGGGGCAGTCACCGCATGTGGTCTGGTGCGTTCAGGGGCCGCCCCTCATCACTCGTGTGAAGTTTGGAGTGAATGGGACAAAGCATGAGGGAGTTATGAGCAGTTAAAGGTTCGTCCACTAGGGGGCAGTAATGGGATGCGTGCAGGTGTGTTCAGGGTCAGCCCATCATCACACATGTGAAGTTTCGTGGAAATCGGACAAAGCATGAGGGAGTTATGAGCAGTTAAAGGTTCGTCCACTAGGGGGCAGTAATGGGATGCGTGCAGGTGTGTTCAGGGTCAGCCCCTCATCACACATGTGAAGTTTCGTGGAAATCGGACAATGTTGATGCAAAAAATGGCACTTCCGGTTTCCACTAGGGGGCCACATGAGCGACACCCCTATCAAATGGAAGAGGTCTCCACCCTGGACCTGTCTATCAATTTTCATGATGATACGAGTTCATTAAAGCCATCAAAAAGCCAAACGTATTTTCATGGCGAGGAATTGATGGTAGCCACGCCCCCACAGGGACGCCATTACTCGTAGCTTCACAGTCTTCATAATGTAGCTTCACCAACTGGTTCTGCATGTTTTAGAAGTGGAATGAAGTTGATGGGGTCAACTATGTATTTTTAATGAATTTTAGTTCACTTCCTGTTACCACCGGGGGGCGCTATGAGTTACGTGGGAAGTTAATATATCGGGACGTTCAGGGCGAAGCCATCATCATGTCCAGCAAGTTTGAAGTTGATTGGATGAAGTATGTGGGCGTGAGAGCCAATCGTATTACATGGCGAGCACGCCAAAGTTAATTGAGCGCTGGCAGCCACGCCCTTTGACCTACGGACTCACGGAGCACAAGATAAGCTCAGCTAGGTCTGACGATGTTGCGTACCTAATTTGAACTTGATCGGGCGAACGCTGTGGGAGGAGTTAAGTTTAGGCGGGAAAAATCAAAACCAAAATGGCCGACTTCCTGTTGACATTTCACCATGACATTAAGAGGCTTTTTTGTATATCTGGGTATGGTACATATGTGTACCAAATTTTGTTGGTCTACGCCAAAGTAAGCAAAATTGTCTATGGGACTTTTTAAAATTTGTAGGGGGCGCTATTTCGCCATGTCGCGTCGGACATGTGCGACCACCACATATATAGAATTTCGGATCAGGCCGGACGTCCGGGCAAAAGTTCACGCATTTTCGAAGTCGGGAAAGGGGCCAAATTGGGGCATTTAGGTGACGGAATAATAAGAATAAAAAACAGCGCGATTTCAATAGGCCTTCGCCGGGCGAGTGCTACTCGCCGCTCGGGCCTAATAATAAACATTGCAATATCTGGGGTATTTTGCGCCAGGTCTATGCAGTACTTGGTTACTTGCTTGCTTACTTGTTGTTACTCGTCGGCTGGCACGTTGATTTATGTGCATGTCGAATTACAATAGGGTCCTCCCTGTGACGTTGTCACTGGCTCGGGCCCTAATAAAAAGAAACACTACAATATCTGGGGTTTTCGCTGCCAGGTCTATGCAGTACTTGGTTACTTGCTTGCTTACTTGTTGTTACTCGTCGGCTGGCACGTTGACTAATGTGCATGTCGAATTACAATAGGGTCCTCCCTGGGACGTTGTCACAGGCTCGGGCCCTAATAATAAACAACGCGATTTCAATAGTCCCTCCGGCGAGTGCTACTCGCCGCTCGGGCCTAATAAACAGCGCGATTTCAATAGGCCCTCCGCGGGCGAGTGCTACTCGCCGCTCGGGCCTAATAATAATAAAAAACCAAACAGGCGATTTTAAAAAGACGACAGGTACGCGCCTGTCGTTTTTTTTTGACCAATTTTTTTTTTTTTTTTTACCAAAATTTAAAATTTCTCCAAACTCGAATATATCATCTGGGGGTCCGAGGGGAGTCCAACGCAGAAGGTTTGGTTGAAATCGGGCCGGTGGTTTTGGAGAAAATGACCAAAAACCAAACAGGCGATTTTAAAAAGACGACAGGTACGCGCCTGTCGTTTTTTTTTGACCAATTTTTTTTTTTTTTTTTGACCAAAAATTAAAATTTCTCCAAATTTCTCCAAACTCGGATATATCATCTGGGGGTCCGAGGGGAGTCCAACGCAGAAGGTTTGGTTGAAATCGGGCTGGTGGTTTTGGAGAAAATGACCAAAAACCAAACAGGCGATTTTAAAAAGACGACAGGTCTTTTTTTGACCAAATTTTTTTTTTTTTTTTGACCAAAAATTAAAATTTCTCCAAATTTCTCCAAACTCGGATATATCATCTGGGGGTCCGAGGGGAGTCCAACGCAGAATGTTTGGTTGAAATCGGGCCGGTGGTTTTGGAGAAAATGACCAAAAACCAAACAGGCGATTTTAAAAAGACGACAGGTACGCGCCTGTCGTTTTTTTTTGACCAAATTTTTTTTTTTTTTGACGAAAATTTAAAATTCCTCCAAACTCGAATATATCATCTGGGGGTCCGAGGGGAGTCCAACGCAGAAGGTTTGGTTGAAATCGGGCCGGTGGTTTTGGAGAAAATGACCAAAAACCAAACAGGATATTAAAAAGATGACAGGTACGCGCCTGTCGTTTTATTTTGACCAAATTTTTTTTTTTTTTGACCAAAAATTAAAATTTCTCCAAATTTCTCCAAACTCGGATATATCATCTGGGGGTCCGAGGGGAGTCCAACGCAGAAGGTTTGGTTGAAATCGGGCCGGTGGTTTTGGAGAAAATGACCAAAAACCAAACAGGCGATTTTAAAAAGACGACAGGTTTTTTTTTGACCAAATTTTTTTTTTTTTTTGACCAAAAATTAAAATTTCTCCAAATTTCTCCAAACTCGGATATACCATCTGGGGGTCCGAGGGGAGTCCAACGCAGAAGGTTTGGTTGAAATCGGGCCGGTGGTTTTGGAGAAAATGACCAAAAACCAAACAGGCGATTTTAAAAAGACGACAGGTCTTTTTTTGACCAAATTTTTTTTTTTTTTTTGACCAAAAATTTAAATTTCTCCAAATTTCTCCAAACTCGGATATATCATCTGGGGGTCCGAGGGGAGTCCAACGCAGAAGGTTTGGTTGAAATCGGGCCGGTGGTTTTGGAGAAAATGACCAAAAACCAAACAGGCGATTTTAAAAAGACGACAGGTACGCGCCTGTCGTTTTATTTTGACCAAATTTTTTTTTTTTTTTGACCAAAAATTAAAATTTCTCCAAATTTCTCCAAACTCGGATATATCATCTGGGGGTCCGAGGGGAGTCCTATGCAGAAGGTTTGGTTGAAATCGGGCCGGTGGTTTTGGAGAAAATTACCAAAAACCAAACAGGCGATTTTAAAAAGACGACAGGTACGCGCCTGTCGTTTTTTTTTGACCAATTTTTTTTTTTTTTTGACCAAAAATTAAAATTTCTCCAAACTCGGATATATCATCTGGGGGTCCGAGGGGAGTCCAACGCAGAAGGTTTGGTTGAAATCGGGCCGGTGGTTTTGGAGAAAATGACCAAAAACCAAACAGGCGATTTTAAAAAGACGACAGGTACGCGCCTGTCGTTTTTTTTGACCAATTTTTTTTTTTTTTTTGACCAAAAATTAAAATTTCTCCAAACTCGGATATATCATCTGGGGGTCCGAGGGGAGTCCAACGCAGAAGGTTTGGTTGAAATCGGGCCGGTGGTTTTGGAGAAAATGACCAAAAACCAAACAGGCGATTTTAAAAAGACGACAGGTTTTTTTTTGACCAAATTTTTTTTTTTTTTGACCAAAAATTAAAATTTCTCCAAATTTCTCCAAACTCGGATATATCATCTGGGGGTCCGAGGGGAGTCCAACGCAGAAGGTTTGGTTGAAATCGGGCCGGTGGTTTTGGAGAAAATGACCAAAAACCAAACAGGCGATTTTAAAAAGACGACAGGTACGCGCCTGTTGTTTTTTTTTGACCAAATTTTTTTTTTTTTTTGACGAAAATTTAAAATTTCTCCAAACTCGGATATATCATCTGGGGGTCCGAGGGGAGTCCAACGCAGAAGGTTTGGTTGAAATCGGGCCGGTGGTTTTGGAGAAAATGACCAAAAACCAAACAGGCGATTTTAAAAAGACGACAGGTACGCGCCTGTCGTTTTTTTTGACCAATTTTTTTTTTTTTTTTGACCAAAAATTAAAATTTCTCCAAACTCGGATATATCATCTGGGGGTCCGAGGGGAGTCCAACGCAGAAGGTTTGGTTGAAATCGGGCCGGTGGTTTTGGAGAAAATGACCAAAAACCAAACAGGCGATTTTAAAAAGACGACAGGTACGCCTGTCGTTTTATTTTGACCAAATTTTTTTTTTTTTTTTGACCAAAAATTAAAATTTCTCCAAATTTCTCCAAACTCGGATATATCATCTGGGGGTCCGAGGGGAGTCCTATGCAGAAGGTTTGGTTGAAATCGGGCCGGTGGTTTTGGAGAAAATTACCAAAAACCAAACAGGCGAATTTAAAAAGACGACAGGTACGCGCCTGTCGTTTTTTTTTTGACCAATTTTTTTTTTTTTTTGACCAAAAATTAAAATTTCTCCAAACTCGGATATATCATCTGGGGGTCCGAGGGGAGTCCAACGCAGAAGGTTTGGTTGAAATCGGGCCGGTGGTTTTGGAGAAAATGACCAAAAACCAAACAGGCGATTTTAAAAAGACGACAGGTTTTTTTTTGACCAAATTTTTTTTTTTTTTTGACCAAAGATTAAAATTTCTCCAAATTTCTCCAAACTCGGATATACCATCTGGGGGTCCGAGGGGAGTCCAACGCAGAAGGTTTGGTTGAAATCGGGCCGGTGGTTTTGGAGAAAATGACCAAAAACCAAACAGGCGATTTTAAAAAGACGACAGGTACGCGCCTGTCGTTTTATTTTGACCAAATTTTTTTCTTTTTTTTGACCAAAAATTAAAATTTCTCCAAATTTCTCCAAACTCGGATATATCATCTGGGGGTCCGAGGGGAGTCCAACGCAGAAGGTTTGGTTGAAATCGGGCCGGTGGTTTTGGAGAAAATGACCAAAAACCAAACAGGCGATTTTAAAAAGACGACAGGTACGCGCCTGTCGTTTTATTTTGACCAAATTTTTTTTTTTTTTTTTGACCAAAAATTCAAATTTCTCCAAATTTCTCCAAACTCGGATATATCATCTGGGGGTCCGAGGGGAGTCCTATGCAGAAGGTTTGGTTGAAATCGGGCCGGTGGTTTTGGAGAAAATTACCAAAAACCAAACAGGCGATTTTAAAAAGACGACAGGTACGCGCCTGTCGTTTTTTTTTGACCAATTTTTTTTTTTTTTTTGACCAAAAATTAAAATTTCTCCAAACTCGGATATATCATCTGGGGGTCCGAGGGGAGTCCAACGCAGAAGGTTTGGTTGAAATCGGGCCGGTGGTTTTGGAGAAAATTACCAAAAACCAAACAGGCGATTTTAAAAAGACGACAGGTACGCGCCTGTCGTTTTTTTTTTTACCAAATTTTTTTTTTTTTTTTGACCAAAAATTAAAATTTCTCCAAATTTCTCCAAACTCGGATATATCATCTGGGGGTCCGAGGGGAGTCCAACGCAGAATGTTTGGTTGAAATCGGGCCGGTGGTTTTGGAGAAAATTACCAAAAACCAAACAGGCGATTTTAAAAAGACGACAGGTACGCGCCTGTCGTTTTTTTTTGACCAAATTTTTTTTTTTTTTGACGAAAATTTAAAATTTCTCCAAACTCGAATATATCATCTGGGGGTCCGAGGGGAGTCCAACGCAGAAGGTTTGGTTGAAATCGGGCCGGTGGTTTTGGAGAAAATGACCAAAAACCAAACAGGCGATTTTAAAAAGACGACAGGTACGCGCCTGTCGTTTTTTTTTTGACCAAATTTTTATTATTTTTTTGACCAAAAATTAAAATTTCTCCAAATTTCTCCAAACTCGGATATATCATCTGGGGGTCCGAGGGGAGTCCAATGCAGAAGGTTTGGTTGAAATCGGGCCAGTGGTTTTGGAGAAAATGACCAAAAACCAAACAGGCGATTTTAAAAAGACGACAGGTCTTTTTTTGACCAAATTTTTTTTTTTTTTTTTGACCAAAAATTAAAATTTCTCCAAACTCGAATATATCATCTGGGGGTCCGAGGGGAGTCCAACGCAGAAGGTTTGGTTGAAATCGGGCCGGTGGTTTTGGAGAAAATGACCAAAAACCAAACAGGCGATTTTAAAAAGACGACAGGTACGCGCCTGTCGTTTTTTTTTGACCAATTTTTTTTTTTTTTTTGACCAAAAATTAAAATTTCTCCAAATTTCTCCAAACTCGGATATATCATTTGGGGGTCCGAGGGGAGTCCAACGCAGAAGGTTTGGTTGAAATCGGGCCGGTGGTTTTGGAGAAAATGACCAAAAACCAAACAGGCGATTTTAAAAAGACGACAGGTACGCGCCTGTCGTTTTATTTTGACCAAATTTTTTTTTTTTTTTTGTCCAAAAATTAAAATTTCTCCAAATTTCTCCAAACTCGGATATATCATCTGGGGGTCCGAGGGGAGTCCAACGCAGAAGGTTTGGTTGAAATCGGGCCGGTGGTTTTGGAGAAAATGACCAAAAACCAAACAGGCGATTTTAAAAAGACGACAGGTACGCGCCTGTCGTTTTTTTTTGACCAATTTTTTTTTTTTTTTTGACGAAAATTTAAAATTTCTCCAAACTCGGATATATCATCTGGGGGTCCGAGGGGAGTCCAACGCAGAAGGTTTGGTTGAAATCGGGCCGGTGGTTTTGGAGAAAATGACCAAAAACCAAACAGGCGATTTTAAAAAGACGACAGGTATGCGCCTGTCGTTTTTTTTTGACCAAATTTTTTTTTTTTTTTTGACCAAAAATTAAAATTTCTCCAAATTTCTCCAAACTCGGATATATCATCTGGGGGTCCGAGGGGAGTCCAACGCAGAAGGTTTGGTTGAAATCGGGCCGGTGGTTTTGGAGAAAATGACCAAAAACCAAACAGGCGATTTTAAAAAGACGACAGGTACGCGCCTGTCGTTTTTTTTTGACCAATTTTTTTTTTTTTTTGACGAAAATTTAAAATTTCTCCAAACTCGAATATATCATCTGGGGGTCCGAGGGGAGTCCAACGCAGAAGGTTTGGTTGAAATCGGGCCGGTGGTTTTGGAGAAAATGACCAAAAACCAAACAGGCGATTTTAAAAAGACGACAGGTACACGCCTGTCGTTTTTTTTTGACCAATTTTTTTTTTTTTTTGACGAAAATTTAAAATTTCTCCAAACTCGAATATATCATCTGGGGGTCCGAGGGGAGTCCAACGCAGAAGGTTTGGTTGAAATCGGGCCGGTGGTTTTGGAGAAAATTACCAAAAACCAAATAGGCGATTTTAAAAAGACGACAGGTACGCGCCTGTCGTTTTTTTTGACCAATTTTTTTTTTTTTTTGACCAAAAATTAAAATTTCTCCAAACTCGGATATATCATCTGGGGGTCCGAGGGGAGTCCAACGCAGAAGGTTTGGTTGAAATCGGGCCGGTGGTTTTGGAGAAAATGACCAAAAACCAAACAGGCGATTTTAAAAAGACGACAGGTACGCGCCTGTCGTTTTTTTTTGACCAAATTTTTTTTTTTTTTTGACGAAAATTTAAAATTTCTCCAAACTCGAATATATCATCTGGGGGTCCGAGGGGAGTCCAACGCAGAAGGTTTGGTTGAAATCGGGCCGGTGGTTTTGGAGAAAATGACCAAAAACCAAACAGGCGATTTTAAAAAGATGACAGGTACGCGCCTGTCGTTTTTTTTTGACCAAATTTTTTTTTTTTTTTGACCAAAAATTAAAATTTCTCCAAATTTCTCCAAACTCGGATATATCATCTGGGGGTCCGAGGGGAGTCCAACGCAGAAGGTTTGGTTGAAATCGGGCCGGTGGTTTTGGAGAAAATGACCAAAAACCAAACAGGCGATTTTAAAAAGACGACAGGTACGCGCCTGTCGTTTTTTTTTGACCAAATTTTTTTTTTTTTTTTGACCAAAAATTAAAATTTCTCCAAATTTCTCCAAACTCGGATATATCATCTGGGGGTCCGAGGGGAGTCCAACGCAGAAGGTTTGGTTGAAATCGGGCCGGTGGTTTTGGAGAAAATGACCAAAAACCAAACAGGCGATTTTAAAAAGACGACAGGTACGCGCCTGTCGTTTTTTTTTGACCAAATTTTTTTTTTTTTTTTGACGAAAATTTAAAATTTCTCCAAACTCGAATATATCATCTGGGGGTCCGAGGGGACCCAGTGAGCAAAAAGTGGTCCAAAATACGTCGAAAAGACGTGTTTTCCGAACGTCCAGAAGACGTCTTCAGAGGAGCCAGAATGAAAGTTTTTATTACGTCTTTTCTAGACGTTGAATATACGTTTTATTGTGGATGTCATTTAGACGTCATTAAAATACGTTTTCGGGACGTAATTATTGAACGTCCAGAAGACTTCTTCAGAGGAGCCAGAATGAAAGTTTTTATTACGTCTTTTCTAGACGTTGAATAGATGTGTATTTTAGATGTCATATAGACGTCATTAAAATACGTTTCGGGACGTAATTATTGAACGTCCAGAAGACTTCTTCAGAGGAGCCAGAATGAAAGTTTTTATTACGTCTTTTCTGGACGTTGAATATACGTTTTATTGTGGATGTCATTTAGACGTCATTAAAATACGTTTTCGGGACGTAATTATTGAACGTCCAGAAGACTTCTTCAGAGGAGCCAGAATTAAAGTTTTTATTACGTCTTTTCTAGACGTTTAATAGATGTGTATTTTAGATGTCATATAGACGTCATTAAAATACGTTTTAAAGACGTAATTATTGAACATCCAAAAGAAGTCTTTAGAGGAGCCAGAATGAAAGTTTTTATTACGTCTTTTCTAGACGTTGAATAGATGTGTATGTTAGATGTCATATAGACGTCATTAAAATACGTTTTCAGGACATAATTTTTGAACATCCAGAAGACGTCTTCAGAGGAGTCAGAATGAAGGTTTTTATTACGTCTTTTCTGAACGTTGGATATACGTTTTATTGTTGATGTTATGTAGACGTCATTAAAATACGTTGTCAGGATGTAATTATCAAACTTCCAGAAGACGTCATTTAAGGAGCCAGAATGAACGTTTTTATTATGTCTTTTCTAGACGTTGTGTAGATGTGTTATCTTGGATGTTATATGGACGTCATTAAAATACGCTTTATTTTTTTTAAATTATTTTTATTATAAAATAATAATAAAATATAAAGCAAAAAACGCAACAAAGGCATCTCCTTTTGTGTACAACACAGGAGGAAATTATAAACAAATCAAACACATCGACACAAACATCGACAAAAAGAAAACGTTTTCAAGACATAATTATTAAACATCCAGAAGACATTATTTCAGGAGGAAAAACTGCTACTTTAAAGATTTCAAATGCAAATACATGACTACAATAAAACATACTTACTGCACTATTTAATGATTCAGATCAAACTGTTACATTTCTCATAAATATAATATAATGGAGGAATATAAATGCATTTGATAGGTCAATAAGACTTTCAGCTCAACTTAATTAAAAGTAAAATACACAACATCATTGCCTGTGTAATGTATTCAGCTTTAAATTTACAACAAACTACTGTTCACAAACAGTTGTTCAAAACAATTACACAATGCAATGTAATAACGAGTAAAATTAAAACATCACAGAGGTCAATGATTCTATACCAGAAGTCATGCAGCAGATGAAGCAGATGAAGAGACGTCCACCTTCCAATTGCTAGTATTCAGCTGGCTCCTTGGTGCATGTAGGGAAGAGAAGAGGGGAGAAAAAAAAATTAGTTTTTTATATTATTTAAATTATGCGTACAAATAATGCTCTGGCATCCTTTGCTGCATTCTAATGTCCAACCTAAGTTGTGCCACACTGCACCAGTCTCAAACTAGCAAAGATAGGCTATTTAAGTTGTGCTTTACACCTGATGAAAGATAGAACGCATACACTCGCGTGGAAAAAAGTAACCACTAGATGGCAGAAAACTTAATTCATATGAACAAGGAGAAACAAAGACAGCAGGGGTGCATTTCACAAAGCAGGTTCAACAAACTCTGAGTCTAATCCTAAACTCAGAATTCAGAGTTTTGTGTTTCAGAACAGGTGATAACAGTTAGTTCATTCAACTCTGAGTAACTTGACCCTGAGTTACGGGGAGATGAAAAGCCCTCATCAATGGAACAAAGATAACAGGATTCACCATGGTAACCAGCAAAAAAAAGCCTCACCCCTCCCACTTCTCACAGTGGAGTGAACACACACACTACAAAAAAAAAAATTAAGAGAGAGAGAAGTGTCTGTGTGGTGTCATGTGAGGGTTGTTCAGATAAACTGAGGGTGCAGAACAACGGGAACGATCAAACAAATCCTCATGGAGAATAAAACATCACGTCCTGTCAGCCGCTGCTTTCAGTCTGCAGCTTCAGATAAAAAGGAGAAACTCAGGGTTAGTTGGAGAAAACCTGCTCCCGACCAGGTTAGGTTCATGGAGTGTGTTGCCATAGTAACTGACTCAGAGCTGTTACTCTCTTTGTGAAACGGGCTGGAGTTACTCCTCTTTCTCCGGTTTTGACTCGCCTCCCTTTGTGACACGGAAAACCCAGAGTTTGCCTCGCAGGGTTACGGTAATAGACTCAGAGTCTTCACTAAACCTGGGGTCCGTGTCACAAAGCAGGTTCAACAAACTCTGAGCCTAGTCCTGAACTCTGAGTTGATCTACTCTGAGATAGGAAACTCAGAGTTGTGGGTTTCAGAACAGGTGATAACAGTTAGTTCAATCAACTCTGAGTAACGGGGAGATGGAAAGCCCTCATCAATGGAACAAAGATAACGTGATTCACCATGGCAACCGGCAAAAAAAAAAACGTTGCCCCTCCCACCTCTCATGGTGGATTGACGTATGAATGCTGACGCAGACGCGACCCCCCCCCCCCCCCCCCCCCACCCCCACCCCGTACCTTCACACCGCGGGACATTACGTGAGTATTAATCTATAAAAATACATCTGGAGAGTTATTCAACATTGTGTGTTTGAGCAGGTGCAACTCCAAATGTGCGTTTGATATGTTAAGTTCAGTTTGTCAGTTTGTCTCCATGATAACGTGACAGGGCTGTGCGTGTAGTCATCAATCACACCTGGAAATAATCCAGAAGTGGATCGATCTGCAACGAAAAAAATAAGAGAGAGAGAGAGAAGAGCAATTTTCTTCTGTGTGCGTGTCCATGTTGTGTCATGTGAGGGTTGTTGAGACAAAGTGACGGTGCAGAACAACGGGAACGATCAAACAAATCCTCATGGAGAATAAAACATCACGTACTGTCAGCCGTTGCTTTCAGTCTGCAGCTTCAGATAAAAAGGAGAAACTCAGGGTTAGTTGGAGAAAACCTGCTCCCAACCAGGTTAGGTTCACGTGTGCGTTGGAGGTTGCCATAGTAACTGACTCTGAGTTTCAGTTACCTCTCTTTGTGAAACGGGCTGGAGTTACTCCTCTTTACCTGGTTTGAGTTACCTCCCTTTCTGAAACGGAAAACCCAGAGTTTGCCTCATTTCAGGGTTAACAGACTCAAGAGTTTTCACTAAACCTGCTTTGTGAAACAGACCCCAGATCTGTGAATACCTGGAGTCCAGACTCAATACCAGTAACATCAACATGCTACATGTCGTTTTCAATTCAAAAAACCTACTCTTGGTCAACAAAGCAGCTCCTGGTCTGGCTACACAGTACATCAAAGACAGTTTAAAACCCCAGCAGACTGCCAGTTGGAAATCTCCAACTCTGCAAGTAAAGATGGCTTTTAATATTTATCCACCTAAAACAGTTTACCTACTAATTTTATGACTTTCTCCATTACTGTGTTCTTTTAAAACCAAACTCAGGACCTCTCTATTTTCTTAAATGTTAGTGGACGGGGCACAACAGCTACACTGCACTTGTTGGAAATTGAATTCCACTTATTTTGAGCAACTGAGGTGAATTACAAACAATGCGTGGTCTGGCAGATAGATGCTCATCAATGACTATTATTGTCAGAACAGTACAAATCAGAATAGAACAGAGACGCCAGAGAAATTTCCTCCAGTGAGAGGAGTTGAACCCCTGACACCTGGTATATGCTGACTGTTCTTCATCAGATCCTACACAAGTTTGATAAATGAGGGGGGGCCATAGTCACTATCTTGGGTGTAAAAAAGTGTTGGAAGGAAAATTCTATAGAGCAGGGCTGTCGCCTTCCATCTAGTTTTGACTTGAACATAACACACATTCATCAGAGATGTGATGATTAAAATTTAAACAGTAATACGGTAATCTGTAACTGTATTGAAAGCGTTAGCTGTTTCATCTCAATGTGTGTGTATCTGTGTTTGTGTTTAATTCCTAGTTTGTTCATTACTTATGTAGGGGGAGGTGCTATACAAATAAAACTGAATTAATCTGAAATAGGTTTTACTGTATGAAAAAATTTAGAAACAAAACTGCATTTGGTGTAGATCTTGGTCTGTTTTCCTACCTGTTTGTGTGCTGAACTCCCCATCATCTTTTGCTCTCTTGTGGTTCTCCAGCATGATGATCTCACAGGTGAAGCACTGCTGTGGGTCCTTGGCTGTGTAAAATACAGTTGGACATAAAGAATATTCAGTCATATTTCACATCTAGTACTTTGGGATATTTGTCATGTGGGGAGGTTCTTGAACGGTGATCTACCCTGCACACATCAGTGTTTACATAAACAGATATAGATATTTTATTGGTCCCTACAGGGAAATTTAGAAACCTCATGTGAACCTAAACACAAAACCAATGAGGACATCTCTTCGTATCAGGTGGAATTATATGTGAATGAAGAGCACTACCTACCAGGCTGAAGTAAGACATAAAGTGAAGTTGTTGATATTTTGAAGTCCCCAAAACAGCATCACACCATCTTGCCGCGCAGTTCTTGATCTCAGCAGACTGGAAAGAGATGAAGGTTGTGCCTAGTAGAATTTAATGCTACTCCATCTCATATCAGTTAATGTTGTTTTCTTCAATGGCCAGGAAAAAAGAGGTTGTTTCCAGTTTAGAATTATAGGGATAGTTCGCCCAAAATTCAAATTTCCCTCATTATCTACTCACCCTCATGTTGACTAAGAGCTGTGGGAATTTTCAGAGTCCTCTGCTCCTTCTCTGAGTTACGGGGGGGGGGGGGGGGGTCCACGCAGCAGTATTTGTCCATATAATGGTTGTCAACCAACTTTTTTCGTCCACAGAGACACACCAAAAAACATCCAAATACCTCCATACTGCTCGTCTGTAATGTCCCTCTTGTATTGAAGCCCCCACATGAGAAATTTTTCCGCCGGTCAATGGAAGAGCAGTGAACTGAGACACTGGGAGCTTCCGCTACAAACAAGCTTAAAATATAGACTTATTTCATTTTTTGCGGACCCCCCTGTAACTCAGAGAAGGAACGAAGGACTCTGAAAATTCTCACAGCTCTTGACATGAGGGTGAGTAGATGGAGTGAAATTTGAATTTTGGGTGAACTGTCCCTTTAGTAATAGCCTATTGTTAGTATTAGTTAGACAATTACTTACCAGTCCGAGGGGACCATGAGCAGCAGACTGGAAACAACTCAGTCCAGATGAAGTGAAGGTTGTGCAGGAAACATCTGCTGTTCTGCTGCTCCTCTCCTCATCCTCTGTAACTGTACAAGTATATGACAGTCACTTTTCTGTTATTCACCGACTCTATTCATTTACCTGCAGACTTCAGACCTGGTAGCAACATACACTGAAATTCGCTACTTAATACATTGTGAAACTGTTAGTATAGCTCATGTGCTAATGGCAGGTAATTTTTCATCTCAACACACACGTTAATGAAGCTGCACTGGTTGCAATATCGTCCTCACCTTAGTAAGATGCAGGAAAAAAATACTGCCACGGTCGCAATTACAATCGGCGTTCCACGTCCGTTACCCCGCCCGCAGACACACACACACAAAGGCACACACAAACACAGACACACACACACACGCACGCACACACTCACACACGGAGCTACTGAAACCGATGGCACACAAACAAACGTCACAATAATAACAGAGGAATATTATCTTACCTGTTCCTTTTTTGAAGAATTTAAATTCACTTGGTCTTGACCAGGTTCCGCCCGACGGTTTGTCCATGCCTTTATCCGTTTATCCATGGCATAAAAAAATCCACATGACGGTGATGCGCATTGTCGCGGTTACCATTTCCCAGCTGCTGTAGCGCGTTTTCAAATTTGACGGAAAGGCGCGCCCATTGGCCGCGCTGTGATGACAGTCAAACTAACCAATCACGGTCAAATGCTCAGGTTGAGACAGCCAATGGGTGTTGTTTACTATGGTTACATAGTAATAGGGGGGAAAAATACTTAAACGTTTTTTATATGTGCTTAAAACCAATAAATGTGTGCATTTAGTCAATATCATTCATTGATTCCTTCATGATCAAAAGAGAAAAGAGCTGATGTTATGTACATTGTCCTTTTTAAATACATGAATTAAATTAAATAAGTGAAACATTGTATTTTTCATTAATTTATTGAATACATTTTGAATTAAGTGTTTCTGACAATGAAGAGCACCAGAGGTAGAGACAAGAGACAAAGATGCGGCACTCCATGCATGTTTTTTGATTGAATATTTTGAATGATGTATTATGAAGTTCTGGGCTCACACTGGTTCACACATGTAGAAATGAAGACAACATCCACAGCTGGGTCAAGCTTCAAACCTGATTCTTGCTTCCATGTTCTACCAGGGATCTGCCATGCACTTTTATTGAATTGAGGACCCTTGTCCATACAGTATATTCGTTTTACTGATATACAAGCTGCATGGGGCTAGCACCCAAGGCAACTCTGTCGGTGAATTGGCAGCAATGCAAAAAAAGTTTCCTATATTTACATCCAGAATTAGAAAAATTTAAATATTAAAGTGCACAAAAACCATGAACTGTAAACAGAGATTACCTTGGTAAAAGCTCCACATTTATACAGATATACTTTCATGTGCTTAAATAAAACAGAGAAAGATAGTAATGTTTCATTTACAAAATGTGAAATAAATGAAATCACATTTTTTTTCACATTGAAAAAGACTACGGTCGAAACGTCGGGAGCGTGCCTATGTTCCCACAGCCCTATGTTCCCACGGCCCTATGTTCCCACAGTTCTAAGGTTTTCCTCAAAATTAGGCCCTATGTTCCCACTGGACTCTCTCTACCTATCTGGACTCTATCTATCTGGCCTGTCTAGCCTCTACCGGGTCTTTTTACTAAACTTAACCAACTCTTTTCTTCATTGCCTAAACCCAACCAATGGTGGGACCAAAGGGCTGTGGGAACAGGGCCTAATTTTCAGTGACAACAAAAGTTAGAAATGTGGGAACATAGGGCTGTGGGAACATAGGAATGACCCCGAAACGTCTACCTGCCTGTCCTACATTAAAGATCACCAAAGGATCTTATATTCAGAGTGTGCTGGTTTTTCTCCCTTTCAAATAAATGAAATCCACCATAATCCTTACAGGACATTCCTGTAATTTCATTGGCCTTTGCACACTTTCAAAAACACTAAATTTACTTCATAAACATTAGAGTTATACAAGTAATTATAAATAATCTTTTAGCAGAACATCATTGTAACTCCTTTTGGTTGTCTATTGACGTCCAGGACCGGGTCAGGCTGGACGTATAGTCTCAATGTCATATATCAACTAATTCTGGCTGTCATAGACGTCCAGATCAAGGCCTAGCAGAATATCTATTTGTAACTCATTTTGCTTAGACGTCCAGAGCCAGGCCAGGCTGGACATATATTCTCCATGTCATATATCAACTAATTCTGGCTGTCGTATTGACGTTCAGATCAAGGCCTAGCAGAACGTCTATTTGCAACTCATTTCGGTTGTCTATAGACATCCAGAACCGGGCCAGGCTGGACGTATTGTCTCAATGTCATATATCAACTAATTCTGGCTGTCATATTGACGTTCAGATCAAGGCCTAGCAGAACGTCTATTTACAACTCATTTTGGTTGGTTGTCTATAGACATCCAGAACCGGGCCAGGCTGGACGTATAGTCTCAATGTCATATATCAACTAATTCTGGCTGTCATATTGACGTTCAGATCAAGGCATAGCAGAACGTCTATTTGTAACTCAATTTGGTTGTCTATAGACGTCCAGAACCAGGCCAGGCTGGACGTATAGTCTCAATGTCATATATCAACTAATTCTGGCTGTCATATTGATGTCCAGATCAAGGCCTAGCAGAACGTCTATTTGTAACTCATTTTGGTTGTCTATAGACGTCCAGAACCGGGCCAGGCTGGACATATTGTCTCAATGTCATTTATCAACTAATTCTGGATGTCGTATAGACGTTCAGATCAAGGCCTAGCAGAACGTCTATTTGTAACTCAATTTGGTTGTCTATAGACGTCCAGAACCAGGCCAGGCCAGACGTATAGTCTCAATGTCATATATCAACTAATTCTGGATGTCATGTTAACGTTCAGATCAAGGCCTAGCAGAACGTCTATTTGCAACTCATTTTGGTTGTCTATAGACATCCAGAACTGGGCCAGGCTGGACGTATAGTCTCAATGTCATATATCAACTAATTCTGGATGTCATGTTAACGTTCAGATCAAGGCCTAGCAGAACGTCTATTTGCAACTCATTTTGGTTGTCTATAGACATCCAGAACTGGGCCAGGCTGGACGTATTGTCTCAATGTCATATATCAACTAATTCTGGCTGTCATGTTAACGTTCAGATCAAGGCCTAGCAGAACGTCTATTTGCAACTCATTTTGGTTGTCTATAGACATCCAGAACTGGGCCAGGCTGGACGTATAGTCTCAATGTCATATATCAACTAATTCTGGATGTCGTATAGACGTTCAGATCAGGGCCTATCAGAACGTCTATTTGTAACTCCTTTTGGTTGTCTATAGACATCCAGAACCAGGCCAGGCCGGACGTATAGTCTCAATGTCATATATCAACTAATTCTGGCTGTCATATTGACGTCCAGATGAAGGCCTAGCAGGACGTCTATTTGCAACTCATTTTGGTTGTCTATAGACGTCCCCAACAGGGCCAGACTTGACATATAGTCTCAGTGTCATATATCAACTAATTCTGGCTGTCATATTTACGTCCAGATCAAGACCTGTCAAAACGTCTATTTGCAACTCATTTTGGTTGTCTATAGACATCCAGAACCGGGCCAGGCCGGACGTATAGTCTCAGTGTCATATATCAACTAATTCTGGATGTCGTATAGACGTTCAGATCAAGGCCTAGCAGAACGTCTATTTGCGACTCATTTTGGTTGTCTATAGACGTTCAGAACCGGGCCAGACGGGACGTATAGTCTCAATGTCATATATCAACTAATTCTGGCTGTCATATTGACATTCAGATCAAGGCCTAGCAGGATGTCTATTTGCGACTCATTTTGGTTGTCTATAGACGTTCAGAACCGGGCCAGGCTGGGCGTATTGTCTCAATGTCATATATCAACTAATTCTGGCTGTCATATAGACGTCCAGATCATGGCCTGGACGGGCCGACGTGATTTCAACCTGTATTGGACGTCCATGGACGTTGCTTGCTCAGTGGGGAGTCCAACGCAGAAGGTTTGGTTGAAATCGGGCCGGTGGTTTTGGAGAAAATGACCAAAAACCAAACAGGCGATTTTAAAAAGACGACAGGTACGCGCCTGTCGTTTTTTTTGACCAATTTTTTTTTTTTTTTGACCAAAAATTAAAATTTCTCCAAACTCGGATATATCATCTGGGGGTCCGAGGGGAGTCCAACGCAGAAGGTTTGGTTGAAATCGGGCCGGTGGTTTTGGAGAAAATGACCAAAAACCAAACAGGCGATTTTAAAAAGACGACAGGTACGCGCCTGTCGTTTTTTTTTGACCAAATTTTTTTTTTTTTTTGACGAAAATTTAAAATTTCTCCAAACTCGAATATATCATCTGGGGGTCCGAGGGGAGTCCAACGCAGAAGGTTTGGTTGAAATCGGGCCGGTGGTTTTGGAGAAAATGACCAAAAACCAAACAGGTGATTTTAAAAAGACGACAGGTACGCGCCTGTCGTTTTATTTTGACCAAATTTTTTTTTTTTTTTTGACCAAAAATTAAAATTTCTCCAAATTTCTCCAAACTCGGATATATCATCTTGGGGTCCGAGGGGAGTCCAACGCAGAAGGTTTGGTTGAAATCGGGCCGGTGGTTTTGGAGAAAATGACCAAAAACCAAACAGGCGATTTTAAAAAGACGACAGGTACGCGCCTGTCGTTTTTTTTTGACCAATTTTTTTTTTTTTTTTGACGAAAATTTAAAATTTCTCCAAACTCGAATATATCATCTGGGGGTCCGAGGGGAGTCCAACGCAGAAGGTTTGGTTGAAATCGGGCCGGTGGTTTTGGAGAAAATGACCAAAAACCAAACAGGCGATTTTAAAAAGACGACAGGTTTTTTTTTGACCAATTTTTTTTTTTTTTTTTTGACCAAAAATTAAAATTTCTCCAAATTTCTCCAAACTCGGATATATCATCTGGGGGTCCGAGGGGAGTCCAACGCAGAAGGTTTGGTTGAAATCGGGCCGGTGGTTTTGGAGAAAATGACCAAAAACCAAACAGGCGATTTTAAAAAGACGACAGGTACGCGCCTGTCGTTTTTTTTTTACCAAATTTTTTTTTTTTTTTGACGAAAATTTAAAATTTCTCCAAACTCGAATATATCATCTGGGGGTCCGAGGGGAGTCCAACGCAGAAGGTTTGGTTGAAATCGGGCCGGTGGTTTTGGAGAAAATGACCAAAAACCAAACAGGCGATTTTAAAAAGACGACAGGTACGCGCCTATCGTTTTTTTTTTGACCAAATTTTTTTTTTTTTTTTGACCAAAAATTAAAATTTCTCCAAATTTCTCCAAACTCGGATATATCATCTGGGGGTCCGAGGGGAGTCCAACGCAGAAGGTTTGGTTGAAATCGGGCCGGTGGTTTTGGAGAAAATGACCAAAAACCAAACAGGCGATTTTAAAAAGACGACAGGTACGCGCCTGTCGTTTTTTTTTGACCAATTTATTTTTTTTTTTTGACCAAAAATTAAAATTTCTCCAAACTCGGATATATCATCTGGGGGTCCGAGGGGAGTCCAACGCAGAAGGTTTGGTTGAAATCGGGCCGGTGGTTTTGGAGAAAATGACCAAAAACCAAACAGGCGATTTTAAAAAGACGACAGGTACGCGCCTGTCGTTTTTTTTTGACCAAATTTTTTTTTTTTTTTTGACCAAAAATTAAAATTTCTCCAAATTTCTCCAAACTCGGATATATCATCTGGGGGTCCGAGGGGAGTCCAACGCAGAAGGTTTGGTTGAAATCGGGCCGGTGGTTTTGGAGAAAATGACCAAAAACCAAACAGGCGATTTTAAAAAGACGACAGGTACGCGCCTGTCGTTTTTTTTGGACCAAATTTTTTTTTTTTTTTTGACCAAAAATTAAAATTTCTCCAAATTTCTCCAAACTCGGATATATCATCTGGGGGTCCGAGGGGAGTCCAACGCAGAAGGTTTGGTTGAAATCGGGCCGGTGGTTTTGGAGAAAATGACCAAAAACCAAACAGGCGATTTTAAAAAGACGACAGGTACGCGCCTGTCGTTTTTTTTTGACCAAATTTTTTTTTTTTTTTGACGAAAATTTAAAATTTCTCCAAACTCGAATATATCATCTGGGGGTCCGAGGGGAGTCCAACGCAGAAGGTTTGGTTGAAATCGGGCCGGTGGTTTTGGAGAAAATGACCAAAAACCAAACAGGCGATTTTAAAAAGACGACAGGTACGCGCCTGTCGTTTTATTTTGACCAAATTTTTTTTTTTTTTTTTTGACCAAAAATTAAAATTTCTCCAAATTTCTCCAAACTCGGATATATCATCTGGGGGTCCGAGGGGAGTCCAACGCAGAAGGTTTGGTTGAAATCGGGCCGGTGGTTTTGGAGAAAATGACCAAAAACCAAACAGGCGATTTTAAAAAGACGACAGGTACGCGCCTGTCGTTTTATTTTGACCAAATTTTTTTTTTTTTTTTGACCAAAAATTAAAATTTCTCCAAATTTCTCCAAACTCGGATATATCATCTTGGGGTCCGAGGGGAGTCCAACGCAGAAGGTTTGGTTGAAATCGGGCCGGTGGTTTTGGAGAAAATGACCAAAAACCAAACAGGCGATTTTAAAAAGACGACAGGTACGCGCCTGTCGTTTTTTTTTGACCAATTTTTTTTTTTTTTTTGACGAAAATTTAAAATTTCTCCAAACTCGAATATATCATCTGGGGGTCCGAGGGGAGTCCAACGCAGAAGGTTTGGTTGAAATCGGGCCGGTGGTTTTGGAGAAAATGACCAAAAACCAAACAGGCGATTTTAAAAAGACGACAGGTACGCGCCTGTCGTTTTTTTTGACCATTTTTTTTTTTTTTTTGACCAAAAATTAAAATTTCTCCAAACTCGGATATATCATCTGGGGGTCCGAGGGGAGTCCAACGCAGAAGGTTTGGTTGAAATCGGGCCGGTGGTTTTGGAGAAAATGACCAAAAACCAAACAGGCGATTTTAAAAAGACGACAGGTACGCGCCTGTCGTTTTTTTTTGACCAAATTTTTTTTTTTTTTTGACGAAAATTTAAAATTTCTCCAAACTCGAATATATCATCTGGGGGTCCGAGGGGAGTCCAACGCAGAAGGTTTGGTTGAAATCGGGCCGGTGGTTTTGGAGAAAATGACCAAAAACCAAACAGGCGATTTTAAAAAGACGACAGGTTTTTTTTTGACCAAATTTTTTTTTTTTTTTTTTGACCAAAAATTAAAATTTCTCCAAATTTCTCCAAACTCGGATATATCATCTGGGGGTCCGAGGGGAGTCCAACGCAGAAGGTTTGGTTGAAATCGGGCCGGTGGTTTTGGAGAAAATGACCAAAAACCAAACAGGCGATTTTAAAAAGACGACAGGTACGCGCCTGTCGTTTTTTTTGGACCAAATTTTTTTTTTTTTTTTGACCAAAAATTAAAATTTCTCCAAATTTCTCCAATCTCGGATATATCATCTGGGGGTCCGAGGGGAGTCCAACGCAGAAGGTTTGGTTGAAATCGGGCCGGTGGTTTTGGAGAAAATGACCAAAAACCAAACAGGCGATTTTAAAAAGACGACAGGTACGCGCCTGTCGTTTTTTTTTGACCAAATTTTTTTTTTTTTTTGACGAAAATTTAAAATTTCTCCAAACTCGAATATATCATCTGGGGGTCCGAGGGGAGTCCAACGCAGAAGGTTTGGTTGAAATCGGGCCGGTGGTTTTGGAGAAAATGACCAAAAACCAAACAGGCGATTTTAAAAAGACGACAGGTACGCGCCTGTCGTTTTATTTTGACCAAATTTTTTTTTTTTTTTTTTGACCAAAAATTAAAATTTCTCCAAATTTCTCCAAACTCGGATATATCATCTGGGGGTCCGAGGGGAGTCCAACGCAGAAGGTTTGGTTGAAATCGGGCCGGTGGTTTTGGAGAAAATGACCAAAAACCAAACAGGCGATTTTAAAAAGACGACAGGTTTTTTTTTGACCAAATTTTTTTTTTTTTTTTTGACCAAAAATTAAAATTTCTCCAAATTTCTCCAAACTCGGATATATCATCTGGGGGTCCGAGGGGAGTCCAACGCAGAAGGTTTGGTTGAAATCGGGCCGGTGGTTTTGGAGAAAATGACCAAAAACCAAACAGGCGATTTTAAAAAGACGACAGGTACGCGCCTGTCGTTTTTTTTTGACCAAATTTTTTTTTTTTTTTTTTGACCAAAAATTAAAATTTCTCCAAATTTCTCCAAACTCGGATATATCATCTGGGGGTCCGAGGGGAGTCCAACGCAGAAGGTTTGGTTGAAATCGGGCCGGTGGTTTTGGAGAAAATGACCAAAAACCAAACAGGCGATTTTAAAAAGACGACAGGTACGCGCCTGTCGTTTTATTTTGACCAAATTTTTTTTTTTTTTTTGACGAAAAATTAAAATTTCTCCAAATTTCTCCAAACTCGGATATATCATCTTGGGGTCCGAGGGGAGTCCAACGCAGAAGGTTTGGTTGAAATCGGGCCGGTGGTTTTGGAGAAAATGACCAAAAACCAAACAGGCGATTTTAAAAAGACGACAGGTACGCGCCTGTCGTTTTTTTTTGACCAATTTTTTTTTTTTTTTTGACGAAAATTTAAAATTTCTCCAAACTCGAATATATCATCTGGGGGTCCGAGGGGAGTCCAACGCAGAAGGTTTGGTTGAAATCGGGCCGGTGGTTTTGGAGAAAATGACCAAAAACCAAACAGGCGATTTTAAAAAGACGACAGGTTTTTTTTTGACCAATTTTTTTTTTTTTTTTTTGACCAAAAATTAAAATTTCTCCAAATTTCTCCAAACTCGGATATATCATCTGGGGGTCCGAGGGGAGTCCAACGCAGAAGGTTTGGTTGAAATCGGGCCGGTGGTTTTGGAGAAAATGACCAAAAACCAAACAGGCGATTTTAAAAAGACGACAGGTACGCGCCTGTCGTTTTTTTTTTACCAAATTTTTTTTTTTTTTTGACGAAAATTTAAAATTTCTCCAAACTCGAATATATCATCTGGGGGTCCGAGGGGAGTCCAACGCAGAAGGTTTGGTTGAAATCGGGCCGGTGGTTTTGGAGAAAATGACCAAAAACCAAACAGGCGATTTTAAAAAGACGACAGGTTTTTTTTTGACCAATTTTTTTTTTTTTTTTTTGACCAAAAATTAAAATTTCTCCAAATTTCTCCAAACTCGGATATATCATCTGGGGGTCCGAGGGGAGTCCAACGCAGAAGGTTTGGTTGAAATCGGGCCGGTGGTTTTGGAGAAAATGACCAAAAACCAAACAGGCGATTTTAAAAAGACGACAGGTACGCGCCTGTCGTTTTTTTTGGACCAAATTTTTTTTTTTTTTTTGACCAAAAATTAAAATTTCTCCAAATTTCTCCAAACTCGGATATATCATCTGGGGGTCCGAGGGGAGTCCAACGCAGAAGGTTTGGTTGAAATCGGGCCGGTGGTTTTGGAGAAAATGACCAAAAACCAAACAGGCGATTTTAAAAAGACGACAGGTACGCGCCTGTCGTTTTTTTTTTGACCAAATTTTTTTTTTTTTTTGACGAAAATTTAAAATTTCTCCAAACTCGAATATATCATCTGGGGGTCCGAGGGGAGTCCAACGCAGAAGGTTTGGTTGAAATCGGGCCGGTGGTTTTGGAGAAAATGACCAAAAACCAAACAGGCGATTTTAAAAAGACGACAGGTACGCGCCTGTCGTTTTATTTTGACCAAATTTTTTTTTTTTTTTTTTGACCAAAAATTAAAATTTCTCCAAATTTCTCCAAACTCGGATATATCATCTGGGGGTCCGAGGGGAGTCCAACGCAGAAGGTTTGGTTGAAATCGGGCCGGTGGTTTTGGAGAAAATGACCAAAAACCAAACAGGCGATTTTAAAAAGACGACAGGTACGCGCCTGTCGTTTTTTTTGACCTTTTTTTTTTTTTTTTTATCAAAAATTAAAATTTCTCCAAACTCGGATATATCATCTGGGGGTCCGGGGGGAGTCCAACGCAGAAGGTTTGGTTGAAATCGGGCCGGTGGTTTTGGAGAAAATGACCAAAAACCAAACAGGCGATTTTAAAAAGACGACAGGTACGCGCCTGTCGTTTTTTTTGACCAATTTTTTTTTTTTTTTGACCAAAAATTAAAATTTCTCCAAACTCGGATATATCATCTGGGGGTCCGAGGGGAGTCCAACGCAGAAGGTTTGGTTGAAATCGGGCCGGTGGTTTTGGAGAAAATGACCAAAAACCAAACAGGCGATTTTAAAAAGACGACAGGTACGCGCCTGTCGTTTTTTTTTGACCAAATTTTTTTTTTTTTTTGACGAAAATTTAAAATTTCTCCAAACTCGAATATATCATCTGGGGGTCCGAGGGGAGTCCAACGCAGAAGGTTTGGTTGAAATCGGGCCGGTGGTTTTGGAGAAAATGACCAAAAACCAAACAGGCGATTTTAAAAAGACGACAGGTTTTTTTTTGACCAAATTTTTTTTTTTTTTTTTGACCAAAAATTAAAATTTCTCCAAATTTCTCCAAACTCGGATATATCATCTGGGGGTCCGAGGGGAGTCCAACGCAGAAGGTTTGGTTGAAATCGGGCCGGTGGTTTTGGAGAAAATGACCAAAAACCAAACAGGCGATTTTAAAAAGACGACAGGTACGCGCCTGTCGTTTTTTTTGGACCAAATTTTTTTTTTTTTTTTGACCAAAAATTAAAATTTCTCCAAATTTCTCCAAACTCGGATATATCATCTGGGGGTCCGAGGGGAGTCCAACGCAGAAGGTTTGGTTGAAATCGGGCCGGTGGTTTTGGAGAAAATGACCAAAAACCAAACAGGCGATTTTAAAAAGACGACAGGTACGCGCCTGTCGTTTTTTTTTGACCAAATTTTTTTTTTTTTTTGACGAAAATTTAAAATTTCTCCAAACTCGAATATATCATCTGGGGGTCCGAGGGGAGTCCAACGCAGAAGGTTTGGTTGAAATCGGGCCGGTGGTTTTGGAGAAAATGACCAAAAACCAAACAGGCGATTTTAAAAAGACGACAGGTACGCGCCTGTCGTTTTATTTTGACCAAATTTTTTTTTTTTTTTTTTGACCAAAAATTAAAATTTCTCCAAATTTCTCCAAACTCGGATATATCATCTGGGGGTCCGAGGGGAGTCCAACGCAGAAGGTTTGGTTGAAATCGGGCCGGTGGTTTTGGAGAAAATGACCAAAAACCAAACAGGCGATTTTAAAAAGACGACAGGTTTTTTTTTGACCAAATTTTTTTTTTTTTTTTTGACCAAAAATTAAAATTTCTCCAAATTTCTCCAAACTCGGATATATCATCTGGGGGTCCGAGGGGAGTCCAACGCAGAAGGTTTGGTTGAAATCGGGCCGGTGGTTTTGGAGAAAATGACCAAAAACCAAACAGGCGATTTTAAAAAGACGACAGGTACGCGCCTGTCGTTTTATTTTGACCAAATTTTTTTTTTTTTTTTTTGACCAAAAATTGAAATTTCTCCAAATTTCTCCAAACTCGGATATATCATCTGGGGGTCCGAGGGGAGTCCAACGCAGAAGGTTTGGTTGAAATCGGGCCGGTGGTTTTGGAGAAAATGACCAAAAACCAAACAGGCGATTTTAAAAAGACGACAGGTACGCGCCTGTCGTTTTATTTTGACCAAATTTTTTTTTTTTTTTTGACGAAAAATTAAAATTTCTCCAAATTTCTCCAAACTCGGATATATCATCTGGGGGTCCGAGGGGAGTCCAACGCAGAAGGTTTGGTTGAAATCGGGCCGGTGGTTTTGGAGAAAATGACCAAAAACCAAACAGGCGATTTTAAAAAGACGACAGGTACGCGCCTGTCGTTTTTTTTTGACCAATTTTTTTTTTTTTTTTTACGAAAATTTAAAATTTCTCCAAACTCGAATATATCATCTGGGGGTCCGAGGGGAGTCCAACGCAGAAGGTTTGGTTGAAATCGGGCCGGTGGTTTTGGAGAAAATGACCAAAAACCAAACAGGCGATTTTAAAAAGACGACAGGTTTTTTTTTGACCAATTTTTTTTTTTTTTTTTTGACCAAAAATTAAAATTTCTCCAAATTTCTCCAAACTCGGATATATCATCTGGGGGTCCGAGGGGAGTCCAACGCAGAAGGTTTGGTTGAAATCGGGCCGGTGGTTTTGGAGAAAATGACCAAAAACCAAACAGGCGATTTTAAAAAGACGACAGGTACGCGCCTGTCGTTTTTTTTTTACCAAATTTTTTTTTTTTTTTGACGAAAATTTAAAATTTCTCCAAACTCGAATATATCATCTGGGGGTCCGAGGGGAGTCCAACGCAGAAGGTTTGGTTGAAATCGGGCCGGTGGTTTTGGAGAAAATGACCAAAAACCAAACAGGCGATTTTAAAAAGACGACAGGTACGCGCCTATCGTTTTTTTTTGACCAAATTTTTTTTTTTTTTTGACCAAAAATTAAAATTTCTCCAAATTTCTCCAAACTCGGATATATCATCTGGGGGTCCGAGGGGAGTCCAACGCAGAAGGTTTGGTTGAAATCGGGCCGGTGGTTTTGGAGAAAATGACCAAAAACCAAACAGGCGATTTTAAAAAGACGACAGGTACGCGCCTGTCGTTTTTTTTGGACCAATTTATTTTTTTTTTTTGACCAAAAATTAAAATTTCTCCAAACTCGGATATATCATCTGGGGGTCCGAGGGGAGTCCAACGCAGAAGGTTTGGTTGAAATCGGGCCGGTGGTTTTGGAGAAAATGACCAAAAACCAAACAGGCGATTTTAAAAAGACGACAGGTACGCGCCTGTCGTTTTATTTTGACCAAATTTTTTTTTTTTTTTTGACGAAAATTTAAAATTTCTCCAAATTTCTCCAAACTCGGATATATCATCTTGGGGTCCGAGGGGAGTCCAACGCAGAAGGTTTGGTTGAAATCGGGCCGGTGGTTTTGGAGAAAATGACCAAAAACCAAACAGGCGATTTTAAAAAGACGACAGGTACGCGCCTGTCGTTTTTTTTTGACCAATTTTTTTTTTTTTTTTGACGAAAATTTAAAATTTCTCCAAACTCGAATATATCATCTGGGGGTCCGAGGGGAGTCCAACGCAGAAGGTTTGGTTGAAATCGGGCCGGTGGTTTTGGAGAAAATGACCAAAAACCAAACAGGCGATTTTAAAAAGACGACAGGTTTTTTTTTGACCAATTTTTTTTTTTTTTTTTTGACCAAAAATTAAAATTTCTCCAAATTTCTCCAAACTCGGATATATCATCTGGGGGTCCGAGGGGAGTCCAACGCAGAAGGTTTGGTTGAAATCGGGCCGGTGGTTTTGGAGAAAATGACCAAAAACCAAACAGGCGATTTTAAAAAGACGACAGGTTTTTTTTTGACCAATTTTTTTTTTTTTTTTTTGACCAAAAATTAAAATTTCTCCAAATTTCTCCAAACTCGGATATATCATCTGGGGGTCCGAGGGGAGTCCAACGCAGAAGGTTTGGTTGAAATCGGGCCGGTGGTTTTGGAGAAAATGACCAAAAACCAAACAGGCGATTTTAAAAAGACGACAGGTACGCGCCTGTCGTTTTTTTTTTACCAAATTTTTTTTTTTTTTTGACGAAAATTTAAAATTTCTCCAAACTCGAATATATCATCTGGGGGTCCGAGGGGAGTCCAACGCAGAAGGTTTGGTTGAAATCGGGCCGGTGGTTTTGGAGAAAATGACCAAAAACCAAACAGGCGATTTTAAAAAGACGACAGGTACGCGCCTATCGTTTTTTTTTGACCAAATTTTTTTTTTTTTTTGACCAAAAATTAAAATTTCTCCAAATTTCTCCAAACTCGGATATATCATCTGGGGGTCCGAGGGGAGTCCAACGCAGAAGGTTTGGTTGAAATCGGGCCGGTGGTTTTGGAGAAAATGACCAAAAACCAAACAGGCGATTTTAAAAAGACGACAGGTACGCGCCTGTCGTTTTTTTTTGACCAATTTATTTTTTTTTTTTGACCAAAAATTAAAATTTCTCCAAACTCGGATATATCATCTGGGGGTCCGAGGGGAGTCCAACGCAGAAGGTTTGGTTGAAATCGGGCCGGTGGTTTTGGAGAAAATGACCAAAAACCAAACAGGCGATTTTAAAAAGACGACAGGTACGCGCCTGTCGTTTTTTTTTTACCAAATTTTTTTTTTTTTTTGACCAAAAATTAAAATTTCTCCAAATTTCTCCAAACTCGGATATATCATCTGGGGGTCCGAGGGGAGTCCAACGCAGAAGGTTTGGTTGAAATCGGGCCGGTGGTTTTGGAGAAAATGACCAAAAACCAAACAGGCGATTTTAAAAAGACGACAGGTACGCGCCTGTCGTTTTTTTTGGACCAAATTTTTTTTTTTTTTTTGACCAAAAATTAAAATTTCTCCAAATTTCTCCAAACTCGGATATATCATCTGGGGGTCCGAGGGGAGTCCAACGCAGAAGGTTTGGTTGAAATCGGGCCGGTGGTTTTGGAGAAAATGACCAAAAACCAAACAGGCGATTTTAAAAAGACGACAGGTACGCGCCTGTCGTTTTTTTTTGACCAAATTTTTTTTTTTTTTTGACGAAAATTTAAAATTTCTCCAAACTCGAATATATCATCTGGGGGTCCGAGGGGAGTCCAACGCAGAAGGTTTGGTTGAAATCGGGCCGGTGGTTTTGGAGAAAATGACCAAAAACCAAACAGGCGATTTTAAAAAGACGACAGGTACGCGCCTGTCGTTTTATTTTGACCAAATTTTTTTTTTTTTTTTTGACCAAAAATTAAAATTTCTCCAAATTTCTCCAAACTCGGATATATCATCTGGGGGTCCGAGGGGAGTCCAACGCAGAAGGTTTGGTTGAAATCGGGCCGGTGGTTTTGGAGAAAATGACCAAAAACCAAACAGGCGATTTTAAAAAGACGACAGGTACGCGCCTGTCGTTTTTTTTGACCATTTTTTTTTTTTTTTTACCAAAAATTAAAATTTCTCCAAACTCGGATATATCATCTGGGGGTCCGGGGGGAGTCCAACGCAGAAGGTTTGGTTGAAATCGGGCCGGTGGTTTTGGAGAAAATGACCAAAAACCAAACAGGCGATTTTAAAAAGACGACAGGTACGCGCCTGTCGTTTTTTTTGACCAATTTTTTTTTTTTTTTGACCAAAAATTAAAATTTCTCCAAACTCGGATATATCATCTGGGGGTCCGAGGGGAGTCCAACGCAGAAGGTTTGGTTGAAATCGGGCCGGTGGTTTTGGAGAAAATGACCAAAAACCAAACAGGCGATTTTAAAAAGACGACAGGTACGCGCCTGTCGTTTTTTTTTGACCAAATTTTTTTTTTTTTTTGACGAAAATTTAAAATTTCTCCAAACTCGAATATATCATCTGGGGGTCCGAGGGGAGTCCAACGCAGAAGGTTTGGCTGAAATCGGGCCGGTGGTTTTGGAGAAAATGACCAAAAACCAAACAGGCGATTTTAAAAAGACGACAGGTTTTTTTTTGACCAAATTTTTTTTTTTTTTTTTGACCAAAAATTAAAATTTCTCCAAATTTCTCCAAACTCGGATATATCATCTGGGGGTCCGAGGGGAGTCCAACGCAGAAGGTTTGGTTGAAATCGGGCCGGTGGTTTTGGAGAAAATGACCAAAAACCAAACAGGCGATTTTAAAAAGACGACAGGTACGCGCCTGTCGTTTTATTTTGACCAAATTTTTTTTTTTTTTTTTTGACCAAAAATTAAAATTTCTCCAAATTTCTCCAAACTCGGATATATCATCTGGGGGTCCGAGGGGAGTCCAACGCAGAAGGTTTGGTTGAAATCGGGCCGGTGGTTTTGGAGAAAATGACCAAAAACCAAACAGGCGATTTTAAAAAGACGACAGGTACGCGCCTGTCGTTTTTTTTTGACCAAATTTTTTTTTTTTTTTGACGAAAATTTAAAATTTCTCCAAACTCGAATATATCATCTGGGGGTCCGAGGGGAGTCCAACGCAGAAGGTTTGGTTGAAATCGGGCCGGTGGTTTTGGAGAAAATGACCAAAAACCAAACAGGCGATTTTAAAAAGACGACAGGTACGCGCCTGTCGTTTTATTTTGACCAAATTTTTTTTTTTTTTTTTGACCAAAAATTAAAATTTCTCCAAATTTCTCCAAACTCGGATATATCATCTGGGGGTCCGAGGGGAGTCCAACGCAGAAGGTTTGGTTGAAATCGGGCCGGTGGTTTTGGAGAAAATGACCAAAAACCAAACAGGCGATTTTAAAAAGACGACAGGTACGCGCCTGTCGTTTTTTTTGACCATTTTTTTTTTTTTTTTACCAAAAATTAAAATTTCTCCAAACTCGGATATATCATCTGGGGGTCCGGGGGGAGTCCAACGCAGAAGGTTTGGTTGAAATCGGGCCGGTGGTTTTGGAGAAAATGACCAAAAACCAAACAGGCGATTTTAAAAAGACGACAGGTACGCGCCTGTCGTTTTTTTTGACCAATTTTTTTTTTTTTTTGACCAAAAATTAAAATTTCTCCAAACTCGGATATATCATCTGGGGGTCCGAGGGGAGTCCAACGCAGAAGGTTTGGTTGAAATCGGGCCGGTGGTTTTGGAGAAAATGACCAAAAACCAAACAGGCGATTTTAAAAAGACGACAGGTACGCGCCTGTCGTTTTATTTTGACCAAATTTTTTTTTTTTTTTGACGAAAATTTAAAACTTCTCCAAACTCGAATATATCATCTGGGGGTCCGAGGGGAGTCC